>NC_064616.1:881556518-882181518 GCF_023898315.1 Schistocerca nitens | reverse complement strand
TTTCCTGTGACAAAATACACTACCTCCACCTCCATATGCTACCTTTTTGATATACACTTTCATGTACCACAAAAATATCGCCACCGTCAATTTCGGTTTAAGCCAAATTTCTGTACCTTATATTGTATGCACTCCACATCTTTTTACGGGTGCTTCCAAACCTTGTACGTTGCTACGAATGCTTCATCAGGATGAAATCAATTGGATGCCGCCTAACCTCGCGAGTATCCCATTGTAAATGGTCCGCCTTAGTCGTTGATATCTCTAGTTGCTGTAATCGCACTATTTCACTCCCATTTACGGAGCTTGTTAGCACTTGATGTTAGGTTGGCGCCATTACAATGCATTGTAGTAATCGCTGCTGCTTGCTGGATCGCTGCTGTGTCTCGATGCTGATGCTGGCTCTAAATCTGGTTGTCTAGGGTTAAAAACATGAGGTCCCGTGTTTTTCATGTGCTTTTGATGATAAAGAACAAACGAAACCAACACATATGTAAACATGAAATATTTATTACTTTGGTGGCCATCTTAATTCCACTGTCCACCAAAGACCATAACACAACACAAAGTAGTACTTCCTTTACATGTTCTTTGCATTGTTTATCCACCTCAAACAATAACATAGAAACACACCTCACCAAAGTGACATTTCGATTGCCTCGACTGCCTCCGACTGCCTTCCGACCCATCTCGCTGCTTGTATTTATAACATTGTCAAAGAACTACTCAAAGAGATATAGTTTATGAGTCACATGTACATCTGTTATCATAATTTGTGCAGAAAAGTTATTAATTTGCATTGAGTGACATAATTTAACATGTTATGAAAATGACAGACAGATTTGTTGACTTGACAGAATAATTCTCTGTTACAAAAAGGCCGTTTTTTAGAAGTTTGTCAATTGACTTCTCTAATTTGCATAAATAAGTAAGTAACATGAATTATTAAGAATTACATTGGTTTTCGTCTAAAATAGGATTGATTACGTGAATACTGAGTGAAAACGCTCCTAGTGAACAAATAGGTTTCACTGGGTGATTTTTATTTAAGGGGATCCAAAATACCTAAGTTGGCCACTATTTTTCGTACTTCATATTAATTATTTAAGATGAACTTAGTGTTTTTACATGATGACATTTGCTGTATCAGTGATCAAGTGATATAAACTTTTGTGTGGGTCAGTTATTCAGTATAATTTAATGGGTTGACTGTTTATGGAGACATGTTGTGCAATCATTGTTAACATACACAATAACTTTTCTATAATCATAACTACTCATTAAACTGGTTGAATTTGGAGGGTATCGCATACTTCGGGAAAGTAAAGCCTTTAATATGTTCCGTTTCAATACCCCCCTCGGGTAATATCATTTACAGAATGTTAATGATATTAGCCGACTAGGACAAATGTGTCAATTACTATGCATAATGTGTATGTATACAACGACCATTACACCGTTTCAAAATGACTTTTTCCTGCAAATATTTTAGTTGTGTTGTTTCAAATGCACTTTGTGTTATGGCTCTCAGTATGACAGCATCATAAAAATATTTAGTAATATATGAAAGTAAAAAAAAATGTTAATCTTTGCTCCCAGTGAGCCACATGGAAAATGATCAGAAACAGACACAAATATATCACATGTGATTTTAAGATATATAAAAAATATATGTAAATTATTTCAACGTCAGTTCTCATTGAGTCACAGATTAATCAAGATAATAGGAGGAACATAAATATATTACATAGATGGACAGGTCAGATGTCCATAGGAAGATTTTGCAACTGTCTGCTCGTTTTGAGCCACATAAAGGAAATGAAAACAAAGAACATAATTATAAGTATGGATATGATATATAAACACAAACACTAGAGAAGTCACATGTATGAATATAATATGCATTTAAAAAAAAGGAAATATTTAAAAAACTTGTCTCCCATTGAGACACATAGTCATGATAGTACAAGAACATATTAATACCAAAATTGCACACTTAATTTGGTCACAACATAACACAAACATCAAACTTGCTAAACATCTGATTGGCTGTAGAAAATTGTACACTAATCTTATGCCTAAGAAAACAATAGTAACAAAATGATGGGTCTTGCACAACAATTTTTTCATTGTCTTTTACATTTGGTGCAAGTATGTCTCATATTCAACAATACAAAAAGAAAGTAATAAATGTTTGTCACCTTCTTGCCCATTGCAAGTAAAGAAGATGTCTCAAAATTTAATATTCAATAGTGACAATACAAATATAAAAACATTCTCTCAGACATCTGGAATTTTCCAGGGTCTGTAGCATGAGTGGTAGTTGCTATTTGACACACCCAGTAAAAACTTTGCTGATAACATGCTTTATGGAAACTGGGTAAGTAACTGTATTCAAACAGGGAAATGTGCTTAATCATGTTTATATGGTTTCAATTCAGTGATGTTTCTTAATCCAAATAACCTTCTTGATCTGGGAAAGATTAGTCTATACGCATTAGGATGTGGGCTTTCTTTTATTTCAAATGGACCAATGTCATTGTTTACTTTAACATATGGACAACCTAGCTCAACATCTTTGTCTATTTTAGTATTTTCAAACAATAGATCATTTTCAATTTCTTTAGTTCCTAAGTCTAATGTCTCTTTCCTACATTTAGCCACATCCATCTCTGTTTGCAAAGCATTGACATTTAAATATAAACCTTTGTTTTTATCTGTTCCTCTTAACACTGTGTTGCCACTCAACAAATTATTGTTTTCACCCCATTTTGTATAAAGTCCACTACAGATTCTTGTCCACCATGTAGGATACAAGGTTGCACTTACTTTTGCTAATTCTTTCCAAAAGGCATCTTTGTTTATACAGTTTCCATAGTTGTTCCACAAAACTTCTAAAAACTTTTCCCCTTTTTCTTGAAAACACACATTTACATTCCATCCCTTTATATTTTCTTTAATATTATTATTATTAGTACCATTCTCATAGCTTAATGTTTCATAGTTCCCAATAGGCAATAGCTTGTCCTCAGATACACATTCCCTAGTCTGCATTTCACTTAAATTAACCTCATTATTACCCATGTTTGTCACATCCCTTACCTTTACCACATAATCACTTTTCAATTCTACAAATACTTTTATTTCTTCCTTCACACTCTCATCAATAACATCACTTGATTTAGGATCATCATTTAAATGTCCCTCTATTACTTCTTCCTCCTCCTCAACAACAACCCCATCTGCAGTTTCCCCCCTATGTATCTGAATCTCAGCAATTGAGTCTTTGGCTCCATTAAACACTTCGTCATCCCCCTTCTTATCAAATAAACCCCCCAAATAGATTCTACTTGTGGTGTGTCTGACTTGTTATTAACACCAGTATCTTTTTCAGCCCAACTATGGAACTCTGCAATACCTTCAACTTCTGCACGTTCACTAACTACCTGTGCTTGAACACAGTTTTTATTAACTGTATCACTTTTACTCATAGTATCCCAAAACCTTTTATTAAATTCTAATTTATTCATTCTAACTACATCAGTATTTTCATGGTATTTACTCTTTACATTGTATCCTCTCCTTTTCCAGTTTCGGTTATGTGTTGTCCTGTCATAATATTGTCTAGCCCCAAAACTACGGACATCTAGTGGGACTGTCCACCGTTTCCCGGCTGGTTCCCTCGGTCTGTCTGCTTGTAGTTGTCATTTTGTTCACTAGTTTCAAGAAACCCCCTTCTATCTGGTTCTCTTCCCCAATACCTATTTCTATCATTCCTGTTATCTCTCCTCCATCCTCCCTCCTGTGTATTGTTTCTGAAATCATTTTCATATCTCCTATCTCCCCTATTTGGAGCATTATTTCCAGAATTTTCAAAGTCTCTCCTCCCATAATAATCTCTATTTACATTCCTGTTCCACCCCCCATACTGGTTGTTGCCAGAGCCAAAACTTGGTTACTTTCTCTTTCCAAGGCCCTATCTAATCTATCTACAAATTTCAGGAACTCTTCCATTGAATCGTCTGGTCCATGGACCAATTCCCACTGCAGTCTCTCTGGTAATCTTCTTTTTAAAACATCAATTTGTGTCATAATATCAAAAGAGTTATTCAAGTGAGCAAGTTTTTTCAATTGATCTCTGCAAAATTTTTGCATTCCCCCTACTTTCCCTCTATACACTGGTCCATTTAGAAATTCTGACTAATCTGGCTTGTATGGACTGTGACCAAAATTTACAAATAAATTTAGCTTCAAACTCTTCAAAAGTATTCCAAGAATCATTATTCTCATTTGCCCAGGATAGGGCCTCCCCGTTCTAGAAACCGTTTTACTAACTTAATTTTTATGTTATCTGACATTCCTACAACAAACATATCTTTACATTGGTGAATAAAGTCAATAGGGTGCAGATTTTCACCAGGAAAGCATTTCACTTGGATGTGTCCATACATTGTATTTTGATTGTAAAACATTTGTTTTGACATCAGTGCATCTTCCAATTGTGTATATTTAGTGTGTATATTTTCTACTTTTGTATCTACATTAGTGGTATACAGGTTGTATTCTTGTTTAAGGTTTTCTGATGTTTTGTCTATTCTCTGATCTAATCTTTCAACTTCAGTATCTACTCTGTTGTAGATGACAGCAATGCTGTCTGTGTTCGCTTGTATGTTTTCATTTAAACTTTCAACTTTAACTTGAAATTCTTTTCTGAAGTGTATCAACTGTTCTCTAGTGTCCTTACTGAGGGTAGTTTTAATTTCCTCACACTTCTCATTGAGATGAGTACTTAATAGATCAAAATCCAAACTTAACTTATCCAGTCTATCTGTGTTTTCTTTAAGTTTCAAACTTACTTGTTCACTTGAATGTTTAAAATCCAAACGCACTTGCTCACTTGATTGTTTAAGTTGCGAGCTTATTTGAGTTGCAAACCCCGCTAGCCACTCTGTTAAGTTTAATTGTTCACCATCCCCTGGTTCAATTTTCACATTTCCTACGATCTCATCACTCTCAGGTAGAGACATATTAACAATTAATTATTTTAAATGACGACAACAAAATACCTTGTTTTATGTAGCTATGCTATGATGTCATGATCGGTGTTCTTGTTGGCTTTCTTCACTTATATTCGGTTTTATCGAAGCTGAAGTCTTGATTGATTAATTCCATTGACATAATCCAGACGTTAATCTTCCGAGCGGTGTGATGAGTTTTTCGTAGTCGCACAAACACACTTTATTTATTCATTTATTTTTGACATATTTTCACTGTTGCCACACTGCACAAATAAACTTTTTTGGAATGCTAAGCACTTACGAAATTTATCGCTGCACTATTATCATCGATGCACTTAAAGATCCTGGACGAGCCCCCACTTTTGTAAATGGTCCGCCTTAGTCGTTGATATCTCTAGTTGCTGTAATCGCACTATTTCACTCCCATTTACGGAGCTTGTTAGCACTTGATGTTAGGTTGGCGCCATTACAATGCATTGTAGTAATCGCTGCTGCTTGCTGGATCGCTGCTGTGTCTCGATGCTGATGCTGGCTCTAAATCTGGTTGTCTAGGGTTAAAAACATGAGGTCCCGTGTTTTCATGTGCTTTTGATGATAAAGAACAAACGAAACCAACACATATGTAAACATGAAATATTTATTACTTTGGTGGCCATCTTAATTCCACTGTCCACCAAAGACCATAACACAACACAAAGTAGTACTTCCTTTACATGTTCTTTGCATTGTTTATCCACCTCAAACAATAACATAGAAACACACCTCACCAAAGTGACATTTCGACTGCCCCGACTGCCTCCGACTGCCTTCCGACCCTTCTCGCTGCTTGTATTTATAACATTGTCAAAGAACTACTCAAAGAGATATAGTTTATGAGTCACATGTACATCTGTTATCATAATTTGTGCAGAAAAGTTATTAATTTGCATCGAGTGACATAATTTAACATGTTATGAAAATGACAGACAGATTTGTTGACTTGACAGAATAATTCTCTGTTACAAAAAGGCCGTTTTTTAGAAGTTTGTCAATTGACTTCTCTAATTTGCATAAATAAGTAAGTAACATAAATTATTAAGAATTACATTGGTTTTCGTCTAAAATAGGATTGATTACGTGAATACTGAGTGAAAACGCTCCTAGTGAACAAATAGGTTTCACTGGGTGATTTTTATTTAAGGGGATCCAAAATACCTAAGTTGGCCACTATTTTTCGTACTTCATATTAATTATTTAAGATGAACTTAGTGTTTTTACATGATGACATTTGCTGTATCAGTGATCAAGTGATATAAACTTTTGTGTGGGTCAGTTATTCAGTATAATTTAATGGGTTGACTGTTTATGGAGACATGTTGTGCAATCATTGTTAACATACACAATAACTTTTCTATAATCATAACTACTCATTAAACTGGTTGAATTTGGAGGGTATCGCATACTTCGGGAAAGTAAAGCCTTTAATATGTTCCGTTACACCATGCACCATCAGCTAGATGGATAGGATATCTGACTGTAGTACGCCACTGACCCATTTACGCAGAGCCTATAGTTTTTGAGCCTACATCACAAATCTAGAAACTCCTAGCCCCATCAAGTTTGCCACAGCCTCTTCGGAGTCTGTGGTTCAAGGCATTCACTCGTTTCAGGAAAATGGGTCTGCACTCAGTTCTGCGGAAAATGTGGCATATTGTAAGCTATGTTGAAAATCCGTGTGGAAGGCCGTGGCTTTAAGACTCCTGCAGCTCCTATTCAGCAATTTGTTTTCTGTATCGTCTTCTAGTCGCCACAACACCCAATGCCTCATAAACGACATGCGGAGTCTGCAAGGTCCACCGCACTGTCTTTTTTGGTTACGATTCCGACAGTGTCTGCAAATCACTGGATGAATCTGCTGAACTTTTTCTTTCATATGGAACGCAAGGATAAACTGTAGTTTGTCGTACATAACAAGAGCTATTCGATAACTGCCGTTTTATAAACCGTAGTAGAATACTCTGTCATTAATCTCCCCTTTGAAGTAACACGACTTCATTTCGCTGTTCACATTGTTCACACTCCACAGCAGCTACTAATCCCATACTGATTCCATCACAAACTCAAAAGGACAAATACGGAATGGTTTACGTAAGAGCCAGAAGTAATTACTATTTATGAAAATAGCAAAATGTTCAGAAGGCTAAAGCCAGAGTAAGCCAAATAGATGTGAGCAAGGAAAGTCAACAACACTGAGTGTGGCCATACTCGATACAACAAAAGTCGTGGATATCTTAAAACAGTTAATAATAATATGCTTGTCAGACTAAATAAACACTGATAAAATTATTAATACTGGAATAATCGCTGTAGTACTACTGAAGCACACTTGGAAATCACTGTACTGAGCCACTGTCAATAAAAACTCACGGAATGCTACCACTGTACCTGCTACTGTTTCGCCAAAATAATTCAATACTACATGGATACTTTCGCCTAACCTATAAACGATGCCTATGACAGATGACTGATTCCACACGGGCAAAAACACGCATAATAGCGCAAAGCAGGTACAGATACAGAATCTAATTAGATACATATATAATTTCTCTGTTTCGAGACTGAATTGCTGTATGTCAATGAAGTTTGCATGATTTTTCATGTGGAGAGCTAAGAAGTTATAAATTAACACGAATTATTGAAAATTATTGAGCAATGTGATTTAAAATGACAATCAAAATGAAATTTGTGGCATCAAATGCTTATCGAAATATTATGGTTGCCGAGTATGGAATCACGTTAGTTATGTCTATTTTTTATCTGAAGTGATAAAATAAAAGAATTTGACGCAACACACTTAAATTGCAAATTTGCTAATGCGAGCTGAAGGGAACAGTAATTGCTCATATTACATTTTGCTCTCAAGTAAGCATGATTCACTGCTTCATTTAAATACTAGATTAGATTAGATTAGATTTACTTTCATTCCAATTGATCCGTAGTGAGGAGGTCCTCCAGGATGTGGAACATGTCAGAAAAACAACAATACATGACAAATATTTACAACTAAAACAAAGCTAATGTACCATTCCACAGGTCCCAAGTGGAATGATCGTCATTTTTTAATGAACACTAAGAGTCATTTTACAAATACTAATGCACTGAATTTAAAATAAAAAAGTTTTTTATTTATTTATAAGGTAATAAACATGTAATACAACATTTGTTATATTTATTTACAATGAAGACATTACTGCACTGAAATGGTGCAGAAGTTAGATTATACTTACACACACACACACACACACACACGCACACACACACACACACACACACACACGCACACACACACAAATTTTCAATGAACACATTACTGCACTGAAATTGTGCAGACATTATGTTGTACTTATATACAAATCAGTTGGTTTTACTAAGAAATTCATCAATGGAGTAGAAGGAGTTGGCCACCAATAAATCCTTTAGGCTTTTCTTAAACTGAATTTCATTGGTTGTTAAGCTTTTTATGGCTGCTGGCAAGTTATTGAAAATGTGTGTTCCTGAATAATGCACACCTTTTTGTACAAGACTAAGTGACTTTAAATCCTTGTGAAGATTATTCTTACTTCTAGTATTGATTCCATGAATTGAGCTGTTGGTTTGAAAAAGTGATATATTTTAATGACAAATTTCATTAAGGAATAAATATATTGGGAAGCAGTAGTTAGTATCCCTAGTTCCCTAAACAGGCTTCTGCAGGATGTTCTCGATTTCACACCACATATAACTCTTACTGCACGTTTTTGTGCCTGGAAAACCTTAGCTTGGCTTGATGAATTGCCCCAAAAAATAATCCCATTTGACATTATGGAATGAAAGTAAGCATAGTATGCCAGCTTTTTCATTTTTATATCCTCTATGTTTGACAAAATTCGCATTGCAAACAGAGATTTGTTAAGACGCTTCAGCAGTTCTGTGGTGTGCTCCTCCCAGTTGAATTTATTATCAAGCTGTAATCCCAAGAATTTAACACTGTCCACTTCTTCTATCTTCTTGTCATCGTATGTTAGACATATACTCTTGGGACACCCCTTACAAGTTCTGAACTGCATGTAGTGTGTTTTTTCAAAGTTTAATGACAAAGAATTGGCTAGGAACCAGTGATTAATGTCCAAAAATCTTTTATTGGCTGATCTTTCTAAGACTACACTTGATTTGCTATTTATTGCAATGTTTGTATCATCGGCAAACAAAACAAACTTGGCATCTGGTAATGTTACTGATGAAAGGTCATTGATATACACAAGAAAAAGTAAAGGCCCCAAAATGGAACCTTGTGGGACCCCACACGTAATTAGTTCCCAGTTGGATGATGCCTGATAGCTTGGTACATGTCTCTTTCCTAATGACACCATTTGTTTCCTGCCAGAGATATAAGATTTGAACCATTTTGCAGCATTTCCTGTTACACTATAATATTCTAGTTTACTTAAAAGGATATTGTGATTTACACAGTCAAATGCCTTTGACAGATCACAAAATATACCAGTTGCCTGCAAATTTTTGTCTAATGAATTAAGCACATTTTCACTGTAAGTGTAGATAGCCTTCTCAATATCAGAACCTTTTAGAAATCCAAACTGTGACTTTGACAGTATGTTATTTGAGATAAGATGGTTATAAAGACGACTGTACACTACTTTTTCGAAAAGTTTTGAGAATGCTGGCAACAGTGAAATTGGACAGAAATTTGATGCTATTTCTTTATCTCCCTTCTTAAACAGTGGCTTAACATCAGCATATTGTAGCCATTCAGGAAATATTCCACTGATAAACGACTGGTTACACAGATAGCTTAATATGTTACTTAGCTCAGAATCACATTCTTTAATTAACTTTGTTGATATTTCATCATACCCACTAGATGTTTTTCATTTTAAAGATTTTATGATGGACATTATTTCTGTTGGGGTAGTGAGGGTCAAATTCATATTATGGAAGTTACTTGAAATGTCTGGTCTAAGGTAATCCATAGCAGCATCTACCGAACCTGACAACCCCATCATTTCAGTAACAGTTATAAAATGTTTGTTAAAAAGTTCTGCAACACTATACATATCTGTCACCAAGGTATCATTTACTCTTAATGCTATTTGTTCCTCTTCATGTCTGGTTCTACCGGTCTCCTCCTTCACTATATCCCATATTGTCTTTATTTTGTTATCTGATATGACTATCTTTTCCTCGTAATATATTTGCTTTGACATCCGTATTACAGTCTTTAATATTTTGCAGTATTTCTTATAATGTGCTATAGCATCAACATTGGAAATGTTTCGGATTGACAGATACAGTTTTCTTTTTGTTTTACAAGATACACCTATTCCTTGAATAATCCATGGCTTCTTTGTAGACTTTGCTCTAATCTTGGTAAGTTTTGGGGGAAAGCAGTGTTTGAATAAGGTAAGCACTTTATTAGCAAAAGTGTTATATTTTTCATTCATGCCATGAGCACTGTAAACATCAGTCCAGTGAATGTCTCTGAGGAGTGTCCTAAAATAATCAATTTTTGGCTTACTGATTACCCTCTAGATCTCAGATTTAACAGATTTAATATCCTGTTCAGTATTAACATTTAACAGAAGGAACTGCATGTCATGGTCTGAGAGGACATTGACTGTTGGTTTTGTAATATAATTTTGTTCATTGTACTTTTCTATAAAGACATTATCAATGGCTGTTTGTGAGCAATTGGCTACCCTGGTGAGGAACTTTACAGTGTGAATTAAGTTGAATGATAGTGTTACAAACTCGGATAAGTTCTTATTGGGAGAGTCTTTAAAGAAATCTACATTGAAATCACCAGCAACCACTATTTCTTTGTTTTTGGTTGTTAAATGTGCCAGTACAGCTTCAAGGTGGTTTACAAACAGATTGAAGTTACCTGCAGGTGCTCGATATACACTTGATATTATGAAGGATTTTTTGTGAAATTCTAATTCTGTTGCACATGCTTCCATATGCTATTCTAGCCAAAATTTATGAATGTCTATGTTCTTAAATTTATGACAGTTCCTGATGAATGTGGCAACTCCTCCTTTCTCCATTTCTGATCTACAAAAGTGAGATGCTAACCTAAACCCTGTAACACTTAAAAGTTCTATACCAGTGGTCACATGATGTTCAAAGAGGCAGATTATGTCAGCTGGGTTTGAAGACTCTAATTCATCTATGCAGATAGTTAATTCATTAATTTTATTACTGTGATAAAGCATTTGACGGTGAGAGAATTATATGTTTTAGTGAGAAACCGAATGTATTTGTGTTTATTGTCTATATTCTGTAATAACTATGCGGTTTCATGATTCTTCTTTGTCATTTACTCTAAGTGAAATGTGCAGCATAATCTGTGGCTCCAATGTAAGTAGTCATCGATGTGTCAAAAACAATGGCTGCCAGTAGGGAAACGTAGTTGCTCCCTGAGATGTATCTTCTGCAGTAGCTGAATATTGTAGGAGCCATAATAAACCAAATGTCCACTGGAAGACGATAAGTTGACGATGGATCGGATCGACAATGAATAAATTAATTCAGAAAAATGCTATTAATGCACACTTTTGCTCCTGTGTGTCGTGTTGCTTCGTAAACTTCGCTGATAAGAATCGCAGTTCAGTCAATCTCTTGTGTTCTTACTTAAAATAATGTGTTTACCTGTTTCGTACGAAATCTCTTTTTGGCACACCGTACAGGGGACTGACGTAGTAGGACATGCACTGATACCATGAAATAGTCCACTTATAATGGATGGCACTAGCCGAAATCTAGGTTTGCCTAATAAAACCTGAAAGAAAAGATCGACTGATTACTGACTATCATTTGAGAGTCATACCACAGCCGTTGAGTGCACCCACATCCTAATTTCCATAAGTTAGCTAACAGTCTTGTCTCACAGGAGGATAAATGTTTCGGCAGTAATGGTGATTACTCTTTAAATAATATAAAGTTCACTTACGTTCTGGCCAAGTGCCTCATCCTCACGGGCTGCCTCTTATACAACCGGCTCAAAGTCACTGATACCATTTTCAGTATGAACATCCTCATACAGGTGTAGTCCATTCATTGCCATTATATGCAACATATTTCCATCACGAGAGGGCTTTAAGACTGCCTGATGCAGGATCAATTCAGGAAATGCATTTAGTAGTATACACTTTAGCCAGATGTGTTTTTGTTTACAGTATTTGGTTATATTTGGGAGTGAGTCCAGTAGTCAGTAGATAGGACGCGCTGTTGATACTGAGTCCTGACCAAATAATCTGTTATGCTGTTCCAATTTGTTTCTCAGTGGATTCGAGTTTGTTGTGTTAGTTTAAAGACGAAAGACCGGATAGATGAAGTGGCCTTCAGTTATACATGTCGATTTCACACTGTTATCGTTAATTTCAAACCATTCATCAGCACATTTAATAATTCCCCATTGACATTACAGTACAGCTTCCATAATAATTAATACTATTCCTACCAGAGACTACGTAGATCCACTTAGAGTCACAGTGTACAGAAACGGTTTGATGCCTACTGTGACTTTAGCATCTCCTATGCACTCAACAAACAAATGTGGGTGGTATTTGACACTTCGACTTGTCCATTACAAATGGGTCATATTTTTTCCTCTCTGTAGTATTGCTGAGCTCGATAACTTATGCTACTTTGTCATATCCATGTTTCCTTTTCATATCAGTCTAATAAAACTAGTAGCTTGCCCTTAGTATATCTCTCTTACATCTGACACAAATTTCTTTCAGATCTCCATAGCACTCATCTATTAAATCCATTTGAACAAATTACAAATATTTGAATTGCCATCAATGGTAGTTACCCTCGATGTTTTTCCTGGCTTAAATTAGATTGAAATGCTAGCAAAGAGTCGTTCTCGTGTAGTGTAAACCTCTTTACATAAGCCCATTTTTACAAAAAGCGTTACAAACTTGAAATCATCTGACGATATGGTTTGAACTGTCTTCTGAAAGCTATCATACATACATGCCTTGGTCAGTAACTGCACAATGCTGTCAATACAACGAGTATTACTCACAACAATTCTTAGACATTTGTCCCTAAAGACACCAAAATACTACCATACAGCAGAACACTGATAACAACCTTTCTAGCTTTAGAAGATGTGGCCATCACTTAGTTAGGATGTGGATGTAAGAAGTACCCTTAAATTTTGGTGCCATTTTTATTACATCAATTGTGTTCAAGTCTTAAATCATGCGAGGCTTCTGTCGATGAGTCTGCTCCATCTTCAGTAACACAGTTTCCTGGTTGTTCATTTTTTCCACATATCCTGCAACATTAAACCTTTGACAATTCTTTACATTTGTAAAATACTCTCTGACATTTCCACTCCATGCTGTTTAGGTAACCAGGAGCGGACTGGTCAGCGCTTATTGAATCATTTTTGACACCCTTGGTAGATACATTTTGTAGGTTCTAGCTCACTAGCTCAACATTAAAATAAATTTTGTAGTTTATAAGTACCTTAACTGCTTTTTCGAAACTTTAGTATATTTTATTAACTTAACAGAATTTAAAACGTTAACTAATAACCGATTTATTACAATAATACAACTAAATACAGTAACAACCTGATTTCTAACTTTGTTTACTTCATTTACAATATGATTTTAACACAGTAACATGTATTAGTTAAGAAAAGGAAGATGTTTTTTTAATTTTAAACTGTGAATATATGTACGTAATTACAATATATTAGTTGAACAAAGTTACATATTGTTAAAAATTTTTAACTGTGAATTTAACAATTAATTAAAATGTATTAGTTAACAAAGTACATCATCTTAAAAGTCAAATTGTGAATGTAAGTTAATAATTAAAATGTATTAGTTAACAAAGAACATCATTTTTAAAAAATCACAATGTGAAGATAAGTAAATTATAAAAAAATTTACAGCATGATTGTAAGATGATTAAAGTTATTAATTAAAACAAAAGGACATTATTTTAAAAATTTTACATTGTGAATTCTAAGTCATGAAATTTATTATCTCCATAATTTATGAGTTTCTTCATTCATTAATATTTCAACTTCATTTATCTCTAGCTAATTTACCTTTTTAATTTCTTTAGAAGTACCTACATTGTAGAGCTTCTTGATTAAAGTAGTTTCAATTTATGCAGAGAATATTTTTAATAGTTTTACAAAAAATTTGTAGATTCTGTTCAAGATTTTTTAAAGAAATATAATTTTGAACGTATACCTATATAATTCATTGAAAATTATTCTATTTATTAAAACTAATACAAATTATTTCTTGTAAATGGAAAATCTAAAAAATGCAAACTAAACTAACAGAATATTTTTCAATTTTTTTGAATTGTTACTAATTTTTGAAACTTATAAATACTATAAAAATTTACGTTTTCACAAATCTAATAAATTTTTTATGTATAAATCTATCAAATTGCATAAGAGGCTTCTGTGAAATCTAAATTTTTGTAAATATTGGAATACAAAGAAATCTATTAATAATTTTACTTTACAAAAATATACAAAAAATGGTTATAGAACTATAGCTAGACCATGTATGAATAAATATCATGCTAAAAATTACAATTAATAACGAATTCCTTGTGTATGTGGAAAAAATGTAGCTAAATATTACTTTAAGGAACATTTACAACGAAATCCAAGTGAACAGCATTCAAAAATATTATTAACAATGAATAATGAAGAAAAATGTACATCTACAATGAATAATGAAGAAGTTGTAACTGAAGAAACATCTACATCTACAAAGCAATGTAAAAGTTATCAAGAAATCATTGATTTGAAATGTTTATATAAAAATCACTCACATAAAGATAAACATAATAATAAATGTAAGATGTACTTTAGAATATATTAAGAATAAGAAAGCTTTTACTTTATTATTTATTAAAAATTAATCCTTTGTGATTTATTAGATAAATCGTAAAAAGTAATTGATTCTTAAAGTAAATAGTAAACTAATTGATTGTTAAACTAAATAGTAAAGTAATTGATTGTTAAACTAAATAGTAAACAAATTCTTTTAAAAAACTAATTGATTGTTAAACCCAATAATAAACTAATAACCTTTTAGATTAAGTATCTATTAAATAATAAGCCTTATCCATCTATTCAATAACAAACTTTTTCTTAAAAATATTTTTTATAAATCTAATGAAGTTTTTGTAATAAATAAAAAGGCAAAATGGAAAAATACATTGCTACTGACCTACAATTACAATATTTTAAATTTGGAACTGTACGTGAATTTTATAGAATAAATAATTTATGAGAATATTCACATTTATGTAAGGCTGACTTAATTACGTTTCTGATTAGAAATTGGCCAATTATTGATAGAAATCATTCAATTATTATTGGAAATAGTCCACTTGACGTAAGTGAAAATCATACAAATATTGTTAAAAATTAACACTTGAAGTGCGTGTGACATTTTGAAAAAAGTTAACCTACTATTATATTTATGATGTTTTTCTAACTAAAGAAGATAAGCCAAAAAATTTCCATTTTCTACAAATATATTTGTAGAACTGAAACAAAGATATATAACTAATGATTACTTAATCCAAAAGCAATTGAAAACAGATTACAAACCATAAATTTTGAAAATTATTTATATATACTTGATCCTAATCATTTTTAACTGGAGTAAAAACAATTTTTTTTTAAATTGTTAAAGTCTTTTTGAAAGTACATACTTGTTTAAAGATAAATTTAAATGTTTATTTTTAATATTAACTACAAACAAATGAAATAAATCAAAAATGTTCAAGAATTTGGACAACAAACACAGAACTATACTATTATTACAGAAAAACATTTTAGTAAAAAATTTAAAAAAGTTAACATATATTTTAGGGAAAATATCTAACCTTCAACCAGAAGGATTATGATAGATATTAAATAGAATTATTGATTTAGAACTAGCAATTAAAAAATATATTCCACTAAAAGAATCATCTTACATTGATTTACCACATAAAATGAATAATAAAGAAAACATGTTAATGTGAAAAATAATGATCAAAAGTGTAATCTGTAGTCTTTAAAATTGGTTTTGTATCCTGTAGATAAAAATGCTGAAAGAATACAAAAATATAAATTTGATGGTCTTGATCTTGAAAAAATACTTGAAAATATTGAATTACCTGTTTTAGTTGATCATATTCTAAATTGGAAAATATAATTAATGTCTCTATTAATCTTTATTCATTTGATGGTGATGATGAAAAATATCAAGTATATCCATTAAAAATTACTAAATGTAAATGGAAAAACATGTCAATCTACTTTATTTCAAGAAAGATAATAATTCACACCATTGTTACATAAAAAATATAGACTTGCATCAATTCAAGTCAATAAACATGAAGAAGTAATATTTATTTGCGATTAATGTACACAATATTTCAATACTAATGAAAAATTAAAAAATTGTACATCAAAATGTATAACTAAACAACTATTAAGAGTTGAAATGCCAAATAAAGGGACATGTGTATATTTCAAAAATTATCTATATACACTAAAAGTTTCATTAGCTATTTATGCTGACTTTGAAAGTTTACTTTTAAATATGGACAATTGTGAACCAAATTCAGAAACACCATACACAATATGAAAAACATGAACCAAGTGCATTTTGTTACAACATAATACTTATACATGGAAATAATAAAGGTCCTGTTGTTTGTAGGGGACCAAACTGTCATAAAAAATTTATTCAATGTATAAAACAAGAAATTGGAAAAATTTATTACGAAATTGAGGAAATGAAACCACTTACATTTGAAGAAAATAAAATACATACAAATTCTAAGGTTAATACACTCTGTAACGTTCATTATTTAAGAATAAGAAACGAGTTTGTCATCATGATCATCTAACTGGATAATATATTGCTCCATCGTGCAATAATTGAAAATTAAAAATACTGCAACCGAATTTTTACCTATTTATTTACATATTTTTCCTTCTTATGATTCAAATAGTTTTGTAAAAGAAATTGGTTATGATAATAAAGAAATAGAACTAATACCAAGCAACGTAAATAAATCATACAAATAATTTAAAAATGTGATTTGCTGATACATTTCAATTTATGGTTTCTTCACCTGACAAACTTTCAACAAATTAAAAAATTAATTAAAAAATCAGAAAACTATTTAATTTAGTAATTAGAAATGGTGTTTATCCATGCAATTATATGGATTTTGGAACAATTTGAAGAAACACAATAACCAAAAAAGAAAAATTTTACAATAAATTAAATTATTGTAATATAATTGATAAGGAATATGAACATGCAAAACTAGATTGGCAAAAATTAAATATAAAAAATCATGGTGAATATTATGATTTGAATCTTAAAACTGATGTACTTTTGTTAATTGATGTTTTTGAAGATCTTATAATAACATGTATAAAAACATATAATTAAATTTTTCTCGGTATTTTATGACATCAGCTTTAACTTAGGATGCAATGATAAAAATTACTGTACTAGAACTTATATTATTATATGATTATTACACGCCTTTAATGGTTGAAAAACGAATAAGAGGAGAAATTTTACAATTTTGTAAAAGATATGTAACAGCAAATAGTTAATATTTAAAAGATTTTAATGATAAATAAGTTCCAAATTATATAACATCCAGATGCAAATAACTTATATGGTTATGCTATGATCCAATATTTACAATATGGTGGATTTCAATGGGATGAACAAAATAATTTTAATTTTACAAAAATTAATGAAATTTCTAACAATTGTGAAAATGGTAATATATTTGAAGTAGATTTCGAATATACCCAACTTATTCGAGGTACAAATGTAGGTAAATTAGTAACTAATTTAGATAAAAGCATAATTATGTAGTACATCATAGAAATCTTAAAAAATAATCATACCTAGTATTGCAACGTAGAAAAATACATAAAGTTTTAAAAATTTAAACAAACTAATTCGTTAAAGATGCATATAGATTTAAACACACAGTTAAGAACTAAAGCTACAAATGATTTTGAAAAAGATTTCTATAAACTAATGAATAATTTTGTATTTGGTAAAACTATGGAGAATATATAAAATAGGAAAGATGAAAAATTAGTTTCAAATACTAAGGTAAGTGATAACTTGTAGTTAAAACAAACTTTTTTATGAAAATCTTACTGCTAATCATATGTATAAACCAAAAATTACATTTGATAATCCTATTTATGTTGGATTAAGTATACTTGATATATCTAAACAATTAATGTATGATTTACACTATAGAGTTATGGAACCTAAATATGGAGAAAATATTGAATTCTACTTCTACATCTACATTTATACTCCGCAAGCCACCCAACGGTGTGTGGTGGAGGGTACTTTACGTGCCACTGTCATTACCTCCCTTCCCTGTTCCAGTCGCATATGGTTCGCGGGAAGAACGACTGTCTGAAAGCCTCTGTGCGCGCTCTAATCTCCTAATTTTACATTCGTGATCTCCTTGGGAGGTATAAGTAGGGGGAAGCAATATATTCGATACCTCATCCAAAAAAGCACCCTCTCGAAACCTGGCGCGCAAGCTACACCACGATGCAGAGTGCCTCTCTTGCAGAGTCTGCCACTTGAGTTTATTAAACATCTCCATAACGCTATCACAGTTACCAAATAATAATAATTGTTATCAAGAAACAAATAGTTATATTTACATTTCTGTGTAGATATAAAGTCAATGATGCATTAATTTGATAGAGGTGATTTCCCAACAGACAATATATATATATATATATATATATATATATATATATATATATATATATATATATATATATATATATATATATATATATATATACACATAATATTCCACAAGTAAACAGAAAAGTTGTTGGTAAAATCAAAGTTGAATGTAGGGGAAAAGAAATCGAAGAATTTTATGGTTTGAAAGACAAAATTTATGCTTATAAAGTGGATGACAATATAGTAAAAAAAATCTAAACGAATTAAGAAAGGTGTCGTTAAAAACAAGATAAGTATCGAAGATTACAAAGATTGTTAGTTTGACAATATAGCACTCCATCTTCAGGCCACAAGTGGCCCATCGGGACCATCCGACCACAGTGTCATCCTCAGATGAGGATCCGGATAGGAGGGGCTTGTGGTCAGCACACTGCTCTCCCAGTCGTTATGATGGTTTTCTTTGACCGGAGCCGCTACTATTCGGTCAATTGGCATCACGAGGCTGAGTGCAACACAAAAAATGGCAACAGCACATGGCGGCTGGATTGTCACCCATCCAAGTGCCGGCCACGACCGACAGCACCTAACTTCCGTGAACACACGGAAACTGGTGTATACACTGCAGTAAGGCCGTTGCCAACAATATAGAATACAGAAAAAAACTTAATTAAAAGTGAAAAACATAAACTCCATACAATTCAAGTAAACAGAAAGATATGTATTGGAAAATATATTAGACACTTTACCATATGGTTATTATAAGTTATTAAAAATGTAATAAACTTTCAAATATATCAAATTAATGTAATGATTTCTACGTAAAATTTAAAAAATGTCTTTATATATAATATTTATCTATATAAATGGAAACTTTAAGCGAAGATCAAATAGCACACAAAGATTTTTGTATACAAAAACTACAAACATTGAATAAAATAAACAATGAAATAATTAAAATTTAGTATGATAGAATTAAAATGAAAGATGAAAGTATTAAAGTAAAAAATGGAAAGGAAGTGATGAAATAATTAAATCAAAAGATGTTCATACTCAAAATTTGATGGATATATTTGATACTTATTCAAAAACTTATTTATTTTTTTAACCTAAAAGTCAACTAATTGTTTAAAAACTAATTGGTTGTTAAACTAAATAGTAACCTATTTCTTTATAAAATACTCTCTTTATTTATCGAACAGTTATGTAAATTATCAAATCCTAACCATTGAAGATAAACTTGGTAACCTTGCTTTCTTATTACTTTTTCAACTTAGTTTACATTGTATATTTTGTGTTCTGTGATTCTAGTTCATTAAAATTTACTTTCATATCTTTTAATTTATATGTAACTGGATTAGAATAAGTAACGTTTTCAATTTCAAAAATTTCTGTTGACCAATTACCTATATATCATTTTTCAAAAAGACCTTTTTGTTTACTAATTCTAACTTTATCACCTTTTTTAAATTAAGCAATTTCATTAGAGCAAATGTTTCATTTTTTAAATTTTTCCCAGTAACATCTATAGGTTTCATTTTTATTGTAGAATGTTTTGTGTTATTGTATTCATCAATTAGCTTTTTAACTAAATGGAACCATTTATAATATCCTTCTAAAGCAAGTTTCTGCCACATTTTTTTCTTAAAGTGTTCAGTTAAATCTTTCACCAACAGATGCTTTTAATTCTGAAAAAGCTGAATAATAATTAATGTTGTATTTCAATTTTTTAATAAAATTTTTTACCATTATCTGTTTGTAAATTATTTGGTGTTCTAACTAGTAGAATTTTTTAAAAGCATCAACTATATTTTTAGCTGTTATATCATTAGTAGTAACAGTAAATTCCTATTTTCAAATTCATAAATTAATGTTAATAAATATTTATAACTTCTGTTTACGTTTGAAATTACTTTTAAATTACCTGAATCCATTTCAACTGCATCAGCTTGATATAAATCATATATGCCAAGAAACTATTACGTAAACGTTCACCATTTACAAAGTTTTTTTAATGAATTTCCTATTTAGATTTACAAATTGTACAAATACCTTCAATCAAATATCTTCCATATTTAGTTGTTGCTCTATGTGTTTCTGTTAACTTTTTACACTTTAAACAACAAATATGATCATCCTTAAGAACTAAATGTAATCTATGATTTTTCATTTATGTATATAAAAAATTTATATAGATGACAACATTTATATAAAACACTTTAGTAAGTTAAACATAATTTAATGATTTCGATACTACTAGGTCTTCATCTGCTATTTGGTCTTACCTTTTATTAATTTGTGATTCTAATGATTTTAATGTAACTTTCAACTAAGTCAATATTAAGTAATGCATTAACGAGACTATTTTTAATAAGGTTTATTTCTTTATTATAACATGCCATAATACCATCAATAATTCCATTTCTTTCTTTAAATCTGAAAGAATCTTCTTATAATCTTCTTTGTTAACAAAGCTATTAAATTTAGTTAAAATGGTTTGTGTATTCTTGTTTTTTAACATATTCTTTTTCTAAGTATTTTTTGTTAACTACTTCTTTTGCAGCAATTGGAACATTTACATTATCAAGTTTTCCATTTTTTATACCAATATAACCTTCAGTTATTTCAAAAATTAGATTAAATTTTTTTTTGCATTTGTCTTTAGATCTATTGATGATTGAAGTTGGCTAATAATATTTTCAGTTTTCTATAAATTGAATGTATGTGTTTAAGTGCATTTTCAGTTTGTTTAGTTAGATGTATCGTATTTCCAAAGATGTACATTCATTAAATCAAAATTATTTTTAAAATCATAATTTTCACATAGAAATTAAAAACAAACATAAATTCCCACATATTACTTCATCAAAATTATTCATTACTTCTGTATTGTAGTTTACTTCATTTTTTCCTAAATAGTTATTTAATTGTTTTGGTATATTACCACCAAATGAATCAAAAACAAATTTTTGTTATTTTTATAATAAGAAATCCAATGAGTACCATTATTATCAGATGTATCTAAATTTACAATAGCACATTCAATTTTCGATCTTTTATTTTCATCAATGATGTATACACCACAGAAGTGTTTAATTTTTAGTTGTTTAGTTAGTTTTTCTTTATCAAAATTACTTAATGTTTTAAGATATTTATCAATTACTTTTTGAAATGTTTTCCTTTATTCCATTACCACCTTGTTTCTAAATTTCCAAGTAAGGTTTTTTCTGATTTTCTAATTCTTTATCATATTTATTTTTGTTGAATACTGCATTTGCAACTGCTGCAGATTCTCCAGCTAAAGAACCAATTGTTGATAAATATGGTACTGCAGCTAATACTAACGGCAAAAATCCACCTTCATGTTGTGTTAATCCTGTACCATTTTCCTTTTTTGTTAAATATTCAATACTTTTTTACAACAGAAATAGCTAATGTAACAACTAAATTTCCACAAACTTTCTTTTATTTTTTTCTATTCTGAACATCAGTTAAAAATTCCTCAATTGCAGTTTTTGTTCATTAATTAACTATGATTTAATTGACTTTGGTTTATTTTTACCACTAGGTAGCAACGAATAATCAATTGTAAGGTTATTTATGTATATAATTAAAAATTTAATAAAGATTATTTACATAGTTTAAACATGTATAAAGATTTATTACAGTTTACAAATTTATAAAAATTTATTGTATAGTTTAAAAATTTATATAGATTTTTATAATCCCCAACCAATTTTATCAATATTAACATTTACTCCCATATCTCATTTTTTTCGATACATTATTCCACTAACAGCAGTTGATTAATCTTTTCCACCAAATGAACCTCACTTGTATACATTATTTCTTTTGCAGCTAAATGAAGTTCTTTATCAACTATATATCTGTTTTTCTAAATCTTTATTATCTCTGTAAGAAATATCATATTTTTTACAAGCTTCATCTAATAGCTTTTCATCTTTAGCTAGTCTTTCTTCTAATTTTGTTCCTGGGCCACAAAATTTATCACATGTAAGATGCATTTCAAATGGTAATTAGAACACTTGCCCGCAAAAGGCAAAGGTCCCAAGTTCAAGTCTTGGTCCGGCACACAGTTTTAATCTGCCAGGTAGTTTCATATCAGCACACACTCTGCTGCAGAGTGAAAATCTCATTATGGTAATTTATTAATTAAAGTATTCACTAATGTTTTTTTTTATTTAATAAAATTGCAGCCAAATAGCCATATACAGTTACTTTGCTTAATATTTTACATTTACATTTTACATTTTTGCATATTCATTTATCGATTTCACTCTTTTACTGCACAGTTCTATGTGATATCGTTCACAGGCTTCGTTACACAGTTCACATACACATGTTGCGGTTGGGTCATGATAAGTTTTGTTCTTGCAGATTAGATGATGAAAGCCGTGAATAGAAAGTCTAGTTACGACATGTCGCTGTTTGAAGTTTGGTGCTGTCCATGAGCGGTTCGTCATTGCTTCGGTGCCATAAAACTCCGGCCATATTTTTTCTCGTTTGTCCTCCATGATCTTCAGTTGCTTTCTGGAAGCCCTGGTGTGTGGCATCATATATCTAAGTCTGATGTCTTCAATTAGGAATGTCTCTCTCGTTAGCAGGTACACTAGTCTAGATCTTGTTGTCTTTGAGAGACCTAGTGCTCTTTTTAGATAGGTCGATTTTACCTTTTCTAGTGTTTCTAGATTTTTTTCTGTCAGGTGGTCCCATATAACCTCCATCCCATAGGCCAGGATTGGCAAGATTTTTGTGTTGAATAATTTCATGGCTGTTTCTAGACTGAGTAGGCGGATGTTTTTGATGTCCTGTATTGCTATTATTGCTTGGGCTGCACGTTCTGTTGTATGTTTTGTGAAGCATTTGGCTGTTGGTTGCAATGTCACTCCTAGGTATTTAAAGTCTGATGAGATTTTTATTTTTTGTCCTCTGATACTGATTTCCGCATTCTTGGGTGTTTTGCCTCCTTTTCTGAAAATTACCATTTCTGTCTTTGTTATGTTTATGTGTAGTTTGTGTTCACTGCACCATCTGTCTATTTTCTCAATGATTCTCTGCAGCTTCTGTATATCTGTTGAACCTACGGCTATGTCGTCAGCGTATGCATATACATACACATGTTTTTCCATATATATCACTTTTCCAAAATGTATGTGGAAGACTATTTAATAATCTAATTTAACATAAAATTCCTTTTGGCTAATGAATTATAAAATAACTTAATTTATTTGTTAACATTTTTGCAATACTAAATTTTTCATTATCATAATTATTATTTCCAGCTTGTACTTCACCATGAATTACTGCTAATCTATCAATTAATTGTCTAACATCATCCAACCTAACATCTTCAATTGATTTATCTGTAAATTTTTTAACCAATTTATGAGAACTAATATCTCAAGAATCATCTATGGTTTGTCTTCTTGTCTTTGGAAAATAATTATCAACAATTTATTTTATTAAATATAAATATTTATTACCTTTACTTGATCTTGTTTTATTTGGATTATTATCAGATTATACTATTCCTGAATTTAATAATATCTCAGCTTAATTTGATTCATCTTCACCATTAAACTTTTCATTTAAATGTTCTATAGTAATTTGTTTTCCAATTAAAACTCTCATTAATCCATCTGTACCATCAAACGTTTTTTACCAACTGTAAATTTATCACCTTTGTAGTTTACAGGTAAATTACCAACATTTTTAGTCATACCAAGTGGTTTTAAAGCAAATACTTTATATTCACTATTATTAATATTCTTTAACATTTTTTCACTAACATTTATCTTTTTAGTTTCATTTATATTTTTACTTTCTTTTTCTTCTTAGTATTTATTAAATGTATCTTTAATTTCTGTTTCACTTAATGTATAATCATATTTTCCATGAATATCATCAGAACAGTCTGTCAATTTTTGAATTGATGATAAGTCTTCAAATCCTTCTGTTTGATGAATTGGAATATTTGTTTCCAAATTCCCTATTTTCTTCTTTGCTTTTAAAACATTATCACCTAAACCTTCAATACTTTGTTCAACTTTTTCAATAGCATCAATAAATCGTTGATCTTCCCTTTTATATATGTCATATTCTGTTCTTGGTTTTTTTCCAAAGCTTAAATTGTTCTTTTAGCTTTACAGATTTCTTTCCATTTTGTTTAGATTGTTTAACTACAGTTTCATCATACTTTGCAAACATTTATTAATGATGCAAAAACATTAATTATGTTTATGTTTAATGTTCATGTTTAATCTTAAATGTTTAATGTTAATAATTCCAGTTACAGTTATGTTTAAGTTTAATGTTTATTCTTAATGTTTATTTTTATATTTCTGTTTATCTTTAATAGTTTTATTTATGTATGTATATATATATTTATGCTTATGTTTATGTTAATGTTTAATGCTAATGTTTAATCTTTAATATTTAATATTAATATTAATATTTATGTTTATGTTTAAATTTTATGCTTAATGTTTATATTTATATTTATGTTCATATTTAATTGTAAAGTTTATGTTTATATATATTTATGTTTATCTTGTTAAGAAATGTTGTATTTTATTTCTTAACTTACCTTCATTTGGTTTTCTAGACACATCAATTGTTAAAAAACAAAATTCATCATTCCAACATTTTTACACTGTTTTTTAAAATTACCAACATTAAATCTCCACCAACAAACTCAATGTCTAAAAATATTTAAAATATTTAAATTGTCTCTAACTTATTGTTTTGGAATTTTTGAATAAGACTGAACTAAATAAAAGCAATCGATACCTTTGTGTCTACCTCTAGTAAAATAATTTGTAACAATATCTTGGTTTTATAGAATAAAGTCATCAAATACAAAAAACTGAATTATTTTCACATTAATCTAATGGAGTAACATCTTCACTATTTTCAATAAAACTAACAATCTGTTTATTATTTTATCTTTTTTCCATTATTTTATAAATTCTTGATATTTTGTTGTTCTAAACTTTTTGAATAAACATACAAATGTTTAATTTTACTTCAATTTAACCATTGTGTAGCTAAAACATAATTTTCAATCAGTAATTTTGATTTTCCACAACCACTTGGTCCAATTATTGCACAACTTCTAGAATTTATTAGATGTTTCCCCTTGTTTGTTTTTAACTTTTTTTCCAGAATACTTACTTTAGGTTCCCAATCTGTTTTCACTTATTAATAATTTTTTCAATTATTAACACTTTTTCATTTATTAATAGGTTTTTCATTTATTAATAATTTTTCTTCCTTTATTAATATTTTTTTCATTTATTAATAATTTTCCATTTTCTAATAATTTTTCATTTTATAATAATTTTTCATTTATTAATTATTTTTACATATTAATGAGTACATAATTTCAACCTAGTGATACATCTTCTATATTTAGAAAATGATTAACTGTTCCAATGCGAGATAATTATTCTAATGTTTCGTTAGTTGGTTTTATTCAACTTTTTTAACACCAATTACTACAACAAGAAATAATAAGCATTATTGTGTTGGAGAAACAATAGAAACTGCTTAAGGTCTATATAGATCGAAATTTTTTTTTAAATTTCATCATTTGAAAAAACCAATGGCACACAATAAAGCAGATGAAATTTTAAGCAGAATTGTTAATCAAAGTGATGTAAAAGTGTATATGGATATAGCAGATAGTATTGGAAGTCTAATAATTAAGTTATTAAAGCTAATGAAAGTGCTGCAGCTAAAGATATTCCTCATTTAAACATAATGCAGAATTTGGTGGACCAATAATTTATGAACGAAATTATCTTATAAATGTTCCTACTTTAAATACGATTCAAGATTTAGAATTTAATATAACTGATGAAAATCATAATTTAATTGTCTTTAATGTTGTTACTGTAACAGTTATTTTAGAAATATCTTAACATCTTAATAAATTTTGCCCTTAATAAATCATGAATATAATTGAAAGTTATAAGTTTTATTCATTTCCTGTTAATGACAAAACTAAAAGTAATTGAACTGTTCCTAACAAAGATATTGAAATTGATATAAATATTGGTGTTGGTTGGCTACATCCAAATCATGCACAATTATACATGAATTGTAGTATTATTGGAATGATGGTATAGATTATCAAACAAAAAATTAATTGATAATTATGTATTTAAATAGTTTGTCTTTATAACAATGAAAAAGTAAATTATATATTATCTAGAATTGAACATCCTTTTATTTCACCAACAGTTTCATTACATCTAACTTCATCTGTTGCTGACAAAATAAGTTTAGAAGAGCATATTCTTAATATAGGAAAAATAAATAGTAAAAGAAATGAAGTACTTTATTCATTATCAATGCTTGGTGGATTTTTTACTAATTATAAGAATCATCTTTGTAGGAAACTTAACTGTAGTTTTCACACACAGTTCATTTTCTGGTGATGCAATTTTATGTTGGTTCGATAAAAATGATGCTCATGTTGAAATAAAGTGTAGACTTCCAACAGATGGTAAAATTATTATAGAATCTGTGGAAATTAGTGTGCCAGTTGTTAAATATGAACCAAATTATGAACTTGAACAATGTGAAAATATTTTTAAAACCCCTAAAATTCCTATTTCTTTTTATGAACTTCAAACAGAAAAAGTTGATGGATTATGTGATAAAAATAATTTTGAGCGAGATATAACAAATTACTATAACTATATAGAATTTGATATGCCATATTTTGTTTTTGATGTTTCAGACAAATCCTAAAAATAATCAGTTTGTTGATTCATCATTACTTTATCATGTTAAACTACAGAATATATATATTAAAAAATGGTAGAAATGTAGTATTTCCACAAGAAATACGGAATATTAATCCACTAAATAATTTTCTTAAAGCATATAGCGCATTTCTAGATCTTAAAAGTATTACTTTACTAACATCAGATACTGATATTAATCCATTTAGTTTTATAAATAATTATCCAGTTCATGTAGTCAACATGACACGTACAAAAAATGTTATAACTACACAAAAAACAAATATGAAACTTTGTGCAACTTTTAATGATAAAATTCCAAAAGATACACTTGCTTATATAATTATGTATGACAAAAAGAATCTTACATATGATGTACAACGTAGATTACTAACTGAAAATTATTAATTATTAATATTTGCTTCTATATAAATTAATGAAGAAATTTAAAAATATATAAAAGCGTTAACTTCATTCATATACATTTCTGATACATTTTAAGAATGATGGAAAAAATAAAAACTGAAAATTTTAATATAATTTACTTTTGATAAGTAATTTATTTTATTTCTTTACTTATATTCACAATGTGATTTTTTAAAATAACATACTTTTTTAACTAATACATTTTAATTAATTTACTTAGATTCACAGTTTCAAATTTTTATAATTTGCCTTTTTCTTACTAATACATTTAAGTAATTGACTTACGTTTAGAATGTGATTTTTTAAAAATAATGTACTTTTGCTAACTAATACATATTATTGTTTTACACTCACGTTGTAAATTAAATGATGAGGTTAGAAATCAGTTTTTTATTCTATTTAGTTGAGTAATTGTAAAAATTAGGTTTTTAGTTAACGTTTTAAAACAGTTAAATCATTTTAATATATTGTGGCGTCTTTGATTCATAATCAGAGCATCTTCGGTTTTTTGATAAATAATCAGCATTGGGGGCCGAAGACTTCTGGCATAAGAAGTCGTCCTCATTCTGCCAACGGCCTTGTCAAAGAGGGTGGAGGAGCGGATAGAGGTTCAGGGCACTCTCTTGTCCTAGGGGTGGGAAATTGCCCCTAAAGGCGGAAGATTCAGCAATGATCAACGACATGAGGATGCAGAAGGCAATGGAAACCACTGCATTAAAGACACGTAATGTGTATCCACAGGACATGTGGCCTGTAATTGAAGAAGTGTCATGATGATCTCTCCATTGGCAAAAGATTCCGGAATAGTCCCCCATTTGGATCTCCGGGAGGGGACTGCCAAGGGGGAGGTTACCATGAGAAAAAAATTGAATAATCAACGAAAGGATAACGTTCTACAAATCGGGGTGTGGAATGTCAGAAGCTTGAACGTGGTAGGGAAACTAGAAAATCTGAAAAGGGAAATATAAAGGCTCAATCTAGATATAGTCGGGGTCAGTGAAGTGGAAGGAAAACAAGGATTTGTGGTCAGGTGAGTATTGGGTAATATCAACAGCAGCAGAAAATGGTATAACAGGTGTAGGATTCGTTATGAATAGGAAGGTAGGGCAGAGAGTGTGTTACTGTGAACAGTTCAGTGACCGGGTTGTTCTAATCAGAATCGACAGCAGACCAACACCGACAACGATAGTTCAGGTATACATGCCGATGTCGCAAGCTGAAGATGAACAGATAGAGAAAGTGTATGAGGATATTGAAAGGGTAATGCAGTATGTAAAGGGGGACGAAAATCTAATAGTCATGGGCGACTGGAATGCAGTTGTAGGGGAAGGAGTAGAAGAAAAGGTTACAGGAGAATATGGGCTTGGGACAAGGAATGAAAGAGGAGAAAGGCTAATTGAGTTCTGTAACAAGTTTCAGCTAGTGATAGCGAATACCCTGTTCAAGAATCACAAGAGGAGGAGGTACACTTGGGAAAGGCCAGAAGATACAGGAAGATTTCAATTAGATTGCATCATGGTCAGACAGAGATTCCGAAATCAGATACTGGACTGTAAGGCGTACCCAGGAGCAGATATAGACTCAGATCACAATATAGTAGTGATGAAGAGTAGGTTGAAGTTCAAGACATTAGTCAGGAAGAGTCAATATGCAAAGAAGTGGGATACGGAAGTACTAAGGAATGACGAGATACGTTTGAAGTTCTCTAACGCTATAGATACATCAATAAGGAATAGCGCAGTAGGCAGTACAGTTGAAGAGAAATGGACATCTCTAAAAAGGGCCATCACAGAAGTTGGGAAGGAAAACATAGGTACAAAGAAGGTAGCTGCGAAGAAACCATGGGTAACAGAAGAAATATTTCAGTTGATTGATGAAAGGAGGAAGTACAAACATGTTCCGGGAAAATCAGGAATACAGAAATACAAGTCGCTGAGGAATGAAATAAATAAGAAGTGCAGGGAAGCTAAGACGAAATGGCTGCAGGAAAAATGTGAAGACTTCGAAAAAGATATGATTGTCGGAAGGACAGAGTCAGCATACAGGAAAGTCAAAACAACCTTTGGTGACATTAAAAGCAATGGTGGTAACATTAAGAGTGCAACGCGAATTCCACTGTTAAATGCAGAGAAGAGAGCAGATAGGTGGAAAGAATACATTGAAAGCCTCTATGAGGGTGAAGATTTGTCTGATCTGATAGAAGAAGAAACAGGAGTCGATTTAGAAGAGATAGGGGATCCAGTATTAGAATCGGAATTTAAAAGAGCTTTGGAGGACTTACGGTCAAATAAGGCAGAAGGGATAGATAACATTCCATCAGAATTTCTAAAATCATTGGGGGGAGTGGCAACAAAACGACTATTCACGTTGGTGTGTAGAATATATGAGCCTGGCGACATACCATCTGACTTTCGGAAAAGCATCATCCACACAATTCTGAAGACGGCAAGAGCTGACAAGTGCGAGAATTATCGCACAATCAGCTTAACAGCTCATGCATCGACGCTGCTTACAAGAAAAATATACAGAAGAATGGAAAAGAAAATTGAGAATGCACTAGGTGATGATCAGTTTGGCTTTAGGAAAAGTAAAGGGACGAGAGAGGCAATTCTGACGTTACGGCTAAAGAAAAATCAAGACACTTTCATAGGATTTGTCAACCTGGAAAAAGCGTTCGACAATATGAAATGGTGCAAGCTGTTCGAGATTCTGAAAAAAGTAGAGGTATGCTATAGGGAGAGACGGGTCATATACAATATGTACAACAACCAAGAGGGAATAATAAGAGGGGACGATCAAGAACGAAGTGCTCGTATTAAGAAGGGTGTAAGACAAGGCTGTAGCCTTTCGCCCTACTCTTCAATCTGTACATCGAGGAAGCAATGATGGAAATAAAAGAAAGGTTCAGGAGTGGATTAAAATACTAGGTGAAAGGATATCAATGATACGATTCACTGATGACATTGCTATCCTGAGTGAAAGTGAAGAAGAATTAAATGATCTGCTGAACGGAATGAACAGTCTAATGAGTACACAGTATGGTTTGAGAGTAAATCGGAGAAAGACGAAGGTAATGAGAAGTAGTAGAAATGAGAACAGTGAGAAACTTAACATCAGGATTGATGGTCACGAAGTCAATGAAGTTCAGGAATTCTGCTACCTAGGCAGTAAAATAACCAATGACGGACGGAGCAAGGAGGACATCGAAAGCAGACTCGCTATGGCAAAAAAGGCATTTCTGGCCAAGAGAAGTCTACTAATATCAAATACCGGCCTTAATTTGAGGAAGAAATTTCTGAGGATGTACGTCTGGAGTACAGCATTGTATGGTAGTGAAACATGGACTGTGGGAAAACCGGAACAGAAGAGAATCGAAGCATTTGAGATGCGGTGCTATAGACGAATGTTGAAAATTAGGTGGACTGATAAGGTAAGGAATGAGGAGGTTCTATGCAGAATCGGAGAGGAAAGGAATATGTGGAAAACACTGATAAGGAGAAGGGACAGGATGATAGGACTTCTGCTAAGACATGAGGGAATGACTTCCATGGTACTAGAGGCAACTGTAGAGGGCAAAAACTGTAGAGGAAGACAAAGATTGGAATGCGTCAAGCAAATAATTGAGGACGTAGGTTGCAAGTGCTACTCCGAGATGAAGAGGTTAGTACAGGAAAGGAATTCGTGGCGGGCCGCATCAAACCAGTCAGTAGACTGATGACAAAAAATAAATAAAATAAAATATTGAGCTAGTGAGCTAGAACCTACAAAATGTATCTACTTCCTTTGACTGAAGCTAGCTTGGAACATCCTGAATAGATTTCTGATTATTAGTTACGAATTTCTCAACTCACACTAGACGAATCTCATTTTGTAACAAGTGATGGTTCAGATCATTAAATTCCCCTTTACTGCGGAAGAGATGGCATTTGAAAGCCCAAATCCATGTATGTGTATCTTTGTACCTAAATAATGACAAAACAAATACAAGATTTCTTTAATGCACTGCACTATTGGTGCAGCATAATAAAGATTGATATCATCCCCCATCTGTGCTAAGTGCCCCCATTCAGCTCTCTTAAGGACTCATTAAATAACATAGTTGCCCATGCAACATTTCGGAGTCACAATCATTTCTATAGTCGTTATCATCGAAACATTCAAGTCTTTCAAACTAGACCAGCCAAGTGAATTTCACTGGCATCACATTTATACTTCATGATTCTAAGATTGCCCAAAAACTGAATTTTGGCGCTCTTGTTTTGCCTTAGGTAAAACTGAATTTGTTGGTAATAGCGGAAGCTCAGTGTATCCAAATTTACTTGGTTTATTTGCCTTGGGGATGCAAGGTAGGATATTGTGGTCTACCATTTTTGTTGAAATGTCAGTTATCTGTTTCCCTTCTTCTTACTATGTATAAAAGACCCATCCAAATTATCCAGCACACGCTGCATTATGACGCAACATCTTGGTGCTGGATTGTTCACAACGATTCCTGAAAAACTGCCTCCGAATTCTTTGCATCTACCCATGATCTTAACGTTCATTCCAGATTCCAACGTTTTATATCTCTTAAATGAGATAAGACATGGTATATAAATATCATCCCACAGTTTCTCATACAGAATATCTGTCCAGACTTTTCACAATAAAACACTGGACACATTTTCAGATTGCTGTTTTTCCGAATACACTGTCTCTATACGCTTAGTGACCCAGATTCTACATGGCAGAATCAGTTTAAACGAAATCTGATCTTTTGATTTGAAATTTCTCCACTCTCAGGATCATCGAATGTATCTTTGTTAATTTTGATGCTGTGCGATTCAAGAATTTTGGGCGAGGTATTATACTGATTTTTTTGCACAATCGTGCAAATATTTTTAAGTTCTGTAAATATATTCTTATCATAATTGCTGATTACAGCACTGTTCTTCTGGTAAATATTTGTGCCTGTCACCACTGGTCTACCTAATTGATCCACGAGAGCCTTGAAGTCGTGTGACAGTATTATCTGCAAGAGTCACAGAACGTAATCCGCAATTTTCCTGCACCTCTATTGTGTACATATATTAAAAATTCACATAGATTAATTATGGCTCAAATACGCACAAATCACGGTCTATCAACAGTTTTCTAATTTTTGCATCAACATACATTCTGTTACGTGTCAGTACAATCCCATGCACAATAATTTGGATGTTACTTATTGCCATTAAGTATCACTAAGCCTTAAAAACAGCTGCGAAAAGAATTAATAATTTGGAAATTTCTGCACTTTCTACCGAATTATAGTTGTGGCTAAAATAACTCATAGAATTATAAGTTTCTATTACAGCGTATTACAGTCTTGAAGAGACACTTGAGTTTTTTTGTCCTCATAGCCTGCACAGTGTCATGGCTCTGCGGCTCATGAGCTGTTCGATTGCATATGTTGGATGCAGTTGTAAGTCACAAAAACTTTCTGAAATCTTGCGACTAGCTGCAATCAGTACTAATTCACAGGAAATCCAAAGGGAACAAGCTCAGATAAATCTGCTCAGCACTTTCTTATGAGAATTTTCTTTTCGAAAGTGAAAAGACGAAAGAAATGTTATCACTGATTTTCAACTTTCAGTTGAGGGAGGGGGTCTAAATTCCAAAGCAAATTTTGATTTCGTTTCTATGTTATGACCATTATTTTTTGTCAAAATTGTTTTTCTGGAGCAATGTTGAGAACTAGAGCAAGTTAGAACAAAGTTAAAAACTATATTTCTTCAGAAACTGAAGGCTGATAAGGAAATAATTATAATGATATTTCACTGTAAAAATACAGCAACCAGCTACTTTTTAATGCGCTTTATTTATGCCAATATGCATTTCGGGTTTGCACCCATCTTCAGCTGGCAAATTACATGGATCTTCAGTTACTACAGTAGTACAATCTCGACAGCAGTTTGGATGCTGCAACAGGCCTGTGCAAAAGCAACGATTGCAATCATTTACTTTAATTTCGCGAGTTTAAAGTTATGCACCATCAGTTGTTCATTTTACTTACATTCTCCTCTCCTTGTTTTTTCTTGGCTTTTCTTCTTTTTTGCAACAACACAAACACTTTTTATCACGCATTATACACAGGCGAACTGCGTTATCCGCCATGTTGTCGACTGACAGTTTTTGTTCACATACAAACGGTTCATCTATGGACAGAGTTATATTTTACGAAAGTTTTGAGGTTCTAAGATAGGCTACTGTTTTCCAAACATTGACTTGGGTGATAGAAGTCTTCTAAGTACGATGTATACATTTTTTTCAGCATTGCAGATAATAAAGTAACATAACACATTTATACAGAGCAGTAATTCATACATTTACAATATAACAAAGATAGAATTAAGATTTTTATGTTTTATATTATTACATGCATTTGTTGGGTTTATATTAGATTATGTTATTTCTTGATTGTGCTTAGTAATTGGTTTGATAAGTAGAGTGTGGAAGTTTTTCAGAAATATTCGGTTTGGCAGCTCTGTTTGGTCGTTAAGTATGTCAGAAGGGGATGCATGTTTATGTGAATAAATTTCGATTTCTTCTAGGAGGTTCATTCTTTTTCCTTTATTGGCTAGGTGGAGAACTTGTAGGTTATGGGATATGTCTGTTACTTGATGTTCTTCTTCTGCTACATGTTGGGCGAATGTGGATTTATTTAAGTTTTTTAAACGAAGAGCATCCATGTGTTCTCGAAACTGTATGCTGAAGTTTCTCCCTGTTTGGCCTATGTGTGTTTTTGGACATGAGTTGCAGTTAAGTTTGTATATTCCTGATTGATTGTACAGTTTGGTATTATTTTTAATGTTATGGATAGCTTTGTCCTTTATTTTGTTATTTGTATAGTGGCTGAGAATTTAAGTAAAATGAACAACTGATAGTGCATAACTTTAAACTCGCGAAATTAAAGTAAATGATTGCAATCGTTGCTTTTGCACAGGCCTGCTGCAGCATCCAAACTGCTGTCGAGATTGTACTACTGTAGGAACTGAAGATCCATGTAATTTCCCAGCTGAAGATGGGTGCAAACCCGAAATGCATATTGGCATAAATAAAACGCATTAAAAAGTGACTGGTTGCTGTATTTTTACAGTGAAATATCATTATCCACGGCCACGGAGCTCAACAGTCCAAATAAAATGGACAAATTGAAATAATTATAGTTCCCACTTGAATACTACTTACTCTTCGGTACTGTTGATCTGAAGATATTATGTCCAGAATAACTACATAGACACACAGCAAGGAAAAAGAGACAAAAGTGTGAAACAGGTGGCTGATGTAAAAAATGGTTTTAATTTCTGTTTCAATACCATTATTTGTCGCCATAGTCGTTCTGGACCAGTGTTCAAAATACGTAGAGCAACTCAAAGCACACTTTAAAACACCAGATATCCAGTAAGAGAGGTCTAGTGCAAAACAATTGTTTTGATTACCAATGCTACACTACGAGTAGGTTAACTTTGTTGTTCTGAAGTAACATTCAGACTAACTAGAGCAACTTGTACAAGAAAATCCTAATTTTCAAAAAGTAGGGAATGGTAGAAAATTGGTTTTTGCTTCCTATTTGAAAACTGTTTGTCAGAGGACATTGTTCTTCTAGTGCAACTCAGATATTTCAAAAAGTAGGGGCTGGTGAAAAATTTGGTTTTGCTTCCCAATTGAAAATTGTTTGCATGAGGACATTGTTACTCTCGAGCAACGTTCAGAGCAACTAGAGCAACTCAGAGAAAGCCTAAAAAAAGCCAGATTTTTTTAAAAAGTGGGGGCTGACGGAAAATTTTGTTTTTTTTTTGTTTCCTTGTTTTTAAATTTACAGATGTGTGCTTCTGCAGCAAAGTAGAACTACCTCAGAGCAACCCACAGCAACAAAAAAATTCAAAGTTGGCGTTAATTTCAGCGACGCACTTGAATATCCCGCACACCATCAGCTAGATGGATAGGATCTCTGATTGTAGTGCGGCACTGACCCATTTACGGAGACCCTACAGTTTTCGAACCTACAGTGCAAATCTAGGAACTCCCAGCCGTGTCCAGATTGTCACAGAATTTTCGAAGTCTCTCGTTCACACCGCCTACTCGTCTCAAAACAAAGGGTCTGCGATCACTTCTACGGAGAATGCTGCATACTGTGAGCTTCGTTGAAACTCCGTGAACAAGGGAGTGGCTTAAGACTTCTGCTGCTCCTATTTATCAAATATTTATCTGTTTCGCACACAGTTTCTGTTGGTGCAGCATATGCTCTCGTTTTGTGATGTTGATTGGTCTCTTCTCACACTTCCGATGTCTGGAATCTTAGACGCAGGAAACAGAAGATAATAGAGACGATTTTCTGCCTAATCTTCAGTCCTTTAATCTTGTCTCTTACGTCTGTTTTCTATTTTCTCTTCTCTTCTCTGCCGATAATTTAGAAAAACTCGTGTCTCCTCTTACAATTTGCTACTTCACAGCAGTGATGCTTCTATGATAATTTGCTGGAAACTTCTTCGTTTCATCAGCCTCTGCACGCTGAAACAGTTACCATTCTCTGCGCACTGCAATTCCCTTCTCCACGTTACACATTCCCATTATTACTACTCAGAAAATTGCCTCTTCTCCGCAAAATTTTCACTTTCTCCGCTAATAAACCGACAAGGCCCTCTGCCCATCTTTAAACTGCCACTTCCCAGTTTCCACTGCAGTTTTCATTTATCACTTGCATCGTAAGAAAAATTTACACACATCTGCCCGATTAATCACTTTTGACCCAGGCCTGTATCTCTATGTCCGGAACGAATCGACGCCATAAATGTCTTTCTCCAGGGCTCCAAAAATTATGGAAATCGTATGAACAGAGAGTACGGAACTGTATGGAGTACATGTAAGTGCTTACCAAGAAATTTCTGCAGCGTAGCCTAAATAAACTTGGCAACAAAATTCTCATCTACATATTGCCAAGCTCGTTTTAATACTCTGCAGAAGTTTCGCTGGAAGCCCATACACATCCTCCATACGACATCAATCTCTCTTCATCTGATTCCCATGTTTTTGGACGAAGAGAAGCACGCCTTGGTACAATCATGGTACCATAGGTTACCACAAAAGTTTTTCCATAAGAGCATTGAGAGTTTTGTCTCTGAGCAGGAAAAATGTTTTAACAGTTATGGCGATTAGTCTTAAATTAATAAATAGTTTATTTACATTTTTCATAGGTGTCTCATTTTCACAGGCTGCCTTTTGTACAAAGGCCTCAAAATCACTGATACCTTTTTGAGTATGAACATCCTCATATAGATCTGGTCCATTTATTGCCATTATATCCAATATATTTTCATCACGAGTGTGCATCCGAACTATCTGATCTAGATACTTCTTAGAAAATGCAGTTAGTAATATTAAGCATGGAATACAAACTGTATTCAATGAACTATGACTGATGCACGAACAATGGGGACTTACATGCGTTGAGAATAAAAAATAGCGCATTGAGAATGGCTAGCAACTAGCCAAAACCTGGATGTTGATAATAAAATCCAAAAAGGACAACTGATTGCTACATTCTATAATTTATAAAACCGACCTTTATTTTAAAAAAATACCAGTCCACTTTTTCATTGCAAGACAGAGTCCATTGGGTTGAACTGAGAAGCACTCAGTGCCACACACAGCAACCATGACCGCAAAAGCAGGCCACTTTGTAAACATATACAGTTAAACCACGACCCTTTCCACAGCAGCCGTCACAGTTAGGTGTCGGAGTTCATGGAAACTTCTGTGGCAACCACAGTGCAGTGGCCACGCCAGCAGCTGACCGCTCATCTCCTGACATCCACATGCCGGCCGGCCGTTGCAGACGCCCAGATGTCGGAGAGAGTGCTGCCGTGACTGTCCAGCAGTCAACCGATCAATTTACATTGGGAGGGGTGCGGGTGAGGGAGAGAGGGCAGAATAATCAGCAAGCGCAAATACTCACAGCACAAGCGATCTCCAAGGCTGCCCAATACATACTGACTTATAGTTCGTCATTCAGACAGCCAGAGGGCGACACGGTTAGGTCAACTGCACACTTGTACCTCAGACAATGGGTTCGGGAGGCTCAGTGGCAGCTCACGCCTTAAGCCAGAAACGTCCATTAGTTCCAGTCACCGGCTACCTCCAGCTCGTGCCCAGACAACAAGCATAGTCGTTTTGGGAAAACAGTCACATGTTTATCGCTTTAATTACAATTAAATATCATGATTGCAGCACCATTCTGGTAACATCTGACACTGAGCGAAGTATCGGGAATATCTCCTTCTGACAACTGTGGCTCTGCGAATATCAATTTCCCCCATTAATCTACATCAAAAATGGTTCAATGGCTCTGACCACAATGAGACTTAACATCTATGGTCATCAGTCCCCTAGAAGTTAGAACTACTTAAACCTAACTAACCTAAGGACATCACACAACAACCAGTCATCACGAGGCAGAGAAAATCCCTGACCCCGCCGGGAATCGAACCCGGGAACCCGGGCGCGGGAAGCGAGAACGCTACAGCTCGACCACGAGCTGCGGACATTAATCTACTTCATTCTTGTGACTGGACATAATTTTCCACGTAAAATCACATCGTTTCAATCATTGAAAATTACTGAGCAGTCTGATTCAAAATGACAATCAAAATGAAACTTGCAGATGAAATGCTTATCGAAAGATTATGGCTGCAGAGTATGGAATAATATTAGTTAAGTTCAATTTTGTTAATACAATTTTATGTGAAGTGATAAAATGAACGAATTTCACAAAACAAACTAAACTGCAAAATTACTAACGGCAGCTCAAGGGAACAATAATGGTTCATTTTACGCTTTGCTCACATGTAACCATGATTTCACTGCTTTATTTAAATTCTGGGACAAAGCAGTTGACCGTAAAAAAATTAAATGTTTTAATGAAAAATAAAATATGTTTGAGTTTATTGCAATTGTTCTGAATAGTCAGTTCCATTATTCTTCATTGTCATTTTTCTCTACGTGAAGCCTACTGCATAATGGTTGGCTCCAATGTAAATAGCTACTGACGTGTCGAAAGTAATGGCTGCCAGGTGGGAAATTTAATTGCACCATGTATCTTCTGCAGCAGCTGAATATCGCAAGAGCTACAGTAAGTCAGACGTCCACGGGAAGGCGATAAGATGACGATGGTTCGCATTGAAAATGAAAAAAATTAATTCAGTAAAATGCTACTAATTCACACTGTTGCTCCTCTGCATCACATTGCTCTGTAAACTTCGTTGATAAGAACTGTAGTTTGGTCAACCGCCTGTTTTATGTTAAATAACGTGTTTATCTGTTTCGTGCGCAGTCTCCGTTGGCTCAGCGTATACTCTCATTTCCTGTTGACGATTTTTCTCTTCTAACCTTTTTAATGTCTGAAATCTTCGACGCAGTAAAACAGAAGATTATCGAGACGAAGTTCTTCTGAATCTTCAGTTCTCCGGTCTTGTCTCTTAACGTGTGCTTTCTCTTTTGTCGTCTCTTCTCTGTTGATAATTTCGAAAAAATCTTGTCTCCTCTTAAGATTTGTTATTCCACTGCAACAATATTGCTATGATACTTTGCTGGCGCCGGGCGCTGTGGTCGAGCGGTTCTAGGCGCTTCATTCCGGAACCACGCGGCTGCTGCGGTCGCAGGTTCGAATCCTGCCTCGGGCATGGATGTGTGTGATGTCCTTAGGTTAGTTAGATTTTAGTAGTTCTAAGTCTAGGGGATTGATAACCGTAGATGTTAACCCCATAGTGCTTAGAGCCATTTGAACTTAGCTGGCTACTTCTTCGTTTCGCCAGTCTCTGCGCGCTCAAACTGCTTCCACTGCCATTGTATTGTAATCTTCTTCTCCACGTTACACCATCCAATTATTAATTTTAAAAAACTGGCACTTTTCGGCAAAATTATCACTTTTTCACTAAAGAAACAATATGTCCTTGTGCCTATCCTTATACTGCCACGTTCCATTTTCAACTATCTTTTTCATTTTTCACTTCCCTCTTAGTAGAAATTTGCACAGATTACATTTCTCCTCTCGGACCAAAGCATTCTCCTCTATATGTAATTTACATACAGTCAAAGCTGCATTGAACACCACAACATATTTATATAACACACTGAATTAATTTGAGTCGACTTTGTAATGACTGACATATTACTCTCTCAACCCGTACAGTATCCTTTCGTATCCTCTTTTTCTTCTCGGTGCTTCACTTTTCTTGTCAGGAGTGTAAAATGGGACATTTTTTAAACACTCATCCAAATAAATATACCTAGAACATGTAAATCAATTGAGATGTAGTTTTCGCTAAGTTGTAGAGGTCAATGTGAAGAATTTCCTGACGTATGCAAGTAATTTGTAAAGTTAATTCTGTTTGCTGTCACATTTGAAATAGTCATCAAAGACAACATCTATTACGTAACGTGTGTGGAACTTGGTCGATAGTAACCATATGCCAGCGTCGCAAAGCGTCTTCCCGCAATCACGAGAAGAGTTCTCACAAGCATTGTCCCTACTGCAACAAATGGAAGCAAACATGTTTCTTAGGTATAGTTCATTTGTCTACCTGTGCGATTGAAGCTCATTAAACCGCGCTGTGCTATTGTAGCAACCAGATAACTTGCCTGTGAAGCTGTTAAGACTTCACAATGTATACGATATTAGGACAAGTTGACATAGTTTTATTTTATAGCGCCTGTCGCCAGACTATTAGAACAATGGTGCAATTGTACACTGAAAAGTATCTTGACATTGGAAAACCCTCACGATCTGTCTTTGACGGAAGAAAGACAACTAACAATATAGCAGCGGTAACTCTCGATCTACATGTTATTAGGAGGCATTCTGAATGTGCAAGTGTTTTAATGTGAAGGAGTGTCCTGCGACTATGCGACTACTAGATTGCAACGCATTTCTTCCTTTCCAAATTTCACACCTTCTACAGGTTAATCGCGATGACCTTGAACCACAGTTACAGTCCTTCGAACAGGGTTTATGAAAATGCAAAATCGTGCGGTGATCCTGTACAAGATTTTGTTTATGGAAGAGGCATCGTTTACAACCCATGGGAATATCAGTCGTCACAATATACAGTAATTTTTAGGTGAGAATCCATGACCTTGGCCTGTCAACGTGTGGTGCTGTTTTTTCAAGTATCGCATCATTGGTATCTACTTTATCGATGGGACGCTAAATAGCCACAAATATCTACAGTTCCTGACAGACACACTGCCGAAGTTATTGGAAGACGTGTCACGGAATTTAAGGAGATCCTTGTTGTACCGACATAACAAATGCCCATTCTGCAAAGATAAGAGAGCACACCTACTCAAGACAACATTGGGAGATTTTAGCCTTCCATGTGAAGCGTCGCAAGTTGTTCGGAGCGTAAGTTTGTTTTAAGATAGCTTGCTGTATGTAACTTCGGGGGCTGACATCTAGCGGCCTACCCGGGAGACACACGTGCATCTGTCACTGCCTGCCGTGGGAAAGCTATTCAATGTCTCTTACTGAACGCGTACATTCACCATCTATAAGAATCTAAATAAAGGACAGTAGTTTTTGTGTAATCGCTTTCAAAATTTGTTTACTGCACTTTGTTATTAGTAGAAAGGTGGTGTGAAAATCTCAGCTTTCTAGCGGGCATTCTTCGGAGATATAAAAATTTACTTTGAAGTTAGAAAAACTACACTTGAGAAAGGAAATTCACCTGGGAACATTTATGACTTGTTTTTGGTTGTCAATTGAAATACTCACCTGAAGTATCAGGGTAAAGAATTATTTAACTGAAATTTAATTTTAAAAAATTCAAACACCTTACAATTTTCGTAGTGTGAAAGCTAGAATAACTTCAGAAAGAACTATTAAAATCAATATTTATTTTATTATGTGTTATGTGAGCCTGTGAGTAAATGAGAGTGTGTATGTGGGACATTCGTCAAATTTCAATATTGCATTATATACCGTCTTAAGTAACGTGCAAGAGTTACACAAGCCTGTTGTGGAAAAATGATCCTAGCGGATTTACCCACTTTGCTGATGGCGTATGTCTAGGTGTGATTGCTGTCGTAGCAGAGCAGCCAAAAATTCAGCTGTAGTACAATATGTATCTAAAGAATATTTCCAGAATTATTGTCTTTTCGTTTTCGTTTATAAACCTTACTATAATATTTGTATGTCTGATAGAAGCAAATGCATCAGTGTATAAGGACTGGTGCAGACCAGTTTTGGCGCGAGTATGATCACGAACGAGTATTCTGATTGGCGGTCAGTATGGTCAGCGAATCAGAATTAAGACGGTTCCCGCTCGTTACCGGATAGATATATTGGGAGTGAGGCCGGAAGAAAAAAGTCGCTCGCTACCTTTGAACGCGGGCGGTAATGTTACTAGTGCCAGTAAAATAATGTGTAAGATGAAGAATTACTTAGTGTTTGAGTTATTGGTGAACTAAGTCGATGGCAGTTGTTGTTGTTGAGGACTGCTTGGCGAAATTTCAGGGGTTTTCACTAAATCTGTTGGACAGATACTCGCGTGTGAAATATTGGCCTTCATAGAATCCGCGTGGCGTGTTTCAGTATTCAACTACTGAGCATTTCTGGCGAGCAGTTTCTTCTTTAGAAATCCACAAGAAGGACCGAATGTAATAACTCATATTAGTGGTGAAATGAATGACTGTGAAAACGTTGTTTAATTTGGGACGGGTTTGGGCAGATTTCTGGCTGCTGTGCATGTGAAATGTGTGTATGAATCGTGAACCGGAAGCAAATAGCCAATAGTTTAAATATGGACTGAACAGTGCCCTTCTTTGGTTATCAAGGACAAAATAAACATTACTGTGTGGAAATTTCGGACATTATTTTCCAGAAGCCAATGCATTTTCTTACTGCCCGATAAAATTGGATGACAGTATTTCTACAGAACTTTCTTCCATAACTAGAGTTGCGCGGCCTCAGTAATTGTAGATGTTAGGTGGCGTTTTTTTATCAACGCTGCTTTTACATCATCTTGTAAGTATCTACGTTGCCGAATGAAGGGACATTGAGCAGACTGCGTTCTGAGGTAGGTGAATTTTAATTTGCAGCCTGCTCAGTGACAACGACGAATAGACACGAGAAATTAAACCCTGACCCGCCGCACATGTTTCGTAAAGATAGCTTAAATCGGTAAATATAATTCCTTGAAGAAAGAACCTGTTGTCCCGATGTTGTATCACAACCGAGCGACAGAATTCTCTGCATCTTCTGTAAACGTGCTGGTTAATCTGCTGGAGTGGCACTCTCCAACTTTCCAGTGTTGACACCGGATCATGAGCCACATGTATTTCTTCGCTCCACCAGTCGTGTGCTAGCGCCTTACCCTTTGCATAGTATTTCAATGGCCTTCCAATAACAATTTTTTGCAAAAATGGTTCAAATGGCTCTGAGCACTATGGGACTTAACTTCTGAGGTCATCAGTCCCCTAGAACTTAGAACTACTTAAACCTAAGGACATCACACACATCCATGCCCGAGGCAGGATTCGAACCTGCGACCGTAGCGGTCGCGCGGTTCCAGACTGTAGCGCCTAGAACCGCTCGGCCACTCCGGCCGGCAATTTTTTGCATATTCACTGAATTGTCAGTCTTGTTGGACACCATCCGCAACGATACTTTCGTAAGTACAATTCAGCTTTCTCTTCGTATTTATTTTGCATTGTCTATGAAATAGTAACATATCTCATTTTTTTGTTTATGAAAGACATTTATTTTCCAATCCAACCAGTAATCGACACAGGTGAAGGACACAGCCATACTGAAAGCTAAATTTCCTCTCTACACCTTTTGTACTGGTATCGAAGCGGTACAACATTCTGTTTACTCCTTATCCGACGTGACGTATTTTCTTATTTGGGTATGAAATAGTGAACTTCCGTGTAAAACAGCAATCCGTTTCATGATCATAACGGGTAGATCCTTAGTTCTAAGTATTGTAATTACTCAGAAACTACTAATCAGGTTTTGAAGAGTGAAACGCCGTTGAATTTGTCTCTTATAGATCCATTTAAAAAAAGGTGGAGTTGGTAAATATGTTTCTGTAATTGATACAGCTGTGAAAAATTATTATATGTTATTTAGCGAGGACTTTTCCCCAATTCATGTGAGTGAAAACATAATTAAAATTTCGTAAACGGTTCCGCAGATATTTGAGTTGAACAGTTAGCTGAATGACACTGTATATGGATGGCCATCAGAAACGCAACACCGCGAGGGCGACATGCAATTAAAGTCAAACTAACGAGAAGTGTACTACATGCTCGGATTTACAAAAGATTAGCATTTCAGCGCAGGCTCTCATTGTAGGTGGGAGTAATCCCATATGCATACTGTAAGTCAGTGTTTTTCGACCAATGGGTCGCTACCCCCTGAGGGGTCGGAAAGCCTTGCTCAGGGCGTCGCGGTCGCAGGAGAAAGCAGTTGCAGCATGGCTGATTACATATGTTTCATGACAATCATCTGCTTTGGTATAAATGTCACACGAAAGTGACAAAGTTTTGTGAAAGCATCTTGCAAATTCACTCACGTTCAGACCTGGTACTTTTTTATAATAACGAATACGAATTTAATTTAAGCCTGTTGAAGTGTTCAAATACGCAAACACTTGCAACAGTGAGAAGCAACACGATGTTTATCGATCTCCTCCCATTTCTGCGGATTAGAACTAGGACGGCGAGAGTCACTAAGTCTTCTACAGATAGTATTTACCTCTGAGAGGTTTGCAGGGAGAGGTGAAAGTCTTGTGTATTACTGACAACTTAGTTTACGTGCCAGTCATCTGCAGTGATAACAATATCACATGGAACGAGAACAGTTTATGAAAGCGCATTTAAAAGATGCTCAAATTCAAATGTAATACAAAATGAATGCAACAACACGCACACAGCTGAAGTGCAAGATTTGGCACCATGGTTACTACAATGCATTTCAGTAATAAGCTTCGAACAAAACAATAGATAGCAAGGATTCGGAGCAGTAAGACGAGGCACGAAGTACAGCAATTACTACCGAGCGGATCTAGGATGCCTGAGCTCAACTCAGACTTTAATTCACACACTGCACTTGAACGTTGTTTCTATTTTCCTAGTTCTGTGGCTTCATCGGGATTCCCACAAAATCGTCGTTGCTGGTCACCTGGTTAATTTCTCATTTTTTTCGTGTAGTTAATTGTGGTGATCCCCGTGAAGTGAATAATTGTTTTTTTGGTAGTGCTTTATAAAAGAGTTGAAAATATCTTACAAAAAACTAGTACCATCATTTGTAAAAATATATACTACATATTCTGCAAATAATTAAAAAGAAAAAGTAAATGAAATAACCATCCTGCTACAAGTCTCAAAACTAGGGGTTCTGTAATACAAAAACATAGGCCTATGGAAAATGGTATTTTTTATTAAAATTATGTAATTCCTTGTTTAACATTAATGCTGAATTGAGCATAAAATATATTGTTTTATAATAAATACACTGTGTTAACGATATATAAACACAAAACTGGAAAACTGTTTTCAGGAACAGATCGATAACTAAATGAAGAAGATCCAGTAAGTAACTGTGAGAAATTCGAAAAAAGATCTTCTTGTTTACAAATTGACTATATAGTGGGACCTCGTTTAGCGAGGATAATTCACTTACGAGTCTCACCTGCACTGCGAAACACTCGTTATGCGAAACATATTCCTCTGTTGGAATTCACGTAAGAAAAGGATAATGCATACCATTCCGAAAAAATACTAAAACAGTTTGTAAAACGTACACTCTTTTTTACAAGAAGTCGTCTAAAGACATTTAATTTTACCTTCTCTTCAAAATGAGTCATGAACACAGAAGACGCCTAGCTGAATGAAACATCTGCCTACGTATTGGTTAATGCGCAGGTTTATTGAATTCGTATTGGTTAACGACGACATTTCTAAAATGGAATTCATATAGAGGTATTTCAAGGTCATGAAGAAACGTGAGTCTTACTTGCAACACACTCACAGAGAATTTGGCAACATCGTCGAGGAGACACGAAAGGAGGTATCGATTACAATAATTGCAGCGCGAGGAGTCTCGCTAGCAGTACAGCTGAATAGTGCATTGTCGGCTGCATTGTCTTTTTCGGAGCGTCTAATGTACTTTGTTGGTCTTAATAATAATAATAATAATAATAATAATAATAATAATGTAAAACATTACGCACTTTTTTCCTCCGCGTTTTCTGTTATTTCATTGTCATTTCTTTCCCGCGGAGAATAAGCCATACCGTCAAGAGTAATGTCAATAACAATAATGGTACGATTCAGCGATTATACGCGAATGCACAGCGCTTTATCGGCTCAACTGCAGTTTGATACCTGATGACTTACGTCTCTCATTTGTATTATTAAAAAGTATACTTGACACTTATTAAGATTTTAGATTTTATTCATAGGGCGGCACCAGCGATATCTGCCACGGGTGGCACTTAGCCAGATGAAAGTAAGCAAGGTTTATAGGTCCTAGACTACAATAAAAATACAAAAGTTTCAATGAGAATGCTGTGCCTGTTTATTTATTAATAATTTGTCAAATAGTGGTTCTATTTTTGAGACACAAATCACCAAATCATTCTCTTCTTTGTTTTTATGTTCACCATTGAAGAGAACGCTATTTCACGAAGGTAGGAAGTGGCAAATGGCACTAATAATTTCAAAGCTTCCTTTGCAAGCTGTATATACTCTTCTTTTCTCTTCATCCAGAAGATGTCAGTCTTTTGCGAATTGAATTCCATTTTAATCATTCCGTCAGCTGCTAAAACTATGTGTTTCTTTCGTCATAGTGCTCAGATCAGCCAGTTGTACTGACATATCTAAAAAAGAATTTAGTATCCATCTATGACCGTTGTCAGCGTCAGAGTTCAGCTCTGGAAAGTAACCAACAGTTTCTCTTCCAAATTATGCAAGCTCTGTATCATGCGAGGAATGTGAGAACTTAGTACCACCGACTGGTCCATTGCAATTTCTTTTTTATTTTTATTTATTTACATGTCAAGTTCCGGAGGAACAAATTGAGGAGCAAATCTCCAAGGTCATGGAACGTGTCAGTACATGAACTTACATCATAAAAGTAATAACAGATAAAAATAAATGTTCATGAACCTGAAAGAAAATCAGTCCATAAGTTTAAGCAAACGCTATCAGCAATACAATGAGAATCAGCTTAATTTTTCAAGGAACTCCTCGACAGAATAGAAGGAGTGACCCATGAGGAAACTCTTCAGTTTCGATTTGAAAGCGCGTGGATTACTGCTAAGATTTTTGAATTCGAGTGGCAGCATATTGAAAATGGATGCAGCAGTATACTGCACACCTTTTTGCACAAGAGTTAAGGAAGTCCGATCCAAATGGAGGTTTGATTTCTGCCGAGTATTAACCGAGTGAAAGCTGCTTATTGTTGGAAATAAACTAATATTGGTAACAAGAAACGACAATAAGGAATACACATATTGAGAGGCCAATGTCAAAATACCCAGACTTGTGTACAGAGGTCGACAAGAGGTTCGTGAACTCACACCACTTATTGCCCGAACCGCCCGTTTCTGAGCCAAAAATATCCTTCTAGAATGGGAAGAGTTACCCCAAAACATAATACCATACGACATAAGTGAATGAAAATAAGCAAAGTAGGCTAATTTACGTGTCGAAGTATCACTCACTTTCGATACCGTTCGAATAGTGAAAATGGCAGTATTAAGGCTTTGAACAAGATCCTGAACGTGGGCTTTCCACGACAGCTTACTATCTATCTGAACACCCAGGAATTTGAACTGTTCAGTTTCATTAATCATATGCCCGTTCTGTGAGGTTAAAACGTCAGGTTTTGTTGAATTGTGTGTTAGAAACTGTAAAAACTGAGTGTTACTGTGATTTAACGTTAGTTTATTTTCTACAAGCCATGAACTGAGGTCATGTACTGCACTACTTGAAACCGAGTCAATGTTGCACACAACATCCTTTACTACCAAGCTAGAGTCATCAGCAAACAGAAATATTTTAGAGTTACCCATAATACTAGAGGGCATATCATTTATATAAATAAGGAACAGGAGCGGCCCCAACACTGATCCCTGGGGCACCCCCCACTTGACAGTACCCCACTCAGATCCCACATCACAGCCGTTATCAATATTGTGAATAATGACCTCTTGCTGCCTGTTGCTAAAGTAAGAGGTGAACCAATTGTAAGCTACTCCCCTTATTCCGTAATGGTCCAACTTCGGGAGCAATATTGTGAGATCAACACAGTCAAATGCCTTTGTTAAATCAAAAAATACGCCAAGCGTTCGAAACGTTTTGTTTAGCCCATCCAGTACCTCACAGAGAAAAGAGAATATAACATTTTCAGTTGTCAAACGACTTCTAAAGCCGAACTGTACATTTGATAGCAAATCGTGTGATATAAAATGATCAATTAACCTTACATACACAGCCTTTTCGATAACTTTTGCAAACACTGATGGCATAGAAATAGGTCTAAAATTATCTACATTATCCCTTTCTCCCTTTTTATAAAGCGGCTTTACTACTGAGTACTTTAATCGCTCAGGTAACTGACCATTCCTAAAGGAAAAATTACAAATATGGCTAAATACAGGGCTAACATGTGCAGCACAGTACTTTAATATTCTACTAGACACTCCATCATAACCATGAGAGTCTTTAGTCTGCAGTGATTTAATTATTGACTCAATCTCCCTCTTGTCTGTATCACAGAGGAGTATTTCAGACGTCAATCTCAGAAAGGCATTTGCTAAGAAATTTATATGATTTCCTGTAGAAACTAAATTTTTATTTAATTCACCAGCAATGCTCAGAAAATGGTTGTTAAATACTGTACATATATCTGATTTATCAGTAACAGAAATATTATTACTGCGAACTGACTTTATATCATCAACCTTGAGCTGCTGACCAGACACTTCCTTCACAACTGACCATATGGCTTTAATGTTATCCTGTGAATTAGCTATTCTATTTGCATACCACATACTTTTTGCCTTGCTAATAACATTTTTAAGCACCTTACAATACTGTTTGTAATGGGCTACTGTAGCTTGATTGTGACTACTTCTAATATTTTGATATAATTCCCACTTTGTTCTACATGATATCCTTATCCCACTAGTCAGCCAACCGGGCTGTCCATTACTGCTAGTACCCCATTTAGAATGTTCTAATGGAAAGCAACTCTCAAAGAACATGAGAAATGTGTTATGGAAAGCATTGTATTTATCATCTATATTATAGGCACTATTAACATCTTGCCACTCTTGTTCCTTGACAAGTTTTGAAAAACTCTCTATTGCTGTTGGATTAACTTTCCTACGCAGTTTGTAATTAAATACGACATTGGTTTGAGTACAAAAACCTTTTAGTGTTTAAAGTTGTGCATCATGGTCTGAAAGGCCATTCGCCCTTTTACTAACAGAATGCCCATCTAGTAATGAAGAATGAATAAAAATATTGTCTATGACTGTGCTACTGTTCCCCTGCACCCTAGTTGGAAAAAACACAGTTTGCATCAGATCATGTGAATTTTGGAGATCTACCAACATCCTTTTTCTTGCACAATCATGTACAAAATTAATATTAAAGTCACCACATATAACTAGTTTCTGGTACTTCCTACAAAGTGTATCAAGAACCCTCTCTAGCTTAAGCAAAAATGCTCCGAAGTCGGAGTTAGGAGACCTATAAACAACAGCTATTAGAAGTTTAGTTTCACTAAATTCAACTAATGCTGCACAACTTTCAAATATCTGTCCAGTGCAGTGTCGTGATACGTCTATGGACTCAAATGAAATACTGTTTTTTACGCACTGAGCCTCTCCCCCACCCTGCAAGGAACTCCTTGAGAAACAGCCAGCTAATCTGTAGCCTGGTAAAGGAAGCCTCTGAATTATCAAATTATTTAAGTGGTGCTCTGATATACCAATAATTTTAGAGTTAACATCTATTAGCAGTTCACTAACTTTATTTCTAATACCTCTTATATTTTGATGAAATATGCTAATTCCTTCTCTACTTGGAAACATTACATCCTCTGGAGGTGAGCCCTTAGTTAGAGGCACTTCCTTTAAGCAGGTATACCTATCGGCTGACTTCAGTCTAAAAAAGGTGCAGCTCTAACACCAACTACTACAGGAATTTTTCCATGAGTCATACCACTACCACCACCACCACCCACTACACTGACACCTATAAGCTTAGCCAGCCTCCCCTTCCCGTAACAATTGAGGTGCAGGCCATGCCTAGTGGAACCCCATCTACTGATAGACCCAACTGGCACCACTGAGATGTGATCCATGCCCTCCGCCATCAGTGCCCTCCCCAGCCCCACATTAACGCGCCTAACAGCCGCATTAAGGTGAGGCCGATCATGGCGCTGAAACAGTTGCACGAAATGCACATTAGTGCCGCCAGTTTGAGTAGCTATCTTAACCAAGCCACCACTGACATCATATTCCCCGTCCCTATCGAGACTGTTCCCTGCTCCACCCACTATCACTACCTGATCCTCTTTCGTAAAATTCTTACATAACTCCCGTTCTTCGACAACTGTCTGAATACAAGGGAAAGACTCAAACATCATCTTTTGTAAAAACGTTGATCATAAACTAAATTTTGCGAGGAATCCTTTGATTTTATCCTTAGCTGTTATAATGTTTTCTTCTTTCCCTTGGAGGCTCTTGTTTAAAATACTTAGGTGGTTAAACAGATCCGCGAGACATGATAATTATAATAACCAAACAAGGTCACAAAAGCAATTCGCACGTCGAGATTTACAATCTTGTAATAACAATAATAATTCACCGTTTAGTTGCAGAACTCGTGTCAATACCTTGCCTTTGGAAAGCCACCTGACCTCTGTGTGATAAAGGAGATTTTGATGGAGCGAAACCATGTCTTCACAAATGATCCTGAACAGTCGAGTTTGCAACGCTTTACCTTTAATAGTGTTTACAACTTTGATCACCTCTTTGAACACATCATTTAAATCAGGAGTTAAAATCGTGGCTGTCGATGAAGAAAGCAGTTTGTTCACGAAAAATTTGGCGTTATTGATTTTAATTTCGTGAGTAGCCCACTTTTACTGCCAGTCATAGCTTTAGCACCGTCACTACAAATGGCGATACATTTTCTACAATCAATCTCGTTTTTGCGAGTGCTTTCTAAAAACATGTCATACAAACACTGACCAGCAGTGTTTGCAGGGAGTGCTTTGCGAAATAAAATGTCTTTCATTATACTTTCATCTGCTTTAAAGCGCATAAATAATATAAATTGAGCACAATCTGAAACACCAGTAGATTCATCAAACTGCAAAGCAAAATGTGGGCTCTTCTTTAATTTTTCGAATATCTGTTCTTGAATGTCACCGGCCATATCGTTTGTTCTGCGTTCATTGGTATTATCAGAAAGTTGTTTGCCTTTTAGATTTTTTGCCTCTTGCTTACCTAACATAATTTCAACCACATCCAGGGCTGCTAGCAAAATAAGATTCTCTGCATTAGTATGCGGCTTCCCTGCTTTAGCGACTCGGTAGCTAGCTAGTAACGCTTTCTCGTCGACACTGGATACCTAAAATCAGATAAAAATATTGTTAAATCAGAAAAGCAAATAAAAAATCAGAAACATTAATACTATTTGAAATCAACAAATAACATTACTATTTTATTACCTGAATCGTAGTAGTTTCCTGCTGGTTAAGAGTTTGCAGTTTCCTCTCGAAGAAATCCAACGGTTTATCAGCTTCCTTGGAATGTTTAGTTGAGATGTAGCGCAGAAGTTTTCATGGTTTCATAGTCTCACGTGACAATGCTTCACCGCAAATTACACATTGAGGTTTATTGTTCATGAGAGCGAAACATACTTCAGATAACTGTTGTCATGAAATCTTTTTTTTTTCGATTTTTATTCGCTTCCGCCACTTCCACTTGTACCAGACGTGGAGGGTTGCACAGATCTTTTAAGAAAGTATCCATTTTATGCTCGCTCAGAGCGAAGCGCGAAGACAATAATCACGTCCATACTTACTGGCGTACTCGGACAACTGTTTGTAGTGACCGAAAACGCGCGACTATGCCCCCGCTGACCCCTTCGCAGCCCCATGCCTCTACCGCGGCAAAGAATTTAATTATATCTCTGCCTGCAGAGCACTGCGACTTCTGTTCATATTGCACTTGATTTCTCAATCATTATAGTATCAATAGAAAGAAAATTAAATACGTTGCCTTTAAAATCGCTGACATACTTTTTCTACGGTTCTGGGAGTCGCCAGAATATTTTTACTTGGAAAGGGGTCGCGTATTCAAAAAGGTTCAAAAACACTGCTGTAGGTAATGAGATTACTCTGAAGTTTCATTCAGAAATCGCATCTCAACGACGGCGGCTTAGAAGCAGATTGCTGTGTAAACACTTGTCGCAGATCGACAACCAAGGGTCGTAGCCTATCGAGACTGCTGTTTCTCATTCTATGTTTACTACTGCTAGCGTTGTTCGGGATCCCATGACATTCCTGCGGCTACAGAATCTGTGGATTGAAGAACACCACAATTTACGCCAAGCTCTCAATGACCACGCAACTAGTGACAGAGGAAAGACTTTGTTCGCTCGATCATGCAACATCATACTGCGGTTTCACGTACGTGCAGTCAGGAAATGGACTTGTTTACAACAAGCCAATTATCCACACAATCAGACAGAGCGATGGCGTATACGTCAACTGGAATTTCAAAACAGCGACCATTAATACCCACACATCAAAAAAAGTTTTGGATTACACCGGTTCCCAGAACCCTGAAGACAGACGTTGACTGTGGATATTGTATCACAGACACCGTCCTTTTGACTGTTCAGAGATGTCACTAAACCTGCCCGAAGATGCAAACAACCATGCATGAGCAGAGCGTATTAGACGGAAGGCGTCCGACAGCCACTCAGTTTGATTCATTCCACCAGGAAGGAGGTACACGGCTCGTGTTGTCTGTAGTTTAATCATGCCTTTACGGTCAATACCGCGGTTCGATCGCATCCGCATTGTTACTTTGTGCCAGGAAGGGCTCTCAACAAGAGAAGTGTCCATGCACTCTCGAGTGAACCAAAGCGATGTTGTTCGGACATGGAGGAGATACAGAGAGACAGGAACTGTCGAAGACATGCCTCGCTCAGGCCGCCCAAGGGATGCTGTGGATGACCGCTACCAACTTCACTCCTGACGCCCATAGCGAGGTCCATCTTTGCAACCACGACACCATGCAGCGCGGTACTGATGGGCCCAACAACATGCCGAATGGACCGCTCAGGATTGGCATCACGTTCTCTTCACCCATGAGTGTCGCATATACCTTCAACCAGGCAATCGTCGGAGACATGTTTGGAGGCAACCCAGTCTGGCTGAACGCCTTAGACACACGGTGCAGCAAGTGCAGCAAGGTGAAGGTTCCCTGCTGTTTTGGGATGGCATTATGTGGGGCCGATGTACGCCGCTAGTGGTCATGGAAGGCGCTCTAACGGTTGTACGATAAGAGAATACCATCCTCCGACCGATAGTGCAACCATATCGGCAGCATATTGGCGAGACACTCGTCTTCATGGATGACAATTCGAGCTCCCATCGTGCACATCTTGTGAATGACTTTCTCCAGGATAACGACATCGCTCGACTAGAGTGCCCAGCATGTTCTTCAGACATGTACCCTATCGAACATGCCTGTGATAGATTGAAAATGGCTGTTTATGGACGACGTGACCCACCAACCACTCTGAGGTATCTACGCCGTATCGCCGTTGAGGAGTGGGACAATCTGAACCAACAGTGCCTTGATGAACTTGTGTATAGTATGCCACTACGAATACAGGCATGCATCAATGCAAGAGGACGTGCTACTGGGTATTAGAGGTGCCGGTGTGTACAGCAATCTGGACCTCCACCTCTGAAGTTCCCGCTGTATTGTTGTACAACATGCAGTGTGTGATTGTCATGAGCAATAAAAAGGGTGAAAATGATGTTTATGTTGATCTCTGTTCCAATTTTCTGTACAGGCTCCGGAACTCTCGGAACCGAGGTGATGCAAAACTCTTTTTGATGTGTGTATATTCACTTGACGTGACAGCAAAGAGAGGTGATCTCAACGACAACACTTAACACGGGGGTGTCTGCACGTCATCTGTGCAAATTAGTACTAGTTCTGCGTACAACATCACGATGAAGCATCTGAGTGTGAAGACCCCGAGGAAAACAAACGTTGACAGATTCCATTAGTCGCCGTTAAAAGGGTCCAACACCTGGCGTGATGGTATGGGGTGCCGTTTGCGGCGGCGCGGTTTTGTGCTGCTGCAAATGAAGTTCCATTCACCTTGTGGTAAATCTCTTCTCACATGCACGGCTCGTTGAAGTTACTGAAATGTAGTTCTCAACCGGAAAGAACTATAGAAAACAAAGCAGCTGTACACCTCATAACCACAAATCGCACTAAAATTGTTTTGTTGGTGGAGGGTGAATAATAGTTAAATCAGAGTATCTGCAAAGTTTGCATGCATCAGTTACTACTAAGCCTTACTCTAAGGTCTAAAAAGTCTGAAAAGTGCACACACACACACACACACACACACCACATCATTCATAACTGTAGCCAGTTTATGGTAATTATTAGTTATCCTTCACAGAAAGTTTACAAACGGATTGTTTCTTTTGGAATAGCTCGCTCAGATGTAGCTACGAGTATAATGAGTGTCACGTAACAAAATGTTCAAGTTCGCGGGTAAGCAACACGCCATGCGGAATTTAGTTATTTAAAATGTCATCAAAAGTTCTGAATTTCACACCATGCAATAAATGGAACTCTCTTCCGCCCTTTACAATGCTTCTCAAACGTTTTGGTACCGAAATATCACGAGATTAATAATTTTCATCGAAGCACCTATCACTAGGTGTGATCACTATCAGATCGAAGCCACGACTCTATTCATCTCTCTACACAAAAGAAGTTTCTAGTTCCCAATACACGCACAAATGCGCTAATTTTTGATTGGCTTAGAAATATCACAACCAATCAGAAAGCAACATCAAGCTGCTCATTCCCGCGCATATATACAGAACCAATTAAAATTTGGCTCTGAATGAGAACAATAAAGTAACATAAATAAATTTTGAAAACCCATAAATATAAAATTAACTCCTTCTTAACAAAACTACTTTACCGAAACCATAAGCCCATTTCCCTAGTACCATAAACTGACGAAATAGTCTATAACTTATTCCCCGGTACGAACGACTAACACACACACGTAGTTCTCAAACATTCCTCATGAGACCAGTTACTTCAGTGTATTGTATAAAAACTTTACATAAAACATTATTTCACATTCACAACTTCATTCACTCTCATTACTAAGCACAGTTATAACAGTAATTAATAAACAATTAGAAAATTAAACAAACAGAACTGCAAATAAAAATGACAGTATTTTGACAGCAGCTCAAACAGTGTCCGCCCGCTAGTTACCTCTACCACATCGCATAAAAACTTCATACACTCGGGCACCTGACGCCACCTATACTGCACGTGACACATACTGCACTTCTGTTCACTGCTGTTATGTGCGATTTCAATATGCACGATGTAAGGTGCTATGCCTCACGTTGTGTATACAAAACTATCACCTCTGACTCGCAAAGCTGATAATTTGGACTGCAGCCATTACACTTCTGACGTCTTAAGGTCAGGAGCATACAGTAATGCTAAACAGTCCTGAAAACAGTACGTTCAATTAACGATTTAACAATTGAAAATTTTAGGGAAAGCTTGCAACAGTTAGACTCGGATGAGGTGTATGGGGAACCTGATGCTAATTTAAAATTTAACCTATTTCATGAGACCTTTGTGAGTATATTTGAAAACAGTTTCCCTAAGAAAACAGTGAAATATAATTGTAAGAAACCATCTAAAAAGCCATGGCTTACTAATGGGATAATAATATGTTATAAACAGAAAAGGGAAATATATCTTATAGCTAGGAGGAATAATGATCCAGAAACAGTGAAACATTATAAAAACTACTGCACTGCTTTAAAGAAACTTATTAAAAATTCCAGAAGTATGTGCGTTATGTCTGAGACTAGCACATCCGGTAATAAAATTAAAACAATCTGGAATATTATCAAAACGGAAACAAGGCAACTGAGAGCACAGTTTCTATTGAACTCAATGAAAAGTTTGTGAACAAGAAGTCATAAGTAGAAAACATTTTTAGTAATAATTTTGAAGTGTTGTAGAGAAAATAGAATCCAGCTATTCATCAGAAAATGTAAGGCAGTATATGGAAGAGGCAATACCTCTGCATTTTGATAAATCTGAAATTCAACCCATCTCTCCTACTGAAATTAGGAAAATAATAAGTTCACTCAAAAGTAAAAACTCACATGAAATTTATGTTATTTCCAACAGAGAACTAAAAGCTTGTTCCCATCAGATAAGTAGGATTCTCAACAACAACTGTAGTAGCTCACTGAAACAGGGCATTTTTCCAGATAGATTGAAATACATTACTGTTAAACCGTTTCATAAAAAAGGGGGATAGGTCTGATGCTAACAACTACCGCCCAATCTCACTTCTAACAGCTTTATCCAAAATTCTTGAAAAAGTAATGTATTCAAGAGCAGCATCACATATTTGTAAAAATGAAGTGCTAAAAAAATGTCAGTTTGGTTTTCAGAAAGGCTTTTCAACAGAAAATCCTATATATGCTTTCACTGATCAGCTGTTCAATGCACTGAATAACCAAATGTCACCCGTTTGGATATTTGTGATCTCTCAAAGGCTTTTGATTGTGTGAATCATGAAATTATTCTAAGTAAGCTTGAGTATTGTGGCATGAGTGGGACAGTGCACAAATGGTTCAATTCATATTTAACAGGAAGAATGCAGAAGGTTGAAACTAACTGTACAGATAGCCTGAAAAAGTCAGCAGTCCTTTAACTGGGGACATATCAAGAATGGTGTTCCACAGGGTTCAGTCTTGGGCCTCTTGTTGTTCTTACTATACCGGGTGATCAATAAGTCAGTACAAATGTGAAAACTGAATAAATCACGGAGTAATGTAGACAGAGAGGTACAAATTGACACACCGCTTGGAATGACATGGGGTTTTATTAAAACAAAAAAAATGCAAACGTTCAAAAAATGTTCGACAGATGGCGCTTCATCTGATCAGAAAGCAATAATTAGCATAACAAAGTAAGACAAAGCAAAGATCATTCCTCAACAATAGCTGTAGTCGAGGAATAATGTTGTGAACAGCACTGTAAAGCATGTCCGGAGTTATGGTGAGGCATTGGCGTCGGATGTCGTCTTTCAGCATCCCAAGAGATGTCGGTCGATCATGATACACTTGCGACATCAGGTAACCCCAAAGCCAATAATCACACAGACTGAGGTCTGGGGACCTGGGAGACCAAGCATGACGAAAATGGCGGCTGAGCACACGATCATCACCAAACGACGCTCGGTAGAGATCTTTCATACGTCTAGCAATATGGAGTGGAGCGCCATCCTGCATAAACATCGTACGTTCCAGCAGGTGTTTATCATCCATGCGATTCTGTAACATACCGGCGTATCTTCACCCGTCACGGTAGCAGTTTTGCTGTCCAGCGCCATCTGTCGGACATTTTGTGAACTTTGTTTTTTTTTTTGTTTTAATAAAACCCCATGTCATTCTAAGCATGTGTGTAAATTTTTACCTCTCTATCTACATTATTCTGTGGTTTATTAAGTTTTCAAATTTATACTGACTTTATCATTACCCTGTATATTAATGACTTGCCACTCTATATTCATGAATATGTATAGTAATCACACCCAATAACCAAGAACCAGCTGAAGAAATTGTAAATAATGTCTCTCAGAAAATTATTAAGTGGTTATCTCTGCAAATGGACTCTCACTAAATTTTGAGAAAACGCAGTATATACAATTTTGTGCAGCAAATGGCGTAACATCATTGATAAATAGAGACTATGAACAGAAGTCTGTTGCTAAGGCAGAACATTCAATTTTTTTGGTGTGTGCATTGATGAGAAATTAAATTGGAAGAAACACATTGATGATCCGCTGAAACGCTTAGATTCAGCTAATTATGCTATTAGGTTTATTGCAAATTTTGGCGATAGACATAACAGTAAGTTAGCCTACTATGCCATTCACTGTTTTCATGGCATCATATTTGGGGTAATTTATCATTAAGAGGAAAAGTGTTCATTGCACAACAGCATGTAATCAGAATAATAACTGGAGCCCACCCAAGATCACCTTGCAGATATTTATTTAAGGAACTGGGGATATTCACAGTACCGTTACAATACATATGTTCACTTATGAAATTGTTATTACTAACCCATGGCAATTCAAAAATAAGAGGGAAGTGCATAAATACAACACTAGAAGAAATGATGGTATTCACTATTCTAGGTTAAATCTGACTTTGGCACAGAAAGGGGTGAATTATGCTGCCACAAAAATCTTTGGTCATTTGCCAAATAGCATTACAGGTCTGACAGATAGCCGACCAACATTTAAAAACAAATTAGAAGAATTTCTGAATGGCAATTCCTTCTACTCAATAGATGAATTTTTAGATATGAAGTAGTAACTGTATAAAAAATGTTAATTTTTTGTGTAAAGGAAACTTACATTAAACTAACACGATCCACATCATTACGAAATGCCATATTCATGATCTATGGAACAGGTATTTATGAATGTATGTATGTATGTAGGAAGTGTGCCTCAACTTCAGCGTGTCCGTGACGTTGTCTTTCACCAAGGTAACGAAAAGTAGCATGTTGCCTGTGCTGTCCTGTCGTACCTCAATACAGAAGATGTTCGAGTGTGGTCCTGCCCAACAAATTTCACAGGTTTTTCTCCCATTGCAAATCTCACGTCATGACTTGCCGAAGGTTGGCACATCATCATTCAACAGCCACGAACATTGATGAACTCTGAAATAGAGTTGAAGCCAGCGAATGACGTACCAGTATCTGGCATCCATGATCAGTTTGAACCGATCTCTAGCCAGCTGGAGCAATAGTACTTCCAGAGGTGGTAGCTCCATGTACTACATATTGCCCCCAGTACACCTCAAAGTCACCTACAGATTATATCGTGTATCCTCTCTACTACAACAGACACAATATAGAACATTTCGATATTTGCTATCCACCATGATTATGGAATTTCATTGACTGGAGTAGAATTGTAACCAGTGATGAGACGACTTCGGACTGAGCGCTGATGACCAGCAATAACATGAGTGGAGATGCCTCGGACAGCGGCGGAATGCCAACATGACTTTGGACCACGACAAGGAGTGCCAGTCTGGGGTGTCATTTCTTTTCATACCAGGACCCGTTTGACTGTCATGCGCGGCACCCTTACAGCAAAATGGTACATTGACGATATTCTACTCCCCATTTTATTTTCCTCCACGGCAAGCCAACCTGTTCTTACATCTCAACAAGATAATGCCTGCCCACACACGGTGAGAGTTTCTACTGCCTGTCTTCGTACCTGTCAAACCATACATTGACCAGCAAGGTCGCCAGATCTCTTCCCAGTTGAGAACGCGTTTCGCATTATGGTTAAGGCCCTCCAATGAGCTCGGAATTTTGACGATCTAACGCGCCAGTTGGACAGTATTTGGTACGATATCTGCCAGGAGGACATCAAACAACTCTATGAATCAATGCAAAGCCGAACAACCGCCCGTATATGGGTCAGAGGTGAACAAACGCGCTATTAACTTGCTTAATTTCTCAAGCTCTTTCTCTTGAATAAATCATTCAATTTTTCTGAAATTGTAATCGTATGTTTGTCTGTAAATTACATCACATGTACCAGTTTGCATCCCATTGAGTAATTCCTTAGTGGTGAGTTTTTTTTTTTTTCTTAGAGTGCATATCATATATAAGTATTTGGACAGGCGTAGGATAATTGAAAATTTTGTTAGCAGAAATCTTGAAAAGTTCTTGATCGATTTACCACGAAGTTTTACACGATGAAATAATGTTCTGTGCTGCTTCGGTGAGTGCGACAGAACTTTGTTGCAATGTGTGTGTAATTTATCATGTAAATTATTCACCCTTTAGGCATACCAAGCAAGGTGACACAGTGGTTAAAGCACTGCACCCGCATTCAGTATGAGTGGGGCTCCAACTCCTATCTGGCCACTCTGATTTATGTTTCTGTGGTTTCCCTAAATTTCTTAAGGTGAATCCTGAAACTGTTCCGTTGAGAAGGCCATGGCCGATTTGCTGCCCCCATCCTTGTGCATTCTGGGTATGTTGTTGTGTCCAGAGAAAAAAACCAGGTCTTACATCAAAATTATTAATAAAATGGACTCTAGCGCTCCACTCAGCCTCTGAACCCGTTGAAGAACAACGCCTAAAAAGATCCAATGCGGTGTCGAGAGACCTCCGCCATTACGCTATGTCAGGGACAGGCGGGATGGAAGGGAGAAGATGAACACAATTGGCGAGCAAGACGCTCTAAGGCAGTGAGTCGCAGGGAAGTTAGGACTTCAGGAGTTATAGGCTGAAGTGAGAAGCTGCAGGCAGCTGGAAGAACTAGTCAGAGGTCGCTGCAGGGGTAGTGGTCAGATCTGATGAGATTTTAGACAGTTCGCTGTGGGACTCTGTTTGTCGTGGGTGCCGCTGACAGTCACTTTGAAGCAAACATTACAGTGATAGGCCATCATCGTCTCTGTGTTAATACTTGGTCACTTCTTGGTTATATCTCAACCAGAGCAGTTAGCTTGGCGTTATAATAGTTCTGAACAAACTTAGAAGTTGTTAATCGCTTCTAACGGGGTTTACTTTCCAAGTCACTTTTCATTCCTTAACTTGCATACAAGGGAATATAATAATGTAGCCATATCAAGTCTCCCTCTCACGACGGTCAACTGGCAAATTCTCTTATTCTGAATCTGAGAGAGTAGTCACGTTTTGGACACGACGATGTGCTCACTTTAGCAGCAAACCCTCTTCTACCTTCCTGTTTGTGTGTTAATATTTCTACGTTTGTGGCACATGTTAATATTCTACGTTTGTGGCACGTCCATTACTATGCAAAGTGGCCAAAAGGACAAATAAGAAATTCACTTCGCTTGTGTGATATATATATATATATATATATATATATATATATATATATATATATATATATATATATATATATATATATATATATGTGTGTGTGTGTGTGTGTGTGTTGAGATGAAAAAGAACTGACAGTTTCTTTCTGCTACTTGAATCCTGAAATGTTCTTTTCATTACATATTCAGAAACTGTCAAGAACAATTTGCGAAGCAAGAAATTTAAACTGGTTCTTGTTTTTATGCAAGTGAACTGGTGAAATATCCCAGTGGTTGTTTAATTTATGAGAGAAAAAAATACAGATTTATTTTTTTGCGTGTGTAATGCACCCCTCAAAAATAAAACTAAACATACCCTTGATGGTTCTTTGTAATGCAAATGCAACAGAAGATGTTAAAGCTTTTTTTTTATTCACCAGATTCAATGGACAAGGCGTGTAATCTGTAATATACCATAAGATCTGATGGAAGTGTGGAACAGCTGACTAATATTTTACATAAAGTTGTTACATATTTATTAGGCACTACATTTCTGCAATCCTTCCATTCGTGGAAGCCTCCATTCCAATGTAATAAGTTCGAAATATCAAAAACTACTACGCCTTCGATCATTTCATACTCATGAGCTCAAAATAGGGTGATGTGATAATTATCTAGGCTACTGTCAAAAAAACATTCGGATAGAGAAGCAAGTGTTCTTGTGGCTGGTATTTTCTATTAATAGTTTTTAGGGAATAGCTGAAAGTGTTTAAAACAGTTATATTAACTGTTCACTAGATGCAAACACCATACTAGGAAGTTACTGCATTTGACACGGACAACTAGCTTTCGTAGCAAGGAGAGTTAGTAGCTTCAGATTTGGTTAAAAGTAAAATTAGATTTGAACAAATACAGTCTAAGCAGAAAAAACGACGCACCACAAAGGAATTATCCGAATGGGACGAAAATCGGTAGATGTGGTGTACAAAGAAACGTAGGATTACAAGTTCAGAAAAATTGGATAGTTTCCCCTATGCAAGCAGTTATTCGGCTTGGCATAGATTGAAAGAGTTATTACATGACCTCTTGAGGGATATCGCGTCAAATTCTGTCCAATTGCCACATTAGATAGTCAGAATACCGAGCCGGTTGGAGGGCCCTGCCCATAATGCTCCAAACGTTCTCAACTGGGGAGATCCGCTGACCTTGTTGGCCAAGATGCGGTTTGGTAAGAACGACGACAAGTAGCAGAAATTCCCGACGTGCATGGGCAGGCATTATCCTGCTGAAATATGAGCCCAGGTTGGCTTGCCATGAAGGACAACGAAACAGGATGTAGAATATCGTCGATCTACCACTGCGCTGTAAGGATGCCGCGGATGACAAGAAAACGGGTCCTCTGCGAAAAGAAATGGCACTCCACACTATGAATCCTGGTTTTCGTGCCGTATAGCGAGCGACAGTCAGGTTGGTATCCCACCGCTGTCCAGGACGTTTCCACACACGTCTCCGCTGGCCATCGGCGCACAGTTCGAAGCAGGAGTCATCCTTCATGAGACCACTGGTGCAACCAGAATAACCCACAACGTCTTATGCGCTGATTGGTGGAAAGGCGTGATATCGCAACTACACAAACTGATGATGTCACGTTTTCCAGTCAGCTTCATTGGACGTTACTCACCCTGGCCACTCCCCCACTAGTCGCTCCCAATAGGCGCGGACTTGTGGCAACCGGTCACTAGGAAGGTTTATGTAAGAGTTTACTTAGGTACGACATACTTACGTGAAGGAATGCTGATAGGCAAAGAGTTGAGAACTTAATTCTTTGATAGGAAATTTCATTCGTTGAGTGTGGATTACATCATCGAAAAACGGCCAATCGTTTTGTTTTAAGACTAACTACGAGGGTTGCCCTGAAAGTAATGCACCGCAGTTTTTTACAACAATTGTTTATTGAATATAATGAGAATTACACACACGAAAGAATGGTGTTTTATCTACACACCCTATTTTTGCACATAATCTCCATCCCATTCTACGGCCTTCCTCCAGCGCAAAACAAGGGCGTGTATGCCCTGTCGGTACCAGCCCTTGTCCTGGTGGCGGAGTCAGTGCTTCACTGTGTTAAGGGGACCACACCCTGCTTATCTAACCCATGTTAATTTAGGCAAGTATTTGACCCATTTCTGAAAAAACTATTTGATGCAGGACCTTAATATTTTTACTGTATGTTACATGATGCTAATAGAGTCAACTGTACTAAAGTCTACTTTATCCATTTTATAGTTTTAAGGAATACTTTTTTAAATTTATTAAAAAAATATTAAGTTTTTTCTGTAGAAAATATTTTTTGTGAACTTCCTAATGGAGGAATATTAATGAATGTAGTACGAGAGGTGGCTTTTTATGTTATGCAGAATGTCTGAAAATTTCGTGCATTTATCTATGATAGTTTCTCATATAATGGGGCATATGTACTGAAAATTTTAGTTTGTGGGAAATTGACTTTAAAGAAAAACTTTTGAAATTTGTTACTTACAGTTAATTAAAACTGTCCTGCTACATATGATGGCCCTTCTTTGGCCTCTAGCAGGTCTTCCAGCTTCTTTTTCACCTTCCCGGATGTTTGTCTTGCTTTCTTGGCCATATTAGATGTAGGCCTGTCTGCATCGGCTATCCTCATTTTATCGCAGTGTTGCAGCCCAGTGATCATATTTTCACCAGGATTAATTCCCAGCTTTTTCAGCACCCAACACTTTCCAATAGTACCACAATTGAATGTAATAACAGCATAATGAACTCCTAGTTTCATTGTATGCATGCCTACAAATATAGTTTTAGGAAGGCGGTTCCAAATTATGCTGTTGAAACATTCATTTGGGTTCTGTGTCTGCCCATGCAGACATTTCCTTAGAAGGTCAGGATGAGCCAAGTCTCTGAAAATAGGTTTAATTGCTGTAATAACTGCAGCAGGAAGAGAATGCTGGTGAGAAAAAGATTCTCCAGTTGCCTGAGTCCTATTGTATTTGCACCACGAATTTTCTCCTGATGGACACAATCTATGACATAACCTCTTGTACAGAAACTTTCTAAACTTGTTTCCTCTAAATTATCGTTTCTTGAAAATGCCATTATGTTTCGTCATCTTCAATAAACACAACAAAACACACGTAAACAATCACTGCAAACGTAAATATAACAACTACACGCCAGGGGGGGCCCATAATGCGTGCGCATAACAGAGATTTTTCGCCGTACTGCGCATGACGCCAGCGTCGAGAAACTCCGCTCAGATCGCGCGCGCTTTCTTATGTGTTGAAGCAAGTAAGTTTTGTGTTGTTGCTGCTTGTAATCGTGTTGAATCTTCTGCGACACTTTAACAATGCCGAATTGTGCCGTGGCTGTGTGTGAAAACTATAATCAGAAGACTAAAGGGAGTAGTATTTCCTATCATAAGTTTCCGAAAGATCCTGAAACATGTGCTCGGTGGGTTCAGCTCTGTAGAAAAAGTGATAGTATTAACATTAAAAATGCTACTATCTGTAGCGTACATTTTAAAGAAGACGATTATTTACGGGATCTCCAAGCTGAATTAATGAAACTTCCGCCAAAGAAGATCTTAAAGCCGACTGCAGTTCCTTCATTGCACCTCATTAAAGCCATATCTGCAGCTGCTGCTTCGTTTCTGTCCAAGAAAGAAATGACAGAAGGAAAGATCGTGAAACACGTATACGTGCACTTAACAGACTGGCTTCACTGTCACCGAAGAAAAAAATGTGGATCAAAGCACAGAAACTGAAAAAGGCCGCATAGAGGATATAATGAAGAGGCTTCATAAGGAATTATCGCTACAGACAGAAAAAAATAAGCGTTTGATAGCTGGAAACAACACGCTGAGAACGAGAAACAAATTATTGGCTCATGTATTAAGCAGAAAGTGTAAGCTATGCCAAAGCCTTCAGTATCAACGAAGTACTAAAGTGACAACTAAAGTACACCAAGTTTTAAAAAAAGCTTCTGCAGTCCCCTCCAGATCTGATTAAGGTATTTAAATTCTTCTTAAAATTTTTGAATGTGAGTTCATTAAACCGGGCTTCTGCATCATTATGTGTAGCAATGTCTCAACTAACTAGACGTACGCTTGATGCTTAATACCTGCATGAAAAAGATGATACACACTATTGCCGACTGTGATGCACAAAATGTGTTTAGTAAACTGAAAGCTCTTGTGATTGTTGCGTTTCCAGTACTATTAAAAATTGTAAAATATATAAAAAGGGACTGAAGCATACCAGATTGTTGTTATCTAACAAAAAATATTGAGTAATAGAATATAAATTGAGGGGGAGCCACAAATCTGTAGTTTTAATTTTGTTATTACCAGAGAGACAATATAAGAGTTTCACAGTCGTAGCAGGTATTAACATTCAGTCCCTGTATTGGTAAGCTTCGATCGAATCCATAATTCATTATATTGCCTTTCACTTTTCGTAAATTAATGTTAGTTTAAGCGCAATAGTGCCGTATGCGAACGTCTCGCGCTGCTGACGCTTCTCGACAGTGACTTCACACGGAAGCGCCCGATCGCTGCCGAACACATTGGCCCAACCTTCTATGTAGCAACCTTGACTACACGTAATAACATTTGAACAGAACTAGCCGCGTGTTTGAAAGCATGTTGCTTACAAAGAGCAGAAACAAAAGAATACCGACCGTTGCATTCCAAGGATAGCCAACACACTCGGGAGTAAAAAATAAAAAAATTAAAAAAAAAACTCTCCCTAACATGCAACGTAGGGGATATAAAGATCTAAAATATACGCAGAAAAGTGGGTGTGGCACATAAACACACGTGATAGGAAAAGGCTCTTTAAATGCTCGAAAAAAAATTTTTCAGCAAAATCCTTTTCAGAGAGCTTGAATAAAACCTTAATCTATCAAAATATGATGAAAACCGAAAATCGATTTTTTTCGACCTGAACCCTTAACTTCCTTACCTGATTGGCAGATGCAGCGCCCACTGCCGAGTCGTAATACGTCTGTCCTCGCGACTGACAGCATCAGCTCGCTGCATCATATCAGGTGTGACAGCCGTGGATGGCCTCCCCGACCACTGCAAATCGTGGAGCTCCGCCGAACCGCCATCTGATGACCTCACCCTCCGTGCCCAGCGGCTAACTGTACTTCCGTCGACAGCAGATGCTCCATAGACTTTGCACAAGCGTTTGTGAATATTCCCCACAGTTTCTTTCTCTGCACGTTGCTTGAAACGTACATCACCTACAGACACCATTTTGAAACTGCCCTGCACCTACGTTATCTGTCGGAAATGACGGAAACTCACTCAGGAGACTTCAATAAATACATACGCAACGTTTCGCATTCGTAGCATTGTTTTCGGCTGAGAAAAAAAAGTGGTGCATTACTTTCTGGGCAACCCTCGTATTAGCTGTATTAGTTCACAGTACGAGATCCTTTCGATCAGTTCACTAACAAAATGAATTCCATAATGTCACCACTGAAATTGTGCTTTTTGTCGGAAGAACACAAGAATATCACATGGAAATTGTCTGAGCTTAGCTACATTTAAACAATCCCGTTAAAATGAAAAGGTTCACTTATCTTCAGTCTCTCTTACACCTTTTCCCCCCTCTAAGAACGTTTGTGTCATTTTACGTACAACGAATTTCGTTTGACAGTTTTGCATAATCATAGATATACACTGAAGTGCCGAAGAAAGCGGTATACGCATGCGTATTCAAATACAGAGGTATATAAACAGGCAGAATTCGACGGTGCCGTCAGCAACGCCTGTATAAGAGAACAAGTCTCTGGCGCAATTGTTAGATCGCTTAATGCTGCTGCAAGATTTAACGGAGTTTGAACGTGGTGTCATAATCGGTGCACGAGCGATGGGACACAGCATCTCCGATGTAGTGATGAAGTGGAAATTTTCCCGTACGACCATTTCACGAGTGTACTGAGAATATCAGGAATCCGATAAAACATCAAATCTCCGACATCGCTGCGGCCAGAAAAAGATCTTGCAAGAATGGGACCAACGATGACTGAAGCAATTTGCAAACCTTCCGCAAATTGTTGCATATGTCAATGCTGGGCCATCAACAAGTGTAACCGTGCGAACCATTCAACGAAACATCATCGATATTGGCTTTTGGAGCCGAAGGCCCGCTCGTGTGCCCTTGATGACTGCACCACACAAAGTTTTACGCCTCGCCTGAGCCGGTCAACACCGACAATGGACTGTTGATGAGTCGAAACATGTTGCCTTGTCGGATGAGTCTCGTTTCAAACTGTATAGAGCGGATGGATGTGTACGGGTATGGAGACAAACTCACGAATCCATGGACCCTGCATGTCAGCAGGGGACTGTTCAAGCTGGTGGAGACTCTTTAATGGTGTGGGGCGTGTGCAATTGGAGTGATATGGGAGCCCTGATACATCTAGATACGACTCTGACAGGTGACACGTACGTACGCATCCTGTCTGATCACTTGCATCCATTCATGTCCATTGTGCATTCTGAAGAACTCCAGCAGGACAATGCGACACCCCACACATCCACAATTGCTACAGAGTGGCTTCAAGAACACTTTTCTGAGTTTAAACACTTCTACTGGCCACCAAACTCCGCAGACATGAACATTATTGAGGATATATGAGATGCCATTTAACAAGCTGCTCAGAAGAGATCTCCACATCCTCGTACTCTTACGGATTTATGGACACCCCTGCAGGATTCATGGTATCAGTTCCCTCGAGGCCTACTTCAGACAATAGTCGAGACCGTGCCACCTCTTGCTGCGGCACTTCTGCGTGCTCGCGGGGGCCTTACATGATATTAGGCAGGTGTACCAGTTTCTTTGGCTCTTCAGTGTATATTTCAGTTACGATTTTAACTTACAAGGGGATGTCGCCAATCGGGACACGCCGATTTCTCCCAAATTCTTTCTGTAGAAGGAGGTGGGCCTCCACATCACTTGCCTTAAATATTTCGCCTGAGTGGGCCTTAGGAAAGGAGATAATGCTTTCGAAAGTTTTTCCAATAACATATATCTTATTCGGCACTGTGCTTGTCGTTAACGGCGTAGCGTAATGGTGAAGCGCATTGCTTACATAATAAGTTACCTGGGTTCGATCCCAGCTGCTTCGCCGGCCGAAGTGGCCGTGCGGTTAAAGGCGCTGCAGTCTGGAACCGCAAGACCGCTACGGTCGCAGGTTCGAATCCTGCCTCGGGCATGGATGTTTGTGATGTCCTTAGGTTAGTTAGGTTTAACTAGTTCTAAGTTCTAGGGGACTAATGACCTCAGCAGTTGAGTCCCATAGTGCTCAGAGCCATTTGAACCATTTTGAACCAGCTGCTTCGTCAGTTCTTTTTCTGTTTTTTCCCATGTTTATTTTACTTCGTTTCTTCCGTAGAAATTAAACACATTCAAGCAGTATATTTATATAACTAAGCGAAAGTGTTAATGAAAATAAAGTTTCCAAAGATTCTTGTGATTACATGCGCTACTTTTTATTCATTATCACAGTAGAAGGTTTGCAATTGTTATGGTGACATCTATCATAAAAACATGTGAAACATATATATGTTTCACACCAGGCACATTTAATGAAGGCATTGTCTGAGCAGTTACATTTTGCCGAAACATATGTCATCCGAAAGGACACTTCATTCTAGTTTTGAAACTACGGTTTGTCCGCTATCAGTTAGGATGCAAACCAAGCGTACTAGATCATAGGGGTGAACATAGGAGCACTGAATTGATGCTGCACGATCGAATGTATTTTAATTGCATCTTCTCTTGATGATATTTTTCGCTGTTGTCGGAGCAATTCAGGGGCACTTTGCAGTCTTTTAATTAGAATTTTGACTTGGCGATAGAAATATACATGATACGGTTGAACCAGCGGTGTACATTTTGGTGGAATGACCTTCATGGTACACATTGCTTCGCCTAGCTCATTCGTAAATGTCTCATCATACAATGTTAAATCTCTTTGGCCGCTCCAAGAATCCACCAACAGAAGAAATTAATTGTCGGCGGCGTATGGCTTCAATGTTGTTTCCAAGAATGTTGCATAAAGCTCTTTTGTTCGTTTCCCTGACATAGAACAAGTAACGACAACATTTTCGTATGCGTCTTATAATTTTTTGAGAGTGGCGGCAACCCTAGGACTGAATTTAGTCGCAGGCTTTTGCAGACATAAAAACACAAGGGTAAAAATTTCCCTGAAGCAGTTAAACTATACTGCGCTGTGTAAGAGTTGGTGGTCTTCGATAGATTGAGTTCTTCACCATAAGAATCTTTGCACCTATGACATCCAGAGACCTGTTGTACGTTGACTCATTCTGGCATCCGGTCTGGTCGGTGTTAATTATATAGTCGATGTTGAAATGTGTCATTAGATGTCTCATCTGCATACGAAATTTCTCTCCTGCTGCCACTGTTTCGTCCAAAGTTGCGACATCACTTTCGCTGACGAATTCATGATTTTTTGCTGCCTTACCGAATATTTTTTCTTGAAGGATTTTGCCCAAGTATTAGAAGCACGGAAGTGAAAACTCTCCGACAAATACGTGAATGCAGCGATCATTGCCCGTTTCTATAGGATTCTAGCCGGCCGGAGTGGCCAAGCGGTTCTCGGCGCTTCAGTCCGGAACCACGTGACTGCTACGATCGCAGGTTCGATTCCTGCCTCGGGCATGGATGTGTGTGATGTCCTTAGGTTAGTTAGGTTTAAGTAGTTCTAAGTCTAGGGGACTGATGACCTCAGATGTTAAGTCCCATAGTGCTCAGAGGCATTTGAACTATTTTGAGCCATTGGATATAACTTTCCAGCATTGTCATTGCTGTCTTCTGCATATACAACAGATGGACCCATGTCTGTTAATTGATATGTATTATCCACAATAGCATATTTCCTGTTGCTAGGGAATGTGCTGCTTACTGCAGGAGTGACCACTGTGGGCACTGAAACGTCCAAGTTCTTACTACCCGACTGTTGGGTAATACGTTGCCCATTGCATTGGCTATTTAATGAAGCAGCACACAAGTTATTGTTTTCGGCTACAACTACCACACAACATCCACTATAGCCTTACTACTATGCATCTCACTTTGCTTGGCGTCCTTTGGCCCATTTGCATCAAGAGCTGGTATCTGTTGTTATGGTGGTGATTGGTGACTTGGATTTTGTCAAAAAATGGCTCTGAGCACTATGGGACTTAACTTCTGAGGTCATCAGTCCCCTAGAACTTAGAATTACTTCAACCTAAGGACATCACACACACCCATGCCCGTAGCGGTCGTGCGGTTCCAGACTGTAGCGCCTAGAACCGCTCGGCCAACCCGGCCGGCCTGGCTTTTGTCGCTGGGTGTTGTGTGTCGGCGACTGCAACAAGACAATTGTACGCGATGAATGATGTTCTCCTTCCATTCGATAATTCTGACGCTGGTCTGTAATGTGCACTGTTGTTGGAGATTGCGTCATCATTGGCCTGATGGCATGGTCTGTATGCAGTGCCTTGGATGGTATCGGCTGGGATTACGTCATTAGTTTTCATTTTAACTATAGCCGCTGAGAGTAATCTGTCAGTGACTTTTGTAAACACTTGTTATGAACGATTTGTTAACTGCAATGATCAGCACGTAAATAACTCGTGAACCCAAGCGCACTACTGATACATCAGGAAAAGTATATTGCCAAGCACTAAGCTCTCTGCCATGTTGACTCTTCTGTGTCCCAGCGATGAATAGGGTAGAGAATACATAGAGAGAAGGTTAGGCCGGCCGCGGTGGTCTCGCGGTTCTAGGCGCGCAGTCCGGAACCGCGCGACTGCTACGGTCGCAGGTTCGAATCCTGCCTCGGGCATGGATGTGTATGATGTCCTTAGGTTAGTTAGGTTTAAGTAGTTCTAAGTTCTAGGGGACTTATGACCACAGCTGTTGAGTCCCATAGTGCTCAGAGCCATTTGAACCAAGAGAAGGTTAGAATCTTTGCAGACGCCCCACGCCGTAAATGTGAAGCCAGCGACTTACGCATTCCGCCACACTGTGGAGATCAAGACACTGCGAGTAGCGCAAATATATTTCTGTGTTATTCATCGAAATAATAACTTGAAATGAAAAAATTATTACTTGTGTTGCCTGCAGCTTGCCGCACTGGTGACACTGTTTCTCGTCAGGTCACCGGAGTTAAGCGCTGTCGGGCTTGGCTAACACTATAATAGGTCACCGTCTGGGTATGCTGAGTGCTGCTGCCATGCGGGGTGCACTCAGCCCTTGTGAGGCCAATTGAAGAGCTACTTCGATTGAGAAATAGCGACACTGATCACGTAAACTGACAACGGCCGGGAGAGCGATGTGCTGACCACATGCCCCTGGTGACGCCTAAGGGCTGAAGAAGACACGGCGGCTGGTCGGTACCGTTGGGCATCGACGGCCCGTTCGGACCGTGTTTGTTTTGTTTTTGTGTTACCTACAGAAGCACAAACAGAAGCGGAAAGTTAGCTGTTATGTTCTGTGAGTGAATACTGTATCTAAACTTATACTTTTAGTTTAAATGTGACCAATTTGTTTCGTTCTGTACACTCAGTGACTTCCAAGTTTTATGTTTATAATATGCAGGTTCACGAAGGACGGTGTAAGGAATGCTTCTGGATCAAGCCATTGCGTCGAAAGGATGGCAAACAAACAAAATATAGGATAGCATGTTCTGACGTTTCTGCAAAGTTAACACTGACCGAATTCGACGTCAAGCATTCACATCACGGCCACGTGAGACGTCAATGGTCACCTGATAATCACTTGCCATTACTGAAAAAAGCCATACGGTCTATACTGCTCAAGTAGTGAGAATGCTAAAAATATTAGTCCAGAGAAATAGAGCTAGATGCAAAACATGAACCTAATTGTCTTTAAAAGACAGTGAACTATGTGATAAAGTAAATTAGTTAACAACTGTCAGCTTTGTTTTGTTTAAGAAAATGAAATAAAGATTTAATTTCACAAAGCACTTGCTTACTGCTGTGTTGTAAACAAAATGATTATTTAAGTACACACATCAAAAAAAGTATGCATCACCTCGGTTACGAGAGTTCCGGAACCTGTACAGAAAGTTGGAATAGAGATCAACATAAACATCATTTCCGCCCTTTTTATTGCTCATGAAAACCACACATTACATGTTGTACCACCATACAGGGAGACCTTAACAGGTGGTGGTCCAGATTGCTGTACACACCGGTACCTCTAATACCCAGCAGCACGTCCTCTTGCGTTGATGCATGCCTGTATTCGTCGTGGCTTACTATCCACAAGTTCATCAAGCACTGTGGGTCCAGATTGTCTCACTCCTCAACGGCAATTCGGCGTAGATCCCTCAGAGTGGTTGCTGGGTCACGTCGCCCATAAACAGCCCTCTTCAATCTATACCAGCCATGTTCGATAGGCTTCATGTCTCGAGAACATGCTGGCCCCTCTAGTCAAGCGATGTCGTTATCCTGAAGGAAGTCATTCACAAGATATGCACGATGGTGGTGGAAATTGTCGTCCACGAAGACGAATGCCTCGCCAATATGCTGCCGATATGGTTGCACTATCGGTCGGATGATGGAATTCACGTATCGTACAGCCGTTACGGCGCCTTCCATGACCACTAGCGACGCACGTCGGCCCCCATAGTGCCACCTCAAAACAGCAGGGAACGTCCACCTTGCTGTACTCGCTGAACAGTGTGTCTAAGGCGCGTTCAGACTGACTGGGTTGCCTCCAAACACGTCTCCGACGATTGTCTTGTTGAAGGCATATGCGACACTCATCGGTGAAGAGACCGTGATGCCAATCCTGAGCGGTCCATTCGGCATGTTGTTGGGCCCATCGGTACCGCGCTGCGTGGTTGCAAACATGAACCTCGCCATGGTCGACGGAAGTAAAGTTGCGCATCATGCAGCCTATTGCACACAGTTTGAGTCTTAACACGACGTCCTGTGGCTGCACGAAAACACTATTCAACATGGTGGCGTTGCTGTCATGGTTCCTCCGAGCCATAATCCGTAGTTAGCGGTCATCCACTGCAGTAGTAGGCCTAGGGTGGCCTGAGCAAGGCATGTCATCGTCATTTCCTGTCTCTCTGTATCTCCTCCATGTTCGAACAACATCGCTTTGGTTCACTCCGAGACGCCTGGACAATTCCCTTGCTGAGAGCTCTTTCTGGCACAAATTAACAATGCCGACGCGATCGAACCGTCGTATTGAGCGTATAGGCATGGTTGAACTACAGACAACACGAGCTGTGTACCTCCTTCCTGGTGGAATGACTGGAACTGATCGGCTGTCGGACCCCCTCCGTCTAATAGTCGCTGCTCATGCATGGTTGTTTATATCTTTTGGCGGGTTTAATGACAGCTCTGAAGAGTCAAATGGCTGTGTCTGTGATACGAGGGTCACTGCAAAAGAAATGCACACTATTTTTGGAAAAATATAGTTTTCATTCTGCATGTGTGAAAGTTTTACAGTGTGTAGATAAATCCTTCCCGCTTGTTTTCAAACTTAGTTCAACCTGTTCCCGTGAGTGGCGACGTCACAGAATGTCATCAAAATGGCTGCTACACTGTACGTTCGTGCCGGCCAAGGTGGCAGCGCGGTTCTGGCGCTGCAGTCTGGAACCGCGAGACTGCTACGGTCGCAGGTTCGAATCCTGCCTCGGGCATGGATGTGTGTGATGTCCTTAGGTTAGTTAGGTTTAACTAGTTCTAAGTTCTAGGGGACTAATGACCTCAGCAGTTGAGTCCCATAGTGCTCAGAGCCATTTGAACCTTTTTTTTTTTTTTTTTTGTACGTTCGTCAGAAATAACGTGCTGTCATAGAATTCCTGTGCTGCGAAAACGAGACAGTGGGAAACATCCACAAGAGGTTGAAAAAGGTGTATGGAGATGCTGCTGTCGATCGCAGTACAGTTAGTCTGTGGGCAAGCAGGTTACGTGATGAAAGGGGGCACGGCAATATTGAGGATTGTCCTCGCAGCGGCAGGCCTCGTACTGCACACACTCCAGACAACGTGCAGAGAGTTAATGAATTGGTGACTGCTGACAGACGCATCACAGTGAACGAATTGTCACGCTACGTTGGGTTAGGGGAAGGAAGTGTTTGCAGAATACTGAAAGTGTTGGCGTTAAAAAAGGGTTGTGCCAGGTGGGTTCCCAGGATGTTGACAGTGGCTCACAAAGAAACAAGAAAAACGGTATGCAGCGAACTTTTGGAACAGTACGAGAATGGTGGAGATGAATTTTTTGGAAGAATTGTGACAGGTGATGAAACATGGCTCCATCATTTTTCACCAGAAACGAAGAGGCAATCAATGTAGTGGCATCGTGCAAATTCGGCCACAGCGGTCGGCGCCAATGGCCCTGGGAAGAATTTTGTTTAAAGAAAATGACAATTTAAGGCATGAAATTCTTACCTGAACAATTGGCACAAACAGGTGTAAAACTGGAACCAAAACTCGACAGTCAGCAAATATGTTACAGTTGCTTGATTTATTTCAGCAGTAAGGTGTGGATTCTTACACCCCCAATTTCCTCACAAAGAGGCGGGTCGTTATTCGAAGAGTTGGTAACGGTTATTTAACGATGGCATCCTTGCAGAAATAAAGTCTGAACATTTAGTCACAAGAGCGAAAAGGTTCCCAAAAAAGTAATTGAAGACGTTGAGGTGAAATACCTTCCCACACCTACATGCGTCATAACACTTAAATTTCAACAATTTCCCCAGCACGTGTGTTTGTGCGTTAATCACTGCCCGGTTGGACCTTATGTCCAGTCAGCTTTGCAGTAGCATGATTGTCTTAGATATTTCCACATAAGTACATTATGTCTTAGTAGAGCTTGTTGTGCCAGATGCACGGGAGCCTCACAGTGCTCACATAGAGGAGCGCTCAGGTGTTTGTATTGTAACTTGCCCAGTTTACCGCCAGCACATGAAAGCTTAGCGTAGCGAAGCCTGCAACACTTCTAAGCGTTTGATGCTCCGCCCCAGAGTCCACATTTTGTGCATGTTACTGCCAATGTTCCTTCAATTCGAGTGCTCGCCACTAGTGCCTGGCCTAAGCTATGGAGGAAACCAGAAGGTCTGAACATGGCAGAAAACTCGCTACAGCGGAGGCCTAAGCATGCAGTTATAAGGGTTTCAGCTCCCAGGTCTTACAAAAATAAAACGTCCACTAGCAGTCCGTACAAGCGCGGCCGTTCTGACATGATATACGAATTTCAGAGTCCACAGAGTTCAGTACGAAACAACATGCACCCTCCCAATCCTCTGGTCACATCTCAACGAGATGTACTTTAATACTACGGATTTTTCTTTCCGTAAAGACTGAAATAGACATGACAACGACACGGGATCTCATAGGGAATGCTGCTGAAGACATCTGCAAACCTGACAATGTCTTTTAAAGTCTTCCAGTGGAATTCACGATCGGCTATCTCGAATAGAGAAAGTCTTCGTATGGAACTTAGCTGCAGCCACATATCCGTCGCGTGTCTTTACGAAACTTGGTTTAAGCCACTCCATCAAATACAATTCAAAGGTCATTCAATGCTTATATACGACAAATGGAAATGAGCGTACGGCATTGTAGGCCGGGAGTCCCCCATTCGGGGAAGTTCGGCCTCCGAGGGCAAGTACTTATTGCATTCGACGCCACATTGGGCGATTTGAGCGTTGGAGAGTTGGTTGGTTGGTTGGTTTCGGGGAAGGAGACCAGACAGCGAGGTCATCGGTCTCATCGGATTAGGGAAGGATGGGGAAGGAATTCGGCCGTGCCCTTTCAGAGGAACCATCCCGACATTTGCCTGGAGTGATTTAGGGAAATCACGGAAAACCTAAATCAGGATGGCCGGACGCGGGATTGAACCGTCTTCCTCCCGAGAGCGTTGGAGATGGTGATGAAATGATGATGAGGACAACACAACACCCGATTCCTGAGCGGAGAAAATCTCCTGCCTCAGCCGGGAATCGAACCCGGGCGCCGCCGCGATGACTACTCTGCTAACGGGGGTGGACTTAGATACGACAGAGAGGATGGAAAAGGAGGTGTGTCCATTTTAATTAGGGATACAAGTCAGTTTGAGAAATTTGACAATATTAGGACGGCAGGCAGCCAAGTAGTAGACGCAGGAATTCATCCTCCTAACGGCGCATTTACCATTGCCGTCATTTACAAATCTCTCCACTGTAAATGAAGAAACCGCGTTCTGGATCAGATTATTGGCTAGCTTCAAACACCATTTCTCCTTTATGCAGACTTCAACGTACACCACTCTCTATGAGGTTGTAAAATAGACGACGTAGTTGGTTCAAATGGCTCTGAGCACTATGGGACTTAACATCTTAGGTCATCAGTCCCCTAGAACTTAGAACTAGTTAAACCTAACTAACCTAAGGACATCACACACATCCATGCCCGAGGCAGGATTCGAACCTGCGACCGTAGCAGTCGCGCGGTTCCGGACTGCGCGCCTAGAACCGCGAGACCACCGCGGCCGGCAGACGACGTAGTTGCCAAACATTTTCTTACACTTCTCGAAAACCTCAGTTTAGTACTTGTAAACAATGGCTCTCCTACCATGATACATAATCCATACAGACGACCGTCAGCCGTTCATTTGACGTTGCGCTCTGCTGATTTTTGCCTTGTAACGAAGTAGACAGTCAAACGTGACTCTCTTGGCTCGGATCGTCTCCCTATGGAAACTGCGATAGGTTATTCTATCAGTCCAGTTTATATTATACATCAAAACAGCAGATGTCATATCAGGGAAGCTGACTGGCTAAAGTACACTTCTACAGTCCAGGAGCTGTCTGGTGGACGTCAGAATGCTCTAGAGCTATAGCACAGAGAAAACTTGCGTTCAGTAATTTTCGGAAATAATCCACGTTGGAAAACGTCGTTGCATATCAAAAACAGCTGCGAGAGTTAGAAGACAGTTAGAAGATTGTAAAAAGAATAGCTGGAAAAATGTTTTTGAATCCTTAAATAATAGTGTTAGTCTCGCTAATCTGTTGTTGTTGTTGTTGTGGTCTTCAGTCCTGAGATTGGTTTGATGCAGCTCTCCATGCTACTCTATCCTGTGCAAGCTACTTCATCTCCCAGTACCTACTGCAACCTACATCTTTCTTAATCTGTTTAGTGTTCTCATCTCTTGGTCTCCCTCTACGATTTGTACCCTCCACGCTGCCCTCCAATACTAAATTTGTGATCCCTTGATGCCTCAGAATATGTCCTACCAACCGATCCCTGCTTCTAGTCAAGCTGCGCCACAAATTTCTCTTCTCCCTAATTCTATTCGATACCTCCTCATTAGTTATGTGATCTACCCATCTAATCTTCAGCATTCTTCTGTAGCACCACACTTCGAAAGCTTCTATTCTCTTCTTGTTTAAACTATTTATCATCCTCGCTGATCTATGGAAAAAATTAAAGTTTTTTTTCTGCCGGTGACAGAAAATCGCCCTGACGTAGTACTCAGAAAAGTATTACACGTATTTAACCAGATTTGGAGGAACAAAGCAGTAATAGAAGACTGACCAACTCAAGTCGCGATACCCGTATTGAAGCCACCTAAATATGGGTTGTAGACCACGTCATATAGACTTACTTCTCTTTATTTCTGCATCGGCAGAGCTTTAGAGCGCCTGGTTAAAAGTCGCTTAGAATGGCGGCTGGAAATAAATCAGATCCTGCCGCCCAGTGAATATGGGCTTAGAAAAGGCAAGGCAACAACTAATATTTGATTTTTATTAAGAAAATGAGACAGTCTATTACGTATTACCCCTTCAATTACTTTTGAAAATCCAGATAACGGTGATATAGGTCGGTAAATGATCATATCAGACTGATCAACCTTCTCGTACTTTGGCTTGACAGTGGAATATTTTATTTTTTCTGGGAAGAATCCTGTGTTAAATGATACATTAATTATGTCAGCAAGCTGGGAATCTATGTATCTTCCACTTTGCTTCATTACTTTGTCTGTAATTTCATCACTGCCAAATGACATATTATTTTGAACATATTTACAGCATTTCCTACCTCTAAAAGCAATAACAGGATACAGAAACATGGTTTTATCATTCACAGGGAGTTACACTATTGAGCTGAAATTGCGTTTACTTTGAATTAGTTTTGCGCTATATTTGTGTAATATTTGTTGAATATGTTGGCTATTTGCAGTGGGTGCTCAACGGTCTTCCCTTCACGTTGTTGTTTTTCTTTTTTGTTTACTATGTTCCTATTTATTATCTCCTAGTTTGATGTTATTTTGACATCACCTTTCCTGATACAGGAGTCATTATTAAGTTTCTTAGCTGCTATTGTAACTTTCTTACATAATTTCCTGTAAATTTTCATATGATTTTAATGCACTAGTATTTCTGGCGGACTGGTCAACTTTCTGAGGGTGTATGCTGATTTTGTTTTTCACTGGGTTACCGATGCCTTTACTTTAATTTTAATTCTAGCTCACTTGATACGAAGTGAGACATCATGACAATGTCTATAACTTGCGAGGAATGACTCAAACTTTTTATCTACATGACAGGTTATTTCCACGTCCCAAGTCATATTTTTTTAACTCGTAATTATAGAGTCTTATGCTTGACAAATACCTGATCAGTTATTGCTTCAGGCCCATTCATACATGTAGTGTCTTGAAATACTGTTGCAGTCACTAGTGGAATAAATGGGGTACTGCTGCATTTTTTAAATTAAATAGCTATCAAAAAAATGGTTCAAATGGCTCTGAGCACTATGGGACTTAACAGCTATGGTCATCAGTCCCCTAGAACTTAGAACTACTTAAACATAACTAACCTAAGGACATCACACAACACCCAGTCATCACGAGGCAGAGAAAATCCCTGACCCCGCTGGGAATCGAAGCTGGGAACCCGGGCGTGGGAAGCGAGAACGCTACCGCACGACCACGAGCTGCGGACATAGCTATCAAATTAATTCATCAAATTAATTAATTGATCAATTACTTACCTATGCTTTTATGACATCACTGATTTTCCTCCAACACCCACCTAGAAAAATGGAGGGAAATTCAGATTTTTGTAAGAAAATAGGGAAATTGGGCTACCTCTCCTCCCTCCCCTCCCCTCCTTTCACCACCCCCACCTTTGGAAATAGCGGTAAATTCAAATTTATTGGTGACAATACCAAATTTTGTGTGTTCACCTTGAGGTTTGCAGACAAGATGACCTAGTTCACTGCACTACCACCAAGAGGCGCTGTTGGCCCTACCCATTCCCCTCTCCCCCATTCTCCCTCTCCTCTTAAACTTGTGAAGGAGCTTCAGTCTGTGCTGAGCTGCCATGTAGGACAGACGTATGTCTTTATTTTGCACGATGTGTTCAATGGATGACATGTCTGTGTTGGACAAAAAAGAGTTTAACAGCTATGTTAGCTGTAATCATGCAGCTGAGGGCTGTTTACATAATTACCTGCACAATGCTTGGAAAGCAATGGTATTCGACGACCATATCAAGAAGACAATATACTTCATGAACTAATGAGGATGCAGCAGGATGAAGGAGTAGCAACTGTATACGTTCAGTGCACTTGGCATGTTTTTAATGCAAGGCCTTTCTTACAAAATAATTAAATTACTATATTATAAGTGCATTATATTGATTTTATAATATTATATTTATGACTATTTTTTATAATGTAATAATTACCTTTCGATTTTTTATCTTATAAAAATCTTTATACATATATTACAATTAATTTAATTAATTTATGAAAAAGGAAGTGCTTAAAAACATGCCAACTGCACTCAATGTACCCACTTACTAATATATATATATACTCCTGGAAATGGAAAAAAGAACACATTGACACCGGTGTGTCAGACCCACCATACTTGCTCCGGACACTGCGAGAGGGCTGTACAAGCAATGATCACACGCATGGCACAGCGGACACACCAGGAAACGCGGTGTTGGCCGTCGAATGGCGCTAGCTGCGCAGCATTTGTGCACCGCCGCCGTCAGTGTCAGCCAGTTTGCCGTGGCATACGGAGCTCCATCGCAGTCTTTAACACTGGTAGCATGCCGCGACAGCGTGGACGTGAACCGTATGTGCAGTTGACGGACTTTGAGCGAGGGCGTATAGTGGACATGCGGGAGGCCGGGTGGACGTACCGCCGAATTGCTCAACACGTGGGGCGTGAGGTCTCCACAGTACATCGATGTTGTCGCCAGTGGTCGGCGGAAGGTGCACGTGCCCGTCGACCTGGGACCGGACCGCAGCGACGCACGGATGCACGCCAAGACCGTAGGATCCTACGCAGTGCCGTAGGGGACCGCACCGCCACTTCCCAGCAAATTAGGGACACTGTTGCTCCTGGGGTATCGGCGAGGACCATTCGCAACCGTCTCCATGAAGCTGGGCTACGGTCCCGCACACCGTTAGGCCGTCTTCCGCTCACGCCCCAACATCGTGCAGCCCGCCTCCAGTGGTGTCGCGACAGGCGTGAATGGAGGGACGAATGGAGACGTGTCGTCTTCAGCGATGAGAGTCGCTTCTGCCTTGGTGCCAATGATGGTCGTATGCGTGTTTGGCGCCATGCAGGTGAGCGCCACAATCAGGACTGCATACGACCGAGGCACACAGGGCCAACACCCGGCATCATGGTGTGGGGAGCGATCTCCTACACTGGCCGTACACCACTGGTGATCGTCGAGGGGACACTGAATAGTGCACGGTACATCCAAACCGTCATCGAACCCATCGTTCTACCATTCCTAGACCGGCAAGGGAACTTGCTGTTCCAACAGGACAATGCACGTCCGCATGTATCCCGTGCCACCTAACGTGCTCTAGAAGGTGTAAGTCAACTACCCTGGCCAGCAAGATCTCCGGATCTGTCCCCCATTGAGCATGTTTGGGACTGGATGAAGCGTCGTCTCACGCGGTCTGCACGTCCAGCACGAACGCTGGTCCAACTGAGGCGCCAGGTGGAAATGGCATGGCAAGCCGTTCCACAGGACTAGATCCAGCATCTCTACGATCGTCTCCATGGGAGAATAGCAGCCCGCATTGCTGCGAAAGGTGGATATACACTGTACTAGTGCCGACATTGTGCATGCTCTGTTGCCTGTGTCTATGTGCCTGTGGTTCTGTCAGTGTGATCATGTGATGTATCTGACCCCAGGAATGTGTCAATAAAGTTTCCCCTTCCTGGGACAATGAATTCACGGTGTTCTTATTTCAATTTCCAGGAGTATATATATAAATTCTATTAATTAATAATATAATTAATTATAATTAATTCTAGTGCAATCAAAGTTGCCTATGATATATATATATATATATATATATATATATATATATATATATATATATATATATATATATATATATATATCATAGGCAACTTTGATTGCACTAGAATTAATTTTAAAAAATAATTCAAGACGCAAAATTACAAATACTTCAGCAAAACCTTTCAGTGCCTTTTGACAGGAAACCTGGATGGTTTTTTGTGGTGGTACTCTCTTTATTTCATTTCACCCCAGCGGACGTTTTGTTGCTGAATGTCGCTGTTGGGCCGCAACTTGGATGCTAATCGTAGTCCACCAATCATCTTCTTCTTCTGGCAGCATCTTGGCAACAAATTGTGTAGATGGTAGTGCTGCTGACGGCAGATGTTCTCGTTTTCTTTCTGATGAGCTCGAGCAGTGGACTACGACAACAAATAACAATAGTCTTTGCCAGCTGAACCAGGTCTATAGCTATTCAGTTGTGCCCCACAGGACAAGGAAATAACATTCACAAATCATATATATAGTTGGTATTCGAGTGAAAAACTTGATTCAAATTAATTCATTTTCAGCAGTTTATTTTCGGTGCAAATAAATAGTTTTCTTTTCATTCCTGTATTTTATTTGAAGAGACAAAATGTAAATAACATGTAATGTTAATTACAATACTCAAATTAACATTAAAAAAAGAATAATTTGTGTTTAAAGTGAACTGTGTTCCCTATTAAATGTAAATGGAAGCTATCTCAACATCATCTGTTGACATGTAAAAATTAATGCTGAATGCCACTTCATCTGTACTCATATATAATTCAAACTATATGATTGGGTCTCAGATTCTCTAAAATTTGTTTTTGTCATAACTTTTTGTTTATTTTTAGAGATAACTGAATTTTAACCATTAATATAATGACATTAAACCACTCAAATAGTAACTTGAAGTTTAAAACATAAAAGTCGGCTAATAAATTGGCAAAATATGCTTAAAAACTTCGTGTGACACTTTGATACACTGGTGACATCTAGTAATCAAAATTTCAAACACTTTCTTGTGTGCCGCAGTTGTGAGAGCGAGTGAGCTACTGTGCAAGCTTGGTAACATGAGGTGGGTGCTTGCTTCTATGTATCTTCTATACACTTCCTGCGGCAATCAATCAAGTTAGTGGTCTCTGGGAAGCAGGAACTATAATTGTTTTCAGCTGCTTGGCTCTTCTCAGACTAAGAGTTAAACAGAATCTTCACTGTTGTTAATCTCTTAGCCAAGTATTAACCGATTTTTAAAATTCGAAATCCCAATGTAATCTACAGGAAAAGAGCTATTCGGAATATTAATCGTAAATAGAATTGGAAATAATTAAATTCGCAATTTTTCAGTTTAAAATTCGCAGTTAATATTTTAATTATTGTACTACATGCAAGCACACAGCTGAGGACTGTATCCATATCTTCCTATGCAAAGATTGGAAAGGAAACATAATAGATGAGCATAAGAAGAAGAAGAATTTTCAATAAATAATGGTGATGCAGTGGGATGGGGTGAAGATGCATTTCGCAACTCATAGAGGAACTGTCTACCTTTTTTGAAATGCCCTGTCAATATGTGTAAGAGACAAATGTGTGAAACAACACAGACCGAGTGAGGAAGTCCACAAAACTACCATCAGAGGTCTCCTGTAATAGGTTTTGAGCTCCCTCCACTACCACCTGAAAATTGGTGGGGGCAAATGGGAGTGCAAAAACACCACATCCGGTCATGTGAGCACTACATCAGGTATATAATGCAGACTTGACAGCTCACTGGTCTCAGTCAATTTCTGGAAGAAGAAGAACCATGAAGTCTCAACAGCAGCAGTGTAGATCATGCAGCACATCACAGTCTGTATGAGTGCATACTGCTTCTTGTTCAGTAGTGACCTCTGAGTGTCCACACCAACAATAGCAACGACCATGGCTTGTTGAGACCTGCAGTGATCTCCAACATGTTAGGACAAGCATCAGCATCGTCACTGTGGGATCCTGTTGCGCACCTGGTTATCATGCTGGAGCAGGAAAATGATGTGCTGCTGTCTATACCACTCAGCAATAAATACACCAAGCCTGTCCCTGACTTGCTGAAGTGTGCAGATGGTCCTACGCTACGTGGTGCAGCTAAATACTGTCTGCCAAGATAAAAGCCATCTTAGAAGATTCCGACGCTACTACAAGAAAAAAAAGGTGTAGGTATTGTAGATGAGAAGCTACCAGTTCCACCTAATGCTCTAATGTTCTTCACTTCAACATACAATTTGATATCTACAGGTTCAAAACGTTTAAATAACAAAATACGAGTAGCTGTAGAAGCCAATTATTGGTGTGTGTCTTTAGAAATTCAAAATGTATCTAAAAATGTTAAAGTGCAATTTACTGATCACAAATGGGATGAAACAATGTGCTGAAGCCTATATCAATCAGCAGATGACCACCGAGTATTATCCAACTCATACCCCACCAGATATTAACTGTGGTGCTCTAACTCTCTCAATTACAACAGTGTATTTTCCATGTGAAAGCAGGTTCAAATGGTTCAAATGGCTCTGAGCACTATGGGACTCAACTGCTGAGGTCATTAGTCCCCTAGAACTTAGAACTAGTTAAACCTAACTAACCTAAGGACATCACAAACATCCATGCCCGAGGCAGGATTCGAACCTGCGACCGTAGCGGTCTTGCGGTTCCAGACTGCAGCGCCTTTAACCGCACGGCCACTTCGGCCGGCTGTGAAAGCAGGGAACACAGTCGTTGATCTGTGACATTCCACCATTCAATCTAGGAATAGCATTATCTTGTATGTTGGAAGAACTGAACAGATGGCTGCATTGTGTTAAAACTGTGTATAAAAACATTGTAGAATATCTACAAGTGAACAGTGTGCATGCTGTCGATTTACACCAGTGTACCAATCCAATGCTGAAAGACATTAAAGGACAACCAGTAAGCCTAAGGGAAATTAAAGTTGAATTCCATGTTACAAGAAACCGTTATGTGGTAAATTCTGTACAGGAGTGAAGGTGAAGAAAGAACCTATATATATGATCTCAAACTGTGTACGTGTTTTTTTCATAATACCACAAGTATTTTCGTGCAACTTTTTTTCTATAAAAGCCCATTGCATGTCAATACCTAATGTAGTTGGTATCATGGCAGGTGGGTGAAACATCAGTACTTTGTAGTAAGCGACTGGTCCTGTATGATGACCTGAAGAAGAAGAGGAATGGGGTCTTCCTTCCTGATAACATCAAGAGTTATAAATATGGGTACATCCAACTCGGGAAAAACGAGTGTACTCATATCAGTGCTAATACATCCAAATGGACTCCGTTTGAACATGTTTGTGTATTCTCAAAAACACTTTTCCAGCCAAAATACCAGCTACTGCAAAAGATACTACATGGTGCAGATGATGTAACATACACAGCATTCAGTCAAAACAGTCAGCTTCCCCCAGCAGAAAATGTAAATCCAAACACAGTGTACGTATTTGACGATGTTACTGTAGAAAACCAAGGTAAAATTCTACGATATTTTTGTTTTGATCGTCGTATGGGTGTTGACGTATTTTATTTGAGTAAGATATATTCTAGAATCCTGAAACAGTTGTTGAGGGGTAATGCAAATCTCATTATGGCTTTCAAACGAGACAATCTGAATTTAAAACACATTTACCATGTGTATGTAGGTACCAATATGTCATTCAATGATTTTGTGGAGATATGTGTAAATTGCTGGAATCACATGCAGTATTGGTTTCTTGTTACTGAAAAATCAAAAAAACTGCATGGAAGTAGGTACAGATAGAACTTCCACTTGTTTGTTTATAAACAGCTATAAACAAGTGATGAGTATAATAGTATACTATGTACCATGTATAACACTATACTTCAACATAACAATAGTACTGCTAATGGGAAAGCCACGTGTAACACTAATACATGGGGAATTGTGCATATTGTATAATGTTACCCCTTTTACAGAATATGACCATGATGTATGACTAATGGATATGGAAATCAGACTATTTCTTCTTTTTCCAAAGAATTTTGTAGCTGTTAGAAAGAAATGCAGTAAAAAGGAATAATACTGAATCTAGGAACTTTCTGTACTAGGTTCATTAAGTAGTTTGTCTAATAGACATGCAGCCGACTGCCTATATAGGCAAAGAATGGTTAGGTTTCAGAAAAGCAGAAGAAGTAAATTTGGCCTGTATTTCTGCAGTTCCCTAACTTAATTTCACAAATAAATATAGCTTTTCACGATAAGGTTGTGGGAAAGACACACAAATCTTTTAGCTACTACATCCACATAAATACATAGTTTTGATCTAGAAATACCAAGAAGTTTGAATCATTAATATGTGCAAAAAAGTTGATCAGGGGAACTACTATGTTTGCATTTTGTATCACCAACAAATTAAATACTAATATATTCGAATACCATAAGCAATTTTCTTTTCATCACTCTTTGTTCTTTGTCATTCAGTATTTATATGCAACCATACTTCAGTTTTACTGAACTGCATTACTGAATTTCATTTATAACTGAAAAAAATTTTATCTGTACTTTACTCCGAACTTATTTACTCACTTTCTCTTTAAAAAATTAGCTCACAACAATTATTTTCAGACATTTATTCAAAGAGAAAAGTTAGTGCTTGTATATACTGAATAAAGCACTTCAGATATTTTTAAAATGGGAATACACAGAATAATCAGACTCCAAGAAAGAGCCCTATGTAAGTGAATGATTAGGAATAAATAACAGGGTGAACTAAATTTTATCTTTTAACACAATAATTATACAAAAATGATTCACTCTTATACAATTCTAATGATACTGTCCGTAACCTGTTGGCTGGAGGCGTTGGTCATGGCAGGTAGTAATGGCAGCTATGCTATCAATGGTTTGGCGCACACATTTCTTGAAGTATGATGGGCTAATTAATTCTTCTTGGAGTCTTTTTAACGTCCATTACCTAACCCAACAACATGCACCAAAGCATAATAATTCAGCAGTCGTCCCTGAAGCTACTGTGCAACAATTTCCACGCAAGGCATCGCCTGATCTGTCTGAGTGTTGCCTCTTTCACTGCAGCCTACGTCAGTAGGCCTAATTCCCATTCGCTCTACAGGTAACGCACCGAAAACCCAAGCCACCTTTTACGTTTCCTACAGTAACTTCCATACAATACAAAAGCACTCCACCTTTTACATAACACATATGCTACACATTGTCCCTAAGTATGAACCAGTTTCTGCAAATGACAGCTTGCACAAATATATGAAATTACACACACAAAAATTTTCATTTCATTAATCCACAACAAAATATTATTTAGTAAATTATACATTTTACATATTTCTTTACATAAGTTGCAGATATACATTAGCTAAGCACTCTAACATCACATGTATTACATTTTACAAATAGTCTTTGCATATCACAGTTATATTGCGATAAAAGTTAAGGCCAAAGAACGTTTTAGAAATTTAGATGACTGATTGAAGAATATTGTTATACATGGAAAAGTTCGCATTTATGTTGGGCACTCAGCCCGAGAGGATAGATGGGCATGCACATGGATCGAAAAGTTCAGTCTCTCGAACGTAAAGTTAGGGAGCTAGAGAGCCTTCTCAGACTGATCAACGAATTAGATGATAGGGTTAAGGAACTAGGGATGTACAACTGCATCATTCTGAGAAAGAAAATAAATGACTTAGTTGTAAAGGTTGATGGAACTGAAAAGAAAGTACATGACTTAACTGTGAAACAGCCCGCTTGGTATATAACAAGATGTCGACTAAGCGCAAGGTCATCGCTGCACAGAAGGCTGTTCAAGATAAGTTACCACTGCTAATGTTATGACATTTGGATCGAGAGCAGACACTGAAGAAAAAACCTTTACACCAGTTTACTCTCGATAAACTCTCAGCAAAATTGCACAACAATGACGATGATGCTATTGCCGGTTTCATTAACTGTCATGGCAACACTAGGATAGAAAAAACATTCATTCGACGCCAGTGGTGAAAAATCATACATGTTGGGCACGCAGCATATAAGTTTACATGAAAAAAACAATTCAGATAGGGGATAGGGAATAAGGTGAAATAATGCAATTGACAGGTCTACACAGGAAAGCAGGAACCCAACGCAATGTGAAATATGGAGACATTATAAAACCATTATTATTATATGGGCGATATAGCAATGATGATGGTATTGACATTCAGCATAAAAGAGTCAGCAATCAGCCCCCTCAGAAAATATACTATGGCGACCCCAGTGAGATAATAGATCGACTACACTTGCTCATGGCATCAGCGGCTATGGAAAATACTGTTCATTCAAATGAGGTAGTCTCAGTAATTTCAGACCTTAGAAAGAGAGGTATAATCAATTGAGTATGGAGACAGTAGTTCAAGAACTGCACAAACCAGAATGCAAAACATTCCCTAGTAGGCATGTTATGATTAGAGGTTTGGATGATTTATGACAGGATGATCTTGTAGATATGAGGGAATATTCACATGAGAATAATGAAGTCAAATACATTTTAATGGTTATTGATATGCACTCCAAATTTTCCTGGGCATTATTAGTTAAAATAAAAATGAGGAGAAATGTCGTGGAGATGTCTGAGTGTTCGTTGCTGACAGAGATAAATATATGCCCTGACAACCTCCAAACCATTCATGGTGGAAGAGTTATACAGTAGGTATTTCAAGACCATGATGCATGGTATGGAATACATCACTACTCAGAAATCACCCACCTGGAGGAGAGTATCATGGAACGTCTGAACAGGACCAATAAAAGGTCAAATGTGGATGCATTTTATTCTTCGTGGCTTACACAAATGTACATATATCTTCCCAAAAATAATATCATAGTACAATCGAACCAAACGTGGCACAACGAAAACGAAACCAATCGATGTTCATGATAATTGACTCATGTATATGGTTTACTATCGTAATACTATGCTGGATCCACATAAACAGAAATTTAATGTGGGTGATTTGGTACATATCTCAAAACGCAAGACAGTATTTCAGAAGTCATATCCCCCAAACTGGTCGAGCAGAGAACAAATCCCAGAACTTACATTTTAAAAGATAGCAGTAGCACTGAAACTTCAGGATGCTTTTACACAGGGGAAATACAGAAGAACGTAGAACCACACGCTCCTCATAGAGCGTTTCATAAGATATCGAGGGAATAGAACGTTGATTAAATGAATTGGTTTTGGCTCAAATGGCTCTGAGCACTATGGGACTCAACTTCTGAGGTCATTAGTCCCCTAGAACTTAGAACTAGTTAAACCTAACTAACCTAAGGACATAACACACATCCATGCGCGAGGCAGGATTCGAACCTGCGACCGTAGTGGTCTCGCGGTTCCAGACTGCAGCGCCTGGATTGGTTTTCCTGCAACACAAAACAACTGGACTGACGCTGGCGATTTCCTATATAATGGGATACACAGAGCTCAGTCAGCACAGTAGCATAACATGCGTGATAGGAGACGTATTATAGGAGGTGTTCTCGACAAACTTCCCATCAAATTGCGCATTCTAGGCTATAATTACAGCGGACACGGCACAATGCTTCAAAAACGTTTCGCTCGTGGCGATAAGGGGATTAACCTGCCTACGAGGCATGTTTGGAGCACAACATTGCAAATGCAAAACATAAAAGTCACTCAGGACGTCACGCTGCATATCGAATTTTAGCTGATAAAGCCAAGGCAATACATGCGAGAAAGGACATTCGTATAGAATAACAAATCACAGAATCTATAGTTGACAAAATTAAGCTGGGTTTGGGTGTGAATTTCGAGCGAGTTACGAACACTGTACGTCGTGTACTGAAGAAGAAGAAGACAAAGATGAAGAAGAAGAAGGGGTGTTAAGAAAACTGTACCCTGACAGCGATGTATGCAGCTAAAAGCGAACTGAGGCATAAAGGACTGGTTAAACCACGCAGGATTCTGCCGAAACATAAGACATCAGGTGGAATTATCCCCTTCCTTATTCCTGCCCTCGCAGGTCTCTCAGGGATGAGTTCACTGGCTGGCAGTGCTGCGGCTACTGCCAAAACAAACAGTCAAGAACGCACAGAACTCCCAGGAGCAGCTAGAGGAAGCTAAAGTCACAACCGCCTGATGGAAGCAGCAACCACCAGAAAAGGACTATGCCTGAAACCATACAAGAAAGGACTAGGTCTCTTCATAAATGAAAAACAAGCCCGTTAGCTATCCTACCGGACAGACTGCTTACAAATACAGATCTCAAGTTTGTCAGAAAAAATTCAGTGTTCCAAAATTCCGTGGTGTGTTTATGCGGGGAACATTGCCGAAGACTGTGTGCAAATCCAGAGAATGTGGAATTAACAATTTAGATGTGGCTGGAGGACCAGGAGCCCAATGAGTACGGTATGTTAAGAAAAATACAAATAACGTCTACTATTTCGATTCATCTGGAGACCTGCAGCCGCCAGAAGAGTTACTACGATACTTCGCCGACAAAAGACGCGTGTTCTACAATTTTCGTCGCTACCAAGACTTTAAGACCTACTTATTCAGGTAGCTGTGCATCATGTACCTCTTAACTTTTACGAAGGAGCACATATATAAGGAGATGCATTAAGAACCACCTGTCAGTTGAGGTTCAGGTGCAGGGTCGTATACTCGACTTTAATAGAACGATCGTCAGAATTAGGAGCGAATTACTTCCCATCTACTGATTTAAGCAACGGGAAGTGGAGTATTGCACTGATTAGCCTGGAGACTTACAACAGCATTCCAATTATAATAAACTTCATCTCGAAATTAATGGCGGAAAGGAAATCATGGAAACAAAACCAGGTCATACGATATTGACGATTTAAACGAAGTTTTAAAACTGTTTGGAAAGGGATTGCGCTACGTGCAAACATCAATACACTTAAATCTGAAATGAAGACAACGAGTGCAACGATTTACTTTAACTAGAAATGTTCCATAGCATGGCTACTGCGTTTCACAAAAGGACACGTTTTCTAGAAGGATCCTAACAAATTCTATAGATCCGACCAGTCAGTGGACATACTCCCGGTCAGTACAATTTTCGCCAAGTGTAACATTGCAACAAACTTTTATCTCAAAAACAGATTGGTTCATACAATTTACTGACTCTTCCCATCAGTGGGAACATGCTATAAGATCGTTGAGATCCCTACCAACGCCATTTACTTCGAAATAACACTGCAGGATTTGGACTATATGGAGCTGTGTACTGTGGTCCAGGATAACCAACTTGTCGATTCTCACGCTGGGAAATCATTGTACATCTAAAATAGAACCAGCAGTGACCTTGAACATGCACCCGGATGCGGCGGTGGTGGTCATCAACCAGCCGGGACCTGTTGGAGGCAGGGGCGAGCCTTTAACTTGCTGGATCACAAGCGTCGAAGGCGAGCTTCAATCAGTCAGGGACCGCAGCAGCCCTGTATTATCAACGAATACATGATGGGGAGAAGGAAACGTAGTAGGTGAATATGGGTTGGGGGAAAGAAATGAAAGAGGAAGCCGCCTGGTAGAATTTTGCACAGAGCACAACTTAATCATAACTAACACTTGGTTCAAGAATCATAAAAGAAGGTTGTATACATGAAGAAACCTGGAAATACTGACAGGTTTCAGATATATTATATAATGGTAAGACAGAGATTTAGGAACCAGGTTTTAAATTGTAAAACATTTCCAGAGGCAGATGTGGACGCTGACCACAATCTATTGGTTATGAACTGTAGATTAAAACTCAAGAAACTGCAAAAAAGGTGAGAATTTAAGGAGATGGGACCTGGATAAACTAGAAGTTGCACAGAGTTTGAGGGAGAGCATAAGGGAACAATTGACAGGAATGGGGGAAAGAAATACAGTAGAAGAAGAATGGGTAGCTTTGAGGGATGAAGTAGTGAAGGCAGCAGAGGATCAAGTAGGTAAAAAGACGAGGGCTACTAGAAATCCTTGGGTAACAGAAGAAATATTGAACTTAACTGATGAAAGGAGAAAACATGAAAATGCAGTAAATGAAGCAGGCAAAAAGGAATACAAACGTCTCAAAAATGAGATCGACAGGAAGTGCAAAATGGCTAAGCAGGGATGGCTAGAGGACAAATGCAAGGATGTAGAGGCTTATCTCACCAGGGGTAAGATAGATACTGCCTACAGGAAAATTAAAGAGGCCTTTGGAGAAAAGAGAACTACTTGCATGAATATCAAGAGCTCAGATGGAAACCCAGTTCTAAGCAAATAAGGAAAGCAGAAAGGTGGAAGGAGTATATAGAGGGTCTATACAAGTGCGATGTACTTGAGGACAATATTATGGAAATGGAAGAGGATGTAGATGAAGATGAAATGGGAGATATAATACTCCGTGAAGAGTTTGACAGAGCACTGAAAGACCTGAGTTGAAACAAGGCCTCAGGAGTAGACAACATTCCATTAGAACCACTGACAGCCTTGGGAGAGCCAGTCCAGACAAAACTCTACCATCTGGTGAGCAAGATATATGAGGTAGGCAAAATACCCTCAGACTTCAAGAAGAATATAATAATTCCAATCCCAAAGAAAGCAGGTGTTGACAGATGCGAAAATTACCGAACTACCAGTTTAATAAGTCACGGCTGCAAAATACTAAGGCGAATTCTTTACAGACGAATGGAAAAACTAGTAGAACCCAACCTCAGGGAAGATCAGTTTGGGTTCCGTAGAAGTACTGGAACACGTGACGCAATACTGACCCTATGACTTATCTTAGAAGCTAGATTAAGGAAAGGCAAACCTACGTTTCTAGCATTTGTAGCCTTAGAGAAAGCTTTTGACAATGTTGACTGGAATACTCTCTTTCAAATTATGAATATGGCAGGGGTAAAATACAGGGAGCGAAAGGCTATTTACAATTTGTACAGAAACCAGATGGCAGTTATAAAAGTCGAGGGGCATGAAAGGGAAGCAGTGGTTGGGAAGGGAGTGGGACAGGGTTGTAGCATATCCCCGATGTTATACAATCTGCATATTGAGCAAGCAGTGTAAGACACAAAAGAAAAATTTGGAGTAGGTATTAAAATCCATGGAGAAGGAATAAAAACTTTGAGGTTCGCCGATGACATTGTAATTCTGTCAGAGACAGCAAAGGACTTGGAAGAGCAGTTGAACGGAATGGATAGTGTCTTGAAAGGAGGATATAAGATGAACATCAACAAAAGCAAAACGAGAATAATGGAATGTAGTCGAATTAAGTTGGGTGATGCTGAGGGTATTAGACTAGGAAATGAGACACTTAAAGTAGTAAATGAGTTTTCCTATTTGGGGAGCATAATAACTGATGATGGTCTAAGTAGAGAGAATATAAAATGTAGACTGGCAATGGCAGGGAAAGCGTTTCTGAAGAAGAGAAATTTGTTAACATCGAGTATAGATTTAAGTGTCAGGAAGTCGTTTCTGAAAGTATTTGCATGTAGTGTACCCATGTATGGAAGTGAAACGTGGACGATAAATAGTTTGGACAAGAAGAGAATAGAAGCTTTCGAAATGTGGTGCTACAGAAGAATGCTGAAGATTAGATGGGCAGATCACATAACTAATGAGGAGGTATTGAATAGGATTGGGGAGAAGAGAAGTTTGTGGCACAACTTGACTAGAAGAAGGGATCGGTCGGTAGGACATGTTCTGAGGCATCAAGTGATCACAAATTTAGCATTGGAGGGCAGCGTGGAGGGTAAAAATTGTAGAGGGAGACCAAGAAATGAATACACTAAGCAGATTCAGAAGGAAGTAGGTTGCAGTAGTTACTGGAAGATGAAGAAGCTTGCACAGGATAGAGTAGCATGGAGAGCTGCATCAAACCAGTCTCAGGACTGAAGACCACAACAACAACAACAACATGATGGGTGTAAGGTATCAAACCAAACTGCAGAATACACTACATGGCACTTCACAACAGCACAGCAAGGTGATAACATGTGCAAACTATGGGTTTCTTAATCAGTAGGTGTGAAGCCTCGCAATGATGTCATTCGATGTAACTAGCCAAGTGGAATATGATGAGTGTATTATACACCAGGAGTACTTGTTGTATAAAGCTTATGAATCAACCACATTTAACAAGAACTACGTAATCAGAATTGTATTTCAACACTAAGGTGCTTTAACCTTCGCAAGCAAGAGTTCCATATATTTTGATCGATAATTTACCAAAAGGGATGGTACTGTTACAGTGGCATCGAACCTTACACGTAAGTAGTAGGGCTACAGGGGTGCAAGCGCATTTTCTTAGTGCGGGTTGCCTACATCAGGGGCAGGTATGCACTCAGGGGCAAACCTTTTGTTCTCCTTTGATTGACAGGTACTTAACCTACTGTTCTGTTAAGTTCTTTGTCACACCCATTTCCTTTTATAAGAATGTAGGCTTCCGCAGCCGGTGTCATAGTGATTAAAATTCTTCTGGGTATTATGCTGTGTCATTGCTGAAAGCTAACAACAATAATAAACTATAACCGACTTCTCGGCCGAATTACAACGGCCTTCCTCAGGGCATGACTGGTTTTGCATGGGGATAGGTGCTTCTATTTATTACAGGCTGTCGATGTCTGACATCACTGTTGTAAAACTTTTAATTGGCTCTCTAATATGATTGGCTAGTCGTGACGTAAGGGATGATGGAAGGAAAGAGGCTATTCGTGGATGTCCATGTCGTCAACGATTGGTAGCTGTCCGACAATCAGCGTTCGGCTTCTGGTTGGCAAGTTTTCATCCTGGTGTGCGCGGAAGTGGACTGACAGTTGCTCTACAGCTGTTTGTGCAGATACGTCCGTGTCCCGTGTAGCTTCTGCCCCGCGACTGATCGCGGCCATTGGACTGGGATGGCCGGCAGCCAGGACGCCGGGAGTTTGTAGCCATCTTCTCTGCTGATGTTGCCAGGCTGCTTAATAATTTCGATCGCCTCCCGTACTTTGCGTTCTCGCATCCACGATTCTTTCGCCATTACTTGGGCTTCCTGGACCTGATAGGTTGTCCACAGTCATGGTGGTGTTCCGCTATCGCCAATTTATTATGTTGTTGTGATCGTACATAGCGTTCGTGTTCTGCTACTCGTAAGCTGACAGGTCGCCCTGTTTCTTCTATGTAGGCAGCTCCGCACTCACACCATAGTTCGTAAACACCTTCAGTGTTAAGATTGTTGACTACATCCTTGGTGGAACCTATCATTTCGTGGATCCTGTGATTGCTTCGAAAAATCGGTTTCAAACTTCGTTGGCGGAGGACGTTGCATAGCCGTTCACTGACGCCTTTTACATATGGTTAAGTGTACCAGTGGAAGCTTCTCTTCTTTGCCTTCTTCTCGTGTTCTGCTCCCTTTGGATTTAGCTACCCTTCTTATGATGTTGTCATCATAGCCGTTGGCACGAAACGTGTGTTGTAGCTCCTTTAATTCTTCTTTGATGTTGTTTTCATCGCTTATCCGGTAGGCTCGGGCAGTTAACGTATGCAGAACGGAATACTTTTGAGCTGGGTGGTGGTGACTCTCCGCGTGCAGGTACCGATTGGTGTGTGGTGGTTTCGGGTACACTTTGTGTCCCAGTTTACCTTCGACAGCTCTGTTTACTTCTACATCCAGAAATGGCAAGGTACCATTGTTTCCAGTGGTGGTGGTGGTGGTTAGTGTTTAACGTCCCGTCGACAACGAGGTCATTAGAGACGGAGCGCAAGCTCGGGTTAGGGAAGGAATGGGAAGGAAATCGGCCGTGCCCTTTCAAAGGAACCATCCCGGCATTTGCCTGAAACGATTTAGGGAAATCACGGAAAACCTAAATCAGGATGGCCGGAGACGGGATTGAACCGTCGTCACCCGAATGCGAGTCCAGTGTGCTAACCACTGCGCCACCTCGCTCGGTATTGTTTCCAGTCTCGTGTGTGAACTTTATATTTTTTTTTTGCAGGCTATTTAAGTGCTGGAGGAAGTTTCCCAATTCCCCTTCACTGTGAGGCCAGATAATTAATGTGTCGTCCACATATCGTAGCCAACAACTTGGACGTAACGGAGCTGAAGCTAGGGCCCTTTGCTCAACGGCTTCCATGAAGATGTCCGCAGCTACAGGGGAGAGCGGGGAACCCATTGCCACTCCATCTAATTGTTCGTAATATTTTCCCTGCCAGGTGAAGTACGTAGATGACAGGCATAAGCCCACCAGATCGCAGATATCTGGTGGGATCCGATCCTGTAGAATGCGCATAGTCTCCTCAGTAGGTACATTAGTGAAGTGAGACTCGCCGTCGGCTAGGATAGGCAGAAATACGAAGGCCCTCGTAAATGACTCGAGAATTGATCCTGACACAGCCAAGAAAATAATCACCAAGGTTCCTGTTCCTCCTAGAATCTACGGAGTACCTAAGCTCCATAGGGAGGGTTATTTGCTGAGGCGTCAGTGAACGGCTAGGCAACGTCCTCCGCCGACGAGGTATCAAACCGATTTTTCGAAGCAATCACAGGATCCTCGAAATGATAGGTTCCACCAAGGATGTAGTCAACAGTCTTAACACTGCAGGTGTTTACGAACTACGGTGTGAGTGCGGAGCTGCCTACATAGGAGAAACAGGGCGACCTGTCAGTTTACGAGTAGCAGAACGTGAACGCTATGTACGATTACAACAACACAATAAATGGGCGATAGTGGAACACCACCGTGACTGTGGACAACCTATCAGGTCCAGGAAGCCCGAGTACTGGCGAAAGAATCGTGGATGCGGGAACGCAAAATACGGGAGGCGATCGAAATTATTAAGCAGCCTGGCAACATCAGCAGAGAATATGGCTACAACTCCCGGCGTCCTGGCTGCCGGCCATCCCAGTCCAATGGGCCGCGAGCCGTCGTGGGGCAGAAGCTACACGGGACACGGGTGTATCTGCACAAACAGCTGTAGAGCAACTGTCAGTCCACTTCCCCGCACACCAGGATGAAAACTTGCCGACCAGAAGCCGAACGCTGATTGTCGGACAGCTACCAATCGTTGACGATATGGACATCCACGAATAGCCTCTTTTCTTCCATCTCCCCTTACGTCACGACTAGCCAATGGTATTAGAGGGCCAATTAAAAGTTTTACAACAGTCACGTCAGACATCGACAGCCTGTAATAAATAGAAGCACCTATCAACATGCAAAACCAGTCATGCCCTGAGGAAGGCCGTTGTAATTCGGCCGAAACGTCGGTTTTAATTTATTATTGTTGTTAGTTTTAAGCAATGACGCGTCATAATACCTAGAAGAATTTTAATCACCATTTCCTTTTGATTGACAGGCACTTATTCTATTGTCACCCCACCACCTGCCCCTCTCCCAACCCCCCTCCCCTCCTCGCTGCTACAGGTACACTTTCAGGTCAGAGTTATTGGAATAGTTCTTCTCACTCTTATCAATTTGATTGATTACTTAATCAAACTGACCAATTAATTAACCTCTCACCCACTGGTAAATCCCCCCTCCTCCCCCTACCCCTGGTGGGAAGTTCAAATTCCATCAGGACAATGCAACCTCTACTAACCTAAGAAAATGGTGGAAAAAAGTGCACGTGTGCTACCTCCACTAATCTAAGTCATCCGACCACCACCACTTCCTAGGAACTGGCGGGAAGTTTGAATTTTGGAGGGAAGATAGGCGCCGACCGCGGTGGCCACGCGGTTCTAGGCGCTGCAGTCCGGAACCGCGCGACTGCTATGGTCGCAGGTTCGAATCCTGCCTCGGGGATGGTTGTGTGATGTCCTTACGTTAAGTTAGGTTTAAGTAGTTCTACGTTCTAGGGGACTGATGACCTCAGATGTTAAGTCCCATAGTGCTCAGAGCCATTTGAACCATTTTTTGGAAGATAGGTCAATTTGATTATCTTTACTAACCTAAGAAAATGGCAGGAAAGAAAAGGCACATACGCTACCTCCACTAACCTAAGTCATCAGACCGCCACCTCTTCGCAGGAAATGGTGGGAAGAAGACTCGACCTGTGCTGCACATAAACCTTTAATTTGCATGCACAACTTATTTAAACAATTAGAGACAGTACCTCCATCCGGTTTGTTAACCATGTGGTCCAGAGTCCAACTGACGTAGTATACAGTACCGCCGCCAGAGGATGCTGTTGTCCCTTCTGTGACATAATCGTAGATAGCAGGGAAAATGGTGGGAAAAAGTATCAGTTGATCGGTCATTTGGAGGGAAATCGATTGCTCTGTAGGGAATATTGTTTAAACCATTTAGACATTGTACAGAATATATGGAAAGGGTATATTGTTTATCTATAAAAAATTCAGGTTGTGGGGGTTAGATTTCTCTTGCCCATCATTCTCTGCTGTTTGGATACATCTAGGTGTAACAAGAAGCAATTACATGGAGCAAACATGATGCATAACCTAATGTTTGGCACTGTACTCTGAGTGTCTCAACCTAATGTTCGGGCCTTTGTCGACACTTAACCCATTGTTCTATTAAGTCGTTTTCCATGTCACCCCCATTTACTTAAGCTATTGTACCGCCTTTGATACCAAATTAAGTAATTAGTTATCTCCTCCCACAACTTTCTGGTACTCTTTTCGAATTTCACATGGTTTTGAACGCAATTTCTCGCACACTCTTCCTTAACATCCACCCCGTGAAACTATTGTACTGCGTTTTAAATAAAAATTAATCAGATTAACGCAGTGTACTGCACTTAACCTGCTGTTCTGTTCCATGTCACCCACTCACAGACAACCCCCCCTGCCCTTAACTACTGCACCACTAACACCATGTTGATATAAAAAAATTATGCAAATTAATTAAAATGATATTTTTCACATGTATGTGGTAGTTCATTTAATTCACAGCATCCTATTGGGTGGGGAAATCGATGGAATACAGTTTAAACGAAAGATCGCTAGTAAAAAACACATCCCGCTACTCGACACCCTACGCCGCCTACACCCCCACCGCAGCCATCTTCGCCGCCGCTGCCCCATCGCTCTGGCATCCATGGGCCGCCCTCCCTAAGGCTAGTGGGTTAGAGTTTCAGTAACCAGGCTGCTCGCAGCGGCCCGATTCTGCAGCCTCTCCTTCTCCGCCGTCACGTTCTCGCCGACCATTTGAGGTACAGCACACACCCCTGTCTACCTCGACACAGAACTCCAAGGCGTGCTCACACCGATTCCATATGCGAAACACCTACGGGCAGCATGTGTGTTTACTGTTGCTGACGCTATACCTATGGATACTGATGTCACAGAACGCGCTATGGAAATCTCTTCCAGAATAGAACAGGCTGCTTTCTTCCTAGCGATCCTAATGGAACATACGAGCTGCGTCCAGCCATGTGTACCTGCCCCAGTGTGGCTGACACCTCGCCACGAAACGTCCACGTGGTGACTCACCATCTAAAATGTTGTCACTGTTATTCTGACGTCACATGGGTATGTAAAATAAGAGCCAAGTCGACTTCTCGGAAATTGTATAGTGTCCCAGAAATAGTTAATGCTCGCTTTCTTGATGTCTCACCTTGTATGCACGAAAATTCTTGTCTTAACAGAACCTGTTTACGAAAATAGCGCGGAATAACGCCGAATGCATTATTCTTTGCGGTCCTAATGTGGCACCCCCTCGATCACATGCTACCCTTTCTGCTTTCAACATTTGCAAACGTTCTCACTGCTTTGTAGAGACTCCTATATCCTAACACAAGGGATGTCTTGTGAATGGATGGGGTATTATGATTGGCTCTTATCGAATTTACCCGCCGAATTACTGATGCCGCTGGTGTGAAAGCACCATCCACCTTTTCTTTCTTTCTGCAGACGAGACTTTCAGCGGCAAAAAACTAGTTTTCACTGGTCGCCATATTGCACTGACAACTAAACCCTGCAAAGTGCCCCTACATATTGTCAAATATAGAAAGCCTCTGACTCAATTCACTGCTCCACCACTGAGGATAGGAGCTTGAATATTAGTGCGTGAAACCAATCTCCAAGCCAGCAATATATCACCACGTACCGTGTCGATGTAGTAAACATACCAGTCGTATCCTGTGCCAACCAAAATCACCTGTTTTGACATCATTTGTACATATACCGTGAAGATGGACAGCACCATATATACTCCTCACAGCACTAGACATTTTCCTGTAGCTGATGGTCACAAGTCATCCAATCCCAATGTGCCACCAGAGAGCTCTCAGCAGACCAAAGTCACTGTCAGAACTGTTCTACAAATTCGGGCCCGTTACCCCTCGGCACAAACGCTTTACTGTTTCTGGTCCGAACCTGCTTCCTTGCTTGGTCGCTTTTCTACTCCCATCTCCAGACTCTAGTTTTACAAGAATACATCTATTTTCGCATGGTTTGCTAGAAAATCACACCATTTTCGCTATACTTCTCGATATCAAGCACACGGCAGCATCCTACTGATCGCTTGGGCAACATAATTCCAAAGATATAGACTGGAATTTATTTCTCTGCAAATGCCAAACTTTAGCGAGCTGGAGCGTGCTCTAGACCACTGAGTAACTAGAAACTTGTCCTGTCTGTGAAGACCTTTATCTGAGAATTAGAAACAAGTAGAGGAAAATAATATTTCCAGTCATAAATAGCAATGTCGGTGATGTAACAAGTTCAAAATCATACCTATAATTTACGAAGTCAACTAAGGTGTTTCTCATGTCTAGAGAACTGGAAAACGTGTCTTTCACCTGTTAGATGCACACACCACAATCGATGTTCCCTCAACTAAATAAATGCGTGCAATGTGCAGAAGCAGTCAACCGAACAATCTACATGGGAGGGAATAATGGTCCAGCGCTAACACACGTCCCCATTCAACCTGCACAAATTTCCACGTGGTCACAAAAGCTGCCCAACACATACTAAGTATTAGTTCGCTATTTTGCCATCTGGAGGGCGACACAGTTTACTCAGCTACATTCCTGGATTCCAACAGACCTTTGCATTCGGAGGGCTCCTGCCATTAACGGGAAACGTGAATCAGGCCCACCACAGACCACATCTTATGAAATCGTTCACATATATATTTTATCCCTGTATTTACAACTAAATGTTACGATCGCGGTCTCAGTTGAACGACATTCGACAATGAGCGAATTATCGGAAATACACCCTGTTGACGGCCGTGGCTCTGGAAACAGAAATGTCAGTACCATTCCTATGACCGGACATAGCCTTCCCATTGCTATCATAGTACCCGACATCAAATCCATACCATCTTTACGAATGGACATAGTCATTTCCTTTGCGCATGTCAGAACACACACATACTATATAAGCCTGATGCTCAAGGCGAACCTATCACACACCCCCTACTACTAAGTATAATATTTCGTCAATAAATGATTCCAGACGATACAAAATAATACTCAGAGAAAATCAACGATGGGTGGGCATGTTTTTCTTGCGATTGCTACCACCATGTCTTAGGAAGAGAGACTTAATCGACTTACAAACCGCCAGATGTTTAAAAACCTGATCCCAACAACTACTGTATGTTACTGTCACAAGCGGTCTTGGTTCTACACATGACAAAAGTGTCCATGTTAAAAGCTTTATAAATCCATGTATGGCATTACCTATGAATCACATGGTTTTTCCAGGAAAATACCGAGACGGTGATTGTAGGAATGTATATTATCAGACCAGAAGTTAGGTTACACATAACCAACGATGCAACCTCATCATAAAATCGCTCAATTTTGAAAGTGATTCGGCTAAGCAACGTGGTGTGCAACCGCCATTTGCGACCCCCTGATGCTGCCGCCACTAGATATTTCTCCAGTATTTGTAACATATTCTGTCTCGATACCATGTCAGAGGTTTTGTGATATATCCACTGAGTTATAGGTGATAACTCATTGAGAAGAATCACAAACAGTAGTAGATGGTGTGCTGATTGAGGTCGTAAGAAATATACACTAGCTTTTCATATCTCTAGTGTTACACTGTCTGCTAGTAATGATGTCTATGATTTGGAATCATATCTCTCCATTCAACCACATACCTGCATTGTATCCTATGGAGAAGTCCTCTAATGTTAACAGTCACTAATGAATCGTATTTCTGGCACTCTCATATCTCTAAACGAACCACCTTTCTCGAACATATCTGCTACAGTAAAATTCCGATATGGTTTTAGGTAGCCCCTATGCAACTTGCAACTACCTCTCAGACTCTGTGCTATGGTCCCTGCAGCTTTGTGCATGTGATAGTTCCAAGTAAGTTGGAACTGAGTAGAAGTCGGAGAAAGCTACGTCTACAACATTCTGCAACCTGTGTAGAAACAGGTTAAGCTGCGACAGGACAGTGTTTTGACCTTTCGATGGAAACAGGAACTGAGAGAAGGACAAGGATTTCTGCTACTGCACTGTGGTACACCCCCAAACTACATACAAGTAATACACATCCATGTCCATTCACATCTATCTCCCCAACATGCTATCTTAGCTATTCTGTACTATCCAACAGAGAAAAATTACAAACTATAGAAGCTCCACTAACTTCATCCAATACAGAACTCACCTAGGCACCGATGCTGGCGTGATGACACATAGCTGCGGCAGGCATCCAGCGCGGAGAGAGAGATGTTGCAATGCTTCCCAGAATAGCACAGGGTGCATTCCTCCTAACAATACTAACAGGCCAGGTTGTTTGTCACTGAATTCACCTGTCAAACTGCTGCTACTGCTGCCGGTGCAGGAAGATTTTTAAGGTTTCATCACTTATACGGAAATAAAGCTAACCCTCTCCAAATGTGGAGGTGACTGGACACCCCCCGATCACTGCATCTGGAGTATGTGTTGGCAGCTGTGCTACATTTACAAGCAATTTTAGAACACAGAACGAGAGGTTATGTCATGATCGCATGGATAGAACTGACAAAATGGTTCAAATGGCTCTGAGCACTATGGGACTCAACTGCTGTGGTCATAAGTCCCCTAGAACTTAGAACTACTTAAACCTAACTAACCTAAGGACATCACACACATCCATGCCCGAGGCAGGATTCGAACCTGCGACCGTAGCGGTCGTGCGGTTCCAGACTGTAGCGCCTTTAACCGCTCGGCCACTCCGGCCGGCTAGAACTGACATAAAATCGATAGAATTGCGAAAAATGACGGGAAATAGATATAAATTGACCGAATATACACCAAAATGCGGTGAAATTGAGTAAGTACTTGCATATCTTCTGGTTCACGCAGAACAATTTGTATATGGGAACACTTATGTGGCAGCAAGAGGACTGCAAGAAAACGTCGACATGGAAGCGAAGGGAATCAGGGAAGCAGTCAATTTTTTTCCGTCGATGTAGCATTATACTGTATGTCTATTGAGGTACCAGAGATACATGAGAGGTGACTACTATATTTGATGCTTTTCAGGAAGACAGAGAACCATCCACCTCTAAACTTACTTGCATCTGTGTTAAAGGATAACAGGGAGTCGACGTGGTGATCGATTGAGATGGAGCTGTAATGAGGTACGAATTAATGGCAGACTGATGATGCATTCTAGATAGGGAGAAGTTGCTGCAGGTCAATTTTTCCACTGTTCTGTCAGGATGCATTAGTCACATGACATAGCCTGCGTTCGACTCTTATACAGCAACATGTTCTGTATGTGATTTAAAGCACTGTCTACTTGCGATTGTTAATGGTAAACCTGTCAGTCATCGGAGGACTTCCATCTCATGTGTGATGAAACGTGGCACATTCGTCTAAACGAACTTTGATTTATGCGATTTACTCCATCCCCTGTCGCATCTTGGGTGTAAAATAGAGACTTCAGCTTCATAACTAAGTTAGCGATAGGTGCTTGTGAGGCTCTGCAATCCCTGTGTATACATTTGCCTGACACATGTGGTGTTTACAGAGACAGTGGCGGAATGACTTGTAATTTGCACATGTCGGACACTGCTGCTATGCGTTTATCAGTTTCTTTGTAAGAGGTATTCCCCGTTACTAACGATCATTTTATATAGGGCTGATGCAGGCATAATATAATTTCTGAAGCATGATCGGATGTGAACAGTGGACGCTGCAAATCTCTGGAAAGCTGTATTGTGCTTGTATCACACAGAGTCAATGTTTTAAGGAAGTAGTTTTTTCGTTTTATGGTTCGATAACATAGTTTATCGTAAAGAAACCTGCAAGAAGGATGTATGTCATACACTAGAAATATATTACATCAGAATACTAACAGCGTTGCATTCCATACGACTGATAGGTCGGAAACTCAAGCGATCTAACATTATAGCCCATTTCAAGTGCAGACTGTTGTAGCCTTAGTAGTAAGTATGTTTATGTTCTCTCTTACCAATACATTTCAGGTACTGATTCTAGACTCTGGAATAATACTTTAAAATTTACTGGTTGGTTGATTTACGTAAAAATGCGTCGAACTTCATCTGCCTGGATCTCCATTGTGCATAAAAATCATCCGTTTCTTGTTCTTTTTAACCATCTGTTATTACATCAAGACACTTTGAAATCTGTTACTGTACATTGATGTTGTTGTTGTTGTTGTGGTCTTCAGTCCTGAGACTGGTTTGATGCAGCTCTCCATGTTACTCTATCCTGTGCAAGCTTCTTCATCTCCCAGTACCTACTGCAACCTACATCCTTCTGCATCTGCTTAGTGTATTCATCTCTTGGTCTCCCTCTACGATTTTTACCCTCCACCCTGCCCTCCAATGCTAAATTTGTGATCCCTTGATGCCTCAAAACATGTCCTACCAACCGATCCCTTCTTCTAGTCAAGTTGTGCCACAAACTTCTCTTCTCCCTAATCCTATTCAATACCTCCTCATTAGTTACGTGATCTACCCACCTTATCTTCAGCATTCTTCTGTAGCACCACATTTCGAAAGCTTCTATTCTCTTCTTGTCCATACTAGTTATCGTCCATGTTTCACTTCCATACATGGCTACACTCCATACAAATACTTTCAGAAACGAATTCCTGACACTTAAATCTATACTCGATGTTAACAAATTTCTCTTCTTCTGAAACGATTTCCTTGCCAATGCCAGTCTACATTTTATATCCTCTCTACTTCGACCATCATCAGTTATTTTGCTCCCCAAATAGCAAAACTCCTTTACTACTTTAAGTGTCTCATTTCCTAATCTAATTCCCTCAGCATCACCCGATTTAATTTGACTACATTCCATTATCCTCATTTTGCTTTGTACATTGATAAGGAGTGCTAACCTCCTCGACAGGGTCGAATCTCGAGAAATCTGGTGCACTTGGATGGGTGAGGACTCAGCAAGCTCCATTCATTCACGAGATGTGGAGTGTAGCGGCCTACTTCTGGTCGGTTGCAGATTAAATTGGTAACGGTGCTGCATGGCGGGTTGGTCAATGACAGTGTGAGGAGGGTATTCCACTCTCTAATTTTACCTTAAGATAGCGAGAACGCTCTGTGACTCCCATACGTATAGGGATAGATCGTACATTAAGCACTATGCTCGAGGTGTTAAAAATATGTAGAGCGCTGTCTGGTATACTTTGATGGTGTATGTGTTCGATAATTAAGAATGAATGGATGTACTGCACAGTCATCTATCCACGTTCGCAATGATACTTGCAAAGTGGAGAAGGGGTGGTTTAGCTATGATACTGAAATTGGGAAACATGCTGTCACATCTCTGGTCGGTGTTGAAATTACTGTAAAATTTCTAAAATTGTTCGCACTATCAACTGTGATGCTTATTATTAGAGTACATCAATGGTGTCTTTTCCGTCCCATCCGTTCACTGGCATGCTGTTGGTTACCATATAAAGATTGACTGACATCACTTGTTTGAGTTGGAGAAAGAGTTTTGGTAGATGGACAGCACCTTCTGGGGTGGCTAGCACCAAAACAGTGATCGCATACATGACTGCAGTATGATGAATCAGTAGAAATGGAACGTAGAGTGCCGTGTGCTTGAAATCGAGAAGTACCGCAAAAATGGTGTGACATTCTAGCAAACCATGCAAAAATAGATGTGGCGTTTTAATCCCAGAGTCTGGAGATGGGAGTAGAAAAGCGAGCAAGCAAGGAAGCATGTTCTCACCAGAAAGAGTAACGCATTTGTGCTAAGGGGTAATCGGCCCGAATTTGTAGAACAGTTCTGAAAGCGACTTTAGTCCACTCAGGACGCTCTGGTCATGCGTTGGGAGTGGATGACTTGTGGCCGTCAGCTACAGGAAAATATCTAGTGCTGTGAGGAGTAGATATGGTGCTGTCCGTCTTCGCGGTATATGTACAAATGATGTGAAAACGGGTGATTTTTTTGGCGCAGGATACGAGTTGTATGTTTACCTCATCGACACGGTATGTGGTGATATATTGCAGGGTTGGAGATCGGTTTCATGCTCTAATATTCAAGCTCCTGTCCTCAGTGGGGGAGCAGTGTATTTGAGAAGAGTCTTTCCATATTTGGCGATATGTAAGGGTACTTTGCAGGGTTTAGTTGTCAGTGCAATATGGGGATCAGTGTAAAATAGTTTTTTGAAGCTGAAAGTCTCATCTGCAGAAAGAAAGAAAAGGTGGATGGTGCTTTCACACCAGCGGCATCAGTAATTCGGCGGGTAAATTGGATAAGAGCCTATCATAATACCCCATCCATTCACAAGACATCCCTTGTGCTGGGATATAGGAGTCTCTACAAAGCAGTGAGAACGTTTGCAAATGTTGAAAGCATAAAGGGTAGCATGTGATCGAGGGGGTGCCACATTAGGACCGCAAAGAATAATGCATTCGGCGTTATTCCGCGCTATTTTCGTAAACAGGTTCTGTTAAGACAAGAATTTTCGTGCATACAAGGTGAGACATCAAGAAAGCGAGCATTAACTATTTCTGGGACACTATACAATTTCCGAGAAGTCGATTTCGCTCTTATTTTACATAGCCATATGACATCAGAATAACAGTGAGAAAATTTTAGATGGTGAGTCGCCACGTGGGCGTTTCGCTAGGGAGAAAGCAGCCTGTTCTATTCTGGAACAGATTTCTATAGCGTGTTCTGTGATGTCAGTATCCATAGGTATAGTGTCAGCAACAGTGAACACACATGCTGCCCATAGGTGTTTCGCATATGGAATCGGTGTGAGCACGCCTTGGAGTTCTGTGTCGAGGTAGACAGGGGTGTGTGCTGTACCTCAAATGGTCGGCGAGAACGTGACGGCGGAGGAGGAGAGGCTGCAGAATCGGGCCGCTGCGAGCAGCCTGGTTACTGAAACTCTAACCCACTAGCCTTAGGGAGGGCGGCCCATGGGTGCCAGAGCGATGCTGTGGCGGCCGTGGCTGCGGTGGCGTCGGGGCTGGGGGCAGCGGCGGCGAAGATGGCTGCGGTGGGGGCGTAGGCGGCGTAGGGCGTCGAGTAGCGGGATGTGTTTTTTATTAGCGATCTTTCATTTAAACTGTATTCCATCGATTTCACCACCCAACAGGATGCTGTGAATTAAATAAACTACCCCATACATGTGAAAATATCGATATAATTAATTTGGGTAAATTGTTTATATCAACGTGGTGTTAGTTGTACAATAGTTAAGGGGCGGGGGGGGCGGTGTATGTGAGTGGGGGTCATGGAGCAGAACAGCAGGTTAAGTGCAGAACACTAGGCTAACTTGAATAATTTTTTGTAATATGCAGTACAATAGTTTGAGGGGGTGAATGACAGAGAAGAATGCGCGAGAAATTGCGTTCAAAACCATGTGAAATTCGAAAAGTGTGCCAGAAAATTGTGAGAGGAAATAACTAATTACATAATTTGGCATCAAAGGCGGTACAATAGTTTAAGGAAATGGGATTGACATGGAAAACGACTTCCGCGCGACTGCTATGGTAGCAGGTTCGAGTCCTGCCTCGGGCATGGATGTGTGTGATGTCCTTAGGTTAGTTAGGTTTAAGTAGTTCTAAGTTCTAGGGGACTGATGACCACAGATATTAAGTCCCATAGTGCTCAGAACCATTTTTTTTTTTTTGGAAAATGACTTAACAGAACAATAGGTTAAGTGTCGACATAGGACCAAACATTAGGTTAAGACTCTCAGAGTACAGTGCCAAACATTAGGTTATGCATCATGTTTGCTCCACGTAATTGCTTTTTGTAAGACCAAGATGTTTCCAAACAGCAGAGAATGATGAGCAAGAGAAATCCAATCCCCACAAAGTGAATTTTTTTATAAATAAACAATATACCCTTTGCATATATTCCATACAATGTCTAAATTGTTTAAACAATATTCCATACAGAGCAATCGATTTCCCTCCAAATGACTGATCAACTGAGTCTTTTTCCCGCCATTTTCCCTGCTATCTTGGATTACATCACAGAATGGACAACAGTGTCCTCTGCTGGCAGTACTGTGTACTATGTCAGTTGGACTCTGGACCTGGTGGTTAACATACTGGATGGAGATACTGCCTCTAATTGTTTAAATAAATAGTGCATGCAAAATAAAGACTTATGTCCAAAACAGGTTGAGTCCTCTTCCCACCATTTCCTAGGAAGAGGTGGTGGTTGGATGACTTAGGTTGGTGGAGGTAGCCCAAGTGCCTTTTCCTTCCCGCCATTTTCTTAGGTTAGTAGAGATAATCGAATTGACCTATCTTCCCTCCAAAATTCAAACTTCCCGCCAGTTCCTAGGAAGAAGTGGCATTTGGATGATTTAGGTTAGTGTAGGTAGCCCAGGTGCCATTCTTTCCCGCCATTTTCTAAGGTTAGTAGAGGTTGCATTGTCCTGATGGAATTTGAACTTCCCATCACGGGGGTGTGCCAGGAGGAGGATGGGGGATTTACCAGTGGGTGAGAGGTTAATTAATGATCAATTTAATTAAGTAACCAATCAAATTGATAAGAGTGAGAAGAATTATTCCAATAACTCTGATCTGAAAGTGTACCTGTAGCAGTGAGAGGGGGAGGGGGGTTGGTGGAGAGGGAAGTGGTGGGGGGACAATAGGATAAATGCCTGCAGTCAAAAGGAAATGGGTGTGACATGGAAAAGCACTTAACATAACAATAAATTAAGTACCTGTCAAGCAAAGGAGAACAATAGGTTTGCCCCTGAGTGCATACCTGCCCCTGATGCAGGCACCCCTGTAGCCCTACTACTCACGTAATGCTTTAGTGTTCCGGATTCATAAATATGGTATGAACTTAAAGGGGTCGAGATTGACCATACATGCATTGTAGGCAAAGCATCAACTCTTCTCCGTAGGATTTGATGGACTTAGAAAATGCTGAATGGTTCATAGACGAGTCAATGGATAGAACAGTGGAATAGTACAACAGATTTACTGCATGTATATCTTTTAAACTGCTTATGGTATAGTTTGAGGACATGCTGCGAAATTTTCTGAATGCTAATCAGGATCTTATTCTGGTATGGAGTGCAAAGGATAACGACTCATACATTCAATGAGCTCAATAGGAGAACAAGGTCATCAATAAAATAATATAAAAAATGCCACACATCACTATGTCAGATGAGCAGCATTTGAAGATTTTAAAAGTTCTGAATGCCCATGTATTTCTCCTGTTATCTTTCTGTTCAAGGTAGGTTTTCGTGTACCTGGTACTACTAACTGCACACAGACAAACAGTGTCTATTAAAACCTCTGCTCAACCAGAGACACCCAGGTTCATCATACTTGTGTTTCAGACCAGTGGAAGAGGGAATATAGCAAATGAGTCCACCAGATTTGATAATTGCAAGTTAACTAATGCCAGAGTCTACCTGACCTCCAAATTCTACCTGTATGATAATTTACACTGGCAGTGGGATGAAAATAAATATATGTCTAGCATATGCCATATATGCAACGTTCCATGTTTCATACTGTAAAGAGGAAGGATGTCCACTCAGCCAACGGAAATTCAAGGAGCTGGCGCCAATCACTGTAACAGAACGAGATAATTGAATCTGGACCTATAGATATAAGAACTGAATTTGAATCTAAGACAGATTTCACAGAACACACTGCAACGTTTACTCTAGTTCTACATGACGATGTGATTAACTATTGTCCACTGTCCAGTGTTGCACAACAAGCTGTAGAAATGAACAGGTGCTGTGTCATAGCCAGAGCATTCCACAATGGCATCTCAAGGTGTGAACATCACTTCAGACGCTCAGGGTTTCTATGAAGATGAGTGTAGACAGTTGATATTTAAAGATGTTACATTCGTAACATACATGGAAGATGCAGGTATAATATTGTCAGCAAGCACTGCATTTCCGACATCTTTCAAGAATGTGAAGTGTGCCAAAACACAGAGGAATAAAATGTGGTTAACAAATTTCTACCATTGAATTCACTGGGATGATCCTGGTATACCCTATAAAGATATGGTGACGTCGCTTTGATTATTCGACGACATGGATACCATCCTCTACCTCAAGGGGAAGGAGAAGATAACATGGATGCGTCGAATCTTCAAGTAAGCGTCTATTCTAGACCTGTAATTCTACAGATAAGGTGTTTGAAAATAAGATGTTTGAAAATAGTACTGCTGTATCTGCATATGAAAATTAAAATTATTATAAAATTGGATAAGAAACAATGAATTTTGTTACTCTACACTCTGTGTACTTTTTTCACTGTTTTGTTCCTGCTCAAATACTTTGATTGTTATGTAGTATGCAATTTTGCCCAGATACTATATCTGTGCCTTTCTTCAAGCACAGGAAATATGATTTTAGACATGTTTGCTATATGTCTTTGGAAATTATCATGGTCACATGCCACCTGCTCCCATAGTGAAACATGTGCAGCACAATATGTGAACTCCTATGCAACCGTTATACATACATATTCTCCATCTTAAACTTCACCTCCTTAATAGAACTCATATTCAAAATTGGTATCATTAATGTCTTACACAACATTTATATATATACAGTGCAATAGGGGGTAGGTTTTCTGTAAATAACGAAGACATTTGGTAACGGATTCTTTTTTTTCATTTATTGAGTTCTTGAGATTACAATTAAAGTGCTTGAGATTACAGTTCAGTTCTCAAGATTACAATTCAGCATTTGAGATACAATTTGATTCTATTTCATAGAATACTTTCTTTTAACAATAACAAATAAAAAAACATTCACTGGTTGAAATATTTGCAGATTATGGTTTGCATCACCCTCGTTCCCAGAACTCCTGGTGAAAGGCATTGACTCCGGATATTGTAGCACAGACACTGTCGCTTTGACTGTTCAAAGATGTCACTAAACCCGAACAAAGATGTAAACAATCATGCATGAGCAGCGACTATTAGACGGAGGGGGTCCGACAGCTGATCAGTTCCAGTCATTCCCTCAGGAAGGAGGTACACGGCTCGTGTTGTCTATAGTTCAACCATGCCTACATGGTCAATACCGCGGTTCGATCGCGTCGGAATTATTAATTTGTGCCAGGAAGAATTCTCAACAAGGGAAGTGTCCAGGCGTCTCAGAGTGAACCAGAGAGAAATACAGAGAGACAGGAACTGTCGATGACACGCCTTGCTCAGGCCACCTAAGGGCTACTACTGCATTGCATGACCACTATCTACGGATTGTGGCTCGGAGGAAACCTGACAGCAAATGGTTCAAATGGCTCTGTGCATTATGGGACTTAACATCTGAGGTCATCAGTCCCCTAGAACTTAGAACCACTTAAACCGAACTAACCTAAGGACATCACACTCATCCATGCCCAAGGCAAGATTCGAACCCGCAACCGTAGTGGTCGCGCGGTTCCAGACTGTAGCGCCTAGAACCGCTCGGCCACTAAGGCCGGCGAGTGCAGCAAGGTGGAGGTTCTGTGCTGTTTTGGGGTGGCATTATGTGAGGCCGATGTATGCCGCTGGAAGTCATGGAAGGCGCCGTAACAGCTGTACGATACGTGAATGCCATCCTCCGACTGATAGTGCAACCATATTGGCTGCATATTGGCGAGGCATTAGTCTTCATGGATGACAATTCGCGCCTCCATTGTGCACATCTTGTGAATGACTTCCTTCGGGATAACGACATCACTCCACTAGAGTGGCCAACATGTTCTCCAGACATGAACCCTATTGAACATGCCTGGGATAGACCGGAAAGGGCTGTTTATGGGCGACATCACCCACAATTCATTCTGAGGTATCTACGCCGAATCGGCGTTGAGGAGTGGGACGATTTGGACTAACAGTGCCCCTGATGTAGGTTGGTTGGTTGGTTGGTTGGTTTGTGGGATTAAAGGGACCAGACTGCGATGGTCATCGGTCCCTTGCCCCTGATGTACTTGTGGATAGTATGCCAAGACGAATACAGGCTTGCATCAATGCAAGAGGACGTGCTACTGGGTACTAGAGGCACCGGTGTATACAACAATCTGGACCACCACCTCCGAAGGTCTCGCTGTACGGTGGTACAACACGCAATGTGTGATTTTCATGAGCAATAAAAAGGGCGGAAATGATGTTTATGTTGATCTCTAACCCAATTTACTGTATAGGTTCCGGAACCCTCGGAACCGAGATGATACAACCGTTTTTGATGTGTGTGTGTATATGTATACAGAGTGGTCCACTGATCGTGACCGTGCTAGATATCTCGCTAAATAAGCAACAAACGAAAAAAATACAAAGAACGAAACTTGTCTAGCTTGAAGGGGGAAATCAGATGGCGCTATAGTTGGCCCACTAGATGGCGCTGCCATAGGTCAAACGGATATCAACTGCGTTTTTTTAAATAGGAGCTCCCATCTTTTATTACATATTCGTGTAGTACGTAAAGATGTGAAAATTACCGAACTGTCGGTTTAATAAGTCACAGCTGCAAAATACTAACACGAATTCTTTACAGATGAATGGAAAAACAAGTAGAAGCCGACCTCGGGAAGATCAGTTTGGATTCTGTAGAAATGTTGGAACACGTGAGGCAATACTGACCCTACGACGTATCTTAGAAAATAGATTAAGGAAAGGCAAATCTACGTTTCTAGCATTTGTAGACTTAGAGAAAGCTTTTGACAATGTTGACTGGAATACTCTAAAGGTGGCAGGGGTAAAATACAGGGAGTGAAAGGCTATTTACACTTTGTACAGAAACCAGATGGCAGTTATAAGAGTCGAGGGGCATGAAAGGGAAGCAGCGGTTGGGAAGGGAGTGAGACAGGGTTGTAGCCACTCCCCGATGTTATTCAATCTGTATATTGAGCAAGCAGTAAAGGAAACAAAAGAAAAATTCGGAGTAGTTATTAAAATCATTGTAATTCTATGACATTGTAAATCTGTCAGAGACAGCAAAGGACTTGGAAGAGCAGTTGAATGGAATGGATAGTGTCTTGAAAGGAGGATAAAAGCAAAACGAGGGTAATGGAATGTAGTCGAATTAAGTCGGGGGATGCTGAGGGAATTAGATTAGGAAATGAGACGCTTAAAGTAGTAAATGAGTTTTCCTATTTGGGGAGCACAATAACTGATGATGGTCGAAGTAGAGAGGATATAAAATGATGACTGGCAATGGCAAGGAAAGCGTTTCTGAAGAAGATAAATTTGTTAACATCGAGTATAGATTTAAGTGTTAGGAAGTCGTTTCTGAAAGTATTTGTATGGAGTGTAGCCATGTATGGAAGTGAAACATGGACGATAAATAGTTTGGACAAGAAGGGAATAAAATCTTTCGAAATGTGGTGTTACAGAAGAATGCTGAAGATTAGATGGGTAGATCGCAAAACTAAGGAGGAGGTATTGAATAGAATTGGGGAGAAGAGGAGTTTGTGGCACAACTTGACAAGAAGAAGGGACCGGTTGGTAGGACATGTTCTGAGGCATCAAGGGATCACAAATTTAGCATTGGAGGGCAGTGTGGAGGGTAAAAATCGTAGAGGGCGACCAAGAGATGAATACACTAAGCAGATTCAGAAGGAAGTAGGTTGCAGTAAGTACTGGGAGACGAAGAAGCTTACACAGGATAGAGTAGCATGGGGAGCTGCATCAAACCAGTCTCAGGACTGAAGACCACAACAACAACAACAGCACGTAAAGAAATATGAATGTTTTAGTTGGACCACTTTTTTCGCTTTGTCATAGATGGCGCTGTAATAGTCACAAACATATGGCTCACAATTTTAGACGAACAGTTGGTAACAGGTAGGTTTTTTAAATTAAAATACAAAACGTAGGAACGTTTGAACATTTTATTTCGGTTGTTCCAATGTGATACGTGTAGCTTTGTAAACGTATCATTTCTGAGAACGCATGCTGTTACAGCGTGATTATCTGTAAATAACACATTAATGCAATAAATGCTCAAAATGAAGTCCGTCAACCTCAATGCATTTGGCAATACGTGTAACGACATTCCTCTCAACAGCGAATAGTTCGCCTTCCGTAATGTTCGCACATGCATTGACAATGCGCTGACGCATGTTGACAGGCGTTGTCGGTGGATCACGATAGGAAATATGCTATTCAATACCGCTTCAACCGCACGCGAGCTATGTGCCGGATATCCATCATGTTGGAAGTACATCGCCATTCTTTCATGCAGTGAAACATCTTGTAGTAACATCGGTAGAACATTACGTTAGAAATCAGCGTACACTGCACCATTTAGATTGCCATCGATAAAATGGGGGCCAATTATCCTTCCTCCCATAATGTCGCACCATACATAACCCGCCGAGGTCACTGATGTTCCTCTTGTCGCAGCCATTGTGGATTTACTGTTGCCCAATAGTGCATGTTATGCCGGTTTACGTTACCGCTGTTGGTGAATGACGCTTCGTCGCTAAATAAAACGCGTGCTAAAAATCTGTCATCGTCCTATAATTTCTCTTGTGCCCAGTGGCAGAACTGTACACGACGTTCAAAGTCGTCGCCATGCAATTCATGGTGCACAGAAATATGGTACGGGTGCAATCGATGTTGATATAGCATTCTCAACACCGACGTTTTTGAGAATCCCGATTCTCGTGCAATTTGTCTGCTACTGATGTGTGGATTAGCCGCGACAGCAGCTAAAACACCTATCTGGGCATCATCACTTGTTGCAGGTCGTGGTTGTCGTTTCTCATGTGGCTGAACACTTCCTGTTTCCTTAAATAACGTAACTATCCGGCGAACGGTCCGGACACTTGGATGATACCGTCCAGGATACCGAGCAGCATACATAGCACACGCCCGTTGGGCATTTTGATCACAATAGCCATACATCAACACGATATCGACCTTTTCCGCAATTGGTAAACGGTCTATTTTATCACGGGTAATGTATCACGAAGTAAATACCGTCCACACTGGCGGAATGTTATGTGGTACCACGTACTTATACGTTTGTGACTATTACAGCGCCATCTATCACAAAGCGAAAAAAGTGGTCCAACTAAAACATTCATATTTCTTTACGTACTACACGAATATGTAATACAAAATTGGAGTTCCTATTTAAAAAAAACGCAGTTGATATTCGTTTGATCTATGGCAGCGCCATCTAGCGGGCCAATTATAGCGCCATCTGGTTTCCCCCTTCAAGCTAGACGAGTTTCGTTCTTTATAGTTTTTTCGTTTGATGCTTATTTCGTGAGATATTTGGCCCAGTCACTATCAATGGACCACCCTGTATATCTGTATGTGTGTGTGTGTGTGTGTGTGTGTGTGTGTATGTTTGTATGTATGTATGTTGAAAGGTAATGCCGAGATACTTTTACTGCAACTAAATTATGGTCCCAACTGCACCAGTTGCACGGATGAGCAACAATTCTGATGGACTGTTGACTATGTACACTTAAAAACTGACTTGGATGGCTAGTGGCAGGTGAAACTTAAAAACTGTTCTGTTTACAAAAGTACATGGTACATGGCATGCTAGATACCATATTTGCGTTTGTTTGTCATCTGACATGCAATTGCATACTTTTTTGATGCAGATGGTGTGTGTCTACATATTTATACAATTTTTTTAGTACACATAGTGTGCATATATATTTACAAATGTGTAGACATGCACATAGTACGCAAACTATCCAAGCACACAAGGTGAGAATAAATAAGTATTTACATCACACACACAAACACACACACACAATAACTTAAACTCTGATAAAAGTGCTATACTATTCGGTCACATTCACACCCAGTCTCATTCCCTGCCTGTCAATCAGAGCTCCCATCCCTTCTCTCACAACAAGCGCACACTGTGAGTATGGGAGAGTTTCAATCCTGTCATTACAAATGACCCTTTTATCGTCATGTGACAGGCCGACTTTAGCTTTCAGTACAGTGTGCACCTCATGTCCTTTTGATCGAATACTGTTTTGCCCCACCACATGCTGCATCTGCGGTGGAGCACTGTGAACACCACTGTACAGCACTGCAAACAGTCTTTGATTGAGAGGGGTTTCAAAGCTACATGATCCACACCCTTAACCTATCTCTGCGTGGCAACTTCCAATGTGCGATACACAAAAATTTTTGACCACAGACCTACAAATTCTACAATCAGCAATCCATTCACCTCATCTTTCGTAAGCTCGATAACCTTCTTGTTCTGTGGAACAATACTGTAAGGACTATCAGCTGTCTTTGAAGATGTGTCGAACTGAAAATGCTGTGGTACCACACTACTTCATGTGGATTGCAGTCCTTCACCCAATAAATGGAGCTACCTGTGTCCATATAAAGTAATTTAGGATCAACGAAATGAGGTTTGCAGATGCATAACAAAAGTGGTGCATGTGGATTTTGGATAGGTCTAGTATTCACATCCCCACATAGATAGGTTTCTTCAAATATACTGCAGCCTCCGCCATCTCCACAGCAACAAATTTCTCATTAAATATTGTGACCTGTTTAAAATTTCGTCTGGCGATGCATTTTCTTACACGTCAACACCCATCCCATTCAGTTGTAATCAAAATTACACTTTGTTTCCCCAAATTCTCCCTTGTTTTTTTGAAAATTGAATTATTCATTAATTTATAAAAATCTTTCTCAAAGTCACACATCATGGACGCTCTGTCTCTTATTCAATTCAATATACTCCTTCAACCAAGGGGACCGCTTGAAGGAGAGAGCCCAGGTGATTCTAACCAGTTCCATCCTCCAAGCTGAGACACTGCTGGAGATTATGTAATGAATAATATACCTCCGCTTGTTCCCTAGAATTGTATTCTGTTTAGGATGGAACTTCCTTGCGGAACTAGTTGCTCCAGAATAGCGGCAAATCGACATGTGCATCATGCAAACTAATAGGTTATGTGAGTTTTGCCTCCTCCACATACCTCGCATCAGAATCAGCTGCCATACCCTTGATTTTTTCCACCTGATCCCTTGCATTCGTCCTCAGGCACCCATCAGCACTCAGCAACCGGTAGTGATTGTTGCATGGCGTGCCTGTAGAAGTTATTCACATCAAAGTATATTATGTAACTTGAATCAAGGGATTCGTTGAACCTATCACCCATATGTGGATATTTGCCTTGGAATGTCTTTGCACACATTGACAAAGACCCCAACGGATCCCTAGCTCAAAGAAGAGAAGCATGTTGGTACCGGTCAATAGTTCGATGCTGCACTTCATTCTTTTGAGCATTGCATCCCAAGGCAACCCAGGAGCTGTGTAATAAAAGGTCAGAGAATACATGGTCATGCAAAGGCCCTGGAATTTCTCGAAAACATCCACATGCATGTCCCTGTAAAGCTGTGCATACTCTCCTAAAATGGAAATGTGGAATTCCCACATGGAATGCTCATACTATGCATCTGTTATGGCATCGCTTGTAAGGTTGCTGGAGAATACAGTTATATTGGGTAGCCTAGTTTCGTTGAGTTTTGTTGCACTATCCAGATACTTGTATGGGAAAACTCCCTTCCTAGTCACAAGTTGAAACTTTTGCTCGTCAGGAAATGCAGCTCGAGTGATGCGCGTGTCCCCATATGGCAGAGTTTCAACAAGTTTCTGGAGTGGTCCCTGCATAAAACGTAGCGAGTCAAGGAAGCGGAGCGTAATTCTTGGCGTAATTCGTTTGGAGAATGAAATGTATTTTTCTACGCCCTCAGGCAGGATACTGACCTGATCATCCTTCTTACCGAAATTAGCCAAGTGCTCAACAAGAAAGTCAGCGTCATACCCGCTTAAATTATGGAAGAAGACGAGTATGTGCCTTGGTAACTGGTACTTGAAGCTGGATGTATTGTGAGCTGCGCCACGGAATTTCGCTATGAGATGAAAGTGATCCCTACGAGGAGTTTCTGCTTTCTAATCTAACAGAAACCCACAAATATGACAGTCAACCGCGTTTTTGTACAAACTTTCATTCTCCTTCCATTTGGTCATGAGAATGTAGGTGCTGTAAGGCTTATCAACTTCCAATGAAAGTTTGTTGAGCTCAGTGAGCAGCCAAACTGTAGGATTATCCCCCACATAAGATTTTTAGTCGTTAAGACTCGAAACATGGGACGATAGAATTTGGTATGCAGTCGCATATGATACGTCCTTTTCTGTAAAGGTAGTATGTGAGGCTGTGAAGTCACATTCACAGTGGGTCACAGGAGTGAGGAGGCATTCAGAGTTGGCGTACACCACAAAGAGGGCATCGTTCCTGATGGTGAACATTCTTAAACTGTATGTATTTCTTATCCTCAGTAGGCATAATAACACTTACTGGGTCCTTGGAAGTGCAATTTACTAGATGCTAAAAGGTTGCTTGACGAAAAATTATTGAGGCACCTTAACCCTTTCACTGCTCTGGACGTGTTAACGTGCGCGCCTTTGTACCTGTCCCTGTGTGCTCTGAACGTGTTAATGCGCGCCAACAGTCCTTCTACCTGGTACTCTGAATGTGTAGCCACTATAGTTCCATCACTTAACTGACTGAGCTATATTGACTACACAGAGAAAACAGCTATATATTTTACCCATGAACAGTAACTTGATCAATGATCATCTCAGTAACTCGTACAGCACAGAAAAAATTAATAAAACAAATTAATAATTACCAAATAAAGCTTTTTGACATGCAATAAATTCAGCGCATATCTCCCTCAAGCCAATAGGTGCCTCACAGTACTCAGGTTTTTCACATACACATTTAATCTGTTTCTCTTTAGGTTCGGCGTTCATGCGTGAACAAAGATGCTGCTTCAGATCATCAACATGAACACTATGCACACATAGGAAGTTTACATCATTGTGTGCAGAGTTCAACTAGGCAACCATTGGTTCAGTCTGTCCAATGCAAGACGTATCACAGTGTCCAGATCATATAACATCATAACTGAGGCATGTATTAGATAAACACAGTTGTCACCCGATTTCACACATAATGCACAGTCATCATACACTGTTGTAATAGAAAGTGTCACACCAGTAAGGTGAATTCCTTCGGGAGAACGAGTTGGATAATACCCTGTAGTCATCTGCTGATTGATGTAGCGCTCTGCACGACATATTTCGTCCCATTCGAACTCGGAAATTGGCACTTTAACACACTTGGATACATTTTCTATCTCCATTTGTAACAACAACAACGCTGTACTATTGTACAAATAAGTAATTTTTTTCTTCTAATTTTTCGATAAATTAGTGTAATTGATGTTCTGATTTCATTTCTTTTTCGTTTCATGCTATTGTGTTAAGAAGACTGTAAATAATTTCCAATGTGAATATTATGTTTATGTCAAGCAATATTGTAATAGAACTGAAATGTAACAAATGTTGAAACTGTTGTAACATGTTTAAAATTGTAACTGTGCGTCTGGTCCATACCTAGGCAATGTGTTAGGATATGTAGAATGCAAAACCTCGGGTGAATACCCTGTCTGTAAGGGAGCGGTAAAAGGTGGATGGCAGGCGAGTGTGGGAAAATGCGCACGGGCACTGCACGGCATAACGGGCTCAGCAGTTAGTTGGAGTTTGGCATTGGTCTGAGCAACACCTTCTGGAGCGAGGAGGCTCTCCTGGAAGACGTAGTTTCATTGAGCCTCGGGTATGCCGTTCCAACGCCCACACAGCATGGCAAAATTCCATAGGCACTAAATGGAAAAGTATTGCGACACTAAGAAGAATTAAAGTGCCGATACGTCAAGAGCCATAGCTGTGGTTGTATGTGTGCTCTGTGCTTCGCCATCTCGCCGCCTGCCAACCGCCGCATCGATACAAGCAGGTTGAAACTTTTAGTACTGTATTCGTATGGACCATAGAATGAACGGTTTAATAATAACCTAAATTTTACCAGAACTGTCCCCTCATTTAATTATCCTCACAACTAACCTAGACAGGGTCCTTTCCAAATGTTGTGCAACCTGAGTGTCCCGAAATGAAAAATTGAATTTTCTGCTAATAATAATTACTTGCAGACCTAACTGTGTTAGAATGGTGTTTAAAGAACTGTTTTGTTAATGAACCAGTAAACGAATAACGAAGGTCTAACGAAGTTGAAAGATAACTTTAATATTGATATAGTAATGAAGTTTAATTATTTTGAGACAAATATAAAGGTATTTAAATGAGAAGTAAATAAGATAAAAAGAGTAGTAACTTATATACTGGAAATCTTGAGCGCATAATAATTTCAGTAATCATTTTTTTAATACAGTGGTCATAACAGTTTCAGGGTCCCCCCCCCTTTTTATTCATGTGAATTCTGAAGTGTTCTAAATTGATTTGACCAGCAAAAGTTAAAGTCAATATAAAAGCCAAAATTTATCAGTGTTTTATCTTTATCAAAATTGACATTGTGTGTGTGACTCGAAATTGCTGTTTCTAGGGTAACCTATGCCCGATTTTAATCAGATCAATAGACAGTACGAAGTTTGGTAGTATACATTATAGTGTAGTGTTATGTATTTATGGTTTTTCCATATATGTACAGAATGTCAAACTATCAGTTCAATAGATTTTCTGGTTCTAAAATTCTACTATATTATGCAGTGTTACTACTTGTTGCTTTGCACGAATATCTGCCAACTTGTACAGGGAAGAAACTCAGTTAATGCCTAATTAGGCTGGCGACCGTATTATTATTAAATTGGTAGCATCTTCAGTGTTACTTTTGGTACATACTGACGTGTAATTGCATTTTGAACTTACTTGACGGAACATTGTTGTTACAGAGTGGATGTAAGTCTGATTTGCCACCATTCAGGTACACGCGGTCTATATCTATACGAAAATCCTGTCTCATAAGGTGAACCCCACTCACTTACCATAGTACAGGCTTTAATGAGTATTGTGTGCCCCACGCGCACGTTACACATTCTCGCATGCAACCCCTAGACATGGTGTGCTTCTATAGCAATGTTCACACGCTTCGATCCACTGGGAGTTAAGTTGTATGTGGAGGTGAAAAGCGTAGGTGCACTCGACTCCTTCTTATCCACAGGATCTGCACTCTGTCGTTGCACTATCATAGGGATGTTCTGCTGGCATTTGTCATATGTTGGTGACCAGTACTGACCTCCATCTTGTTGTTTAACACCGCCAGCGACAGCATTCGATGTGTCAGGGGCAGATCGCATGTCCTCAACACACACAAATCGATGAGTGGGACGGACAACAGCAACTCCTTGTCCGGCTCCATCAAGGGGGCTAAGCGCACTACCGGATCCCACGTGACTGCTACTGGTTCAGACGCGCTGGAGGCTGTTGCTAAAGGTATCGATGAGATGGCAGCCGAGGTTGCTACAGGCCCAGATGTAACAGCAGAGCTTGGCACGTTGGCGCTCAACCCTGTTGAACAAAGATGAGGAAGCATTAGACATAGACCAAGACGTGAAAACTTTGAATAATAATAGTAATACTAAGGCTAACCAGAGAGAATGTTGTGATATGGGATACTTACTGTTCCATTTAATCCTGTTCTGGGTGATTGTGCTGGAGTGCGACTGCTGTTGGCGCTTCACGATTCTTCTTCTTCTACTGCTACTGACTGACTGGACAAGACGGAGGTCCCAGAGCTGCTGAGCCACACCTATATCCCCTACAATGATGTCACCAGATCGTATTGGCTGACGTCGAGCACATGACTGGATTAAGGGTTCCTATTGGTTCCCATCACTCCCCAACCCCAGAACGTCATCTTGGATTACATCACAGAATGGACGATAGTGCACTCTGGTGGTGGTACTGTGTACTAGTTTCGGATCTCGTGGTGAACACACTGTTTGCCACCATCTTGGATAATGGTACTTGTGTCATCAGCTGACATCATCGCCGTCATCTTTGATTACGTCACGGAACAAACGACAGCACCCTCTGGTGGTGGTACTGTGTACTAGGTCAGTTGGGCTCTGGACCTTGTGGCGAACACACACACTGTATGGCGGTAGTGGCTCAAATTGTTTAAATAAAGACTGGTGCATGATTTCGACAGTTGACGATTAGCAAGCATGTTTGCAGAGTCTTTTAGTTGTTTGCGTGTCTGTATGCTGTGTGGCGTGTCATAGCGTGTCTTCTGTATCACTGTGATAAATGTACTCCACCCCTAAATAAATTGTTTCTCAGAAAATTATTTTGAAAGATTAGTTCACGAGCCCACTAAAAGCATAAACGGTTACGAAAGCATACTTGATCTTTTAGCGACAAATAATCCTGGACAAATAGTGAGTATTGTGACGAATACAGTGATTAGCGACCACACGCCAGTTGCTGCTAGGCTGAATACCGTAACACCTACTACCATCAAAAGGAAACACAAAGTATAACTATTTTAAAAAGCTCATAAAAATGCTTTAACGCCTTTTTAAGAAAAAATCTTTACTCCTTCCAATCTGATCATGTAAGTGTAGAAAGGTTGTGGAATGTTTTCAAAGAGATAGTATTGTCAGCAATTGAGAGATATATACCATATAAATTAATAAGTGATGGTACTGATCCCTCATGGTACACAAAACAGGTCAGATCGTTGTTGCAGAAGCAACGAAAAAAGCATGCCAAATTTAAAAGAACGCAAAATCTCCAAGAGTAGCAAAGTTTTACAGAAGTTCGAAATATTGTGTGTATCTCAATGCGAGATGCTTTTAATAATTTCCACAACGAAATTCTGTCTCGAAATCTGGCAGAAAACCCAAAGAGATTCTGGTCATACATGAAGCACACCAGCGGCAAGACGCATTCAGTACCTTCACTGCGTGATAACAACGGTAAAGCCACTGATGACAGTGCCACTAAAGAAGAGTTATTAAACATGGTTTTCCGAAACTCATTCACCAACGAAGATGAAGTAAATATTCCTGAATTTCAATCAAGAACAACTGCCAAGATGAGAAACATAGAAGTAGATATCCTCGGTGTAACGAAGCAGCTTAAATCACTTAATAAAGACAAGGCCTCTGGTCCAGATTGTATACCAGTTAGGTTCCTCTCAGAGTATGCTGATAAAATAGCTCCATATTTAGCAATTATATACAACCACTTGCTCACAGAAAGATCCATACCTAAAGACTGGAAATTTGCTCAAGTCACACCAATACCCAAAAAGAGAAGTAGGAGTAATCCGCTGAATTGCAGGCCTATATCACTATCGTCGATTTGCAGTAGGGTTTTAGAACATATACTGTATTCGAACATTATGAAGTACCTCGAAGAAAATGATTTATTGCCACATAGTTAGCACGGTTTCAGAAAATATTGTTCTTGTGAAACACAACTAGCTCTTTATACTCATGAAGTAATAAGTGCTATCGACAGGGGATGTCAAATTTATTCCATGTTTTTAGATTTCCAGAAGGCTTTCGACACCGTTCCTCACAAGCGTCTTCTAACCAAATTGCGTTCCTACAGAGTATCGCCTCACTTGTGCGACTGGATTCTTTATTTCCTGTCAGAAAGGTCACAATTCGTAGTAATAGACGCAAAGTAATCGAGTAAAACAGAAGTAATATCCAGCGTTCCCCAAGGAAGCGTTATAGGCCCTCTATTGTTCCTGATCTATATTAACGACACAGGAGTCAATCTGAGTTCCTGTCTTAGATTGTTTGCAGATGGTGCTGTCATTTACCGTCTTTTAAAGTCATCAGATGATCAAAACGACTTGTAAAATGATTTAGATAAGATATCTGTATGGTGGGTAAAGCGGCAATTGACGATGAATAAGGAAAAGTGTGAAGTTATTCAAATGAGTACTAAAATAAATCAGCTAAATTTCGATTACATGACAAGTCACACAAATCTGAAGGCTGTAAATTCAACTAAATACTTAGGGATTACAAGTACAAAAACCTAAATTGGGACGATCACATAGATAATATTGTAGGTAGAGCAAACCAAAGACTGCGATTCATTGGCAGAACACTTAGAAAATGCAACAGGTCTACCAAAGAGACTGCTTACACTACCCTTGTCCACCCTATTCTGGAGTATTGTTCTGTGGTGTGGGAACCACATCAGATGGTACTGACGGATGACATCGAAAAAGTGCAAAGAATGACAGCTCGTTTTGTATTATCACGAAAAGGGGGAGATGATACATGAATTGGAGTGGCAGTCGCTATAACAAAGGCGTTTTTCGTTGTGATGGGATCTACTGACGAAATTTCTATCACCAGTTTCCTCCTCTGATTGCGAAAACATTCTGTTGGCACCCACCTACATAGGGAGAAATGATCATCACGATAAAATAAGAGAAATCAGGGCTCGCACAGAAAAATTTAAGGATACGTTTTTCCCGCGTGCCGTTCGAGAGTGGAATGGTAGAGAGACAGCTTGAAGGTGGTTCATTGAACCCTCTGCCAGGAAATTTATTGTGAATAGCAGAGTAATCACGTAGATGTAGATGTAGAAATAACGTTCACCCCTTCCTCTCTCCACCAGCCCAGTGCAGGCTAGGTACTTTTCCAACCAATCCCTCGGAAGAGGTGGCGGTCGGGTGACTTAGGTTAGTGGAAGTGAGCTTTGTTTCCCGCAATTTTCTTAGGTTGGTAGAGATAACCATGTTGTGATGCATTATCCTGTTGGAATGTGAACTTTCTGCAATTTTCTGGGGGATGAGGTTAGGTTAGTGGAGATAGCGTAATGGACCTATCTTCCCGTCAAAATCTGTCATCTTGGATGACGTAACGGCCGCCATCTTGGATCACGTCATGCGCTGTTGCCAATTCTACATGCCGCCATCTTGGATGACATCATCGCCACCATCTTGGATACATCTGGCAACAATTGAGGGTGGGGATACACCCGCCTTGTTCCACTACTTATAGCATCCAATTAAAAAAAAAAGTTGACCATATCTCTGATGTGGCCCCACCTAGCAACAAAAAACACCGTCATATTATGGCCCCGTTGTCCCATGCAACATTTGTCCCTCAAACTTTTCAGCTACTATCATACTTTTGGAGTTATTCTTGATGGCAATAGTTATTGACCCACCCTATATATATATATATATATATATATATATATATATATATATATATATATATATATATATATACAAGGCAGTTTTGGCTGTCGGTTTTCCAAAGACAGCTGGACCTCAAGAGGGAGAGTTCGCCATGGTCCAGTCAGATGAGAAATTCAGTGTAAAATTTGACACTCAAAATTTTCCCAATTTCGACACCATAACCACAGATCTAAGAAAAACAAGTTATTTACTCATGTGGTAGTTCTTCTTCTATAAATCTATGGCACATGACGGTAATGTTAGAGCTGCTGCTGTTTAATTTGATTTTTAGAAACAGACGTACACTGACAGACATGGAGCTATAGTCTCCACAGGAGTAGAGAGAAGATGAGGGGAGGTAGGTAGTTTATACAGACTCCCCACATTTCACAGGCAGCCAATCAGAGGACTTCATTTTAAATGGAAAGTCAAGCAGGAAGGACAGTTGATGGAAAGTTCCTGAAATCCCTTGTACCAGTGTAAGGAGGTGGGATCCATGATATCACACTTCTTTTTCAGAGCTGGGAGTTGTGTCCAGCATGTATTTGTACTGGATGCGATGGCGTGATCCGTGACGTCACAACTGCTGGGTACCGGACTTCCGGCCGGGAACCCGACTTCCGGCCAGGCTTCATTCAATAGCTGTTAGCGTCAGCGAGCGAACCGCCATGAGGCCTCCGTTCCATTCATAAAGTACGGGCGCAAATCGGAGGGACACAGTGATTATTATTACTACAGTAGGTGTTGTTTCTGAGTGCGTTGTGGTGGTAATTAGGCATGCGCGTTTCTTGTCTGTAGGACAGCACTTCGAAATCCAGCGTCTGCTGAGACGATGTATTTCCTGTGACACATCTCGAACGTTTGAAAGCATGTCATCCGCAAAACAAACTACAGCTCTCTTTGCGTAGCGTTTTGTAGGCAACATTTCCATGTATTTCACGATGTTTTTATTGAGTGTAAAAAAGGTTTAGAGGTGATTTGCGATATGTGCAAATGTCTTTAGTTGATTTACACGATTTATTTTTTAATTTAGGACTGTATTGAGATGTATTTCGACTTGCAACTGAAAGAGAGATATTTATTTCGACTTGTAGGTGAAGTGAGCGGCCAATTTAGCGTTACAGAGATATTTATTTATCTCGAGGTATAGGTGAAGGGACGCTCTATGCAGAGTCTGAGTCTGCATGCTACTAATTTCGAGTGGTACTGTGAATTTTTTTAACACTACTTGTGTGACATCGTCAATTTTGAGCTTTATTGTGATTTTAGAAATAAATAAGCTGTGTGAAATCAGATCCTGTAAATTGGTTAAATCAACAACATTCCACACTGCTTTGTCACCTGCAGATTGTTCAGACGATATTCCAAAGCCTTAAATTGTTTGATGCAGTGTGACTGACGATATATTAGCCTACTGTTGCGATATTTTCCCAGGCCACAGTCCAACACTGACTGAGCGATTTTTCCTGCCATTTTTTCCTGGTTGGCAGAGGGGACTCTTTGAGGGGTGGTAGGGGAAAGGGACAAGTGAAAGCCAGCACATCACAGCACCGTCATATCAAGGTGTCTTCACTCTTTCTGTCACATCACTGCACATCAAGTCAGTTGAAGTCACGTGATATCAACTCAACATGGCTCTCCTTAAATGTGTAATAGTTATATCTCGCGCAGTACCTTTCCCGTCAAGATTTATAAGCTTTCTTTACCTCTTGTATTTGACTTTTAGTAGTCCGAGCCCATTACTTATACTGGGGTTCGCTAATGAAACCACATACATGTTCACCACATATGCTTGCAAAATAGTTTTGCACACAATCCTGAGAGGTACTTAACAATAAATACGCTTGCCACAAACATGTATTTAAACAAATACAATATGTGAAGATTTCGGTCCATTTTTTATGAAATACTACAGGTGCCAGACAACATACAAATTGCTAATCAATCTGATTTTATCCACAGTATTTTTTTCACTTCAAGTTGCAGCCATTTTGCAACCCACTTTACTGTAAAATATTAGATACTGTACCAGTATGTATCAAAATCCACTTTATTAATGTAAGAGAGGTCACGTAATTTAGTATGCACATGTTGTACAGTTCAGACTTCTACCCCACTGCTTCCATTAAACTTAATTTTAACAAAGAAATAGTGAAATGACACAACTTATAACAAGTAAATATCAACAAGCAACTGATATCAACCACAAAAACCATGACAAAATGAAATATGGATATCTGTGCATGGCTGTATCAAGAGGAAATGAGCTTGGGAGTAACATAATCAACAAAGGATGGATTAGGTTTGATTAGATCCGATTCTGTTCTCGTTCCATAGACCCAAAAATGAGATGATTCTCGTGGGTGTGGAATGGGTCAGAAAGTATAACACAAGGAACATAGAGTATTTAAATATAATACTCACTTCTCTGATCCTTTGTCAGCAGATTGTCAAGATATGTGAATACATTACAGTAAACTGGAACTGCCAATATTTGCAGAATTAATACACTGTTGGGATGAAACATTAAATAAATTTAGCATACAGATAATACCTACTCCTCGCTGTTGCTACCAAGTGCTGTCAAAACTGAAACCTAACAACTTTTTAATTAAGTTGGTCCAATAGTCCCTATTAACATATTCATCTACAGAGTGGAAGGAGTTGCCTACCAAAGTGTCTTTCAAACTTAATTTAAACAGGGCGTTCTCCAAAACCAAGTTTTCTGTGGTTACTGGCAGTTTATTGAATGTATGTTCTTGAATATTGGACCTCTTTTTGGACCAAGGTAAGCAATTTTAGGTCTTTATGCAGAATGTTCTTTTTCCTACTATTAATACTATGTATTGAGCAATTGGTTGAAAATAGATATATTATTTGCAAACAAATATCATTGAGGAATAAATATACTGAGAAGCAGTAGTTAGAATACCCAGTTCCTTGAACACGTTTCTACATGATGTTGTTGAATTCACACCACAAATGATTCTTATTGCAAGCTTTTAGACTAAAAAGCTTTTGGTCAGTTTTATGTGTTACCCCAAAATATGATCCCATATGACAGAATGAAGGTAAGCAAAGTATGCAAGTTTTTTTTATATTTATGTCTCCTGCAACTGACATCATTTGCATTCCAAATACAGGCATGTTTAAGCGCTTCAGCAATTCTGTGGTATGTCTTTCCCAATTGAATTTGGTATTGAGCTGTAATCCCAGAAATTTAACAGTGTCAATCTCTTCTATCTGCATGTCCTTATATGTTACACACATGCTGAAAGGAAATCTCTTACAGATTCTGAACTGCATATAGCAGGTCTTTGCAAAGTTTAATGACAGTGAATTGGCTTTAAACCGTTTATTAATGCAAGTGAAAATTTAATTAGCAGCAATTTCTAAATCTCTCTTGGCTTGCTATTTAATGCAGTGTTCGTATTATCTGCAAAACCAAACAATGTAACGGATGAGAGGTCATTAATGTACACAAGAAAAAAGCAAGGAACACAAGATGGAACATGGAGGAACACCATATGTAATTAATTCCCAATCAGATGAACACCAATTGCTTATTCCACAGGTATCTTCCAATGACAGGCTTTGTTTCCTATTAAGTTAGGTGAGACTCAAACCATTTAGCAGCACTGCCAGTGACACAATAAAATTGTAATTTATTTAAGAGAATGCTGTAATTCACACATCAAAGCCTTTTGACAGGTCACAGTAAATGCCAGTAGCCTCTAAATGGTTACCTAATGAATTCTACACTAGAACCCTTAAAGAAGCTAAACTGTGACTTGCATAAAATATTTTTTGCAAGTCAGATGCTTAGGAAGATGCTTGAACACAACATATTCAAATGTTTTGGAAAAAGTGGACAAAAGTGAAATTAGTCAATGATTTGACAGTATCATTTTAACCCCCTTGTTGTAAGGATGTTTAACTTTAGCATATTTTAACCAGTCTGGAAATGCTCTGCTGATAAGACATTGGTTACACAGATAAGATTAAGACAGAACTGAACTCACATGAACACTTACATTAACTTCATTGATATGTTAGTACAACTGCAAGAATACTTTGATCTTAAAGGACTTTATGATGGATGCTACTTCTCTGGGCGAAGTGAGTGACATTTCCATTTTACTGAAATCATTTGGAGAGACTAGTCTCAGACATTCCATTGCACTGTTTACTGAACCTGATAATCTCAAGTAACAGAAACAAAGTACTTATTTATGATGTTTGCAACAGGACTTGTTACCAATGTCTCATTTATTTTTAAAGCTATCTGTTCCTCTTCCTTACTGATCCCACCTGCCTTGGTCTTCACTATATCACACATAGTTTTTATTTTGTTGCCTGTTGTAATCATTTCTTTTTCATAATAAAGCTACCTAAATTTCAGCATTGCTTGCTTCACTATTGTGCAGTATAGTTTGTAATATGTTACAACGCTAACATCAGAGCTGTTCCTAGATGATAGACAGTTTCCTTTTTGTCCCACATTCCTTGGTTTGTTTATTGACTTCTGTTTGGTTTTAATTACATTTGGGAGGGGGGGGGAATTTCAAATGAGGAAGTAACTATTAATGCCAGTCATCAAAACTTTCTTCTCAAGAAACCGTGACAGTGCTGTGATGGGACATGATGGATGGTTAGTGTGGATGCTGCCATTTGAAATCCATTGCAGAAAGTTTTGACAGGATGGGAAGTGACGTGGAAGTGTATTCACACTGTCTGTCACGTCACAGCACATCAGGTCAATTCAGGTCACGTAATCTCAACTCGCATGGCTCGCCTCAACTGTATTTTTGCGAGAAGTACGATCTTCGCGACATGATTTGCAACTGTTTTTACATGTAAAGTGCACTTGCACAGTGCGGTAACTTATATACTTGGACGCTAGAGTCCACATGTGTACGAAACTGGCATTTATTACACTAAAATGGTTTGCATCTTGCAAGGGAAGTTTGATGTTAAAGATGGAAGACAAAAGTGCAAAACATGCAATAAAGAGTATGGGTCCGAAAAATATCATTATATGGTACAGAAAGGTAATTTCACACACTATACAGGGAGATTCGGCAAGAGGAATTCGCATTTAAAAATGTTCTAGAAAGTCGAAGCACCAGTTTTCTCTCATTTTATACGTTAAATGCTGTCAGAATTACTAAAAGGGGCACAGTGTTACGAACTACCATCACATCTCATGAAAAATTGGTTTGTTTAAGGTTACGTTTCGTTGTAAGTCAACTGCAAATTTTTGTGCAATAACCATTTCTCCTTCAGTGGTTTTCCCTTCAAGATTTACATGTTTTATTTACATCTTGTATTCGGTCTTTAACAGTTGAAGTACATAACTTGTACTGGGGTTAGCTAGTGAAATCACACAAATATTGACCACTGATACTTGCAAAACTCTTTCACACATATAATCAAGGAGCTACTTCACAGTAAATAAGCCCGCCACAAACACTTATTTGAACCGACAACTATAATACATTCCTTGATGTCTAATTCACAACAAAGCATTTTGCGACTGTTGCAATGTCTGAAGGTTTCAGTCCATTTCTTTACGAAACATTAGAAATGCCTGACAACATACAAATAAATTCCACTCACTAATCAATCTGATTCTACCCGCAGTACTTTTTTCACTTCAAGTTGCAGCCATATAGGAATCCACTTCATTGTAAAATATTACATACGGCAAGGAAATGAGATAGAAACGCACACTATATATGTAGCAGAGGGCAAGAAATTTCATTCGCTCATGTCGTACATTTTAGACCGCTTCAATTAATCTTTCATCATTTATTATAAAATTATAAATTTAAAACAAGAAATAACGAATCGAAACAATTTATAACAAATAACAAAAGTAACGAACAAAAAACTGTTCCTTGCTATAATTGTGATGGCTAAATAGTGTTACGCTAGAAGCAAAAAAAAAAGTACTCTGCCTGTTTCGAACTTGGGGAGTTAAGTGTTGCCATGTTGGCAATCCGGAAAATTGACATACAGATGCAGTGATCAAACAATGTATGTCAACAAATGTCTTGGGTAGTGTTGAGCTGTTGACAAGAAAATTTGGCTGTTGTGACGTGTAATGATAGGAACGATGCTTCGTTTTATAATTTCTCACTGTAGGCAGAATATATATTTCATAATTGGATTGACGGTCGGTGTGTCAGTTAGCTTGATTTTGTCCCCTGTTCTTGAGAATGAATGCGATAGCTCGATCTCGGCCGGATATTTCACTGACAGATTAACTGGCGGATGGCAGTCAGCAAGCGATATGGAAACTGATGAATTTAAACCAAGAATAAACCTGGCAGGAAAGCCACAGAAAGCTCAGAAGACTCCTCAAACACTAGTTAGGCCACGATATTATTCAACAGAACTTGGGATCCGCGAAAAGTTATTTATTGCTGTTCTAACATCACAGAGTACAATATTCAGTAATGCCGTCAGCGTAAATAGAACTGTTGCACATCTCGTTGATAAAATAATGTATTTCATCGACGCTCTGGGACCACAGAAATTAAATATTACGATGCCCGGTATTGTGGGTTTTACAGATACAAGACGAATATTGAAACCATTCCATATGCTAAAATACATCACTGACAATCATTTGGAAGATTTCGATTACTTTTTTCTAATGAGGGACTCTACTTACCTAAAAGCAAGGAAGCTACGTGATACTGTGCAGTCAATAAGTGTTAGCGAAGATGTACATGCAGGCAGTGGGAAAAATGACGAACATACAGCATTTTGCTCACTAGGTAATGATTACTACTCCATGAAGATACCTATTATCAGTTCGATAAATTTAACTTATTTATTATTTGTTTTTATTGTTCTTCTTCGTACTGGAGTTGGCACACAATGCAAAGATTTTGGCTCCACACCAACGTCAGAACCCAACTGCTTTTCAGCTTTCTGTTGAAGTGCAAAATTTATTATTGAAGATTTAAAAATTTCGCATGGACCAACACTGCACTGGGGAGTCTTGTTTTTTGTTGTCAAGTTCCTCATCCTTTGATTGTAATTTCATAGAGGTGAACTTTTTCCACTGAAGGTCCAATGACTTGTCAATAACTTCCAGCCTCAGCCCCACTGACAATCGCTTGACTGTGGAAGCCTATAGTTGTGCTGTAGTCCCCTCGAGTTTCCTTGAGTGCAGCCAAGCATTCCAAGTAAAATGGTTTGTCATCCAGGTTACGAAATTTTCTTTCTATTAAATGAAGCTATTCTTCACATTGACCTCTTGGGTATGATGGGAGAATGATCTAATGCAGATATGAGAAAATGTTTCTGAGGTCTTCCAGATTGCAGTTATCAAAAACATCATCATCTGCTATTCTTTTCTTTACTTCTTAGTTATTGTGTGCCAGAGATATTTCAGAACTTGTTTTAGCAATTTTTGTTTCTTCCTTTCCTTTCAGTGGTTCAGTTGCTGGTGCAATTTCTTTGACATAGCTGCCTGGTTCCTCAGATGCTGACTCGTAATGCCCAAAACATCTAAGATGGCTGAATGCATTTAATGGCTTTCCCCTTTTCTCCAACCTGTTAAGTAAATTCCTCCTGAAGACACCTGGCTGTGGTGTGACTGATACAGTTTTAAGAGGTGTTTTCATTTGAGACTTCCTCAAAGATGAACGGTGTGTGATACCTGGAACCCAAAACAAGTCTCTGGACAACTAGGTCTTCCTGCAGATTTGTATGCTGAAGTGTGGCCAATTTTAGGTGCTGTTGATATGTCTGGTACTGAAGGGCTTCTCAAACTCTGTACTTGCATAGAGCCAACATGTGAATGAAATGTTGTAGCAAATGACGAGTGCCTCAGTCCAGTATGCCAATTTGTTGTAGGAACATTTTCCTGTCTCGCACTTGCAGGGAGCTGTGGTCTACTCTTGTGTGTGGACTGAGGAAGCTTTAAGACATCACCGATGTTGGCATTAACATTTTTTATTTGATTAACTAGTGTAAAAATGTCGCGGAGTTTTTTTCATAGTGTGTGTAGAACTCTTCTGCTGCATTGGCCCAATATATTCCTTTTCATTCTTAATTTTCTTTTCATTTTGTGTTGGAATCTTAAACAATTGCTTTGATGCTGTTGCTGTAGATGGTTTCCTTGTAATATTTGTGCTTCTCACCAATGATAAGGCAGGAATTTTTACATTAAATGTTGAAGTTAATCCTATACATTTCCCAGTGGTAAGTATAGTATTAGCTTTCTTCATACACAGTCTACCTTCCGTTTTCTGTTGGACTCCAACTGGCTTCCTATTTGCTTTTATATTGTTTTGCACATTTTTCTGATAGACTTTTTGATGTCCCATGAATCAAAGTTGGGATTTGTTGCATTTCCATTTATATCAAGAGAAACATTGTATGCTGATATTCCAAGGACAGCAACGGGTACTTCATTTTTTCCCTGCTTCTTGCTGATTTTGCCTGCAAGCCTTGCTTGCCTTTCAGCTCGCCATTTTGCAACCTGTAAAATAAGATGATAAGCTACATTTTAATACTGATTGACAGTTCTTTTGCTATTATACACAAATTTCCTGTAACAATTATTCCTCCCTTATATTAAATAGAAACTGAATTTATCTTTTTCACTCGGATTTCAGAGGGGTTAGTGCAGTAAGTGTGTGTCTATATGGGATGTATTCAGCGCACAGTTTAGTCACTTCAGAGTCCCTTCATTTAATCACACCAACATTGCTGAGAATATTTACTGATTGTAAGTTAAATCAGTTTTCTTTCCAAAGTTTCTGTAGGGAAATTAAATTATGAAATAACTTTATTTGTGCTGGTTGGTACAGTGATTGAAGAGGGGAAACACTCCACTGACACTGTAGTAATTTCAGTTGTATCAGGTCAACCCTTTAAGCTAAGTATACTTGAATAAGGCACTGTGATTGGTACATGAATGTGTTTGGCATGTCTGAAATGATGTAGGAGTTGTGTTCTAACCACTGTGACATTTATGCAGTTAATGTAAATCTGAAATTGTGAAAATTATTCCATTTTTCCCCAGAGAAAATAGCTTGTCATAAATTTTTAATTATCTGGGGACTTATGCTGCGGTTCTCTGGGGAGTTTTTCTGAAACATTCCTCTTTGTCACAATTGAGGTTGTAAATATCCCTTTTATCTGAATTTTTGGTGAGAATATTATCACTGCCAGAGCTTTATTTAATGTATGGAAAAATGACAGGCTATTGTAACTTTTTTAGTTCTAGGAGCTGTTTTGCAAATATGCAGACGGTCAATGTTATGGTATGTTGTTGGATTTCTAGCTGAGTTGATGAGATTTTTTGCAAAATGGAGCTGTTAACATGGCTACAAACCTGAAAAAATACCATTGTTAAATAGCATCAAAAAATCTCAACAATCACAATACTCCAAACTATCAGCTGAGCATGCACAAAAATCGTAACAAAATCTATTTAACACAAAGTAGTGAAGTGTCTACTTTGTCACCCACATGTTTGGGCATTTCCATCAGATGGATTACAAGTTAGTTGGTTACATGTTCCATAGATCATCTGAACTATTCTTTTATTGAAATGATGTGGAATGAATCAGTTTACAGGGTATGTATACATGATTAATTTTAACATTAATGAGCAAAAGCTACATGTGTCTAGTTACACTGTTAGGAACTTGAAAATGTGGTCACCGGGAAGCTACAACATGACTTCAGTTTTATTCAATAACTAGTTTTGACAGAATTATCGTCATATGGTCTGCATAATTGAGTCAAACTGGAATTGGAAGGCACTATCATCATGTGCAAGCAATAATTGAACAATATAAACAGTTGTGTATATACAGTACCTGCACAGTTGTCTACTCTGTGATATTTGTAAACAGTGGAGTAAACAGGCCCATTAAAAAAAATCAAAATACAATTTTAAACTGCATGTATTCATGTCCCATCATTTACTATTAAATTCAGAGTGCCAAAACCCACCAGTACCACTTACTATTTCATGCTAAAGCTGCTTAAGTTCAATTTTCAGATCTTCGTAACTTGGAAATTTTTCCAGCTGTTTTTCATTGATTTTTCTGTCACCAGAAACAACAAGTGTTCATGATCCACACCTCCTTTATCTTCATGATTGTAATGTTCAGCATGTTGTGCCCCAGTGGTTGATCAGTTGGAAGTCCTACAGTAATTTGGCTTATTCTTTTTTGACAACTTTTTGTGGGTTATAATACCACCAGCTATTTACTTCTGACAAATGAAATTTCTGTCATAAGTTCTAGTATATATTTATACCACGGTGTTGTGCTGCTGCTGGTAATCAACCTGTGTAATCATTTTGAAGCAGCTCAGGATGTTGTTGATTATTTCATCAGCTTCTTTGCAGATTCTGCTCTTTGAATCTTCTGCTAGTTTCTCAGTTCTGGTTTTGTTAGCACTCATTCTGATGACTTCTGCTAAAGCTGCCACAATCAGTCCTCCTGTTTACTTTTGCAGGTTGTCAGTAATCTGTAACAATCAGGTCTCTTTCTTGTCTCCTATCTTATTCCGAACTTTTTCACACATCATCTGTCCATCCAAGTTTGCATAGTTGGTTTGAGTCTTCATTTGTTGCACTTTCAGCAGTGTATGGATGTTGACAGAGCAGTTTCCTCAGATATTTTTGTGTAGCCTGCTAGTTCAAGTTTTTCTTCTGCAACTGGCTGCTTAATGTGCAGAAGCTCACCGCCACCTGACTTCTTGGGTAAGTATAACCTATTCACATCACTATGAGGATGTAATGCCATCACTACAAGAGTATAACACACGATGAATCAGCATGACTTTTCTAGCTTTCCTGTCCAACTTGTCAAGGTCTGCCTGTGTCCAATTCAAAATGGCAGCAGTGTACCTGATGATAGGTATGACCCATGGTGTTGATGGCATTTAAACCATTTAGTTTGATTTTTCAAAATTTTCGTGGCCCTTAGGGTTTTTTCTTTGCTGACCCCAATTTTTACATGTCTGTGCCTGATGTTTGTTCAGTTGCAGAATTCCATGCTTTAACTTACGGTACGTAATGGCCTGTCTGTGCCTTCACTTTCTGTGAATGCCCCCTTTACTAGTATCACTGTTGAGCATTTGTCCAGACCAAATTCCATAGTGATGTCCAGCTTGAAGATCCTTATGGTGTTGGTCAGTGACTGGATTTCAGCATCTGATCTTCCATACATCTTGAAGTCATATGTGTTCAGTAGATGAAAAACTTTCTGTTGATCTGTGCCTGCTTAATAACCCAGGTTCGCTTTTTGGAAAATTATGGATAGGGTGGTTGTAGTGATGATGAACAGCAGTGGGTGGAGAGTGTCACCTTGAAAGGTTCCTAACCTGATAATGACCAATCTGCCAACAAAAAGTTCTGTCTTTCAGTATTTCATTGCATTTTCTGCAAACCTCCAAATGTTTCTGATTATTCCAATGGTTTCCAGACAGTTTATGCACCAACGATGCGGCAGTGAGTCAAAGGCTTTCCTGTAGATGATCCAGTCACATGCTGGTTAGTTTTGTAATTTAGGACCATTTTGTCAGTTAGGATCTTGTTTGCTGTGCTCCTACTTCCCTGTTTACTTCCTTTTTGTCCTGCTGGCAGAATACTGCTTTCTTCCACATAATGCTGAGTTCTAGCAGCTATTGCATCTGTCAGCAACTTGAACACAGTGGGCTGACTTGTTGGTATATAAAATATATTTGATAATCAGCATGTGTAATGTTATTATTTATGGTTAACTAAGCAACATCATCATATTTTATTTTCAAGATGAAATTTATACAGTTTTTTAATTTATGTTTTTATTGTGTTTTAATGTTATAGGGTAGCTTATTCCTTGTTGACCCTTCATAGATATCCCTGCATGCTTCTTTTGCTTTCTTTATCAGAAGTTGAAATGTGTTATTGTTGGTCTCAATTGTGTATCTGCTTCAAACAAAATAGCTTCACTGTGTGTGATGTTGACAGGAAACTCTTTTAGAAATATTAAAACCAATATTGGTCAGTAGAGGCACTCCTGAGAACACTATATTATTATGTTTTGGATATGAGATACTTGCAGGGTTCGTGTCTAAAGTAATGAGACTGACCACCAAGCAGTGCTCTGGTTGCCAGAAGCAGGCTCCCCGGCAGGGGAATTTGTGTGGGGGACTAAGCTAAGCAACAAACTGGGCGGCAGTCATGTCCAAGCTCCGACACAACTGAGGCTCATTCAGGGCACAAAATCTCTTTTCGAGATTTTGTCATGGCAGTAAACGAAAAATGGAGTCTATGCTGGAGCAATGCACATGATTAAATTTTGCTTTCACCTGGACAAAACTGCTTCCAGGACACTCACCTTGGTTAAAGGGGGTTATAAAGATGGTGTCCTGTCAAGGGCCCAGATTTCCCAGTGGATCAGTGGGTTCAAGAATGGACAGGAGACCATTGAAGACGTGGAGTGGTCTGGATGCCCTTCAATGAGTGGTTGGGACAAAATGTGGCCAAAGTGAAAAAACAAAGAATTTTTTTCTCCAGGTTGAACTGTCAGTGCTGTTTTCTACAAAGAAGCCCTTGCACACCTTTTCAGTGCCAATCACTGGAAGCTCCACCACGGCAGTGCTCCAGCCCACACTGCCTTCATTGTGGGTGACTACCTGTCCCATATAGGGGTTGCAACCTGCCACAGTCACTGTAAAGCCCCAATATGAGTCCATCAGACCTTTTTCTGTTACCAAAGCCCAAGAGAAGCCTGAAAGGTCACCATTTCAACAATTTTCCTGCCATCTAGCAGGCTGTCTCAGAATCTCGGGAGGAGGTTATGGCAACTGACTTCCCAGGACCCTATGCAGCATGGGAATCATGTTGACAGCAGTATAGCAACACCCAAGGAAAATATTCTGAAGAAATTTAACAATATCTACTGATTCTATCAATAAATTCTTCTTACAAGGCCCAGTCTCATTACTTCACAGACAAGCCCTGTATGCCATTAATAACTTTACCCATACAGTATTTGGGATACACTATGTGATCAAAAGTATCTGGACACCTGGCTAAAAATGACTTTAAAGTTTGTGGCGCCCTCCATCGGTAATACTGGAATTCAGTATGGTGTTGGCCCACCCTTAGCCTTGATGACACCTTCCACTCTCGCAGGCATATGTTCAATCAGGTGCTGGAAGGTTTCTTGGGGAATGCCAGCCAATTCTTCATGGACTGCTGCACTGAGGAGAGGTATCGATGCTGGTCTGTGAGGTCTGGCACGAAGTCGGCATTCCAAATATCCCAAAGGTGTTCTGTAGGATTCAGGTCAGGACTCTGTGCTGGCCAGACCATTACAGGGATGTTATTGTTGTGTAACCACTCCACTACAGGCTGTGAATTATGAACAGGTGCTCTTCAACAGTGGGAAGCAAGAAGGTGCATAAAAAAAAAAACAATGAAGGCCTGTGCTGTGATAGTGCCACGCAAAATCACAAGGGGTTCAAGCCTCCTCCATGAAAAACACGACCACACCATAACACCACCGAATTTTACTTTTGGCACTACACACACTTGCAGATGACATTCACTGGGCATTCGCCATACCCACACCCTGCCATCAGATCACCACATTGTATACCGTGATTCGTCACTCCACACAATGTTTTCCCACTGTTCGGTCGTCCAATGTTTACACTCCCTCACCAAGTGAGGCATTGTTTGGCATTTAGCGGTGTGATGTGTGGCTTATGAGCTGGTGCTTGACCATGAAATCCAAGTTTTCTCACCTCCCACCTAACTGTCATAGTACTTTCAATGTATCCTGATGCAGTTTGGAGTTCCTGCGTGATGGTCTGGATAGATATCTGCCTATTACACATTATGACCCTGTTCAGCTGTCGGTAGTCTCTGTCAGTCAGCAGATGAGGTCAGCCTGTACGCTTTTGTGCTGTGCATGTCCCTTCACGTTTCCCACTTCCCTATGACATCGGAAACAGTGGACCTAGGGATGATTAGGAGTGTGGAAATCTCATGTACAGATGTATGACACAAGTGACACCCAATCACCAGATCACTTTTGTAGTTCATGAGTTCCATGGAGTGCCCCATTCTGCTCTATCACTGAGGTTGCTGATATGGAGTACCTGGCAGTAGGTGGCAGCACAATGCACCTAATATGAAATACATATGTTTTTGGGCATGTCCGGATTCTTTTGATCACATAGTGTATGATATAGTACCAAAACTATGTGCCCTATTTTTCACATTTTCTCAACACACTGTCTCTTGTAACAATGACCAGCAAAATAAGAAAAAGTTATTTACTGTAGTCTATAGCCACGATTTTTATTTTATCAACTGGGTACCAGGTACCTTGTACTATCATCAAGCGATCCCTTGATATGCAGTCATCATTCTCTCTTCTCAAGTAGGGGTGTCAGTATTGACTATGCGCCTAAGTTGATGTGATGATGGTACTAGATACCTAAACTAGTAGCCAGGACAAAAGTTGCAGCTATCAACTAAGGCAAATAATAGGTTTAAAAATATACATGTTACATTTTTATCATTGTTGAGTGCCTGATGTGTTACTTTTCTGTATTATACAGTAGTATGGCTGCCATACCTGAGACTAAATTTTCCTTCACTTAGAAGCCTTCATCATTGTATAATTTTGTTTTGTTTTTCATAATTGTTTCTGAGATATGTGAGAACAAAGAAAGCTGACCGACTCTTCTGTAATTTTCTGTATCTTGGACATTACCATGCTTTAGGAACGGAGTACTGTTGTCTGCTTGAAACATTCCAGAAGCGTATGGAAACAAAATAGCTCATTTAATACATATATTCAGGGAAATCATAGTCAATTTATGTATTCATTCAGTAAAATGTCCCACCTCTTCATGGTGGATTTTTTTATTCCTTCTTAATTTCTAGACTCCCTCTCTGAATTCGTACTTGGTGGTTGATGACAAAAATGTAGTGCTGATTAAATCTTTTTGGATAGTTATTATTCATTTTCACTGTTTGGCAATATGACATTGGCAGCTTTCTATTTATTCACTTCCCTCACAACAATTTGATCATTCAGTAATCTTGTGCTTCAGTATGTACATCACATTTGTTATGTGGACTTTTCAGTGTTTTGCGTTACAGTTCAACATATTTGTGCATGTCCAACTAAATATGGTTTATTTTGTAAAGGTTTTTGTTTATAATGGATTAATTATTTAACGTTTCCATTTAGAATGTAGCAGATACATTTGGGAGGGATGTGCTTCAAATGTCAGCTCTGTTATGAGATTTAGTTCTCCGATAAATTCTGGAACACTTTTTTGTATTTGAAGGCACACAGTTCCTATTGTGTGTGAATTTCTGTGCTCCAGTGGTTGCACTTTCCATATGAATTGAATTATTGCAAAACAGAAGCACACATTTTCTGCTTTTTGATGAGAGTGGAGTCAGTTTATACATATTTTGGGATTACAGAAGTGTCTGATTCTACCTGTCTGCTTTGACCCATGACATCATCAAAATGGAGGAAATGGCCATTCTAAGCATATCCAATATTGCACCTATGACGTCACTACGTACACATGGCAACAAACACAAAAATACGCATAAATAAGACAATAACATCTCCCACCAAAAATACAAACTAACTAACGGGACAACTGCAGGAAATTGGGGGTTTTAGGGTGGGGACAAGCTACATATAACAGTAAAAAAATTACAACATTCCGCTACAACAATAAAATCTATAGGAATCGGACATTTACCTTGACCTATACAGCACAACCACAACTATCGATACCACTAAAAAAACCACCTCCAACTATGAAAATTGGAATCGGACATTTCTCTTGACATATATAGCTCAACCACAGCTGAAGAGACCAAAACAGCAACACCTACAACTATGAAAATTGGAATCGGATATATCACTCAATCAATATAGATCAGTCGCACCTGACGACACCAAGACACCAATACCTACAACTAAAACTACGAAAATTGGAATCAGTCATTTCCCTTGACCTACATAAGTCAATCACAACTATTGATACCAAAAAACTAACACTTTCAACTACAAAAAATAAAGTCAAAACTATAACACGTCAAAAGCCCAGAAATCAAACTTTCCTACATGAATTAAAACAAAATCAGTACACCATAAATACACAAAACATTGCAACTCAAGAGGAACAGACCCCAAGGAAAAAACAATTACGTACCACCAACAAATTCTGGCACTGCAAACTGGGTTGGCCACATGCTCATGCAACCCCCCCCCCCCCCGACACGCTCTCTCTCTCTCTCTCTCTCTCTCTCTCTCTCTCTCTCTCTCTCTCTCTCTCTCTCTCCATCCATCCATCCATCCATCCATCCCTCTCCCTCTCTCCCTCCCTCTCCCTCTCCACTACACTTTATACTACACTTCACTATCTCAGCGATCAGGCCAATAACTGGAGGAATTTGATAATGAAGACTATGTCCTTCTCCATAATAGTTCTGGTAGAACTGTTATATTTCATCATCATCTCCATACCTAACAACAGAAGCCACACAATAAATTAAATGTCTTACTGAGGGCACTATCAAACACAACCAAGTCATAAACTCCATGCCGTAGTGACGTCACACACCACAACGCCCTTACGTCACGGGTCAAAGCAGACGGATGGAATCAGATGCTTTCATTGACCCCATGTTTTCAGTATAAACACATTTACTTATCTCTTCTGAAAGAACATTGCTATTTTGTCCTAAATTGACGGAATAAAACTTTGGTGTTTATGGAATAGAGGAATGCTAAGTGTAGATAACATTAGATTATTACCTGATTAAAGTGACGTATTTGTTAACCCTTTAACTGGAGAAGGTGAGATAATTCATCTGAAGCAAATTCAACCCACAAGTGCTGTGGGCAAGATAACTCACCTTTGTATCATTGCATCCACACATATCACTCATCTGTGTACAATTGCATCCACAGATAATTCATTGGGGCACTGTTTCATTGATGTGGTAGGCATGATAAATTGCTCCACCACTCCTGCAAGCATGATAATTTGTTCCGCCACTGCTGCAGGTGTAATTGCATCCACATACTGGTGTGCATATATATATATATATATATATATATATATATATATATATATATATATATATATATATATATATGCCGTAGTGACTATGCTTTCATTGACCCCATATTTACTCAAATCTCTGTAGATACTTTAATGACACATTCCCAGAAGATAGACATCTATGTCAGAACTTTATAACAGTCATAATCCATAGCATGTAGGTTCAGTAGGCAGTGTTCTGGTACTGCCAACTTGTTAGGCTGCTGCAGTGTGGTATATATATATATATATATATATATATATATATATATATATATATAAACAAAGATGATGTGACTTACCGAACGAAAGCGCTGGCAGGTCGATAGACGCACAAACAAACACAAACACACACACAAAATTCAAGCTTTCGCAACAAACTGTTGCCTCATCAGGAAAGAGGGAAGGAGAGGGAAAGACGAAAGGATGTGGGTTTTAGGGAGAGGGTAAGGAGTCATTCCAATCCCGGGAGCGGAAAGACTTACCTTAGGGGGATAAAAGGACGGGTATACACTCGCACACACACACATATCCATCCACACATATACAGACACAAGCAGATATGTCTGCTTGATATGTCTGCTTGTGTCTGTATATGTGTGGATGGATATGTGTGAGTGTATACACGTCCTTTTTTCCCCCTAAGGTAAGTCTTTCCGCTCCCGGGATTGGAATGACTCCTTACCCTCTCCCTTAAAACCCACATCCTTTCGTCTTTCCCTCTCCTTCCCTCTTTCCTGATGAGGCAACAGTTTGTTGCGAAAGCTTGAATTTTGTGTGTATGTTTGTGTTTGTTTGTGTGTCTGTCGACCTGCCCGCACTTTCATATATATATATATATATGTATGTGTGCGCGCGCGCATACCCGTCCTTTTTTCCCCCTAAGGTAAGTCTTTCCGCTCCCGGGATTGGAATGACTCCTTACCCTCTCCCTTAAAACCCACATCCTTTCGTCTTTCCCTCTCCTTCCCTCTTTCCTGATGAGGCAACAGTTTGTTGCAAAAGCTTGAATTTTGTGTGTATGTTTGTGTTTGTTTGTGTGTCTATCGACCTGCCAGCACTTTCGTTCGGTAAGTCACATCATCTTTGTTTTTAGATATATTTTTCCGACGTAGAATGCTTCCCTCTGTTATATATATATATATATATATATATATATATATATATATATATATATATATATATATATATACACACACACTCCTGGAAATTGAAATAAGAACACCGTGAATTCATTGTCCCAGGAAGGGGAAACTTTATTGACACATTCCTGGGGTCAGATACATCACATGATCACACTGACAGAACCACAGGCACATAGACACAGGCAACAGAGCATGCACAATGTCGGCACTAGTACAGTGTATATCCACCTTTCGCAGCAATGCAGGCTGCTATTCTCCCATGGAGACGATCGTAGAGATGCTGGATGTAGTCCTGTGGAACGGCTTGCCATGCCATTTCCACCTGGCGCCTCAGTTGGACCAGCGTTCGTGCTGGACGTGCAGACCGCGTGAGACAACGCTTCATCCAGTCCCAAACATGCTCAATGGGGGACAGATCCGGAGATCTTGCTGGCCAGGGTAGTTGACTTACACCTTCTAGAGCACGTTGGGTGGCACGGGATACATGCGGACGTGCATTGTCCTGTTGGAACAGCAAGTTCCCTTGCCGGTCTAGGAATGGTAGAACGATGGGTTCGATGACTGTTTGGATGTACCGTGCACTATTCAGTGTCCCCTCGACGATCACCAGTGGTGTACGGCCAGTGTAGGAGATCACTCCCCACACCATGATGCCGGGTGTTGGCCCTGTGTGCCTCGGTCGTATGCAGTCCTGATTGTGGCGCTCACCTGCACGGCGCCAAACACGCATACGACCATCATTGGCACCAAGGCAGAAGCGACTCTCATCGCTGAAGACGACACGTCTCCATTCGTCCCTCCATTCACGCCTGTCGCGACACCACTGGAGGCGGGCTGCACGATGTTGGGGCGTGAGCGGAAGACGGCCTAACGGTGTGCGGGACCGTAGCCCAGCTTCATGGAGACGGTTGCAAATGGTCCTCGCCGATACCCCAGGAGCAACAGTGTCCCTAATTTGCTGGGAAGTGGCGGTGCGGTCCCCTACGGCACTGCGTAGGATCCTACGGTCTTGGCGTGCATCCGTGCGTCGCTGCGGTCCGGTCCCAGGTCGACGGGCACGTGCACCTTCCGCCGACCACTGGCGACAACATCGATGTACTGTGGAGACCTCACGCCCCACGTGTTGAGACATTCGGCGGTACGTCCACCCGGCCTCCCGCATGCCCACTATACGCCCTCGCTCAAAGTCCATCAACTGCACATACGGTTCACGTCCACGCTGTCGCGGCATGCTACCAGTGTTAAAGACTGCGATGGAGCTCCGTATGCCACGGCAAACTGGCTGACACTGACGGCGGCGGTGCACAACTGCTGCGCAGCTAGCGCCATTCGACGGCCAACACCGCGGTTCCTGGTGTGTCCGCTGTGCCGTGCGTGTGATCATTGCTTGTACAGCCCTCTCGCAGTGTCCGGAGCAAGTATGGTGGGTCTGACACACCGGTGTCAATGTGTTCTTTTTTCCATTTCCAGGAGTGTATATATATATAAACAAAGATGATGTGACTTACCAAATGAAAGTGCTGGCAGGTCGACAGACACACAAACATACACACAAAATTCTAGCTTTCTCAACCAACGGTTGCCTCGTCAGGAAAGAGGGAAGGAGAGGGAAAGACGAAAGGATTTGGGTTTTAAGGGAGAGGGTAAGGAGTCATTCCAATCCCGGGAGCGGAAAGACTTACCTTGGGGGAAAAAAGGACACGTATACACTCGCACACACACACATAGCCATCCGCACATACACAGACTCAAGCAGACATTTGTAAAGGCAAACTCTTTGCCTTTACAAATGTCTGCTGGAGTCTGTGTATGTGCGGATGGATATGTGTGTGTGTGTGCGAGTGTATACGTGTCCTTTTTTCCCCCAAGGTAAGTCTTTCCGCTCCCGGGATTGGAATGACTCCTTACCCTCTCCCTTAAAACCCAAATCCTTTCGTCTTTCCCTCTCCTTCCCTCTTTCCTGACGAGGCAACCGTTGGTTGCGAAAGCTAGAATTTTGTGTGTATGTTTGTGTTTGTTTGTGTGTCTGTCGACCTGCCAGCACTTTCATTTGGTAAGTCACATCATCTTTGTTTTTAGATATATTTTTCCTACGTGGAATGTTACAACCCAACCAGAGAGGGGAGAGAGAGAGAGAGAGAGAGAGAGAGAGAGAGAGAGAGAGAGAGAGAGAGAGAGAGAGAGAGATGTTGTTGAGCATGTTTAACAACACAAAATGCCTTACAATTATAGTTAGTGTATAAGTAAGCATTAATCCCTTCACACAACTAGAAAACAGCAGTTTTGTCTACCCATGCAAACGGTGGTAACATTTCCACGTGCATGAAAGCATTCAGTCCTGAGTACTTCTACATGCTGTACTTACTCAGTTCGCAGATACATACAAGATAGTTAAAGGCTATATCATACAAATTGTTGTAAGTTTTCTGAAATATACTTTACAGTTTATTCCCCTTTGTCCCCACCCCTCTCATTTTGACAGCATTTCAAAGTGGAAGTCAATATTTTGTTTTAAATATTTGATAGGAGATAGATGTCAGACTACACATAGAAATCTTCAGGGTTTGATCCCTTTCTGGCCCTAATAATACCTGTTGCATATTACTTTCATATCTGCAACTGCTTCGTTTGTGTACAAATTCAAGGTTATGTGGTAGTTCAAATTCCTCCTGCAATTGGTTGATTCTCAGGCCAAAGGAAGGCAAATTTGTACTATTTTCAACATGACTAAGTCTTGTAAAGCACACAATGGTGATATTCTAACCAAGAGGTTGTAAATAACTTCATTCTGATTATGTTGTCAAACTTATCTGTCTAATATTTCATTAGTCTCAGCACAGATGAACAGGAGTATGAATATTCTTGTTAGATTCAATGTTGATCAAATATTTCACAGGTGAACAGCTGGGTGTCACTGCCCAAAGGGCACAAAGTGACCATGTTGTCATCATCAGGTACACTGATTGTCTAGGAGCTGAAACTGGACGTATATCTCCTGGCCCCCTCTGTCCAACCTGGTGCACTGTCTGAGGTCATGGCCAGGCACAGGCATGAGCCCAGTACCTCCCTCGCCCCTCCCCTCTTTTTTTCAATACATTGCTCCGTAAGAAGTTTGTGCCTGGAGATACGTGCTGCTGGTGTGTCTGCTATTGCTGCGCCAATCACAAAAGTCAGCTTCTTGTGAGATATCTCCTTCCTCTTCTTAATCTAAGTACAGGTTCCCAGGCCTTACTAAGGATGTAGCCACTATTATGACTGATCAACAGTTCGCTTATTCAAATCTCTGTAGATACTTTAATGACACATTCCCAGAAGATAGAAATCTATGTCAGAACTTTATAACAGTCATAATCCATAGCATGTAGGTTCAGTAGGCAGTGTTCTGGTACTGCCGACTTGTTAGGCTGCTGCAGTGTGGTATGCTGTTGGTATTCTTGGCAACAGGCTGTGACAGTACACACCACCTGACCTAGGTGGCAGGGGATCTGATTGACCTTGGACCTTCATAGTCAAAGGTTGTCCTTCACATTACTGAGTAGTGCCCATGTTTTAGCTGGTAGGTAGTAGACAGTAGTCACTTGGCATTACCAAAGCATTAATCCTACCTTACCAATAATGCAGCACAAAAATGGAATAAACACAATTTTTCTTGCCAAAAAGTTTCATGGATTCTTGTAAAGAGAACATCGAAACTCGTAAGGATGTCAAAATCTGTAAGCTTAAAGTTGTGAAGTTGCCCAACAAAATCCATGGAGCTACGAATATGATGTAAACATGTTCTGATGTATAGGCTAAGCATATCCTTCAAATATTTAGTGAGTGAGTATGTTGGAGCACAGACGTTGGTAACAATGGGGCTGAAAGGCACTCCATATTTGTAGATGTTTGAAAGTCCATAAAGTCTCGGTAAAACTGGTGCTTCTGTAGTAACTCCTTAACAATCATACCCCCTCCCAATTTGGCATGACATACATAGGTCAGATGGTGTGTACTGTCTTAGATCATTGCTGGGAGCATCAGTGGTACGGTTCTGACACAAGCGTCTAATTTCTGGGACACTGTCATTAAAAAAGTTGAGGTTTATCTCTCAACAGACAGTACTTGCTCGCTTCATTACCTCTGCCAGCCACCACTGGAGAATGGTCTGAAGATGGTCTGCAAATAGACTGAAACCAATTACCATTATAATAAATGTTTTTATGTGATCAAGATTGTTTTAATTTGTAACTTTTAAACATTAAAGCATCTGTCAAGATTTGAGTAAGGGAACTGCTGGTCACTAATAATAGTGGCTACATCCTTAGTAAGGCCTGGGAACCTGTTCTTGGTCAGATTAAGATATCCCACAAGAAACTGATTTTGAGGGGTGGCAGAGCAATAGCAGAGACCTGACAACTCACGTCTTTGGGCACAAACCTCGTACAGAGCAATCTGTTGGCAGGAGGAGATGGGGAGGAGATGCTGGTCTCATGCCTGTGCCTGAGCATGGACATCGGAGAGAGCACCAGGTCGGATGGAGGGGGTAGGAGATATAAGTCCTGTACCAGTCCCTAGATGTTCAGTTCATCAGCACAGCTGATGATGGCAATTTGGTCGCTTGCCAAAGTCTTGTGCCCATTGGACACTGACATACAGCCAGTAACCCATGAACTACTTCATCCTGAATTATGTTGGAAGAATTTGAAAAATTACAGACCCAATGTTGTTCATTTACTTTAATAAGCCATAAAATTAAAGAGCTTTTCCTAGACTGTTTTGCATAGTTTAATTCTGTTTCGAATATATACTTGTAACAGAGTCATAGTTGTAAAGTTACAGTAAAAGTGCTCTTGCTTACTTAATTCTGTATCAGAATTATGAATTAAATTATTGTACTCTATGTGAGTGAGTGATATAGTTCATAGATGCTATTATATTATTTAAGGAAACCTACTTTGCTTGTATGGTACCCTCCCTCCCCCTTCAATAGCCCACATACTTCAAGATCACTTATAAATAAATAATAAACATCATATTTTGTAATTTGTATGCTAATTTCACTGCTTATTTTTTCAATCAGCCTGTCATTTGACTCTGTGAGAGTAAGTGGGCCTTGTTTCGGACTTTAGTATGCAGAATTATTTGACATTAGTACAAACATGTAATCCTGACCACTAATTACACCAAAAGGTTTGTTACCCTAAAATGTCCCATGGAGTATGATCAGATTGTTTGGCAGGATGTTTGGATAAGTGGATTTATACAGATAATACTGTTAATAATTTTTTTTTGCCGTAATGGATGTGTTTCTGATCATTGTGTGTTGCAGTATTATCACACTGTTAGTCATGGGACATGGAACATTTGCACAATAAATCATAAGTGGAACAAGTCAATTTACATTCAAATAACAAATTTGTGTGTAAATATGTCTTCATGCTTACAAGTTTTTTTGGTAGCTCATACCCTGTCTTTACATATTACAATAATAAAATTTATTCTGCAGAATAGCAGGAGTTGCCAAAGAAAAACTTTTTCAATGTGTTTTCAAATTTTACTTTACTGTATGTTGGGCAAATTTTTGTTATTGGGTAACTGGTCAAAAATTTTCCTAGCAGCATTGTGCACGCCTTTTCATGCCAAAGACTACCCAAATGTGGAGTAATGAATGTCAGGTTTTTTCAGGTATTTTAATTATGTTTATCATTGTCCCCTTTGAACTGCAGTGGATTATTTACAACAAACTTCATGAAAAAATAAATATGCTGTGAAGCAGTAGTCAAATTGCCAAACTTTTTGAACAGATGCTTACAAGATAAATATGGGTTAGTACCACATATTATCCTTACAGCACATTTTTGAGCAAAACACTTTATTTCTTAAAGATGAGTTACCTCAAACCATTACTCCATGTGACATTATTGAGTCAAAATATGTCAGCTTACCGATTTCTCTCTCCCCAAGATCTGCAGTGGTTTCAAGTGCAAGTGTCCCCAAACTAGGTTGTTTAGGAGTTACAAAATGTGTTTTTTTCCATTGAATATGAATATCTAAAATTTTGAGACTCGAACTTGGGACCTTTGCCTTTCGCGGGCAAGTGCTCTACCATCTGAGCTACCGAAGCACGACTCACGCACGGTCCTCACAGCTTTACTTCTGCCAGTATCTCGTCTCCTACCTTCCACACAGTTTTAATCTGCCAGGAAGTTTCATATCAGCGCACACTCCGCTGCAGAGTGAAAATCTCATTCTGGAAACATCCCCCAGGCTGTGGCTAAGCCATGTCTCCGCAGTATCCTTTCTTTCAGGAGTGCTAGTTCTGCAAGGTTCGCAGGAGGGCTTCTGTAAAGTTTGGAAGGTAGGAGACGAGATACTGGCAGAAGTAAAGCTGTGAGGACCGGGCGTGAGTCGTGCTTCGGTAGCTCAGATGGTAGAGCACTTGCCCACGAAAGGCAAAGGTCCCAAGTTCGAGTCTCGGTCGGGCACACAGTTTTAATCTGCCAGGAATTTTCAGGTCAGTAGTTATTTATATCTCGCATCACCTTTCTTACAGAGGCGATTTAACAGTGGCATATTTCAATTTCTCTGGAAAAATGCTTTGAGTTAATGGTGCATTAGATATTTCAGAAAAGATAGTGGTTATTATAGTGTAACAAGTCGTAGTACTTTGTTGGAAACACCATCAAATCCAGATGAGCTTTTATTTTTGAGAGAATGTATAATTTTCATAATTTCAGAAAGATAAGTTGGTCTGGGAGACATCTATATAATTGAATTTTATGTAAGGTGTTCAACATACTATTTTGATTTTTGTCTTCAACTATTTGTCCCTATATTTTCTACTAAATTTGGGAAATGATTATTAAACGTATCTTCTACATTTGACTTATCATTCATAGCCCTTCCATTTAATTCAATAGTGATGTTATCCTGCTCTGTCTCTTGTTTTTGCTACACTCCATATAGCCTTAAGTCTGTTGTCACAATTACTAATTTCTGACATAATGTGTGTGTTTGATTGATTTTTAATACATTTTCTTGGTAATTTTGAGTAGTTTTTTAATGTGCAGCTACTGCAAAATCTTTACTTGTTCTTGCGAGCAGAAGAATTTCCCTTTTCCTGTCTCATGATACTTTAATCCCTGCAGTGACCCATGGAGTTTTACAAGGCTGTTTAATATCATTTCTGGTTAGCTTATGCAGAAAGCTTTTTTCAAATCATAATATGAATTTATAATAGGATAGATTAAATTTTATGTCAACATTTGGTTCATTATAATTTCATACCAGGTATACTGTATAAATACAGACTCACTAGACATAATAGACATCAGCATGGCTCTCTTGTAGTATACATTATGAATCTGATAAAATGAACAGATATTTCCACCATCCCAATGGCATTTACCTCCTGAATCACTACTCATCACTGCTGATGCCACCTCCCTGAACACCAACATCCATCATGCCCATGGCCTTGCTACTATCAAATACTATCTCTGTAAACATCCATCAGACTCCAAACCCATCACCTCAGTCATTATACAACTTATCTACTATATTATGATCCACTACTACTTTTCCGGTGAAAGGAAGGTTTACATACAAATCCACGACACATCCGTGGGCAACACATGGAATCATCCCATTCCAACCCGTTTATGGGTTATCTAGTAGAAACCTTTCTAGCTCCCAAAACTACCAACCTCTAGTCTGGTTCAGGTTTTTTGTGATATCTTCATGATCAGGACTCAGGGCGAAGACAACCTATCCACATTCCTTCACAACCTCAACACCTTTTCTTCCATCTGCTTCATCTGATCCTCCTCTACTCATCAAGTCAATTTCATGGACGTTATTCTCTGCCTCACTGATATCCACACTTGTGTCCACATTAAACCCAGAACCACCAACATTAACTGGATTTCAACAACTCGCATCCCTTCCACACTAAAAATCCCTCCCATACAGCCTAGCTACCTGTGAGCAATGTGTCTGCAGTGATCAGAACTCACTTGCCCAGTATGCTGAAGGCCTCACAAAGGCCTTCACAGGCAGGCAATACAACCTCCCCCACTCCCAAACCTAGTCCACAAATAGATTTCTTATGCCCCATCCTCACATACACCCAATCCTCCCACAACCTACACTAATCAGCAACAAAGGAACACCCCCCTAGTCACCCAGCATCTTGCTGGACTGGAACAGCTGAACCATATCATTTGCCAGAGCTTTGATTATCTCACATCCTGCCCTAAAATGAGGGACTTTCTACCTGAGATTCTTCCTACCCTTCCTGAAGTGGTCATTAATCACCCACCCAATCTACACAACATCCTAGCCCGTCCCTATGCCACTCCCACTCTCAACCCCTTGCCACAGGGGTCATATCATTGAGGCAGACCAAGGTGTAAGGCATGCCCAATCCACCCACCCAGCACCTCCTATTCCAGTCTTGTCACAGGCTTATCGTACTGCCGTCAGAGGCTGGATTACTTGCTTTCACAAGTAGCCATGTCATAAAGCAATTCTGCTATGATCACAGCACAGACTTTTATTTTGGCATAACTACCAACCAGATGTCCACCAGGATGAATGGCCACCACCAAACTGTTGCCAAGAACGAAGTTGAGTTGCTGTTGGTGGCACAACATGCAGCTGAGCACAGTGTGCTCAATTTTAGTGGCTGCTTCACAACCCTGGTCATCTGTATCCTTCCCTCCACTGCCATATTCTCTGAACTACACAAATGGGAGTTCTCCTTACAACACATCCTCTGCACCTGCAATCATCCTGGCCTCAGTCTCAAGTAACACACTGTCCCTGCACCCTCCTCTCAACAGTTTCTCCCGCCTCCATCCTGTCACCCCCTTCCAATTCACATCCCCATGTCACTTTCAGCATAGGCCAATCCCCACTGGCCCCTGTATTTGTTCATTACATTTGCAGCCCATATACCTGCCACTCCTCCCTCCCGCATACCTATCTGGCAAACCAGCCTCCTCCCTTTACTCTAACTCATAAAAGGGTAACTCTGAAAGCTACCAAGTTTCCTTTCTTTTTATCTGTGCCTATTGATAACTCAATGCTTCTGCTTTATAGTGAATGGTCTCCTTTAACCCAAAAGTAAATATTTCAGGTTTATATTTCATTGTATTGTCATTAAGTAGTGTGACAGTTTTTGCAGACACATCCATAAATTTTCAGATGCTGGGTTACTGTTAAGCAATTCAGTGCTACGAAAAGTGTTAGCAAACATGGAGTGGTGCGTCAAGAATGCATTTTCAGACTCTGACGATGCCAATGTTGGACGTTGCATTGTTCATGCTTCAGGACTCTCATGCCAGGATTCTGTTCAGGTAAAAATCTGGAGGTAGAATATTCACTGTTTTGGGTTTTTATTCTTGAAATTACCAACATTATTTTATGTTACAAAAAAGTTCATTTATGGAATTAATATTTATATTTAAGATAGCTATGACAACTATAAGAGGCCAGATTTTAGAGTGCTGTAGTTTCTGTTTCTTATAATGTCGGCATTCTTATTATAATTTAGCTTCTGTGAAATCTATAATGGTGTGAAAATTATTGGATTCAAGCAGAATATTTGCAAAAATGAACTCGTTTTGTATTATATACTCATTTATTTAACAGCTAAATGTTACATCAGTATTTTGTGTACATGAGTTTCACCTTGATTAACATTTCAGTCCTTCTCTGCATGCATTCTGCTAGGAATGGGCAAAGATTTTCCAATTTCTTCATATGTGTGTATTTCTGTAAGCTGCTCAAGGAGTTACACGTTTGTTGTAAAGAGGGTTTCCTCCAATCTTTGCTTTACAAACTGATCACATACTTTCTATTGGGTTCACATCTTTGCTGTTCCTAGGCCATGACAAAGTTTTTACATCATTTTTAGCAAAGAATTGTTCGACTGACTTGGCTTTATGATGCAACAATTTGTCATAAAAACAGAGTCACCATGAGAAAACCACTTCACCATCTGAAGCAGTATATCTTTTCCTTGTTGCTGTTGATTCATTGAACCTTGAACAATATATGTTCCATATGTACCATTTACAGATATTATGCCCCACACCATAACAGAAATTGGGCGCTTGACTGTTTGAGCCACACGTAACATAATCAACAGGCCATCACTAGCTCTTTTGAGATACTGGCTGCTCACCTCACACATTGACAACATGGGCTCATCTGAAGAGCAGACCTGTAATAATATCTAAAGAAATAGCAAATAGAACATTAAGATTTCAGGTTTTATAGGATTATTTAATTAGATCATTTTCCCCCACATGTAGTTTCAGAGAAAATCATGATTTCGGAGTATCTTAAAAAGTATCTTACCTTGCTCCAGCCAGTCTCAAACAGATTTTTAATTTCATTAGCGCCATTGAGTCAATTATAAGCCATTGCAGATCTTAATTTGGATGTCTTTTTTGAGCTGGCTGCGCTGTCTTTATGTAGAGGAGAGCTGCGGTAGATGGTGCAGTGGGTGCTGTGCCGTGTGCACAAGTTATGGGCAGCCTCTGGGGGCTGGCCCACACAGGTGCTGTTGGTGGAGTATTTGAGTGTAGTGTGCCTGCAGCCTGGTGCTGAAGTGTGTATACAAAGATGATGTACAGTGCTATATCATGTCTTCCTCCTTGGGGAAAGAGTGCTCCTCTGATGCAGGCGTCAGGGTGACTGATGATACATCCCTGGCCTCTGCGGCAGGCATGGCAGGTGATGACGGCAACAGCAGGAGGAGATTCTGGGCCAGAACTGATAAATACAGGTGAAAGTGCTGCAGTCATAATCATGCGCACCGGCCAGTCTTCCTCTTGTTATGTACAAGGGAGGACGGACAATCAGGGTGCTGTTAGCAGCTTGATATACGCGTCCTTGACGTTGCGGAACTGTGCTGATGGTGAAGGCTTGGGTGGAAGCACTGGGGATGCTGGTGGTGAAGGGCCTGACAGTGCTGGTCCAGCTGGTGGTGGAAGCACAGTTGGCAGCGAAGCACCGTGGGACATCTTGGACCTATTGACCTACTGATAACAAACACACCCGAACTTTTTGACTCTGTAAGTGCAGAACAGGGAATCAGTGACCATAAGTGTGTTGCAGCATCCCTGAATATGGAAGTAAATAGGAATATAAAAAAAGGGAGGAAGGTTTATCTGTTTAGCAAGAGTAATAGGAGGCAGATTGCAGACTACTTAACAGATCAAAACGAAAATTTCTGTTCTGACACTGAAAATGTTGAGTGTTTATGGAAAAAGTTCAAGGCAATAGTAAAATGCATTTTAGACAGGTATGTGCCGAGTAAAACTGTGAGGGACAGGAAAAACCCAGTGTGGTTCAACAACAATGTTAGGAAACTACTGCGAAAGCAAAGAGAGCTTCACTCCAAGTGTAAACGCAGCCAAAACCTCTCAGACAAACATAAGCTAAACGATGTCAAAGTTAGCATGAGGAGGGCTATGTGTGAAGTGTCCAGTGAATTAGAAAGTAAAATTCTATGTATCGACTTGACAGAAAATCCTAGTAAGTTCTGGTCTTACGTTAAATCAGTAAGTGGATCAAAACAGTATATCCAGACACTCTGGGATGACAATGGCATTGAAACAGAGGAAGACACGCGTAAAGCTGAAATACTAAACACCTTTTTCCAAAGCTGTTTCACAGAGGAAGACTGCACTGCAGTTCCTTCTCTAAATCCTCGCACGAACGAAAAATGACTGACATTGAAATAAGTGTCCAAGCAATAGAAAAGTGACTGAAATCAATCAAAACAGGAAAGTCCACTGGACCTGATGGGATACCAATTCGATTCTACACAGAGTACGCGAAAGAACTTGCCCCCTTCTAACAGCTGTGTACCGCAAGTCTCTAGAGGAACGGAAGGTTCCAAATGATTGGAAAAGAGCACAGGTAGTTCCAGTTTTCAAGGAGGGTCGTCGAGCAGATGCGCAAAACTATAGGCCTAAATCTCTGACAGTGATCTGTTGTAGAATTTGAGAACATGTTTTTTTGCTCGCATATCATGTCATTTCTGGAAACTCAGAATCTACTCTGTAGAAATCAACATGGATTCCAGAAACAGCGATCATGTGAGACCCAACTCGCTTTATTTATTCATGAGACCCAGAAAATATTAGATACAGGCTCCCAGGTAGATGACATTTTCCATGACTTCCAGAAGGCGTTCGATACAGTTCGGCACTGTCGCCTGATAAACAAAGTAAGAGCCTACAGAATATCAGACCAGCTGTGTGGCCGGATTGAAGAATTTTTAACAAACTGAACACAGCATGTTATTCTCAATGGAGAGACATCTACAGAGGTTAAAGTAACCTCTGGCGTGCCACAGGGGAGTGTTATTGGGCCATTGCTTTTCACAATATATGTAAATGACTTAGTAGATAGTGTCGGAAGTTCCATGCGGCTTTCTGCGGATGATGCTGTAGTATACAGAGGAGTTGCAGCATTAGAAAGTTGCAGGGAAATGCAGGAAGATCTGCAGCGGATAGGCACTTGGTGCAGTGAGTGACAACTGACCCTTAACATAGACAAATGTAATGTATTGTGAATACATAGAAAGGAGGATCCTTTATTGTATGATAATATGATAGCGGAACAAACACTGGTAGCAATTACTATTGTAAAATACAGCAGTAGTGCAGCAGCAGTGCAGTAGGGAGTCACATATTTAGCTTTCATATTTGTTTTGTAGTTTGATTCTTAATTTCTCTCTGAGTGTTTGTGCACTTGCATATTTAATTACATAAAATCCTTGTGTATTCTCGTATTTGAGAGGAGTTATATTGCTTATTGATAGCTGTAAAGTATAAATTCGCAGAGTCCTTAGTCAGTTGTTTGTTTTGGACAGCCAGTGCTTTCTGTTTGTTTCGTAGAGTCAGTTAGCAGCAGGCAGGGACCAGTGCAGTTTCATCTGTGGTTGCAGAGTGACGTGTGAGAACAGCAGTAGCAGAAACTAGTCATATATTCAGTTTTTTGTATTAATTCCACAGGTTTAATTCAAATTACTTTGTGTGTTTGTGTGGTGAAATTTTTCGGATCTTTGCATATTTTCGAATTAGAAATGGGTAGTATCAAATTTTAATAACGGTAGAGGGCAACATTGCATAGGCGGTTGTCATTTGTACTAACACAGGGGTAGGATCGCATTGTAATATCTATATAGTGGCGTAGTCATGGTTATTTGATTGCTTAGTTCATAAGTAATTGTTCATATATCGCAGCTGCTAGCATGAGTTTCTTAGAAGTAGATACCTTAGGGGTTGCGAAGCAACTCAAATCACTTGATATGGGCAAGTCTTCAGGTCCAGATTGTATACCGATTAGGTTCCTTTCAGATTACGCTGATACAATAGCTCCCTACTTAGCAATCATATACAACCGCTCACTCACCATTAGATCTGTACCTACAGATTGGAAAATTGCGCAGGTCGCACCAGTGTTTAAGAAGGGTAGTAAGAGTAATCCATCGAACTACAGACCTATATCATTGATGTCGGTTTGCAGTAGGGTTTTGGAGCGTATACTGTATTCAAACATTATGAATCACCTCAAAGGGAACGATCTATTGATACGTAATCAGCATGGTTTCAGAAAACATCGTTCTTGTGCAACGCAGCTAGCTCTTTATTCGCACGAAGTAATGGCCGCTATTGACAGGGGATCTCAAGTTGATTCCATATTTCTAGATTTCCGGAAAGCTTTTGACACCATTCCTCACAAGCGACTTCTAATCAAGCTGCGGGCCTATGGGGTATCGTCTTAGTTGTGCCACTGGATTCGTGATTTCCTGTCAGGAAGGTCGCAGTTCGTAGTAAGACGGCAAATCATCGAGTAAAACTGAAGTGATATCAGGTGTTCCCCAGGGAAGCGTCCTGGGACCTCTGCTGTTCCTGATCTATATAAATGACCTGGGTGACAATCTGAGCAGTTCTCTTAGGTTGTTCGCAGATGATGCTGTAATTTACCGTCTAGTAAGGTCATCCGAAGACCAGTACAGTTGCAAAGCGATTTAGAAAAAATTGCTGTATGGTGTGGCAGGTGGCAGTTGACGCTAAATAACGAAAAGTGTGAGGTGATCCACATGAGTTCCAAAAGAAATCTGTTGGAATTCGATTACTCGATAAATAGTACAATTCTCAAGGCTGTCAATTCAACTAAGTACCTGGGTGTTAAAATTACGAACAACTTCAGTTGGAAAGACCACATAGATAATATTGTGGGGAAGGCGAACCAAAGGTTGCGTTTCATTGGCAGGACACTTAGAAGATGCAACAAGTCCACTAAAGAGACAGCATACACTACACTCGTTCATCCTCTGTTAGAATATTGCTGCGCGGTGTGGGATCCTTACCAGGTGTGATTGACAGAGGACATTGAAAGGGTGCAAAAAAGGACAGCTCGTTTTGTATTATCACATAATAGGGGAGAGAGTGTGGCAGATATGATACGCGAGTTGGGATGGAAGTCATTAAAGCAAAGACTTTTTTGTCGCGGAGAGATCTATTTATGAGATTTCAGTCACCAACTTTCTCTTCTGAATGCGAAAATATTTTGTTGAGCCCAACCTACATAGGTAGGAATGATCATCAAAATAAAATAAGAGAAATCAGAGCTCGAACAGAAAGGTTTAGGTTTTCGTTTTTCCCACGCGCTGTTCGGGAGTGGAATGGTAGAGAGATAGTATGATTGTGGTTCGATGAACCCTCTGCCGAGCACTTAAATGTGAATTGCAGAGTAATCATGTAGATGTAGATGTAGAGCTCAATCTCGCACTGGTGATGCAACTGTGCAGTCGCATATTGCTGTTTTATTTGTCGCAACTCTATACGTCCAGATATTAGCAGTAGGATGGATAGGGTGTGTGCGTGCTGTGTGCGGGTGCAGGAGGAGCTGGTAGCGGTTTGCGAGCAGCTGAGCGTGCTGTTGGCCACAGTCAGCCGCCTTCAGGCTGCTGCCTCGAGGTGCAGTGACGGCGGAGAGTCTGGCGCGTCGCTTGAGAAACCCCAGGTGTCGCTTGCTGCGTCCGCTGACTCAGCCACTGAGGCACATTCTAGTGTACCCGGCACGTTGGGGCCGCCCTCAGCTCAGGGTGAGTGGCGGACTGCAATGCGTTCGCATTGCTCGAGGCGGAGGGTCAATGTGGAGGCTGGCCACCTGGCCTCGCCCATTCATCCTGTTAGTGGGTGGGTCGCTGCTCCTTCAGCAGGGCCCGAGCAGGCACACGGGGGCAAAGGCTTGCTGGTTATTTTGAGCTTCAACGTTAGGCGGGTGATGGAGCCCCTTAGGGAAAGAGCGTACAGGGCTGGAAAGAATTCCAACGTACACTCAGTTTGTCTGCCGGATGGCCTCATCCAAGATGTGGAGGCGGCCTTGCCTGCAGCTATCGAGCGTACGGGTTGTAGTCGTCTGCAAGTAGTTGCTCATGTCGACACCAATGATGCCTGTCGCTTGGGTTCTGAGGCGATCCTCAGTCCATACAGGCGGCTGGCGGATTTTGTGAAGACCGCTGGCCTCGCACGCGGGGTGCAAGCAGAGCTCTCTATTTGCAGCATCGTTCCCAGAGTGGATCGGGGTCCTTTGGTTTGGAGCCGAGTGGAGGGTCTCAACCAGAGGCTTCGTCGACTCTGTGACGGTCTTGGCTGAAGATTTCTAGACCTGCACTATTGGGTGGGGAATTGTAGGACACCCCTAGATAGGTCAGGGGTGCACTACACAAAGGAAGTGGCTACTCGGGTAGTAGAGTACTTGTGGCGTGCACATGGGGTTTTTTTTAGGCTAGGCAGTAGTGCGAGGTGTCCCGATGAACACTCGCCAGGCGATGTGCAGGCAGGGAAATCAGGACGCGGTCAGTGTAAAGACACTTCAGCTATCAAGATATTAGCAGTAAATTTTCAGAGTGTTCGGAATAAAGTTCCTGAATTTACTGCCCTCCAGGAAGCGTGTGGCGCGCAAATTATTCTCAGGACTAAGACTAAGACCTGAAATAGGAAGTTCTGAAATATTTAGTAAGGGTTGGAACGTGTATCGGAAAGACAGATTAGACACCGTAGGAGGTGGTGTCTTCATTGCAGTTGACAAAAATATTGTGTCTACTGAGGTCGAAGTAGAGTGTGATTGTGAAGTTATCTGGACACGTTTAACAGGGCTAGGAGAAATAAAGTTAATTGTTGGGTGTTATTATCGGCCACCAGGTTCCACCGTGACACTTCTAGAATCATTCAAAGGGAGTCTACACTCTGTATCACGGAAGTACCCGGATCGTGCTATATTAGTCCGAGGTGACTTCAACCTACCTAGTATAGACTGGGATGTCTATGGATTCATTACAGGTGGTACAGACAAGCCGTCGTGTGAATTATTTTTGAACACATTATCCGAAAACCGTCTTGAGCAGCTAAATTGACAGCCAACACGTAATGGAAATATTTTAGATCTGGTAGCCACGAACAGACCAGACTTCATCGACGGTGTCAGTGTCGAGACAGGGATTGGTGATCATGATGTTGTCATTACGACTATGGTTATGAAAGTTAAAAAGTCAGTCAAGAAGGCTAGGAGAGTATTCTTACTAGAAAGAGCAGATAAGCAGTTGTTAGCATCCCACTTAGTAAATGAAACGACTTCATTTACTTCCAGTACGATGGACGTGGAAGAATTATGGGCAAATTTTAAACACATTGTAAATCACGCATTGGACAAGTATGTGCTGAAAAAGTGGGTTACAGACGGAAAAGACCGACCGTGGTTTAACAGCGCAATTCGGAGAATGCTCAGGAAGCAAAGACAGTTGCACTCGCGGTACAAGAAAGATTGGGAGAATGAGGACAGGCAAAAGTTAGTAGAGATTCGTGCTGCTGTAAAAAGAGCGATGTGCGAAGCATACAACCACTACCACCATCATACCTTAACAAAAGATCTTGCTGAAAACCCAAGGAAATTCTGGTCTTACGTAAAATCGGTAAGCGGGTCAAAGGCTTCCATCCAGTCACTCACTGATCAGTCTGGCCTGGCAACAGAAGACAGCAAAACGAAAGCTGAAATTTTAAATTTAGCATTTGAGAAATCTTTCACGCAGGAGGATCGTACAAACATACCGCTGTTTGAGTCTCATACAGATTCCTGTATGGAGGACATAGTGATAGACATCCCTGGGGTTGCGAAGCAGCTGAATGGGTTGAAAATAAATAAATCGCCAGGTCCTGATGGGATCCCAAATTGGTTTTACAGAGTGTACTCTACTGCACTGGCTCCTTACTTAGCTTGCATTTATCATGAATCTCTTGCCCAACGTAAAGTCCCGAGCGACTGGAAAAAAGCGCAGGTAACACCTGTATATAAGAAGGGTAGAAGGACAGATCCTCAAAATTACAGACCAATATCCTTAACATCGGTTTGTTGCAGGATTCTCGAACATATTCTCAGTTCGAATATAATGAATTTCCTTGAAACAGAGAAGTTGCTGTCCGTGCATCAGCACGGCTTTAGAAAGCATCGCTCCTGTGAAACGCAACTTGCCCTTTTTTCACATGATATCTTGCGAACCATGGATGAAGGGTATCAGACGGATGCCATATTCCGTGACTTCTGGAAAGCGTTTGACTTGGTGCCCCACTGCAGACTCCTAACTAAGGTACGAGCATATGGGATTGGTTCCCAAGTATGTGAGTGGCTCGAAGACTTCTTAAGTAATAGAACCCAGTACGTTGTCCTCGATGGTGAGTGTTCATCGGAGGTGAGGGTATCATCTGGAGTGCCCCAGGGAAGTGTGGTAGGTCCGCTGTTGTTTTCTATCTACATAAATGATCTTTTGGAAAGGGTGGATAGCAATGTGCGGCTGTTTGCTGATGATGCTGTGGTGTCGTCGTTGAGTGACTGTAGGAGGATACAAGATGACTCGGACAGGATTTGTGATTGGTGTAAAGAATGGCAGCTAACTCTAAATATAGATAAATGTAAATTAATGCAGATGAATAGGAAAAAGAATCCCGTAATGTTTGAATACTCCATTAGTAGTGTAGCGCTTGACACAGTCACGTCGATTAAATATTTGGGCGTAACATTGCAGAGCGATATGAAGTGGGACAAGCATGTAATGGCAGTTGTGGGGAAGGCAGATAGTCATCTTCGGTTCATTGGTAGAATTTTGGGAAGATGTGGTTCATCTGTAAAGGAGATTGCTTATAAAACACTAATACGGCCTATTCTTGAGTACTGCTCGAGTGTTTGGGATCCCTATCAGGTCGGATTGAGGGAGGACATAGAAGCAATTCAAAGGCGGGCTGCTAGATTTGTTACTGGTAGGTTTGATCATCACGCAAGTGTTACGGAAATGCTTCAGGAACTCGGGTGGGAGTCTCTGGAGGAAAGAAGGCGTTCTTTTCGTGAATCGCTACTGAGGAAATTTAGAGAATCAGCATTTGAGGCTGACTGCAGTACAATTTTACTGCCGCCAACTTATATTTCACGGAAAGACCACAAAGATAAGATAAGAGAGATTAGGGCTTGTACAGAGGCATATAGTCAGTCATTTTTCCCTCGTTCTGTTTGGGAGTGGAACAGGGAGAGAAGATGCTAGTTGTGGTACGAGGTACCCTCCGCCATGCACCGTATGGTGGCTTGTGGAGTATGTATGTGGATGTAGATGTAAAATATCTGGGAGTACGCGTACGGAACGATTTGAAGTGGAATGATCATATAAAATTAATTGTTCGTAAGGCGGGTGCCAGGTTGAGATTCATTGGGAGAGTCCTTAGAAAATGTAGTCCACCAACAAAGGAGGTGGCTAACAAAACACTCATTCGACCTATACTTGAGTATTGCTCATCAGTGTGGGATCCGTACCAGGTCGGGTTGACAGAGGAGATAGAGAAGATCCAAAGAAGAGTGGCGCGTTTCGTCACAGGGTTATTTGGTAAGCATGATAGCGTTACGGAGATGTTTAGCAAACTCAAGTGGCAGACTCTGCAAGAGAGGTGCTCTGCATCGTGGTGTAGCTTGGTGTCCAGGTTTCGAGAAGGTGCGTTTCTGGATGAGATATCGAATATATTGCTTCCCCCTACTTATACCTCCCAAGGAGATCATGAATGTAAAATTAGAGAGATTCGAGCGCACACGGAAGCTTTCCGGCAGTCGTTCTTCCCGCGAACCATACGCGACTGGAACAGGAAAGGGAGGTAATGACAATGGCACGTAGGGTGCCCTGTGCCGCACACCGTTGGGTGGCTTGCGGAGTGTGAATGTAGATGTAGATGTAGATGTAGACAGGCTGGCAGCATGCATTGGGGCACCAGACCTTCGAGGAGAGGCCGGAGGGGGTGACATCCACAAAGAGGGCTGGTGTGCTCCTACAGCAGGGACGCCTCCCAAAGTCTGGATGGGTGCCAATGGAGGAGGCAAAGGTGGTGGTGGTAGTGGTGGTGGTGGTGGTGGTGGGCCCGCAGCCCTTGCCATGGCATAAGGACACAGCTGATCATGACGGTGTACCACCAGCCATACAAGGGCAGTGGCTGTGGCAGCTGTGGACCATGAACAGAATCCGCTTAGGTCAGCAGCCAAACCCCCGATCCCAGACCCTGTTGGAACCAGAAGCGAACCGTGAAGAGGTCCACACCAAAGGTCATTGATGGGGTGTCATGAGAGATGCAAGAGGATATGTGGCTAGTGATTATGGAAAGTCTTGGTCAGACTCCAGTTCCCCACTGACATGCCCTGTAAGAACTCAAGAAGTGCCTCAAGATGTTGTCCATGGAAGAGTCCATGATGTACTTCATCATTTGAATCTCGAACATGCGGATGCGCTGTTCAGCATCGCCATTAGATTGGGTGTGGAATGGAGGAGCAGTAACTTGGCAATTATGTTGATGGGCACAGAAATTGTGGGAAGGCTGAGACTCAAACTGTGCACTGTTATCCATCCCAGGCATATAATACAATCTTTCAATAGAAAATTTTTTTGAGGGGGTCTGAACCGTAGCCACAGCTGTCATGGAAGAATAGTGGATAACTTACAAAAATTTTGAGAAAGCATGAAAAACCACCAACCAGTAAGAATTGAGGAAGGGACCCACAAAATCAACATGGATGGTTTCCCACAGATGCTGTGGTGCTAGCTATGGAGAGAGTGTGACCTGTGGCACTACCTGTCACGAAGCACTCTGAGAGCAGGCCATGAAAAGACGCACAATGTCACCATCGGTGCAGGGCAAAATGTGTTGACAGGCCAATGACTTGGTAAGAGAGAACCCCCAATGTCCCAGATGTAGAAGCTGACGTATATCGTGCCATAGAGCAATTGTGAGCACAACCCTGGGTGATGGCTTATCCATAGCTAAGAGAACACGACCATTGAACACTGAAAGGTAGTGATGAAGGACAAAATAGCTACATAAAGGATCCAAAGCCCTACCTGGACACCTGTCCTGCCAACCATGCTGAACAAGGTGAACAACTTGGCACAAAACTGGATAAGCAGCAACACCAGCAATGATCTGGGAGTCTGTAATATGAAACACTTCCACTGTACATTGCACCTCAAAACAAAGGAGTTCATCCTGATCAAAAGTAAGGACCAGTTCCATCAGAAGTCAGGACAATGCATCGGCATTGGCATGCTGTGCAGTAGGCCAAAAATGTATTTCATAGTTGCAGCAAGACAGAAACAAGGCCCAACAGTGGAGGCAATGTGCTGCTTTGTTGGGAATTGAAGCAGAAGGATTAAATAACAAAACAAAGGGCTTGTGGGCCATAATGAGGTGGAGCTTAGACACACAAACATTCTTGAGGGCGTAGGCAGTAGCAAGTGCTTCCTTTTCGACTTGGGAGTAGTAATAATGAGCAAAGTTGAGCGTTTTTGACGCGTAAGCTATCAGACATTCTGAACCGTGCTCATAGAGATGTGAAAGAACAGCCACAAGGCCATACTGAGAGGTGTCTGTATCCAAGACCAGACAGTGGCCAAGATGGAAGGTAGTGAAACAAAGTGCAGAGTGCAATTTAGATTTCAAAAGTACGAATGTGCACTCGCAGACTCGCTCCCACCAAAGAGGAACCTCCTTGTGGAGCAATTTGTGGGGGAGGTGGGCTAACGTGCCTGCACCTGGAATGAATTGTGATGATAGGCAATTTTCTCTAAAAATGCTTGGAGTTCTTTGACATTGGAAGGGTGAGGCAGAGTGGTGACAGCAGCAGTGACATGATGACATAAAGGCTTTGCACCATCCTAAGACACCTCAAACTCCAAATACACAGTGGATGGATGAAAAGAATGTGACTTGGCCAAGTTGCACTTCAGTCTCGTGTTATGTAATGTCCTAAAAGGAGCACTGTATTTAAATGCAGGAGAGCTCTGGTAGACAGTACAGTGGGTGCTATTGCATGTGCATAGATTGAAGGCTGCCTCTGGTGACTGCCCCACACACATGCCATTGGTGGAGAATTTGAGTGTGGTTTGCCTGTGGCCTGATGCCATGGCACATATCCAGACATGATCTACAGAGCTATAGCAGAATACACAAGATTTTTGTGTATGTAGATCACCAATTTTTGTGAAGTTTGTAGCCTTTTAGCTATTTCCTGTGTGAATACTGTTTTTCTTGTGGTAAAACATTTGCAACAATATTTGTCCTAGGTGAAAGATCACTTTCTCAACTTAATTTTGAAATTCTAATATCTATACAAATTATTGATATAGCTGTTTTTAAGATGTTGTTTAAAGATAAAACACTTAAAACTTATCTAGATCATGTTTTAAAGAACGAAATTTATTAAGAATGTACTGGAGATTGTATGATAACCAACTAAGTTGCACAAGCAGTGTTAGTAACCCTGTTTCATAGACAGAAATAATAAATGCACCAAGACAATGAAATTCAAAGATGTTATAAACATTTCAAAAGACAAAAACAAAAACTAGTATGTTTTGGAGTGACAAATGCCAAAGTTTTAAATTTCACTTCCAATACATTGTTCACACAAGAGAATTGTAGAAACATACTGTCATTTGACCATCAAACTGACTCCCATATGGACGACTTAGTAATAAATATCCCTGGCAGGGAGAAATAAATGAAAGACTTGAAAGCAAATAAGTCATCAGGTTTGTAATGGATCCCAATTCAGTTTTACAAAGAGCATTTACTGAGCTTGCATTTATGGTGAATTTCTTGCCCAGCGCAAAATCGCAATTGACAGGAAAAAGTCACAGGTGACTCCTGCATATAAGAAAGATAAAAGAACGGACCCACAAAATTACAGACCAATATCCCTAACAAGGGTTTGCTGCAAAGTCATTGAATATATTCTCAGTTTGAGAATAATAAATTTTCTCGAGACTGAGAAACTTATGTCCATGAATCAGCTTTGTTTTAGAAAGCGTCACTCATGCGAAACTCAGCTTACCCTTTTCTCACATGATATACTGTGAATTATGGATGAAGAGCAACAGGCAGACTCTATATTTCTAGATTTCCAGAAAGCATTTGACACGGTGCCCTACTACAGGCTGTTAATGAAGGTATGAGCATAGGGAATAGATTCCCAGATATGTGAGACTCTCAAAGACTTCTTAAGGTATACAAGCCAGTGTGTTGTCCTCAACTGCAGGTATTCATTAGAGGCAAGCGTATCATCAGGAGTGCCTCAAGGAAGTGTATATACATAAATGATTTGGCGGACAGCGTGGACAGTAATTTGTGGTTGTTTGCTAATGACGCTGTGGTGTATGGTAAGTTGTTGGCTGTGGTCTATGGTCAGGTGTCAAAGTTGAGTGACTAGGATAATACAAGATGATTTGGACAAAATTTCTAATTGGTGTGATGATAGGCATCTAGCTCTAAATGTAGAAAAATGTAAGTTAATGTGGATGTATGGGAAAAACAAACCCGTAATGTTCAGGTACAGCATTAATACTGTCCTGCTCAACAGTCACGTCGTTTAAATATCTGGACATAATGTTGCAAAGCAATATGAAATGGAATGAGCATGTGAGGACTGTGCTAGGGAAAGCGAATGGTTGACTTTGGTATATTGGGAGAATTGTAGAAAAGTGTGGTTCATCTGTGAAAGACACTGCATATAGGACCTATTCTTGAGTACTGCTCGAGTGTTTGGGATCCGTAGCAGGTTAGGTTAAGGGAAGCAACTCAGAGGTGGGCTGCTGGATTTGTTACCAGTAGGTTCAAACAACACACAAATATTACAGAGAAGCTTCCGGAACTCAAATGGGAATCCCTGGAGGGACGGTGACATTCTTTTTGAGGAGCACTATTGAGAAAATTTAGAGAACAAGGATTTGAAGCTGACTACAGAGCGATTCTACTGCCACCAACATACATTGCATGTATGGACTACAAAGATAAGATATGAGAAATTGGGGCTCATATGGTGGCATATAGACAGTCACTTTTCCCTCACTCTATTTGCAAGTGGAACAGGAAAGGAAATGACTAGTGATGGTACAGGGTACTTTCCGCAGCATGCTCTACGGTGACTTGCAGAATATTGATGTAGATGAAAACTAGTAATTCAAAAAATTTTCACTCCCATTTTTAACAATTTTATAACATTTGTGTGTGACAGCAAAGTGACATAGTGTTATACTCAGTACAGTAGAATTTGAGAATTTTTAACTGTTTGTGGGTATCATAGATAACTGATGTTGATTGTAACTAATTTGAAAAGAGATAAAGACAATGGAAAAAGAACACCACACACACACACACACACACACACACACAGATAGAGAGAGAGAGAGAGAGAGAGAGAGAGAGAGAGAGAGAGAACTTCATAAAAATGTATACCAATGTTGATACACTAACTACCTAATGACTACTGAACAAAATGTCCTGTAAAACCTGAACCTCTCTGACACCACATCTTGTGTAACATGTAGGTACTCACAGTACTCTGTGATTGTCTAGTGGCTGACATCTGATGCACTCAGCTGCCCCTCACTATAAACATTCATATTCTGTGTACCTCAGATTCTTTAACTTTCTCACCACAGAGGTGCACATAATGTTGTCAGAGATAACAAGCTTTCCATTCTATGTTGCCTTCCCTGTTTTATTGTTTGTTTTCTTGGCACTTAAGAAAAAAGGGAAGTGGTGTGTGCATAACTTAGCTATGCCTCACAGTGCCATTTCTGATCTTCCTTTTGCTTTCTCTGAATTCTTCTTCAGCTGCATATTTTTGTGATGTTTTGCCATGTTATTTGTTTACCTCATAATGGCACAGGCAAGCTGTTAAAGCAGATGCATCATTTACAAAATTTGCTGAAAATCCCACTTTTTAACAAGAAATTTAGGGTGGAATATAATAAAATACTTGTACGAGTACAGATAACTGAAGGCAAGCAAATAGGAAGGACAATACAAAGATGCTTAGCAATCAGAAAAAGCCTTCAGAGGGTGCGCACTCATGTGTGCATGCCAGCGTGCGCACACACACACACACACACACACACACACACACACACACACACACACACACACACACACACACGGAATTGTAATACATTGTAGGAACATGAAATTTTTTTGTACAATTTGTGTAGTAGGTACTGTCTGTAACATTGATACCTCCTAATGACACTGATTGTATCACTGCACAAAAAGCACGGTTGACCAGGATTATCTATTGCCTTTTGTGACATGTATAATATGAGTGAAATTGGTTCCACATGTTCGTCACTTCTGAAATGTGTGCCGATTTTGTAAAAGAAGGTAATTTGTCTGAAGGTGTGTTGTTATGAGTTTTTAGCTGTCAGGTTCACATGCCAAATAGGATTGATTTGGAAAAGTTGAGTTCTGCAGGTTGTCAAAGAACTAGCTTAGCAAGGTTTGGAATGTGGATCACATTACTGGACATTTTGATGAGTTGAGGTATGGATGTGAAAATAAGTTATTTCTTACTTCTCCCTAGATCCTAATGTGAAGTAAGATTATGCTGCAATAAGACCTGAGATATTCAAGTCACATGATAGTAATAATACTAGGACAGGAAGTGGTTCCACAGTTATGTTGACGAAGTAGGCTTTATGGTTGTAACTTTAAAGGTTAATACTGGACTCGCATTCGGCAGGATGACGGTTCAATCCTACATCCGGCCATCCTGATTTAGGTTTCCCATGATTTCTCTAAATCTGTTCAGGCAAATTCCAGGATGGTTCCTTTGAAAAGAGCACGGCCGACTTCCTTAACCATCCTTCCCTAATGCGATGAGACCGATGATATCGCAGTTTGGTCTCCTCCCCCCAAAACTACCCAACTCTAAAGGTTAACAACTTGAGTACACAGCAGCTACTGAATTTTCTTAATAAGAGTTCATCATGTATTCCATTGTAATTGTTGTTGTTGTTGTGGTCTTCAGTCCTGAGACTGGTTTGATGCAGCTCTCCATGCTATTCTATCCTGTGCAAGCTTCTTCATCTCCCAGTACCTACTGCAACCTACATCCTTCTGAATCTGCTTAGTGTATTCATCTCTTGGTCTCCCCCTACGATTTTTACCCTCCACGATGCCCTCCAATACTAAATTGGTGATCCCTTGATGCCTCAGAACATGTCCTACGAACCGATCCCTTCTTCTGGTCAAGTTGTGCCACAAACTTCTCTTCTCCCCAATCCTATTCAGTACCTCCTCATTAGTTATGTGATCTACCCACCTTATCTTCAGCATTCTTCTGTAGCACCACATTTCAAAAGCTTCTAATCTCTTCTTGTCCAAACTATTTACCGTCCATGTTTCACTTCCATACATGGCTACACTCCATACAAATACTTTCAGAAATGACTTCCTGACACTTAAATCTATACTCGATGTTAACAAATTTCTCTTCTTCAGAAACGCTTTCCTTGCCATTGCCAGTCTACATTTTATATCCTCTCTACTTCGACCATCATCAGTTATTTTGCTCCCCAAATAGCAAAACTCCTTTACTACTTTAAGTGTCTCATTTCCTAATCTAATACCCTCAACATCACCCGACTTAATTTGACTACATTCCATTATCCTCGTTTTGCTTTTGTTGATGTTCATCTTATATCCTCCCTTCAAGACACCATCCATTCCGTTCAACTGCTCTTCCAAGTCCTTTGCTGTCTCTGACAGAATTACAATGTCATCGGCGAACCTCAAAGTTTTTATTTCTTCTCCATGGATTTTAATACCTACTCCGAATTTTTCTTTTGTTTCCTTTACTGCTTGCTCAATATACAGATTGAATAACATCGGGGAGAGGCTACAACCCTGTCTTACTCCCTTCCCAACTGCTGCTTCCCTTTCATGTCCCTCGACTCTTATGACTGCCACCTGGTTTCTGTACAAATTGTAAATAGCCTTTCGCTCCCTGTATTTTACCCCTGCCACCTTTAGAATTTGAAAGAGAGTATTCCAGTCAACATTGTCAAAAGCTATCTCTAAGTCTACAAATGCTAGAAACGTAGGTTTGCCTTTCCTTAATCTTTCTTCTACGATAAGTCGTAAGGTCAGTATTGCCTCACGTGTTCCAGTATTTCTACGGAATCCAAACTGATCTTCCCCAAGGCCAGCTTCTACTAGTTTTTCCATTCGTCTGTAAAGAATTCGTGTTAGTATTTTGCAGCTGTGGCTTATTAAACTGATTGTCCGGTAATTTTCACATCTGTCAACACCTGTTTTCTTTGGGATTGGAATTATTATATTCTTCTTGAAGTCTGAGGGTATTTGACCTGTTTCATACATCTTGCTCACCAGATGGTAGAGTTTTGTCAGGACTGGCTCTCCCAAGGCCGTCAGTAGTTCCAATGGAATGTTGTCTACTCCGGGGGCCTTGTTTCGACTCAGGTCTTTCAGTGCTCTGTCAAACTCTTCACGCAGTATCGTATCTCCCATTTCATCTTCATCTACATCCTCTTCCATTTCCATTTCCATAATATTGTCCTCAAGTACATCGCCCTTGTATAGACCCTCTATGTACTCCTTCCACCTTTCTGCTTTCCCTTCTTTGCTTAGAACTGGGTTTCCATCTGAGCTATTGATATTCATACAAGTCGTTCTCTTATCTCCAAAGGTCTCTTTAATTTTCCTGTAGGCAGTATCTATATTACCCCTAGTGAGATAAGCCTCTACATCCTTACATTTGTTCTCTAGCCATCCCTGCTTAGCCATTTTGCACTTCCTGTCGATCTCATTTTTGAGACGTTTGTATTCCTTTTTGCCTGCTTTATTTACTGCATTTTTGTATTTTCTCCTTTCATCAATTAAATTCAATATTTCTTCTGTTACCCAAGGTTTTCTACTAGCCCTCGTCTTTTTACCTATGTGATCCTCTGCTGCCTTCACTACTTCATCCCTCAAAGCTACCCATTCTTCTTCTACTGTATTTCTTTCCCCCATTCCTGTCAATTGTTCCCTTATGCTCTCCCTGAAACTCTGTACAACCTCTGGTTTAGTCAGTTTATCCAGGTCCCATCTCCTTAAATTCCTACCTTTTTGCAGTTTCTTCAGTTTTAGTCTACAGTTCATAACCAATAGATTGTGGTCAGAGTCCACATCTGCCCCTGGAAATGTCTTACAATTTAAAACCTGGTTCCTAAATCTCTGTCTTACCATTATATAATCTATCTGATACCTTTTAGTATCTCCAGGGTTCTTCCATGTATACAACCGTCTATCATGATTCTTAAACCACGTGTTAGCTATGATTAAGTTGTGCTCTGTGCAAAATTCTACCAGGCAGCTTCCTCTTTCATTTCTTAGCCCCAATCCATATTCACCTACTACGTTTCCTTCTCTCCCTTTTCCTACACTCGAATTCCAGTCACCCATGACTATTAAATTTTCGTCTCCCTTCACTATCTGAATAATTTCTTTTATTTCCTCATACATTTCTTCAATTTCTTCGTCATCTGCAGAGCTAGTTGGCATATAAACTTGTACTACTGTAGTAGGTGTGGGCTTCGTATCTATCTTGGCCACAATAAGGCGTTCACTAAGCTGTTTGTAGTAGCTTACCCGCGTTCCTATTTTCCTATTCATTATTAAACCTACTCCTGCATTACCCCTATTTGACTTTGTGTTTATAACCCTGTAGTCACCTGACCAGAAGTCTTGTTCCTCCTGCCACCGAACTTCACTAATTCCCACTATATCTAACTTTAACCTATCCATTTCCCTTTTTAAATTTTCTAACCTACCTGCCCGATTAAGGGATCTGACATTCCACGCTCCGATCCGTAGAACACCAGTTTTCTTTCTCCTGATAACGACATCCTCTTGAGTAGTCCCCGCCCGGAGATCCGAATGGGGGACTATTTTACCTCCGGAATATTTTACCCAAGAGGACGCCATCATCATTTAATCATACAGTAAAGCTGCATGCCCTCGGGAAAAATTACGGCCGTAGTTTCCCCTTGCTTTCAGCCGTTCGCAGTACCAGCACAGCAAGGCCGTTTCGGTTATTGTTACAAGGCCAGATCAGTCAATCATCCAGACTGTTGCCCTTGCAACTACTGAAAAGGCTGCTGCCCCTCTTCAGGAACCACACGTTTGTCTGGCCTCTCAACAGATACCCCTCCGTTGTGGTTGTACCTATGGTACGGCTATCTGTATCGCTGAGGCACGCAAGCCTCCCCACCAACGGCAAGGTCCATGGTTCATGGGGGGGGGGGGGGGGCATTGTAATTGTGGACCAAATAACACACAAACTCCTACAAAATCAGGAAGTGAAAAGAAAGAAAAGAGTGACGGAGCTAAAATAGCAAAACAAAAATAATTAGTAAACAGTGCAGTTTTTGTTAACTTTGGAATGGAAAATCTGGAATGAGCCAAGTTTTTGACCTGCCAGCGATTATTTTAGGTTTTAGGTTAAAAGACTAATTTGTAGTTGTGGTCTCCCTTTATGACAGTTTTATTTGCCCAACATTTTTTCCCCCTCTTTGAGTATATTCCAGCTGACTGTCAATCAATTTTTGATGGAACATGTACCATTCTTGGTCTTTCAATATGACTGAGGGGTTAGCTGTTTTGTACACTTTCAACCCGCTGTTGCCCCGTACTACACTTTAAATGTTTTTGATGTTTCCATCTGTGATTGCAATTTTTGCATATCCTACAAATGGATCATCTTCAAGAGAAGCATAGCCGTGCATGAATTTATTTGCCCATAATTTAATGGTTGAAAATGAAGCATCATGATATTTATAAATCTTCACTGGCTCCCAATGGATTTCAGTTGCTTATAAAATGTCCACTGCAAAGCATGTTATGACAGCACAATATTGCAGTTTATCTATTTGAACTGCACATAAACCATATGAAAACTTTGAAGAGCTGTATAAACAAATTTGTTTGTTTTGCAAAAATTTGGGCCGTGATTCTAATAGTACACAGTTATGAAAAGCTGGTTGCAGTGAAAGGTTCTGAATGTTTTGGTGTTGCTATCCATAAATGCACTGTAAGTGAATGAAAAAAATCAGTGTGTCATTAAAGAAGTAGTGTAGCACTATTTAATTATTGACATAACTGTTCTGCACTACTTTCTTTGGAACTTAAAACTGGCACTGCTGAAGTGACATGTATTTGCAGAAGATGTGCTGTTCTTCAATGTGATTGGCATTATTCAGTTGTAAATTGAAAATCAGTAACTTAATTTCATAATAATTCTTCAGTTGCTTAAGTTTATTCACTTTGATTTTGAGGCATATACACTATGTGATCAAAAGTATGCGGACACCTGGCTGTAAATGACATACAAGTTTGTGGTGCCCTCCATTGGTAATGCTGGAATTCAATATGGTATTGGCCCACCCTGCCTTGATGACAGCTTCCACTCTTGCAGGCATATGTTCAATCAAGTGCTGGAAGGTTTCGTGGGGAATGGCAGCCCATTCTTCATGGAGTGCTGCACTGAGGAGAGGTATCGATGTTGGACGGTGAGGCCTGGCATGAAGTCGGCGTTCCAAAACATCCCAAAGGTGTTCTATAGGATTCAGGTCAGGACTCCGTGCAGGCCAGTCCATTACATGGATGTTATTGTCATGTAGCCCCTCTGCCACAGGCCGTGCATTATGAACAGGTGCTCAGTCGTGTTGAAAGATGCAATCGCCATCCTCAAATTGCTCTTCAACAGTGGGAAGCAAGAAGGGGCTTAAAACATCAATGTAGGCCCCTGCTGTGATAGTGCCATGCAAGACAAGGGGTGTAAGCCTCCTCTATGAAAAACACGACCACACCATAACACCACCACCTCTGAATTTTATTGTTGGCACTACACACACTGGCAGATGACGTTCACCAGGCATTTGCCATACCCACATCCTGCCATCAGATTTCCACTTTGTGTACCGTAATTGGTCACTCCACGCAACGTTTTTCCACTGTTCAGTCGTCCAGTGTTAACGCTCCTTACACCAAGCGAGGCCGTCATAGTACTTGCAGGGGATTCTGAAGCAGTTTGGAATTCCTGTGTTATGGTCTGTATAGATTTCTGCCTATTAGACATTATGACCCTCTCCAACTGTTGGCGGTCTCTGTCAGACAACAGACGAGGTCGGGCTGTACGCTTTTGTGCTGTATGTATCCTTTCACATTTCCACTTCACGATCACATCAGAAACAGTGGACCTAGGAATGTGGAAATCTCTCATAAAGACGTATGACATAAGCGACACCCATCACCTGACCACGTTCGAAGTCCGTGAGTTCTGCAGGGGCCCCCATGTTGCTCTCTCACGATGTCTAATGGCTACTGAGGTTGCTAATATGGAGTATCTGGTAGTAGGTGGCAGCACAGTGCACCTAATATGAAAAACGTATGTTTTGGGGCTGTCCAGATACTTTTGATCACTTAGGGTATACAGCTGCAGAATATCAGTATGAGAATATTGTTAAAATAATATTGAACGTGTATGTGTGTGAGGTTGACGTATTACATATTCATATTACTCTGTTTTGCATCCAAAGTAACGTGTTCTCAAACAAGATTTCAAAACACATTGTGCAGATATGACAACCTCTGCCCCCCCCCCCTTTTTCATCGTCTACCTCTTCACTCGCCTTCAACATCCTGCAACTAGGAGGGCTCTTGTTATCATTCCTCTGTACAGTACAGTACTTGGAACTTGGGCACTAGGTAGCTGCAGTGTGGCACAGTGAATGACAAACAACTGTAGCACACAAAAGCTTAAAAGCTGTACTTTATGAAGGTCATAACTGCTAATATCAGAATTATAGCCCAAATTTTCACAAGGGATCAACTGTTGGGCTGATGTCATGCAAGTGTGCTTTTTTTCTTAAAATATGAGGTCAAAGGGGTGATGTTACCCATGTCAGTGGCTTCTGTCAATGTCCGTTACTTTCACCTTGTTTTACACTAAGCTTCACATGCATGGTCGATATACACAGGCCATTGGTGTTTTCAAGTAAAGTAATGGTACTGAAATCTTGTTCTTTTCATATATATAAATAGCTGCAGTGCCCTATGTTGCCCAGGATGTTTAATGTCTGCCACACAAAGTGACTGTCCCTGTGCCATGTTGATACTCATATTGAATGCAGGCCACATGGGAAACAACAACAACTAATCAGTAAATAAGAGTTTGCAGTCACGTTTCTGTCATATTCTTGAGCTTTTGCTCATTCAACGATCTAGTGATGTCAGATGGTACTATCTCCAAGACAAGATTCTTGTGATAGGAATTACTGTCAGATTACTGTGATATATTTCTTGTGTTAAGCATTTAATTTTTCATTAATTTATGTCACTGTTTCATCTGAATGTAAAAATTTGAAGTAAATTGGTCAAGTACTTTTCGAGATGTGTGGTTATGTTTCTCCTTTATATAGTGTGTATATATTTATTTGTTCTGTATATTAAAAATATATATTTCATATATCCACCCAAATGTTCATTACAGGTTTCGTGTAGAAATTTGAAGTAAATCGGCCAATAAATTTTAGAGATTTTTGGTAACAACCTTTCCCTTTATGTATTACATATGTTTCAAGTCAGATTACAAAATCTTATGTAGACAGTAATCTTCCTCTTGTCTTGAAGGTAAAGTGTGCAAAATTTCATCAAGATTGGAATAAAACTGTAGATTTGTATGAATTGCAAACAAACAAACAAACAAACACTCTTCTTTATGTATATAGATAGGTATATTCAGTCACATATGCAATACACCATTATCACATAGGTTATTTCCAGACAAACTGAATTGTGCTATCACAAGACCCATGTAAAAGAAAGATAGTGAGATAGATGTTAATAGTTACTGACCAATGTTGCTCCTCCTTGAAGTCAGGGGAAAAGACTGTGTATGCAAGAAACATAACAAACCTCCCTTAAAATAAGATTATTTGTCTCATTTTGTATTTTAAGAGTCCGTCATCAGAACATGCTATTTTTCAGTTCCCAAATCAGATGTACAAAATAAATGAGGAAATATTGCCAACTGATGTTCTCTCGGACTTCCCAAAAGCATTTGATTGTGTAGTTCCCAGTCTTCTCCTAAGGGAGCTCAGATATGGTTAGACACTGGACTCGCATTAGGGAGGACGATGGTTCAATCCCGCATCCGGCCATCCTGATTTAGGTTTTCCGTGATTTCCCTAAATCGCTCCAGGCAAATGCCGGGATGGTTCCGTTTTAGGGCACGGCCGACTTCCTTCCCCGTCCTTCCCTAATCCGATGAGACCGATGACCTCGCTGTCTGGTCTCCTTCCCCAAACAACCCAACCCCCCAACTCAGATATGGTATTGGGGATCTTACTGGTTACCAGTTACCATTTCTAACTAAAAGACTGCAGAGTGTCATATTAAGAAATGCAGCACGTGCACACAACAAAACTATTTCTTTGGAATCTGGAATAATCACTACAGTTGTGCCACAGGGCTCAATATTTGTGGCACTGTTGTTCTTATAAATGATCTGCCCTCATACAAGAGAGACACAGACATCCTGGTTATGCATGTATTATGATCAAACCTGATGAAGAAATTTCACCACTTAAAAATGTAAATAATATTTTCTTGAAAATAAATAGCTGCATCTCTGCAAATGTACCATCACTGAACTTACACAAAGTGCATTATCTGCAGAATGTCAGACCACACCATTAGAAAAACTGCATGAGAGTAAATCAATAAATAAATCAGAAGCTTCTAAATTCTAAGGTATTTATACTGTCAAGAACCTGAACTAGAAGCCATATGTTACATATCTTCTTAAAAGTGTAAGCTCTGCAAATTTTTCCTTATGGATTTTGGAGATGAAAATGTCAAAAAGTTGACTGACTTTTCCTATTTTCATTCTCTAATGTATTATGGAACCATATTCTGGGGTAAGTCATCATTAAGGAGACAAGAAGTGTGTGTGACAGATAATATGTGGTGTCCATTCTAGAAGCTCTTGTAGACAGCTCTTGAAAGAATAAAATCTGCACTTTTTTTTTTTTTTGCCTTATAAGAATGCAGTGTGAGCACATCATTTTTGGAAAGGCTACTGTCTCTTTCTGTCTTCTGGGGAAGTGCTGATGTCTCACAGTCCCACTTCTTATGTAGGTATCAGTGGAGGGCATTTAACCCTCTGTTAAACTGCTGTGGAATGGCCATTGCAACACAGATTATGTGCCTGCCACTGATACCTACATTAGGAGATGGACTGTGATCCTCCAGGACTTCTCCAGAACACGAAAGAATGTCATACTCACACCACAATCTCACGCTGCAATCTTATGCGGAAAGACACCCTTGAAGATTTTATTGCATTGACACTCTGTGAAAATCTTCATAGATACAGCTTTTAAAACATTTGGGTGTACTGAGAACAGCCTCACAGTACATTTACTGCAGGGTGCAGTAATTATAGTTATAATTACTGCACCCTGTAGACAAGGCTTTCAGGTTTGGTTTGCTGTGACTGTCCAGTAACCCAAGACTGTTCATCGTAGATATTTTATTTTACAAATCTAGATTGTATTACATTCATGTGGAGTCAGAGACCTGCTTTCCCTGTAGTTGTATCAGGCTCTGGGATTTGGCCATTCACACAATCACTTACTCAGCAGAATTTCTAGTGCCCCATCTGTTTGGTCAGGCTGAAATTGCCGTAATTATTCCGAGTATTGACTCAATTTGTAAGTGTTAGTTCCTCCTGGGCATCCAGTCTCTTTGGCAGTGCCAATGCAGCCATCCAGCCATCTGGTTATATCAAAATCATTCAGGTCAGCATAGCTCACTTCATCTCCTTCCTTCCATGAAGAAAATGACTCTAGTTAATATACAGTTAATATACGATCCATTGATCATGACCGGGCCAAATATCTCACAAAATAAGCATCAAATGAAAAAACTACAAAGAACAAAACTCGTCTAGCTTGAAGGGGAAAACCAGATGGCGCTACAGTTGGCCCACTAGATGGCGCTGCCATAGGTCAAACGGATATCAACTGCATTTTTAAAAATAGGAACCCCCCTTTTTTATTACATATTCATGTAGTACGTAAAGAAATATGAATGTTTTAGTTGGACCACTTTTTTCGCTTTGTGATAGATGGCGCTGTAATAGTCACAAACGTATAAGTACGTGGTATCACGTAAAATTCCGCCAGTGCGGACGGTATTTGCTTTGTGATACATTACACGTGTTAAAATGGACCGTTTACCAATTGCGGAAAAGGTCGATATTGTGTTGATGTATGGCTATTGTCATCAAAATGCCCAATGGGCATGTGCTATGTATGCTGCTCGGTATCCTGGATGACATCATCCAAGTGTCTGGACCATTTGCTGGATAGTTAAGTTATTTAAGCAAACAGGATGTGTTCATTTGCAAAAACAGACATAATGTCTTATGGGATAACAGCAATCAGTGATTTTATAATGTTACTTAAAATCCATCTTGATTGAAAATTTTTTTAAAATTTATTCATATGACAGGTTTCGGTTCATTCAGAACCATCTTCAGATCTGATATTTCAGTTACAGGAGTAACCCGTCCAAATCCAGCAACTTTCACATGCTACGTCACATGTGAAAGTTGCTGGATTTGGACGGGTTACTCCTGTAACTGAAAGCATGTGAAAGTTGCTGGGTTCGGACGGGTTACTCCTGTAACTGAAATATCAGATCTGAAGATGGTTCTGAATGAACGGAAACCGGTCATATGAATAAATAAAAAAAAATTTGCAATCAAGACAGATTTTAAGTAACATTAGGAAGTGTTCAGCCACATGCGAAACGTCAACCACGACCTGCAACAAATGATGATGCACAAGTAGGTGTTTTAGATGCTGTCGCGGCTAATCCACACATCAGTAGCAGACAAATTGCACGAGAATCGGGAATCTCAAAAAGTCAGTGTTGAGAATGCTGCATCAACATCGATTGCACCCGTACCATATTTCTATGCACCAGGATTTGCATGACGATGACTTTGAACGTCGTGTACAGTTCTGCCACTGGGCACAAGAGAAATTACGGGACGATGACAGATTTTTTGCACACGTTCTATTTAGCGACGAAGCGTCATTCACCAACAGAGGTAACGTAAGCCGGCATAGTATGCACTATTGGGCAACGGAAAATTCACGATGGCTGCGACAAGTGGAACATCAGCGACCTTGGTGGGTTAAGGTATGGTGCAGCATTATGGAAGGAAGGATAATTGGCCCCCATTTTATCAGTGGCAATATGTGCTTCCAACATGATGGATGTCCGGCAAATAGCTCGCGTGCAGTTGAAGCGGTATTGAATAGCATATTTCATGATAGGTGGATTGGTCGTAGAAGCACCTTACCATAGCATGCACGTTCACCGGATCTGACGTCCCCGGATTTCTTTCTGTGGGGAAAGTTGAAGGATATTTGCTATCGTGATCCACCGACAACACCTGACAATATGCGTCAGCTCATTGTCAATGCTTGTGCGAACATTATGGGAGACGAACTACTCACTGTTGAGAGGAATGTCGTTACACGTATTACCAAATGCATTGTGGTTGGTGGACATCATTTTGAGCATTTATTGATTAATGTGGTATTTACAGGTAATCACACTATAACAGCATGCATTCTCAGAAATAAGTTCACAAAGGTACATGTATCACATTGGAACGTACCTACGTTCTGTATTTTAATTTAAAAAACCTACCTGTTACCATCTGTTCATCTAAAATTGTGAGCCATATATTTGTGACTATTGCAGCATCATATATCACAAAGCAAAAAAAGTGGTCCAACTAAAACATTCATATTTCTTTATGTACTACATGAATATGTAATAAAAAATGGGGGTTCCTATTTAAAAAAAACGCCGTTGATATTCGTTTGACCTAAGGCAGCACCATCTAGCAGGCCAACCATAGTGCCATCTGGTTTCCCCCTTCAAGCTAGACAAGTTTCGTTCTTTGTAGTTTTTTCGTTTGACGCTTATTTCGTGAGATATTTGGCCCGGTCACGATTAATGGACCACCCTGTATATACAAAGTAAGTGAGAATTATAACATATTCACAATTTTTTAGCTCTGTATTTTTTTCATGTGTAAATAATCACAAATTACATTCAAGCATGCTATCATGTTTTAACACAATATTTCAAAATCGTTGCAGCATTCAATTGCCATTTTCAAATATATTTTGCTTGTGGTGAAAAATCACAATTCCTGTGGCAAGAATTACTACTGCTCCAGTGGAGGAAAACAGACTCATAATGATGGTTACATGCTGAAACCTTAAATTATATTTGAGCAAACATTGTAACATGTATTCCTGCTGATATAGTCACTTTTTGATGAAATGGACTGATTGTGTCAGTCGAGTGGAAAGCTGGGGTGAGGAGTTTGGAGAAGCTCATGAATGTTGCTATTTCAAAAGGCAGATCAAGAAAGAATTAATAATGCATCTCTATGGCTAAGTGGAAAGAGGGAGGGAGGGGGGGGGGAGGGAGAGATTACTCATCCTTGTCAATGTAATGACAGTGAAGGTGTACACGTTATTCTGTGTGCTTCAGGGCTGCTTTGTTGTTTTGCTCTAGCTGTCAGTTTCCTTGTGCTCACTTTCGTATCTGTAGGAGACAGTGATCCTTCACTTTGAGACCAGAGTCTATCCGTATGGACAGTATTATTTCTAATAAGACGTTGTAATTAGATTTTGACTAGAGATATCTTATTGATGAGCTGGCATGGTCTATTTCACTTTGTGTCAATGTTTTTTTCATTCTCCATTCTCATGTGGGGATTAGTTAGTGCTCACTACAGCTGTGGTTATGTTTCCTTCATGCTGTTCAAAGCTGCACTTACAGTTTCTTCATTTGCTTCCACAAAATCCTCAACTTTTTCATTTGTGAATGTGAGGTCATCCATAATTTGAAACTGAAGGACACAACATGACTTCTTACAGGGACAGCCCTGTGCTCCTGTGATACTTGAATTTTCTATGGCTACCACATATGAAAGAAACTGATGCTGATTCATAATAATGCTGATTACTGTATACACATTTCATATATCTATTTGCAGCTGGCTTCAGGAAACTAGTGTGTAACGTCTGCATTTTTATGGTTTGATACTGCTGTATAATTCTGAAGTAAGTGTAGTGCCCCAGTTGGTAAGAGGGGAATCTGGTATGCCAGACTTGTATAGCCATTGTCTCCCCATTGCTTGCGCCACAGTTTTGGTGTACTTACCTGAGATAGCTATCATTGCTAGATAAAAGGATAAATGATTGATAATAATGAGCACATTGGTAATGATTTAGAGATGTTTTGACAGATTGAGTGTAAGTTTCTTATCTGATCATCTGTAATGGCTGATTAGCTCTTGGCAGTCTTCACAATGTGCTAGCTGATGACTAAATTCCACTCATTGTGCACTTTGTACATTGTCTCTTATGTACTGTGTTATATCTTACTTTCAGTGTTTCCATCAGTAATAGTTCACAACTTTTGGGTTTGTGGCCAATCTCGATGTCCCATCAGCTTTGACTCATGGGGTTATATGAGTACTTATCTGTACATGATTCTTTATCATCAAATACCTGCATTTGTGACATGAAGGGCTGACATTTTGGATCAGAATTCTGTGCAATTCACTATTCTTTTACTGAAATAACATCACCCTCTATTCCGGATACTTTGCAACCATGTCCATCTGTATGAACAAATTTGCTGAGACATGTTACCCACCTAGCTAGTTAACTGGGTGGATCTTCGAGGCCAAGAAAACATTCAGCATTACTTGCACTGATATTGTGTAGCTGTGCTCAGCTGTGTTCAATTATTGGGAGACATAAGAGGTCTCATGTTGTTGTTTTCACCTATTTCCTGGTTCAAGGTGCATTCCAAGGCATCATATGGTAGAGTAAATTGTTGTCGCTAACTGGGCTAAGTAACGCCAAGACAGTTGTTAGCAAGTTTCTCAACTGCAGTAGGACTTCTTCACATTCAGTCATCCAGTGAAATTTTACCCCTTTATTAGCAGTTAAATTGAAGGCCTTACAGAATCAGACACAAAGTTCTTGTAATAATCTGTTAGGCCAGAGAAGGACAGCAATTCCTTCTTTGTACTCATCGTAGGGTAACTTGCTACAACTTGAAGTAACCAAGAAGATGGTCAGATTTTTTTCTGATCCGTGATATGTCCCAATAGTTGAATGCCTCCAAGGACACTTAGTGTGCCAAGAGCAACCTTTGGTCATGTAAGGTATTATGTATTCAGGTTATGTGCACTTAGATATCCTTGTAAAACATAATTCTGTCTACATACACCATGGATTGCTTGGTTTTAGGCCACACATAACTTTCGTACTATAAGTATGAATATCTGTGACCCTGCATCTAATAAAATGTTACTTTTGCATTAGTACATAATTTGACCATAACAGCTGCTCACTGACCTTTGGCGGCTGGATGTATGGAGAGTGCTGCCCAGTGGCCAAAGTGCTTATGTTCTTATTTAACAATCTTGAATTTGTTTTATACGTACATGTCTCCTTTTTTCCTCATGTTTGGGAGTGTTGACTCCTGAAGCTGAATCTTCCACAGATATTGGACAGTGGAGTGTTGCCATCCCTTGGCATGTGCCCCCCTTTGACTATATCAGTAACAAACCACTAAAAATACTCCTTCTTTCACTGAGCTGCATTACTGCTTCGATTTCTGCTGTAGGTATCAAGAGAATTCTACCTCTGGTAATGTCTTTGAGGAAAAAGTTTCACTGAGGTCTTAGTCAGAAAATGTGTCAAAATAACCTACACAGTTTCTCTGTGATCATTCTGGTACCAAAATGAACCAGGACTAAAATGCTGGATTTGGACTTCCAAGATCATTTCATTGATAATAATAATAATAATAATAATAATAATAATAATAATATGGTTCATCCTTTTAGTCATCTCATGATTGCTTGAATGGCAGGTACAAATGAAACAGAGACTTATGGAGTACTTCACGGAAATAGAAATAAATGACGGTGGTCACAAAAAATTTTATCCCAAGCAAGTTACTGGCAATACTATCAAAACGTTTATCATGCGTGCTATATCAGCATTTACTGGACATGATGATATTACAGTCCAAATAATTAAGCTTATTGTTCACCCACTACCACCCAGAACAGCAGATATCATCAACCAGTCTTTAACCATAAGTTTTTTCCCTGAGACCTAAAAACGGGACCTGTTAAGCCACTACCTAAAAAGGACATTGCCTCTGATTACTGACCTATTTGCATTCTTCCAACTCTGTTCAAGGCCATAGAATATACAGTCCAGAACAAGCTAGCCAACTACTTAAGTACAACCAACCCTCTAGAGCAGGTGTTCCCAACCTTTCTGAGACCCCTGAATGAGACCTATTGAAACATTAGGGTGTAACAATATTAACACTCCTTTCTTTAATGTGAGAAATTATTTATAATAATTAGTTAATGTTCAAACAATTGAAACACACACATTTTCAACACCAAAAAATAATGAGTCAATGGGGTGTTTGGTTCTGCTTATTTCTAATAATCCTTTCTTATATTTGGTTTGAATGGCCATTGCACATCGGATGTCATGTACCAAGTTTATTCAGATCTTTACTTTTGTTTCATTGCTACCACCGTTGAAAGTCCACTTTCATGCTGCAATCTACCCCTCCCACAATTTGTTGATGTCACTACTATTGTTGATGGTAAAGTCTCTTTTTTTCAAAAATGTGAGAGGAGTAAGATTTACCATAAGCTTTTTACGTATCTTCTTTTCTCCAGTTCTTCATGTCTGGGGGCCTGATTCTTGAAGCTGGAATTTTCATATTTTAGGTTTTCATGGTTCCAATTGACATAATTGACTTTGAAGAATGCCTGTGCAAATTTTTTGTTTTCACAGTAATGTATTCTCTCACATTTCACTATATCACACTGTCTTTTTGAATTTTCACATGAACAAAGCCGAATTACATTGTTCTTCAAAACAGGTCCAGTCACATCAGAGGCATGCCCACTACTACTACACTGTGCAGTAATAACAAGATTCCAAAGGGTTTACAATCTTTCTTGACAGATGAATTTTAGTAGTTTATATTATTATTTTATAAATGAATACAGGAATAAACATGGTACCAAATTGCATAATTAATAAAAGAAATTTTAAGTGTGCCAAATATTTCTTAATTTCAAATGTTTCTAAAAAAATTTTTTTTGAACTGTACATACGAAGCTAGTACATATAAATTTTAACAGTGAAAATAAAGTAATTTCTTTTTATAGATTTTAGTGTGAAATATAATACATAGTGTATAAAATTATATGAAATTTTTCGGAAAAACAAACTGAGATAATATTGACCTGTCTAAAAGTCAAAAATATTTCTGGTATTGACTACTTCTGTTGAGGAAAAGTAATGCTAGAGGAGGTTGTTAAGAGGTCTTTTAACAGTAATAGCTACTAATGACAGACCAATTGCTTAAACAATGAGTGCTGTTGTATGACAATCTTTTTATAGTTTGTTGCCTTTGCAAGATCCAAGGAACTGTCCAGTAGTGTGAATTTCAGTGCCTGAAAATATTCCTTCATCTACAGAAACTGGTCTTAGAACCCAGGTCAATTTTCCAAACCTGAAAAAATATTTACTATTAGAATTTGCTACTGATGGCAAGTAATACTGCCACTGGATGGACAGCAGAAGCAATAAATAGGAGAGTAAAGTTGACCTGAGTGAAGTTGGTATAATAAATACATTTTCAAAATGAAGTTTTTAATTTTTACGAAACTGAACATTAACAGTTTGTATTAACAGTCTCAACTCACGACAGTGAAATGTGATCTTTTAACATGATTACCACCAAAAATTTGAGGGTGGCCCATTAACTTTTGATGAGACGATGTTGCAATTTACTGGGAGAGACAGGCATGGAAATAAATGGATTAGGGAACAGATTAGAATGTGGACAACTGTGATAGTGATGAAAAGATAGAGAAAGCGGACTTTACCGTACTAAGGGAGAGGAGTATAGGTGGCCAAAGTAAGATCTTTTCGCATTCCAAGAAATAAGGAAAAAAGTGAAAATATATGGAAGATGGGCAGAGACATTAAAAGATATGCAAGAACAACATTGATTTGTATCTCTGAAGGTCACAATGCTTGGAAATACCTAGAGGAGGCTTTTACCTAACAGTGGGTATCGAATGGCTGCTGCTGCTGCTGCTGCTGCTGCTGATGATGATGATGCTGTGTTTTATATTAGAATCTACCACAGTTTTGATAATGAAATTTATTTTTTAAAAATTAAATTCATTTTGTTTTTTACCCTTCAGAAATTGTCATTTTACCCCTCAAGGGTAATTATCCCAGGTAGCGAACAACTGTTGTACACAAATACCAATCAGGTAAAATTAAACATAATGTCATGTCTAAGGTGTCTAAAGGATCAGGCATCATGCCAGTATTGCACTGGTAAGGGAAAGGATCCATGACATGTGGAACATACTGGACATCACCACCAGGGAGCTACTATGTCTACATCTGGACTCGGTAAACAACTTAGCACAAGAGGTCTGGGGCAGGATGGATGGTGTGTCATGGTCACTATGCACTGATGGCATGCATCAAACACAATACTACAGCTCTGCAACTGGCAAAATTTGAGTTCATGAACAATGGAGTGCAGCAAACACATGTTGCCCACAAGGTGGTAAATCTGAGTGGTCGCACATTAGATGATGTCACCTTAAAGATACTCAGAAGAGCCCTCAATTTTGCTGTCACTTCTATAGATCTACTGGTTTCCAACTTCATCAGCTCTGTGGGGCAAGAGGTCAACACCCTACCATCAAGTGTTGCAGAAGAGATTTGGAGAGGGAGAGGGAGGGAGGGAGGGAGAGAGAGAGAGAGAGAGAGAGAGAGAGAGAGAGAGAGAGATACAGGGCAATAAGCAAAGCCAGGCTGCCCAAAATGAACATCTCAAGAGATGAGTGGATGGCTCTCAAGAGTTTAGTGGAAGATGAAAACTTAGTTTTGTTACCAGCAGACAATGGGAATTCGATTTTCACACTGCAGAAGACCAACTATGACCACAAGATCCGTCGACTTTTAGAGGACCCTACTTACAGTCCACAATAGAATGATACCACCAATAGAGTGGACAGGAAAACAAGGCTCTTTTTAAGGAAACAGAATTGCCTGAGAAAGCTGCCAAGCAACTGAAACCTAAGGCACCAGTGCCACCCAGATTGTGTGGATTACCTAAGATCCATAAAGAGGATGTACTGCTCCATTGTATCATGAGCAATATTGATACAGCCACCTACCTTAAGAAGATGTTAGCACCATATGTGGGGAAGTGTGTCCACTTATAACACTAACCTGCTGTGAAACAAGCTAATTTTACCCTCCAAGAGGATTTGGGATGAAGATATTGGACTATAATTTTGAATATATTGCAATTAACAGAAAAAATAAACAGGCTTTAACTTTGGGGTTTAATGAAAGCAGAGAAGTTCATATACGAATAAAAAAAATGAACAGCCACCAGCTCAATTTGGCACATTAATTTAGAAAAATATGTTTAAGAAAATTGAATATTAGTTATTGAAGTGACTTTCATTAAGATTTCCCTTTGAATAGCACATAGGATACAAACTGACACAGGACACTCTGAACTGTGTGGAGCAGCAGTTACCAATAATGTACAGACTAGTAATCATAGAAAGCAAAAATGTACCAAACTAATACTAGTAATAGTTACACTCAAGATCACTACTTGTCTCAGTACTGAAAAGTTACTGCAAGAAATGCAGAACTAAAATTGGCCAGCAGGGGCTTCTGACTTAACTAATATGTAACAACCACAAAAAAAGGTAATATCACAATTACACTGTTTATACTTCCACTTAAAGAAATATATCACATTTCTTTAGTAGCAATAATATTCCAAGTATCATTCTAATATGAGAAGAAAATGGTGGGGACCCATAAACTGATATAGTATCACTAATGAAACCCTATGATTATTTCAGTAGCAAAATTTAATTAAACTAAAGTTAATTGTTAGCTTCACTTGGAATAGTTGATGTTTTTACTTTTCAAGGCAAATTGTTCAACACTGAGCTCAATCAACTTCAAAAGAATTGTTCATGATAGCAATCAATGCGAAATTATCTTTCAAGTAAGTTTAACTTATGTGCCTTTTTCATTACCTGTGAAGCAGGTGTTTTAGATAGTAACATTTACACAGTCTTGCGCTGAACTTTTTGCAAAACAATACTTTGCAATAAACTGAGAGCACTTTAGCAACATTCTAACTAACTTCAACTCTTGCTAATTCTTGCATGTTTGACAAACATAAATAAATCACTAGTTCATTTGAAACAGGATACTTGGTTCTTCGAACACTTAGGAGAGGACACTGCATAGGTTCATGATCAGGGTAGAAGATATGGTTCCAAACACAGATGTATAGCGCTTGGATTATTATTGAAATTACTCTCACAAATTAAGTGGTCCGTGCTCTGATACATATCTGTATGCATGAAGTTTGTGGAACAGTGGTGAATTTGTGGTGGCAAGCGACATGGCAGCTAACTGCTCACGGCTCCTGATGTTTGAATGCTCTATAAAATTTCTTCTTGGCAGTGGATTTTTAATGTGTTAGACCTATTCCTTGTTGCCGAGAGTACCAAGCAACAGCCAAATCCACATCTGAGGCAAACTTCCTTGCAAAGTGGCTTCCAATTGTCTCCCTTGGCATCACTGATGTGTACCGTGCAACAGCTAGCCACTGACTGTGTGCTGTTCACACCAAGGAGCCGTCCAGTTCGACCGCCAAAACTACGTTTTGCATCGTGCCAAGCCACTTCCTTTGCGGAGGGACTTCCCTACATCTTTAACATTTTACAGTACAAGTGCCCTAAGCATGAACCAGCTTCCAATTCACATTGCTTATCTTATAAACTTACATATATTATAAAATTTTGAACTTAACTAACAAAGAATAAACACTTCATAATTGTAGATTCACAGTTATGTAATAAAAACCTGCTTCTAATCGATTATAAGTGTTACACACTACGTCCACAACTCCTCAGACTTCATGGAACATCTCAAAAACCTACAAATCTCAGACACAGACATCTTGGTCAGCTTTGACGTTGTGTCTTAATTCACCAGAGTACCACTTCAGGATACACTCGATTTGATCAGTGAGAGATTTGAGGAAGCTCTGCCGGATCTTTTCAAGCATACTTTAACACTGAAGGAGTATGATGTGTAGCTCCTTACCTCTGGTAGTGGCAAATCTGTTTATGTAGAAATTCAAAGATAATGTCCTTACAACTGCTGCCTACCAGCCAACATGTTCTTTCAGATATGTTGATGACATGTCCATCATCTGACCACACAGCCAGAAGAGATGGACGAGTTCCTGGACCATCTGAACTCAACACATCCCAATGTTAAGTTCACCATGGAAATAGAGAATGATGCTCAACTCCCACTCCTAGATGTCCTGGTGAAGGGAAAGGCAGATGGCATATTCGGCCACAGTGGGTATAGAAAACAACACGCACCGACTTATATCTACAGGTGTCAGCTGCTCCCACCCATCACAGAAGAACAGTGTGTTCAGAACACTTGTACACTGAGCCAAGACATTCTCTGACTCAGAAAGCTTGACAATGGACTTAGAACATCTACATTGAGTGTTCACAAACAACAGATATTCAAGCAGGGACATCTACAACATACTACATCCTGCCAGATGACCTGATTCAGTGGAAGTGGAACAAAAAGAAGAGACCAGAAAGTGTATATTCAAGCAGGAACATCTGCAACGTGTTATATCCTACCAGATGACCTGATTCAATCGAAGTGGAACAAGAAGAAGACCAGGAAGGTAGCCTTTCTACTGTATGCAAAGCCTGTCTTTAGTAAGATCAGCAGAATCTCAAAGAAACTTAAAATTGAAAGATTGTTCTGCCCACCTAGCAATATCAGGACCTTCCTTGGAACGATCAAGGATGATCTTGGGTGAAGAAAACCTGGTATTTACCATATACCATGTGGGTGTGGTATGTCTTAAATCGGTCAAACCACCTAAACAGTGGACATAAGATGTAAGGAACACTAGAGCCATACCAGGCTATGACAGGCCACTACATCAGCAACAGCAGAACATTGTCTGGAGTGTGAACACATCATGAATTATGACAAAACAGGATCATGGCTCAGATCCCCAGATTCTGGGACAGTGTCATCAATGAGTCTATTGAAATCAAGATGGCAGAGAACCTGATTCACCAGGAATCGGGATACCAGCACAGTGTGGCATTGAATCTGGCTTTGGAACTACTACAGAAGCAAGGGGGAAAAGTTCCCTTCTCCAGTAATGAAACTCAGATGACTAGGGGCAGACCTCATACACATCAGGTTGGCACTACCTCCTCAGGAGACATCCACAGCAGTGACGGACAAGATAGGGAACAACATCAACCATCTGAAACCTCTGGCACCGCACAACCTGAGAGCAGACATAATACAGAACACCAGGCAGCAGCTACCTCGACAAGTAGCCACAAGAGAAAGCTGCAGCAGTTGCAAACAGCATAAGGAACATCTCCAGCATCATATAGTGCTAAGAACACACCTAATATGGAACACCTTGGTACAGCTGCCACCACAGAAGACAGCTTCAACAGGTGTGGACGGAAGAGGGAATGCATGGAGATGCATACCATTGAAGAAACAGCCACAGTGGGCATGGACAGTATAGTGAACACCAAGAACCACCCAGGCAGCCCAGGAAACACTTGATGAAGATGCCAAGTTATGACATCAAAGATCGTGTTGGGAAGATGCAGATCACCGGCAGTTCACTTGATTCTGCGAGATGATGACAAATCACTATGAGTGTCTAAGAAATTAAAACCCACGTAATCCTGGTGGGTCATATTAGGCTCATTAGCCCAAAACATCTTGAATACCTTCCACCTTCAATCTTAAATGGTATAAATATTATCTTCTTTCCTTCAGCAAATAATCTACAAACAGTAATAGATGAAAAGCTAAATTGGGCTGAACACACAACAGGAACATGCAAGAAGGCATCTGCATTCCTATGTGTCCTATAAAAATATAAAAGCTCTTCCCTTCCAACCTGAAAAAGAAACTGCACAAATGCTTAAACTTTTGATTACAACAATGTTATCTGGAAAGTCTTTCTCATGAAGCTGACGATGCCTGGAACTGGCGATGAATTGCCTGCATTTGGTAAATCTGCAATATTTGACTATTTGATCCTATTTTACCATTTTATAGACAGCTATCCTGGCAATGTGTAGCCAAGTATAGAGAGTTCCATATACTCTATGTCCTCTACTGTTTTGTCAGTGTACACTGTCCCTCATATTTCTCCTTGGCCTTAATGCCCTTGTGTGAACAACATAGCAGAAATATTCATTCCCATCAGAGTAAAATCCTTACGTCCCACTCCGTCATCCAGCCACCTCAACGTCCTTGTCAGTAGCAGGAACCAGACTGTCGAGTCCACCTTCATTGTTTTAGAGAACTGAATAACATCTCCAGCTTCAAAAGACAGTTAATGACATACCTGCTGAAGCAACATTAATGTCTACCTTTGCCCCCATAATACTCATTACCCTATTACATCCTTCTTTCCAACCAGATCTTCCTCATTTCTCAATGTTCGTAGATAGTGTAATCTATGAAAATGAAAATGTCTTTCCCTCAGATCTCACTTTGTCAGAAATATCTTTGTGCACCCATAAGTACATTTTGTATCTACCACTATCACTCAGCACTATAATTCAGCAAAAGCAGTAGCATAAGTACTGCTAATATTAATTTTGTTAATTCTTAGTGCTATTTATTCACATTCTCTATAAATACATTCAAATCATTTTTATTGTATTAATACCATTTTATTACATTTGTTATATTAAAATTATTCTTATTTCTTGGCTAACTATGATATAAAAAAGTACTGCATGTGTGAAACTCTGGTCTGAAGTAAGATCTGATCTGTTTCAATAAATAAATAAATAAATGGGACCCTCCTCTGAATCAACTAACCAACCAAATAAATAAATAAATAAATATTGTGATAGGTGATCACAGAATAGAAAATCAAATAAAATTGGTCAACAGAGGAAAGGCAGCTATACCTGCTGGGATACTTTTATGATTCTATGTTATGCAAAAGAACTTCTTCCCTTTTTTGCAGCATTTTATTGCATGTTACTTGAGCAATAAAGCAATACAAGTGACTGGAAAGCATGTCAGGCCTTTCCACTTCTTAAGGAAGGTCATCAGATAGACACACATAACTCTAGGCCTACATAACTGAGTGCATTCAGGAAGAACAAGGTTCAATATCTCATCAGCCATCTAGATATAGCTTTTCCATGGTTTCCCTTAATTCCTTGACTTAAATACTGGGATGCTTCCTTTGAAAAGGACATGTCTGATTTCCTTCCCCACTAAGAATTCATACTGCCTGTTGTCATTAATGGGTCATTAAACCTTAACCTTCCTTCCTAAATATCACTGCGTCAGAAAATTATTAAAAAAAGTATTTTATTCTCACCTACATGGAGACACAAAATCTACTCTTTAAGAATCAACATACACTCCTGGAAATGGAAAAAAGAACACATTGACACCGGTGTGTCAGACCCAGCATACTTGCTCCGGACACTGCGAGAGGGCTGTACAAGCAATGATCACACGCACGGCACAGCGGACACACCAGGAACCGCGGTGTTGGCCGTCGAATGGCGCTAGATGCGCAGCATTTGTGCACCGCCGCCGTCAGTGTCAGCCAGTTTGCCGTGGCATACGGAGCTCCATCGCAGTCTTTAACACTGGTAGCATGCCGCGACAGCGTGGACATGAACCGTATGTGCAGTTGACGGACTTTGAGCGAGGGCGTATAGTGGGCATGCGGGAGGCCGGGTGGACGTACCGCCGAATTGCTCAACACGTGGGGCGTGAGGTCTCCACAGTACATCGATGTTGTCGCCAGTGGTCGGCGGAAGGTGCACGTGCCCGTCAACCTGGGACCGGACCGCAGCGACGCACGGATGCACGCCAAGACCGTAGGATCCTACGCAGTGCCGTAGGGGACCGCACCGCCACTTCCCAGCAAATTAGGGACACTGTTGCTCCTGGGGTATCGGCGAGGACCATTCGCAACCGTCTCCATGAAGCTGGGCTACGGTCCCGCACACCGTTAGGCCGTCTTCCGCTCACGCCCCAACATCGTGCAGCCCGCCTCCAGTGGTGTTGCGACAGGCGTGAATGGAGGGACGAATGGAGACGTGTCGTCTTCAGCGATGAGAGTCGCTTCTGCCTTGGTGCCAATGATGGTCGTATGCGTGTTTGGCGCCGTGCAGGTGAGCGCCACAATCAGGACTGCATACGACCGAGGCACACAGGGCCAACACCCGTCATCATGGTGTGGGGAGCGATCTCCTACACTGGCCGTACACCACTGGTGATCGTCGAGGGGACACTGAATAGTGCACGGTACATCCAAACCGTCATCGAACCCATCGTTCTACCATTCCTAGACTGGCAAGGGAACTTGCTGTTCCAACAGGACAATGCACGTCCGCATGTATCCCGTGCCACCCAACGTGCTCTAGAAGGTGTAAGTCAACTACCCTGGCCAGCAAGATCTCCGGATCTGTCCCCCATTGAGCATGTTTGGGACTAGATGAAGCGTCGTCTCACGCGGTCTGCACGTCCAGCACGAACGCTGGTCCAACTGAGGTGCCAGGTGGAAATGGCATGGCAAGCCGTTCCACAGGACTACATCCAGCATCTCTACGATCGTCTCCATGGGAGAATAGCAGCCTGCATTGCTGCGAAAGGTGGATATACACTGTACTAGTGCCGACATTGTGCATGCTCTGTTGCCTGTGTCTATGTGCCTGTGGTTCTGTCAGTGTGATCATGTGATGTATCTGACCCCAGGAATGTGTCAATAAAGTTTCCCCTTCCTGGGACAATGAATTCACGGTGTTCTTATTTCAATTTCCAGGAGTGTAGATTCTACAAAAAGGGATCCTGTAAAGCTGTTCATCCATGAGATCCAGAAGACAGTAAATAGTGGTGCCCAGATTAATAACGTGTTCCTTGACCTCTGGAAGGCATTTAATACAGTCCTTTGCTGTTACCCAACAAATGAAACATGAGCTTATAAAATATTGAACTAACTATGACATATTGAGGACTTCTCAGAAGATGGAACTCAGCATGTTGCTCGTGATAGGAAGAAATTGTTAGAAATGAAAGGAACTTGGCCATACCCCAAATAAGTGTTGTAAGGTTTTACTGTTTATAATATACACTGAGATGACAAAAGTCATGGGATACCTCCTAATATTGTATCAGAACTCCTTTTGCTTGGTGTAGAGCAACAACTCAGTGTGGCATGGGCTCAACAAGTTGTTGGAAGTTCCCTGCAGAAGTATTGAGCCATGTTGCCTCTGTAGCCATCCATAATTGCAAGTGTTACTGGTGCAGGATTTTCTGCACAAACTGACCTCTCAGTTATGTCTAATAAACTTTCAGTGAGATTCATGTTGTGTGATATAGGTGGCCAGATAATTTGCTCAAATTGTCTAGAATGTTTTCCAAACCAATTGCCAACAGTTGTGGTCCAGTGACATGTTTAGAAACATAAAGTCCATGAAAGGCTGCAAATGGTCTATAAGTAGCCAAACATAACCATCTCCAGTCAATGATCTGTTCAGTTGGGTCAGAGGACCCTGTCCGTTCCATGTAAATGCAGTGCACACCATTATGGAGCCACCACCAGCTTGAACAGTGCCTTGTTGACAACTTGGGTCCTCGGCTCCATACTCAAACCCTACCATCAGCTCTTACTAACTGAAATTCAGACTCATCTGACCCGTCCGTGGTTTTCCTGTCATCTAGGGTCCAACCAATGTGGGCATGAGCCCAGGAGAGGCACTCTAGGCAGTATCATGCTTTTAGCAAAGATACTTGCATTGGTCATCTGCAGCCACAGCCTGTTAACACCAAATTGTGCTGCACTGTCCTAATTGATTCAGGTACTGGCTCTTAATCTTTAACATAAACTAATGTAACACATTGCACATAATTGGACAGAAAGGCTCAATGTTATTTGATTACACGATTCACACTCAGTCACTGGAAACACACAGTCATTTGGTATACAGAAACACGATTCCAGAGTGATCTTACAACAACAATGTAAAACTAGTTGTAAGAGGAGTGAATACCAGACTAAGATTTATTAGAAGAATTCTAAGCAAATGTAGTTGTCCCATAAAGTAGACAGCTAACAATATCATCATTTGGCTATTCTTGAGTAACAGACATCAGTCTGGGATACTTACCAAGTAGCATTAATAGAGGAGATAGAAAAAAAATCCAAAGAAAAGAAACAAATTTTGTCACATGCTTACTTAGTAGGTGCGAGAACATCAAAGAAATGATCACTGTACTGCACTGACATTTACTGTAGTGCATTACCAAGGTTTACTGTTAAAAGCCTTAAAATAAATATTACAGTAAGAATTGGGTATCATGCATCTTGTGAAATGGCTGTGACAAGAAAATTGGATAAATTTGAATGGATAATGATGCTTGCCAGTTGTTTTTTTCTGCACATCATTCACAAATGAAACAAGAAAAGAGAAAATGATAGTGCTACACAAAGTACCCTTCACCACGAACTGTGAAGTGACTTGCAGCATTTGTACGTAGATGTAAGTAATTGCCACTTATAGTTTATTACTTAGGTTATGTAATGAAATTTTTCTTTTATATATCTGTTACATGTGTATGAATTCTGTTTTATTTCAGGGTCAGAAGTTTACGAGTTTTGAACTGAACAGTAATATGGACATAAGAAAAAATTTTGATAAATTGCAACAAGATCAGTTATTTGAATCTTCACTGACCATATATCCAGTCAGTGAAGCTTTGGCATACAAGTTGCATTCTTATTTTTGCAAGGTATGGTTGCTTTTGTGTTGCACTTTGATTGTGAGATGTGACATATATAAAAGTGATTCATACTAGAAAGAAAAGCTGATACTGGTATAAGATATCTTGGCCATTAAAGTCCATTTCATGAACATCAGTACTTGCTGGTCTTATGATCTGAAGAAAAGAATATTTCTTTGAAATGAGGAAATAGTAAACAAATAACAGAGCCAAACACACACAAGTGCATTGTCCCAACACTGCAGCTCTACTAGGATGAGGCAGTGTTTCAGCTGGAGTGTGTGGCAGGAGGCAGGAGGAAGGAGACGTTGCTAAGGGCTGTGAAGGAGAGGCAGTAAGGGAACAGGACAGAAATGAGGCATTGGTAGCTCGCCTTGGCACGGATAAGGGAAGTTATGTGTGGTGCCTGTACTGGATGAGTGGACTGGGAGAGGTAAATAAAATAGAGGAATGTGAAGACGCACAAAGGAATGTGTGAGCATAGATTAAGTGGGAGGGAGGGGTGGAAATGAGTGTAAGATGGGCATATGGAGATCAAGGCCAAGAGGACTGCAGGATTGGAGTATGTATTGTAAGGGTAGTTCCCATCTAGGTAGTTCAAAGAAGCTAGTCTTAGTGGGGGGATTTAAATTGACATGAGCTGTGAAGCAGTCATTGAAGTGGAGAATGTAGTGATCAGCAGCCTGATCTGTCCTACACAGTTGCACCCTGAAGCACATCCAGTTACAGTACTGCCACAGCCATATCTGACCTTATCAGAGGCAGAGCCTTCTGTGAAAGCAGTCATGTCACATACTAGCTATACTATAACTTTTCCACTGCCTTTCACATGGGTCTCCAATGAATGGCCACTGTCAAACTGTGACTGAGAGCAGAAATGACCACCCAGCAGCAAAATGCACTGCGAACACAGTATGCTCAACTTCAGTGGCTGCTTCACAAACAGTGTCCCCTGGATCCTCCTCCCTGAAGACCAGCTTGCCCATCAGTTGACTCATCCACTTTCTTCTCCGCAGTCTCCCTCTTGCTCTGTACTATATCGACTTCCCAATCCACTCCTGCACTTCGTTGTACACCACACACAACTCCCCTTTTCTCCTTCAGGGCGAACTCACTGGTGCCATATTCCGTTCAGATTCCTTTGCTGCCTCTCCCTCCCAACCCTAAACCAAACCTCCTTTCTCTTCCCACCCATTAAATCATAGAGTGTATTTTTACCTGTATCCATGAACATGAACTGTTGAAGACTCATCAATGATATAGTATTTAACTGTTCTTTCTAAGTTCTAGCAAATTCTCGAATGATGTAGAGTGAATCATTTAATATTTTATTTTGTGGTTATATAATGTTGTATCAGTTAAGAGATAGAGTTAATTGCTTTAAATGAGCTCCTGTTTTCTGTATTTGAAGATGAATTAGATTTGCTGATTTAATAATGGTTAGTTTTTGTTTTCAGTCATCTTTAAATGATGTTGTTAACAAAATAGATGCTTTGCGACATTCTATGACAAACAAAAGTCATACCTTAGTACCTATTACGTGGCCTGTGGGAAACCAGCCAGGAAATATTCCAAGCACACGTTTTGACGTGTTGCGATGGGATTACTTCACTGAGAAATTAATGTATCTGGGTTCAGATTTTACCAATGTCAAACAGCTAACTGGTGCTGATAAGCGTGACATTGAGGTAAATATCATTTTGTTTCAATATTTTTGATCTGTTGTGCCTGTTTTAACTATGCCTGTTTTAACTGATTATTATAAGTAAAACACAAATACTATTCTTTTTAATTGGAAATATTATGAACTGTTTTGTGACATACAGTGTGCTGGTAGAGCCAGAATGAAACATCTGGTTTCACTATTGTATAATCTAACTAGACATCACTGAAAGAATTTTACCTTAAAAATTAGACAATTTTTATCTTTTTCATTTTGTATTATTTTGCAATTACATCAGTGTGTGACAGGCTGGGTAGAGATGCCTACTAGAAATAGAAAAAATATTAGCAGGCAAGACTAGAGAATAGGTACTAAATCATAACATTTAAAAATTATGAAGCTTGACAACAGGCTGCTTTGAGAGGGGGAGAGAGAACAGTGAAAATAGTTTTATTTATTTATTCCTTTCCATATAACATTTGTCCTCATAATACAATGAAAATAAATAGCTCAAAATTCACAGACGTGTAGAATATATAAGGATCTTTTTATGATAATAGGCCATAGCCTTGCTGAAGGAACCGTCCCAGCATTTTCCTGAAATAGTTTAGGAAAACCTAAGTCAGGATGGCTGGAAATATCAAACTTCATCCTCCCAAATATGAGGTCAATGTCTTAACAATTGCAGTGCCTCGTTCAGTCAGTCCCAATGATATCCCTATGATACTATGTTCTGTTTTTCATACACAGTTTGCATGAGAAAACTTACATTATAAAAAACAGTTTTGCGTTGTTTCTTTAAACACCTCTGCACTATCACTGCATATGCTACAAACATCCTCTGGCAACTCCAGGACCAAGAATGTGCTGTTATCCGCTTGCACTTCCTTCAGTCTGCACATGGTGACTGAGATGAACTCAGAAGAATAACATGGCATTTGTATCATGCATTGTAGATCTTGGTACATGATTTTCTTGTAAAAGCATTACATTGTGTTCATGTATTGTAATGTGACTTGGTATTGTAGTTGTCCCCTATCATTATTAACCCCTACTCTAAATTCTCTTCAATTTCATAGAATGCATTATTTACAGAGAATGTAAGATGTATTTTAGTAATCTTTTTCACCTCCTTGGACAATCTTATACAATTTTATTCCCTTGTAGAAACTGTTGTTGTTAGTTTTTTGTTTGTTTTTACTTGGTAAATGTATAAGTTCAAATTGCCCTGCGTTCTACATCTACATGTCTTCATCTAGATGATTACACTGCAATTCACAATTAAGTGACTGGCAGAGGGTTTATCAAACCACCTTCAAGCTATTTCTCTTCCATTCCACTCTCAAACAGCACATGGAAAAAAAGAACTCTTAACTCTTTCTGTGTGAGCTCTGATTTCTTTTATTTTATTATGGTGATCATTGCTCTACATATACGAGGGTTGGAACTTCAACAGTGGCAACTATTTATTTACAGCTTGTACAAAACATATACATGTTTCAAAGTTTTGCTGACCTTCAAAGTAGTCACCAGCGTTGTGTATAACCCGTTGCCAGTGATGTGGAAGTCGTAGGATACTCTTAGCAGTGCCAGTGGTGTTGACAGTTCGAGCGGCGCGGTCTATTGCCTGACGAATTTGTAGCAGTTCAGTTTAGAAATTGAGTTGAACTTACGAGGGCTTAAGTCAGGGGAATGCAGTAGGTTGCATAACACTTAGCAGCCCCATCAGTCAAACAAATCAGTAACAGCTTGCACTGTACGTTCTTGAGCATTGTCCTGCAAAATGATGGTCAGGTCCTGCAGAAAGTGTCATCACTTCTGTCTCTATGTTGTTCATTTTTAGAACACAGCCTACGACCAGCTTAGAGACAGAAGTGATACACTTTCTGCAGGACCTGACCATCATTTTGCAGGACAATGCTCAAGCACATACAGTGCAAGCTGTTACTGATTTGTTTGACTTATGGGGCTGCTAAGTGCTATACAACCTACTGCACTCCCCCGACTTAAGCCCTCGTCAGTTCAACTCGATTTCTAAACTGAAGAAAACACTTCACGGCTTTCGCTTCAGAACTGCTATAAATTCGTCAGGCAATAGGCCACGCCGCTCGAACTGTCAACACAACTCGCACTGCTAAGAGTATCCTATGACTTCCACATCACTGGCAACTGGTTATACACTACTTGTGACTACTTTGAAGGTCAGTAAAATTTGAAACATGTATCTATTTTGTACAAGATGTAAATAAATAGTTGCCACTATTAAAGTTCCAACCCTCGTAGATGGGCACCAACAAAAATATTTTCACACTCTGAGGAGAAAGTTGCTGACCAAATTTTATAAGTTCCTGCCACAACAGAAAACACCTGTGTTTTAATGACGGCCACCTCAATTTTTGTATCATATCCATGGCACTCTCTCCCCTATTTCATGATAATACAAAATGAGTTGCCCTTCTTTGAACTTTCCCAGTTTCCTCCATCAGTTCTATTTGATGCAGATCCCACACCACATATAGCAGTATTCCACCAGGAGAGGGCAGACAAGCGTAGTGTAAGCAGTCACTTTAGTAGCCCTTTTGCATTTTCTAAGTGTTCTGTCAATAAATCGCTGTCTTTAGTTTGATTTCTGCACAACATTATGTATGTGGTCATTCCGGAAGTTAGTTGTGATTGTAAGCCCTAAGTATTTAGTTGAATTTACATCCTTTAGAGTTGTGTGGTTTTCCTGTAACTGAAATTTAGCAGATACCTTTTAGTATACATGTCAATGACTTCATACTTTTCAGTATTTAGAGTCAATGGACACTTCTTACAGTATACAGATATATTGTCTAATTTGTTTTGATCATCTGATGACGATAAATAACAGCATCATCTGCAAACCATTGAAGAGGACTGCTCGGATTGTCTCCTAAATTGTTTATGTAGATCAGGAAAAGCAGAGGGCCTATAATATTTCCTTGGGGAATGACAGATATCACTTGCATTTTATTCAGTGATTTCCCATTGATTACTATGTAGTGAGGCCTTTCTGACAGGTAATTGTGAAACCACTTGTGGGACGATACTATATAGGCACGCAATTAGAAATAGCTTGTTAGGAATGGTGTCAATAACTTTCTGGAAATCTAAAAATAAGGAATCGGTTTGATGGCCCCCCATCAATAACACTCATTACTATGTGAGTATAAAGAGCTAGTTGTGTTCACAAGAAAAATATTTCCAGAATCCATGTTGGCTATTTATCAGTAAATCGTTTTTCAGTGTAGTTCATAATCTTCAAACACAATTTATGTTTCAAAATCCTGCTGCAGAGTGATGTTAGTGATATGGGTCTGTAATTCAGCAGATTACTCCAATTTCCTTTTTTGGGTATTGGTGTGACGTGTACAGCTTTCCACTCTTTAGGTACAAATCTTTCCATGAGTAAGCAGTTGTATATGATTGCTAAGTATGCAACTATTGTATCAGCATACTCTGAAAGGAATCTGACTGGTGTACAGTCTGGACCAGAGGCCTTGCCATTATTAAGTGATTTAAGCTGTTTCACTACACTGAGAATATCTATTTCTAAGTTATTCATGTTGGCAATTATTCCACATTCAAATTCTGGAATATTTACTTCATTTTATTTGGTGAAGGAGTTACAGAAAACTGTATTTAGTAATTCTGCCTTAGTGGCACTGTCGTCCGTGACATCACCATCGTTGTATTGCAGTGAAGGTATTGATTTCGTCTTTACGCTGGTGTACTTTACATATGACCAGAATATTTTTGGATTTTATGCCAGGTTTTGAGACAGACTTTCATTGTGGAAACTGTTAAAAGCATCTCACACTGAAGTTCGCAGTAAATTTCAAGCTTCTGTAAAACTTTGCCAATCTTGGGGGTTTTGCATCCTTTGAAATTTGGCATGCTTTTTTTGTTGCTTCTGCGACAGTGTTCTGATCTATTTTGTGTACAATGGTGGATCAGTACCATCTTAGTTTTTTATTTTTTAATCTGGTATGCATCTCTCAGTTGCTGTCAATACTGTTTCTTTGAATTCAAGCCTCATTTGGTCTACACTTTCATAGTTAGATTGGAAGGACGGGAGACAACTGTCTCTTAGGGAGGCATCCAGCAAATTTTTATCTGCTTTTTTAAAATAGCTGTATTTTGCATTTTTTTGATGTTATGGTATTTAGTTGTTCCATGATTATGTATAGAACTATTAGTGAAATACTTACTAATTTTTCCCTAATAATGCACAACAGAGTAGCAGATGGGCTCACTTTGTGCTGTAAGGATACCCACTGTTTTTAATACACTCCTGGAAATTGAAATAAGAACACCGTGAATTCATTGTCCCAGGAAGGGGAAACTTTATTGACACATTCCTGGGGTCAGATACATCACATGATCACACTGACAGAACCACAGGCACATAGACAGAGGCAACAGAGCATGCACAATGTCGGCACTAGTACAGTGTATATCCACCTTTCGCAGCAATGCAGGCTGCTATTCTCCCATGGAGACGATCATAGAGATGCTGGATGTAGCCCTGTGGAACGGCTTGCCATGCCATTTCCACCTGGCGCCTCAGTTGGACCAGCGTTCGTGCTGGACGTGCAGACCGCGTGAGACGACGCTTCATCCAGTCCCAAACATGCTCAATGGGGGACAGATCCGGAGATCTTGCTGGCCAGGGTAGTTGACTTACACCTTCTAGAGCACGTTGGGTGGCACGAGATACATGCGGACGTGCATTGTCCTGTTGAAACAGCAAGTTCCCTTGCCGGTCTAGGAATGGTAGAACGATGGGTTCGATGACGGTTTGGATGTACCGTGCACTATTCAGTGTCCCCTCGACGATCACCAGTGGTGTACGGCCAGTGTAGGAGATCGCTCCCCACACCATGATGCCGGGTGTTGGCCCTGTGTGCCTCGGTCGTATGCAGTCCTGATTGTGGCGCTCACCTGCACGGCGCCAAACACGCATACGACCATCATTGGCACCAAGGCAGAAGCGACTCTCATCGCTGAAGACGACACGTCTCCATTCGTCCCTCCATTCACGCCTGTCGCGACACCACTGGAGGCGGGCTGCACGATGTTGGGGCGTGAGCGGAAGACGGCCTAACGGTGTGCGGGACCGTAGCCCAGCTTCATGGAGACGGTTGCGAATGGTCCTCGCCGATACCCCAGGAGCAACAGTGTCCCTAATTTGCTGGGAAGTGGCGGTGCGGTCCCCTACGGCACTGCGTAGGATCCTACGGTCTTGGCGTGCATCCGTGCGTCGCTGCGGTCCGGTCCCAGGTCGACGGGCAGGTGCACCTTCCGCCGATCACTGGCGACAACATCGATGTACTGTGGAGACCTCACGCCCCACGTGTTGAGCAATTCGGCGGTACGTCCACCCGGCCTCCCGCATGCCCACTATACGCCCTCGCCCAAAGTCCGTCAACTGCACATACGGTTCACGTCCACGCTGTCGCGGCATGCTACCAGTGTTAAAGCCTGCGATGGAGCTCCGTATGCCACGGCAAACTGGCTGACACTGACGGCGGCGGTGCACAAATGCTGCGCAGCTAGCGCCATTCGACGGCCAACACCGCGGTTCCTGGTGTGTCCGCTGTGCCGTGCGTGTGATCATTGCTTGTACAGCCCTCTCGCAGTGTCCGGAGCAAGTATGGTGGGTCTGACACACCGGTGTCAATGTGTTCTTTTTTCCATTTCCAGGAGTGTAGTTTTTTACATTGATCCTGACCACAACTTTTGGTTGTTATTCTTATGGTCCTTTTCTGCAGTTTGAAAATTGTGTCCATGTTTTGTGCCTTTGATCCCAAGAGAAGAATCTCATAGATCAGAACTGAGTGTACATAGAAATAGTTTGGCACCACAAGAAATTGGCTTTTGCAAACTGATGCCAGAACCATAAGAACATCTACATCTACATCTACACCCATACTCCGCAAGCCACCTGACGGCGTGTGGTGGAGGGTACCCTGAGTACCTCTATCGGTTCTCCCTTCTATTCCAGTCTCGTATTGTTCGTGGAAAGAAGGATTGTCGGTATGCTTCTGTGTGGGCTCTAATCTCTCTGATTTTGTCCTCGTGGTCTCTTCGCGAGATATACGTAGGAGGGAGCAATATATTGCTTGACTCCTCGGTGAAGGTATGTTCTCGAAACTTCAACAAAAGCCCGTACCGAGCTACTGAGCATCTCTCCTGCAGAGTCTTCCACTGGAGTTTATCTATCATCTCCTTAATGCTTTCGCGATTATTAAATGATCCTGTAACGAAGCGCGCTGCTCTCCGTTGGATCTTCTCTATCTCTTCTATCAATCCTCTCTGGTACGGATCCCACACTGTTGAGTAGTATTCAAGCAGTGGGCGAACAAGCGTACTGTAACCTACTTCCTTTGTTTTCGGATTGCATTTCCTTAGGATTCTTCCAATGAATCTCAGTCTGGCATCTGCTTTACCGACGATCAACTTTATATGATCATTCCATTTTAAATCACTCCTAATGCGTACTCCCAGATAATTTATGGAATTAACTGCTTCCAGTTGCTGACCTGCTATTTTGTAGTTAAATGATACGGGAACTATCTTTCTATGTATTCGCAGCACATTACACTTGTCTACATTGAGATTCAATTGCCATTCCCTGCACCATGCGTCAACTCGTTGCAGATCCTCCTGCATTTCAGTACAATTTTCCATTGTTACAACCTCTCGATACACCACAGCATCATCTGCAAAAAGCCTCAGTGAACTTCCGATGTCATCCACAAGGTTATTTATGTATATTGTGAATAGCAACGGTCCTATGACACTCCCCTGCGGCACACCTGAAATAACTCTTACTTCAGAAGACTTCTCTCCATTGAGAATGACATGCTGTGCTCTGTTATCTAGGAACTCTTCATTCCAATCACACAATTGGCCTGATAGTCCATATGCTCTTACTTGGTTCAAATGGCTCTGAGCACTATGGGACTCAACTGCTGAGGTCATTAGTCCCCTAGAACTTAGAACTAGTTAAACCTAACTAACCTAAGGACATCACACACATCCATGCCCGAGGCAGGATTCGAACCTGCGACCGTAGCGGTCCCGCGGTTCCAGACTGCAGCGCCAGAACCGCGCGGCCACTTCGGCCGGCTCTTACTTTGTTCATTAAACGACTGTGGGGAACTGTATCGAACGCCTTGCGGAAGTCAAGAAACACGGCATCTACCTGTGAACCTGTGTCTATGGCTCTCTGAGTCTCGTGGACGAATAGCACGAGCTGGGTTTCACACGACCGTCTTTTTCGAAACCCATGCTGATTCCTACAGAGTAGATTTCTAGTCTCCAGAAAAGTCATTATACTCTAACATAATACGTGTTCCAAAATTCTACAACTGATCGACGTTAGAGATATAGGTCTATAGTTCTGCACATCTGTTCGACATGCTGATGACATTCTTTTTGCCATCAACTTTAACTATTAATACAGTATTGAGTTTCTGTATTTACTACCTTTCTCAAAACTTTTTACTCTCATCTCTCTCCATCTCTCATGCTGTTTGATGCCCTAACAACATAATATAATAATAATAATAATAATAATAATAATAATATCTCCTCTTTCCCTTCATGTTATCTTGCCACTTTCATGCCTGACCTTCATTGGTGATTTCCTTTCTGGAAATATTGATTGTTTCCCCATAATGGTAATAATAGAATGAAGTGCTGGCAGACCATGAAAGTTAAAAAAAAATTGAAATGATTTTTGTTTGATAACTCCTCCTTCTTCATAGTTGAATTGCATATTGTTGGGTTACATTTATCAAATCTTTTTTTATGCCAATAACAGAGATTTGGTGACATCACCTTGAGACCCTGATCATTGAAGTATTTTGTTAATTCTGTTATCCCACCAGCAGCATTGCTTACAATACTGGAGTTAGTTAATTAGTTAGTTTCATGTACCATTGATCATTTGTGCAATTTAATTGTAGTGATGAACGAGTCATGTTACACATTCGTATGTGAATATGGCTACATGCCGACTATTTAGATTTTTTAATACATTTGTGAGTTAGTAGTTCATACCCACCATCTTTCACTCACTACAAAAATAGGCATTGTTATACAGAATAGAAGGATTTGCCTATGAGAAATTTTTTCAGTTTGTTTCAAAATTTCACTTTGCTGTCTGTCAGACATTCTCTATCATTTGTTAAGTGATCAAAAATTGTGGTGGCAGTGTTGTGCACCCTTTGTTTTGCTAAAGACAACCTTAATGCCAAGTAATAAATGTAATTTTTTCTACTGGTATTCTAATTATGTAAATGATTGTTTCTTTGAACTGTGGTGAATTATTTACAACAAACTTCATGAGGGAATAAATACATTCTGAGGCAGTAATAAAAATGCCTAACTACATAAACAGATGTCTACAAGATGATCATGGGTGAGCACCACAATTATTCTTACAGCACATTTTTGAGCAATGAAGACTTTCTTACTTAAAGATGAGTTACCCCACAACATTATTCCATATGACATTCTTGAATGAGAATACGTGAAGTATGTCAACTTACTGATTTGTCTCTCCCCAACATTTGTAATGATTCAAAGTGCAAATGTGGCTGAACTATGTTGTTTTAGAAGTTCCAAAAGGTGTTTCTTTCACTTTAAATTCTCATCAATATGGACACAAAAAAATTTGAAGTTTCCACCATAGTTATTATTTCCTCACCATGTATTAACACAGTGTTGGTGTAGTACCTCTATATGTGCAGAACTGAATATGTTGTGTCTTTTTGAAACTGAAACTGAGAGTGAGACCAATCACAGAAAATTACTTAGTAATTCTTTTAAGAACATTATTTACCATTTCTTCTGTTGCTATATGTATGTTTGGACTGATTATGATAATAGTACCATCAATAAAATGAATTAATTCTGCTTCTTGTAGCTTAGACGAAGATCGTTTATATTTATGAGAAGTAGTAGTGGACATAAGATTGAGCATTGTGGAACCCCATAAGTGATTTCTGTCCCATCAGAAGAATTTCATCTGCTTGCAATGGTTAAATTGTTAAATACAGCTTTCTGCTTTCTTTTGGGTAGGTATGACATTCTCCATTGGTTGGCTATACTGTAAATTCCATAAAACCTCAGTTTATCAAGGAGAATATTGTGATTTACATAGTCAAATGCCATAGATAAGTTACGGAAAATACCAACTGGTGCTGTTTTGTTGTTTAGTACTTGTAAAACTTGGTTTGTTAATTTGTGAACTTTCAGTTGAGCATATCTTCTGAAATCTAAACTGTGATTTACTGGAATTTTATTGTTGCTCAGGTGGTATTCTATTGTAGAATACATGGCCCTCTCAGAACTTTTGGAAAATGATGTCGGTAGAGAAACAGGTTGGTAGTTGTATCCCACCAATCACCTTTCTTATAGAAGTGTTCAACAATGGCACATTTCAATCTCTGTGGAAAAATGCCTTGTTACTGGTGCATTACATATTTAAGAAAAGACAGTGCTATTATATGGGAACAAGTCTTTAGTATTCTGTTGGAAACACCACCAAATTCAGATGAGCTTGTATTTTTGTGAGAATATATAATTTTGAATCCCCGCCAGCAGACATTGCGATTGAGGCAGATGAGCTGGCATGGGTAGAGCAGCAGAGTAGTTCAGAAACCTGCTGCTATGTATGGCCATGCATCACATAGTATGGGCAGATCCAGTGACAGAAGTGTTTACTTGCAGGCAGCAGTAAGCAGAACACTCAACATTAAACCCAGAGGTTAATGGGGTCACAGCTCTTGACGTCAAGCCAACAAGTACCTGGCACTGCCACTAGATGTCACACTCAGTGAGTTACTGTTTTCAGGACTTATGAAAATGAGTGCAGTGTGTATGAGCTATTGTTGGAGGATTTGTTATGCACTCTGTATGTGTTTTCACTCTGGTCAGCCAGCAGGTTGTGTTGATTTTATAGCTGTGAGCTTATACATGAGCTTTTATCTTACCAGGGGACCTTATGGATGCACCCCATTTAATTTATATTTATGTACATTTATAGGATTTGGAAGTCTGGCCCTCAGGGCTTCAGTATTCTTTTGCTGGGTACAGGCTTGGCGACCCTAGTGTTGCAGAGCTGGATACTAGCAAACACTGCTAGTCCTCTTGTCACTTTAAGCTCTGGGCCAGCTTTAACGAATAGTGTATGATGCGGGGATGGAACATTGTGTGCCACAGGGAATGGGGATCATGGCTTGACAGCCTGGATTGTGAGGATGGTGAAAACCTCTATAAAAAAAACCTCAATCTCTAGGTGTGCTGTGCACCGATTAAGTGCATGGCTGTTGAGGTAGAACAGTTGTTAGTGGGCAGCTTCTGGGGAAACTGCTGCACCTACATTGTATAAGGCTTACTCAGGCAAATAGGGCTTTGTCTCAGTGGACCATTATTTCCCTAGTTGCTCATGGGATCAAGTTGGAGCTGTTGAAATTTTCACTTTCTTCTCGCCCCAGTGGAATGGATGGACCGCTGGTAGGTACTATCACTCAGTCACTCTGGCATGTAGCCAGTCCACCCGATTCAGAAATTTTTCAGAGTTCTTGTGCTACTAGTAACTGAATGCATGCTGCCTGCCAGAATGTGTTTATAATAGTTAAAAGGAAATAGGGCAGCTTTGAGAAAGTGTCCACTTTTTATATACAAAAGGGTTTAGAGAGCATTGCTGCGACTTTAAAATCTATCAGATGATAGTGCAGTGGGATGCTGTTGGTAGAAACTTATAGTTCCCAACAACTAAAGAACCTCCAGGAAGCTAAATGCCTTGGGGAATATGCAATCAAAACTGTTACACAATGCCTTGAACTACAGGAAAGGTGTTGTGTCTTGCAGAGATCTGGTAGATAGTCCCAGAGAAAAACTGAAAAATGAGTGAGCCCAAGAAGTCTTTGTTGATGTGCAAAGTATTATGAAAAGGGTGGGTGGTGATCTGAATAAATTTATTCAGCACAGAACTTCCAGAGATAAATTCTGCCGAAATTTTTACAAAGGCACAGATGGTGTTTAGAAAGGATAGATTGCATGCAACCGGTGGTGGCGTGTTTGTCGCTGTTACTAGTAGTTTATCCTGTAGTGAAGTAGAGGTGGATAGTTCCTGTGAATTATTATGGGTGGAGGTTACACTCAACAACCGAGCTAGGTTAATAGTTGGCTCCTTTTACTGACCTCCCGACTCAGCAGCATTAGTGGCAGAACAACTGAGAGAAAATTTGGAATACATTTCACATAAATTTTCTCAGCATGTTATAGTCTTTTGTGGAGATTTCAATTGACATTATGCTGAGTGCACTATTCAAAAATTACCTCGAGCAATTAAACAGAGAACCGACTCGTGGAGATAACACCTTGGATCTACTGATAACAAACAGACCCGAACTTTACGACTCTGTAAGTGCAGAACAGGGAATCAGTGATCATAAGTCCATTGCAGCATCCCTGAATATGGAAGTTTGGAAGTTAATAGGAATATAAAAAAGGGAGGAAGGTTTATCTGTTTAGTAAGAGTAATAGGAGGCAGATTGCAGACTACTTAACAGATCAAAACGAAAATTTCTGTTCCGACACTGAAAATGTTGAGTGTTTATGGAAAAAGTTCAAGGCAATCGTAAAATGTGTTTTAGAAAGGTACGTGCCGAGTAAAACTGTGAGGGATGGGAAAAACCCACCGTGGTTCAACAACAAAGTTAGGAAACTACTGCGAAAGCAAAGAGAGCTTCACTCCAAGTTTAAACTCAGCCAAAACCTCTCAGACAAACAGAAGCTAAACAATGTCAAAGTTAGTGTAAGGAGGGCTATGTGTGAAGCGTTCAGTGAATTCGAAAGTAAAATTCTATGTACCGACTTGACAGAAAATCCTAGTAAGTTCTGGTCTTACGTTAAATCAGTAAGTGGCTCGAAACAGCATATCCAGACACTCTGGGATGATGATGGCATTGAAACAGAGGAAGACACGCGTAAAGCTGAAATACTAAACACCTTTTTCCAAAGCTGTTTCACAGAGGAAGACTGCACTGCAGTTCCTTCTCTAAATCCTCGCACAAATGAAAAAATGGCTGACATCGAAATAAGTGTCCAAGGAATAGAAAAGCAACTGGAATCACTCAACAGAGGAAAGTCCACTGGACCTGATGGGATACCAATTCGATTCTACACAGAGTACGCGAAAGAACTTGCCCCCCTTCTAACAGCCGTGTGCCGCAAGTCTCTAGAGGAACGGAAGGTTCCAAATGATTGGAAAAGAGCACAGGTAGTCCCAGTCTTCAAGAAGGGTCCTCGAGCAGATGCGCAATACTATAGACCTATATCTCTGACGTCGATCTGTTGTAGAATTTTAGAACATGATTTTTGCTCGAGTATCATGTCGTTTTTGGAAACCCAGAATCTACTCTGCAGGAATCAACATAGATTCCGGAAACAGCGATCGTGTGAGACCCAACTCGCGTTATTTGTTCATGAGACCCAGAAAATATTAGATACAGGCTCCCAGGTAGATGCTATTTTTCTTGACTTCCGGAAGGCGTTCGATACAGTTCCGCACTGTCGCCTGATAAACAAAGTAAGAGCCTACAGAATATCAGACCAGCTGTGTGGCTGGATTGAAGAGTTTTTAGCAAACAGAACACAGCATGTTGTTATCAATGGAGAGACGTCTACAGATGTTAAAGTAATCTCTGGCATGCCACAGGGGAGTGTTATGGGACCATTGCTTTTCACAATATATATAAATGACCTAGTAGATAGTGTCGGAAGTTCCATGCGGCTTTCTGCGGATTATGCTGTAGTATACAGAGAAGTTGCAGCATTAGAAAACTGTAGCGAAATGCAGGAAGATCTGCAGCGGATAGGCACTTGGTGCAGGGAGTGGTAACTGACCCTTAACATAGACAAATGTAATGTATTGTGAATACATAGAAAGAAGGATCCTTTATTGTATGATAGCGGAACAAACACTGGTAGCAGTTACTTCTGTAAAATATCTGGGAGTATGCGTGCGGAACAATTTGAAGTGGAATGATCATATAAGATTAATTGTTGGTAAGGCAGGTACCAGGTTGAGATTCATTGGGAGAGTCCTTAGAAAATGTAGTCCATCAACAAAGGAGGTGGCTTACAAAACACTCGTTCGACCTATACTTGAGTATTGCTCATCAGTGTGGGATCCGTACCAGATCGGGTTGACGGAGGAGATAGAGAAGATCAAAAGAAGAGCAGCGCGTTTCGTCACAGGGTTATTTGGTAACCGTGATAGCGTTACGGAGATGTTTAGCAAACTCAAGTGGCAGACTCTGCAAGAGAGGCGCTCTGCATCGCAGTGTAGCTTGCTCGCCAGGTTTCGAGAGGGTGCGTTTCTGGATGAGGTATCGAATATATTGCTTCCCCCTACTTATACCTCCCGAGGAGATCACTAATGTAAAATTAGAGAGATTTGAGCATGCACGGAGGCTTTCAGACAGTCGTTCTTCCCACAAACCATACGCGACTGGAACAGAAAAGGGAGGTAATGACAGTGGCACGTAAAGTGCCCTCCGCCGCACACCGTTGGGTGGCTTGCAGAGTATAGATGTTGTTGTAGATGCAGATGTAGAGTATGTCAAGGCAGGTTTCCTTCACCTAAGCATACGCCATACAGCCTTATGCCCCCAACCCATTGTGCTGTTTTAAATGCTAGCATTTATGGCACGCCACTTAAGATGTAAAGGATAAGCCACTTGTGGCAAATGTGGTAAGGTCGCCCATGAAGGACTCAGTTGTTCGTCTCCTCTGAAGTGTGTAAATTGCCCTGGGAATCACCCTGTCTGGTGTAGGGACTACAGTGTCTTTCTTGGAGAAAGGAAGATACAAGAGATAAAAACTACGAAGTGTGTCCAGTATGGTAGGGCAAAAAAGGTCTAAAAGGCCTTGTAGCCCCCCCCCCCCCCCATCCCCAATATTTCCAACCTCCTTCACTAAAGTTCTCAAACAACCAGCTCAGAAAACCAATGCTGCTGCACAAATGGAGGTTGCTAGTCTCGGCACTACTACATGTGTTCAACAGTGCATATGTAAACCTGCAAATATTTCAGATCCCATAGCCCCATTAGAAAAAGCCACAGTAGCCAACATTGTGGACCTCCTGGCACCTTCATAGGCAGCATATGGTACACATTCCAGGACTGCCACTACCACAGTTGTGGTAGTTCCTATAAAGTCCTCCCAAACAAAAAAGCAAATGGTAGGCTTCCCCACAGGCAAAAATGAGTAATAAATCATATGACCATGTCAATGACATTCGACATAACACTTCTACTACTTCTGCTTCAAAGCCAGTGGAATGTGAAGTCTGCCTGGGGCTACCATCTTACTCCAAGACTTAACCTCTACCTATTGCAGGTTTACTACCCCAGCAGAGAGACAGGGTGAAAATGCAGCACCTGTGATAAATGGCTACCACACTACAGTGGAACATGAATGGGTTCTGGACTCATGTGGAGGAACTGAAACTCCTAGCACACGTACGCCCTCTCTACTTGTGTTTGCAAGAAACACACGTCATAGCCACTGATGACCCTGTGGTATGCAGCTATGCCCTCCACCACAAGGATGAGGTAACCACTGATGACCCTGTGCTATGCAGCTATACCCTCCACCACAAGGATGACCTAACTGGGGAAGAGCCAAGGGAGGGATTGCTGTGTTTGTCAACAACTCACACCACTCCTCTGCTCTCTCTTTCCTTGGTTACTGACCTACAAGTAGTAGCCATTGAAATTCATGTGGGTCAGGTCATCACCATCTGCTCACTGTATTTACCTCTGCAGGATGCAATGTACTCTGGAGCTCTCACAGGCTTTATAGAATAACTCCCCCACCCATTTCAGTGTCCATAACGTATTCTATTAAGGGGCTTGAACTATATTTGCCCTAAGGGTCGAGTTTTGAAGAGTCTCATCATTGTCTCAGGAGCTGTGCATTGTCAACACAGGCAATCCCACTTATTTCTCACCTGCTACTGACTCATCCTCAGCCATTGACACCCCCCCCCCTGCCCCCGCCCCCTTTTCTGCTCTCAAGCCCTCACAAACTCTGCTAACTGAGAATCAAATGATGACATTTATTCCAGTGACCATTTACCACTGTGGGTCCACCTACTGGATGGAGCATTACTTGAAAGGAAGCCATCAAAATGGATGGCAGCAGGTCTAGTTGGATGCTGTTCATCCAGCTGCCTGTGTTTGAACCCAGCGACAGTGTCCAGGAATGGATGGACCACAACACACGAGTGATCCATCATACTGCGGACGTATTTATCCCAAAGACCTCAGGTCATCTTCGGAGGCAACCAGTACCTTGGTGGACCTGTGAGTATTACTCATCAATCTGGGTCTGGTGAGCGGCTCTCTGACAGTTTAAATACTGCCACACAGCAGACAGCCTCTTCACAAGAGCTCTGACACATGATTATGGAGGGCAAGAAAAGGTCATGGAAGCATTCCTGGAGTCTTATCAATTGTTCATCATGTTCTGCAAAAGTATAGGTAGCCATCAGAAGACTTTCTGTCAAGTACAATAGTTTACCAATAGCAGCAATGCTGAAACAGGGATATCTCCTAATAATGTCTGGCAACATCACTCAGATGATGGCAAGCATTCTGAGTCTTACAGTTGTCCTTCCTCCATGTGTGGGCTGGATTTGGCACAGTGTGAGACTCGTGATACTGCGCCTGGTCATGAGCAAATCTGGTACAGCATGCTTCAACACTTTCTAGCAGTGTCAGGGAAATTCTGCTTGAATGTTTTAATTTGATATAGCAGACAGGCCATTTTCCCAACTTGTGGAGACAGGCAGTTTTGGTACCTCTCCTTTAACCAGGAAAGGACTGAACATATCCCAGTAGCTGTGTAGCAAAGACCCAGGAGCGAATGGTTGACCATCATCTGGTCTGTTTGTGAAAGACCAGGCAACTCCTTAGCCACTCTTTAGTGTGGATTTCAGAAATTTTGGCCAAAGTTGACAGCCTGACCCTGCTAGAGGCAACTACCCTGCAGGATTTCCTGCATAAACATCACTTTTTTGTTATATTTTTGATGTCAGTAAGATGTATGACACTACTTGGAAATGCAGTAGGGCAGATCCACTAATGAGGCTTTTGTGGCCACCTCTCCATCTTCATGCAATGCTTCCTCTCTAAACAGTTTTGCAGATGCGAAGTTGGCGAAGTGCTGTTGGATCATTTTGAGCAGGACAATGTTGTTCCTCAGGGCTCTTTGCCATAGCTACAAACAGTATCACATCTATGGTAAGGAGTCCTGTACAGTGTCCATTATTTGTGGACGATTTTACAGTTTTCTGCTCCTCCTCCAGTGTTAGTGTTTTTCAATGACAGTCTTTCTCATTGTATTTTTAATTTGCCTGGCTTCCATATGAGGGACCCATTCTACATTTTAGAGTTTCAGTGAGGTTTCAGGACCTCATTTTTGACTCCGACCTGTTGTGGTTACCACACCTGAGAGACCTGAAAACTGGAACATCTTAATCCTTTTAGCCCTGAATTTTTGTGCAGGAATGATTATTCTTTTCCACTGTGTACACTGAGTCTCAGTCAATATTGAAATCATTGTAGACAAAAAAAAAAAAAAAAAAAAAAAAAAAAAAAAACATTATTTACATCATGCAACCCCCAGTTTACATATATGTTGTTGTTGTGGTCTTCAGTCCTGAGACTGGTTTGATGCAGCTCTCCATGCTACTCTATCCTGTGCAAGCCTCTTCATCTCCCAGTACTTACTGCAACCTACATCCTTCTGAATCTGCGTAGTGTATTCATCTTTTGGTCGCCCTCTACGATTTTTACCCTCCACACTGCCCTCCAATGCTAAATTTGTGATCCCTTGATGCCTCAGAACATGTCCTACCAACCATCTTCTTGTCAAGTTGTGCCACAAACTCCTCTTCTCCCCAGTCCTATTCAATACCTCCTCATTAGTTATGTGATCTACCCATCTAATCTTCAGCATTCTTCTGTAGCACCACATTTCAAAAGCTTCTATTCTCTTCTTGTCCAAACTATTTATCGTCCATGTTTCACTTCCATACATGGCTACACTCCATACAAATACTTTCAGAAAAGACTTCCTGACACTGAAATCTATACTCGATGTTAACAAATTTCTCTTCTTCAGAAACGCTTTCCTTGCCATTGCCAGTCTACATTTTATATCCTCTCTACTTCGACCATCATCAGTTATTTTGCTCCCCAAATAGCAAAACTCCTTTACTACTTTAAGTGTCTCATTTCCTAATCTAATACCCTCAACATCACCCGACTTAATTCGACTACATTCCATTATCCTCGTTTTGCTTTTGTTGATGTTCATCTTATATCCTCCCTTCAAGACACCATCCATTCCGTTCAACTACTCTTCCAAGTCCTTCGCTGTCTCTGACAGAATTACTATGTCATCGGCGAACCTCAAAGTTTTTATTTCTTCTCCATGGATTTTAATACCTACTCCGAATTTTTCTTTTGTTTCCTTTACTGCTTGCTCAATATACAGATTGAATAACATCGGGGAGAGGCTACAACCCTGTCTTACTCCCTTCCCAACCACTGCTTCCCTTTCATGTCCCTCGACTCTTATAACTGCCATCTGGTTTCTGTACAAATTGTAAATAGCCTTTCGCTCCCTGTATTTTACCCCTGCCACTTTCAGAATTTGAAAGAGAGTATTCCAGTCAACATTGTCAAAAGCTTTCTCTAAGTCTACAAGCGCTAGAGATGTAGGTTTGCCTTTCCTTAATCTATTTTCTAAGATAAGTCGTAGGGTCAGTATTGCCTCACGTGTTCCAATATTTCTACGGAATCCAAACTGATCTTCCCCGAGGTCGGCTTCTACCAGGTTTCCATTCGTCTGTAAAGAATTCGCGTTAGTAGTTTGCAGCTGTGACTTATTAAACTGATAGTTCGGTAATTTTCACATCTGTCAACACCTGCTTTCTTTGGGACTGGAATTATTATATTCTTCTTGAAGTCTGAGGGTATTTCGCCTGTCTCATACATCTTGCTCACCAGATGGTAGAGTTTTGTCAAAACTGGCTCTCCCAAGGCCGTCAATAGTTCCAATGGAATGTTGTCTACTCCCGGGGCCTTGTTTCGACTCAGATCCTTCAGTGCTCTGTCAAACTCTTCACCCAATATCGTATCTCCCAATTCATCTTCATCTACATCCTCTTCCATTTCTATAATATTGTCCTCAAGTACATCGCCCTTGTATAGACCCTCTATATACTCCTTCCACCTTTCTGCTTTCCCTTCTTTGCTTAGAACTGGGTTTCCATCTGAGCTCTTGATATTCATACAAGTGGATCTCTTTTCTCCAAAGGTCTCTTTAATTTTCCTGTAGGCAGTATCTATCTTGCCCCTAGTGAGATAAGCCTCTACATCCTTACATTTGACCTCTAGCCATCCCTGCTTAGCCATTTTGCACTTCCTGCCGATCTCATTTGAGAGACGTTTGTATTCCTTTTTGCCTGCTTCATTTACTGTGTTTTTATATTTTCTCCTTTCATCAATTAAATTCAATATTTCTTCTGTTACCCAAGGATTTCTAGTAGCCTTCGTCTTTGTACCTACTTGATCCTCTGCTGCCTTCACTACTTCATCCCTCAAAGCTACCCATTCTTCTTCTACTGTATTTCTTTCCCCAATTCCTGTCAATTGTTCCCTTATGCTCTCCCTGAAACTCTCTACAATCTCTGGTTCTTTCAGTTTATCCAGGTCCCATCTCCTTAAATTCCCACCTTTTTTAAGTTTCTTCAGTTTTAATCTACAGTTCATAACCAATAGATTGTGGTCAGAGTCCACATCTTCCCCTGGAAATGTCTTACAACTTAAAACCTGGTTCCTAAATCTCTGCCTTACCATTATATAATCTGTCTGATACCTTCTAGTATCTCCAGGATTCTTCCATGTATACAACCTTGTTTTATGGTTCTTGAACCAAGTGTTAGCTATGATTAAGCTATGCTCTGTGCAAAATTCTACCAGACGGCTTCCTCTTTCATTTCTCTCCCCCAATCCATATTTACCCACTATGTTTCCCTCTCTCCCTTTTCCTACTCTCGAATTCCAGTCACCCACGACTATTAAATTTTCGTCACCCTTCACTATCTGAATAATTTCTTTTATTTCATCATACATTTCTTCAATTTCTTCATCATCTGCAGAGCTAGTTGGCATATAAACTTGTACTACTGTAGTAGGCATTGGCTTCGTATCTATCTTTGCCACAATAATGCGTTCACTATGCTGTTTGTAGTAGCTTACTCTCATTCCTATTCATTATTAAACCTACTCCTGCATTACCCCGATTTGCTTTTGTGTTTATAACCCTGTAGTCACCTGACCAGAAGTCTTGTTCCTCCTGCCACCGAACTTCACTAATTCGCACTATATCTAACTTTAACCTATCCATTTCCATTTTTAAATTTTCTAACCTACCTGTCCGATTAAGGGATCTCACATTCCACGCTCCGATCCGTAGAAAGCCAGTTTTCTTTCTCCTGATAATGACGTCCTCTTGAGTAGTCCCCGCCCGGAGATCCGAATGGGGGACTATTTTATCTCCGGAATATTTTACCCAAGAGGTCGCCATCATCATTTAACCATACAGTAAAGCTGCATGCCCTTGCGAAAAATTACAGCTGTAGTTTCCCCTTGCTTTACATATATATCTTACTTTTATGTATGTAATCTCACTGCATTGTTTCAAACACCAGCAGCTATTTCCAATACATTTGTCCAGATTCCAAGTTGATGAGTAGGCCTCAGAATGGAGTGCAGGCTGTGCTGCCATCCAGCGCAGGAAGCACAAACTACATGGAACGAGACCTTTCTTTCCCTATAGATCTGAAGGGCTGTTGAATTACATAAATCTGCATAGAATCTTCCAGGACTCCTAAGCCCTGCCAGTAAATAAAGCATTAAAGTGCGTTAGCCCCAAGCCTTGGAGAGCAGACAGTGCACCTACTCCAGTTGTATGGGCTTTTGTGCAATCATGGCTTGACTATGGGTGCACAGTATGTTTCAACTAGGGCTTCTTATCTGAAGATCATTGATGGTGTCCATCACACGGGAATTAGACGGGTTACAGGTGCTTACTGGACCAGCACCATAACCAGTCCTCGTGGTGTGTCAAGCTTGCGAGTTCCTTGCAGCTCCAGATTCATTTGCATGCCATACTGTTGGTTGTCCACCTCTGGAATGACTGTTCTCCAGTTGTCCATGAGCAGCAAGACCACTTGCTGGAGTCACTTGGTATTAATTAGCTTTAGTGCAGTACAAAAGAGGTTGCACTGGTGCATATGCTTTCAATACATTGTTTTATGACATTTTAAGTGAGCACCACAACTCTATAGCTGTATTTATGGATGGGCCTAAGCAGGGGTTGATTGCTCTGTTGTTTTCTTTGACCGAGTCCTAAAGATCCGACTGCCTCAAGAATTTACTGTCTTTGACACAGAAGTATAAACAATGTAGCAGGCACTGGAACAGAGGAGATATGTTTCAGGTGCTAAATACCTAGCCTGTTCTGATTCCCTGGGTGCCCTTCATCCTTTACAACACTTGTACCCAGCGGATAAAGTAGCCTGGAATATCCAGGACTCCATCTTACAACTACAAAGACTGAAGAAGGAGATGTCTTTATGCTGTGCACCAGGGCACATGGGTATTGCAGAGAAAGATAGGGCAGATGTAGCAGCCAAGGAGGCGTGTTGCAATCCTCAGTTAGTTCAGTGTGCCATCCCCTGCATGCTATCACCTTGCTGCTGAGGTACAGAGTCATGTGTCAATGTAGGGTAGAGTAGAGTAGAGTTTTATTGGTCCTGGTAATCATATAGTACACAAATAGTACATTCTGATGTAGGACAGGTCAATGTATAACAAAATATAATGTTAAATTTCTATTAATTTCATTATTTCTACATTAAATGATCACTGAGTTACAATACACAGAGCAAATATTGTACAAAAATAAAGAGTAGATATTTTAAAGCAGAAAGAGCATGTACTGTACTGGCAGATTAATATATGTATTACAGCAACATTTACATGGTAAATCATTAAAGTTCTAGTAACATTTATACAATACATCATAAAGGCAAAGACACAAATCATTAGTGAGCTTCCTGAAAGAACTTGTGGAGGCTATAGAAGCAGTGATGAGTCAGTTTTGCCTTAACAGTTGACTTGAAATTTGTCTGGTCATTTATTGATTTAATTTGGGGGGGGGGGAAGTTTATTATAAATAACTTTCCATAATGCAGGGTTCCCTTTTTATTCAGGGTGGGCTCTAAATGAAAGTTTCCTTTTCGCCTGGTGTTATAGGAGTGGATATTTTCATTTTTCTGGAAGAGAGTGGTATTTTCCATTGATTTTTTTTTCTTCACAAATACGATTATCTCATACACATATATACATGGAAGTGGGAGGATTTCTAGCTTTTTAAAGAGTGGTCTACAGGTTTTGTTTCATTTTGCGCCTTCCATTATTCTTATAATTCTTGTTTTGTAGCCTAAAGAGCTTCTGGCTAAGAGAAGAGTTACCCCAGAAAATAATTCTGTATTTCAGTTGTGAGTATATATAGGCATAATACACAATTTTCAGAGAATCTTTGTTGCAGCATCCCTCCAATATTCTCATTAAGTAGCATGTAGTGCTTAATTTCTTACAGACATTTTCAATATGTGTCCCTCATTTAAGATTATCTTGAGCCATACTCCCAAGAACTTAATGTTGTCTACATACTGAAGTTCTGTGTTAGATAACTGAATCTGAACAATTTTCTCACCTTTTTCACATTACTGAACTTTAGTGCTACTGTCCTACTTCCATTTATTACCAATTTGTTGTGACTGAACCAGTTTTCAATATTGTTCAGTGTCTCTGTTGTAGACTTCTGAAGCATTTCCATTTCTTTCCCACTCACTAGCACACTAGTATCATCAGCAAACTGGATGATGTTCTCACAGAATTTTTTCACGTCATTCACATATAACAGAAATAGAAGAGGTCCCAGAACTAAACCTTGTGACACTCCATATTTAATGGTTTCATAGTTTGAATAGTGTTGAGTGTGTTTGATGAAATTTTGATGTTCCATTTCAACCACTTGTTTTTGACCGCTTAGGTATGACTTTATCTAGTTGTTAGATGTTCCTCTAATCCCCATGTTGTCAAGCTTAGCCAATAGTTTAGTTTTGTGTAAATAAATAAATGTCATGTGACTTGGGTAGACCATTCACCGGGTGCAAGTCTTTTGATTTGATGCCACTTCGGCGACCTGCATGTCGATGGGGATGAAATGATGATGATTAGGACAACACAACACCCAGTCCCTGAGCGGAGAAAATCTCTGACCCAGCCGGGAAATGAACCCAGGCACTTAGGATTGACATTCTGTCGCGCTGACCACTCAGCTATCGGGGGCGGACAATAGTTTTGTGTGATCTGTGATATCAAAAGCCTTAGAGAGGTCTAGAGATATTCCAATGAGATTTTTGCCATTATCTAATTTCTGAAGTACTTCACTTAATAGTTCAAAAATTGCTGTATCAGTTGATCGGCCTTACCTGAAAACCATGTTGTGCTGTGGATAGTATTTTGTGCTCTTACAGAAAATTTACTACTCTTCTTTGAAAAATTTTTACTATGATTTTTGAGAATACAGATAATAGAGAAATGGGCCTGTAGTTAGCCACTTCATCCTTTTTACCTATTTTCAATATGATCGGAAAATTCCAGTTTGAAAGGAACTATTGTAAAGGTGAGCTAATGATTCAATAATGAGATCTCTACATTTTTTTAATAAGGCTGTCTGGGATGCCATCTATTCCAGTGGAATGATTCACTTTTAAAGTTCTGATAACTGACAGGACTTCTTTCTGGATTGTTGGAAAGAGAAACAGTGAAGTAGGATTTATGTTGGTATTTAAAGATGATACTGGGCAGTTTGTATTGCAAGGTTTGATTTCAGCGATGAATTGCTCACTTATATTGCTAAAATAAGTATTGAACACATTTGCTATTTCTTTATGATCATTAATTTCTTTGCCGTTACAATTCAATTTAATACTGGAATTTTGAGAAGAAATATTGTCAGTTTGCTGTTTGACTATACTCCATACAGCTTTCATTTTTTTATTGGAGTTATTTATATAACGGACATTTGCCATTACTTTAGCTTATGTGATCACTTTTTTAAGTATCATTTTATAATTTTTGAAATATGCAAGGAATTCATTGGATACTATAGAAGACTTGGAGATCTCATATAATCTTCGTTTTTCACCACATGACTTTTTTATACTAGTTGTCAGCCAGCAGTTTTTTCTGTTAAGCCTACTACACTTTATTTTCTGATTTTTAACTGGAAATGACATGTTAAAATACTGTGTAAATATATCTATAAATATGTTTAACTTCTCATCTGTGTTTTTGTATCTGTACATTTCAGTCTGTGTTTCCTTCTTTAGTAAATTTCTAAAGTATTCAGTATTTTTATTGCCTCTGTTCGTTTAGTTAAGTTCAGCATTGAAGATATTTCAAGAAGCTATGCATAGTGGTCACTGAAACCTGTTTTGAAGTTTCTAGCTGTGTATTCATGGCTTTTCTTGTTTATCAGTGTCATATCAATAGTGGTGCTGGATACACTTGTAACTCTGGTATAATTTGGTGCAGGTTATGTTGCACAAATAGCCAGAAGATCATCTCTATCTTTTGAAACTTTGTTAAATTTAATGTTAAAGTCCCCACATATTATAACTGTTTTGTTTAGGTCCCTGATACTGTAAAGACTACCTTCAAGTTGGTTAAAGAATATTTTTATGTTTGAGTTTGGACTTATGTACAGGCAAACAATGATTGTTTTTATTGAGGTTAGTTCTACAGCAGAAATTTCAAAATCACCTTCTTTTCCTAACTTTTCGAGAGATTTTAGGCAGCAGTAGCTGATACTGTCTTCCTCAAATATACATGTTCCTCCATGTGCAGATATTTTTCTACAGAAACAAGATGTCATAACATAACCCTGTGTACTTGTGATTGCTAACGTCTCATCAGTTAGCCAATGTTCACTAAAACACATTACAAATACTTCTTTTAATTGATCTGACAGTAATACTTCTAGCTCATTAATTTTGTTTCGCAATGACTGCACATTTTGATGGCCAATTATAAACTTGGGGTTTCTGCTTGGCATATCTGATTTATCACTTACCTTTATTTGTCTCTGCCTTCCTTTCATTTTAATCTGAAGAACACTTCTGGAATGAACTGTGGAGGTGCTGTCTTCATCTGTGGCCAGTAAAAATCCTCACTTCTTGATGGTGGTTTTCTCGCTCCAGCAGGTTGTGTCCTTATGGATATTTTTACTGTTGTATCTGACAATGTAGTTGTTTCTGTAGCTGAATATGTTGTCATTTTTGCTGTTTCTTTGTTCTCTGGTCCTGACTGTGTTGTTTTACCTGCTACCACTGTTCTTATAACTTCTTTCTCAACACTTCCCACTATAATCGGGAAGATGAATGGCTGGAAGTGACAGACCGTAAGCTGTGTCTAGTGAAGCACACAACATTGTTGTGGCATAGCTCCTTCCAGCCACGCATGCAGGATGAGGTCCTCCTTACTCATATTTGCATTGGCCACAGCCCTATGACTCATAGCCTCATGCTCTGGTGAGAGGACCTTCGATGTCTGGTGCTTGTGGCGTACAGATCACTGTGTGCCACATTTTACTAGATTGTGTGTTATTATCAGACCAGAGGTCAGCTGCAGGATTGCCACCAAAGTTGCTCTGTCTTATTGGACATTCAAATGAATGTAGTTAGAGTTTTAAGGTGTTGTGATACGTCCATCTTGTTTCCAAAAATTTTAGGGAAATGTTCTTAATGTGTTACCAGGGTGATTGGCTCAGGCTTTTTTAAAGTGGTCAGTTAGTCACATTTCATTGTGCTGTATTTTCAGCTCTTCTGTGTCTTCTTTATGTATTAATCTCAGATATAGCACCTTTCCCATTTTCTCCGTTGTGTTATGGCATGTGAGATAGAGTGATTGTCTAGGTCAGTGCAAGTGAGTGAGTGAACTTCATTTCGTAGGTTTACTCCTTGTGGTGTGACAACATTTTTAGGCCTCTTAGCTACATTTGTTTCTTTTAATATTTGTGAGGGCACATAACTTCACCACTAGGTGCCCAAAACCACAGACCAAAAACCACACACACACACACACACACACACACACACACACACACACACACACAGGTAGTCTATGCTCAGACATCAGTTTCCTAAAGCAGTGCAACACAATTTTAATAAAAGAAAAAGTCGAAAATGTTGCCTGTAAAAATCAGATGATATCTGATCAGTGTGAAGTGTAAAATATTTTGCATATGTTATACAGATGCTGGTAACTGAATATGTGGTATCAGAGTCTGGTAAAGGAAAGGTCTCTGATTCAGATCTCCATTACAGCAAATTTTTATTTAAATTCTACAGTTTTTGTCAAGCAGAAATTGTAGTACATAAATACTGAATCATAATTTTGTGATGAAAATTATATTATTTTATTTTCAATTATGGGTCATATGAAACAAATGAAAATTTGATACAGGCATGTGAAATGACTTATATACATCAATAATACTCCGGAATGAATATTCACTGTGCAGTGGAGTGTGTGCTGGAATGAAACTTCCTCACTGATTAAAACCAAATTAATCTGCCAGGAAGTTTCATCAATAGCACTGGTGCATTTCTTATGCTCATTTCACCATGAAACAAAGAAAGAAGGAATTAATGAGCATTAGTAGTAAAGAGAGGAGATATGAAACCCCAGGTTTTCTTTTTCACTTTATTCACTGTGATTCTCAGAGTTTAACGTGACTATATCAGTTTGTTTCTGTAAATATCATTCATTCCACCAAGTATGGACACATACTGATTTTCTCATGGACTACATTTCCTTAAAATTCTGTGCATATGACCACTAGACTTTATAAAGGCTGTATCTCCCAGTCCTTGCTGTAACACAAAATTCCAATCTCAGTTTTATCACAACCCAGAACAGCAACCCCCCCCCCCCCCCCAGTGTTACGACTGACTGTTGGACTGTTGGCTTATAAAAAGTGTGAGCACTTTTTTTCTCCCCTACATTTGTAGTTGGTTGCTCTAGCACTACCAATGTAAATAAACATCCACTTGAAGGTATTCTGCTGAGCAAATCACCCCAATGTTACTTTAGACTATAAAGTTTGTAGTGTCATGACGTAGTGTACATGCGGATTTACTGTCTAAATTAGGACATTAATATTTATTGTGGGTTTTTATCTTATCTGGCGTAATATGTGTTTCATGTTTTACTTCTTGCACTTGACATGGAAAATAAATCTTAAAACACCTAAATACATAAGAGCAGGCATTTTTGCATATCAACTTGTGCATTGCTTACCTGCTGTTACCATTGGATGCTGTTTCTCAGTCTTTCCTGATCCTCAACACCACCTTTGGGCTTCGCTAGGCTAATCACTTTTGGAATCTCAATGGTGTTTGCAATTTAGCAATAGTATTTGGAGCACTTGATTCAGGACATCACCTGTTGCATCAATTACCTTGATGACATCTGGGTTGCGGGCCCTATTCATGAGGAGCATTTACAAAACCTTCAGTCAGATATCAAACACCTCCTGAAGAATGAGCTTCACTGCAAGTTGGAAAAGTGCAGATTTTTCTCCCTAAGGATGTATTTCTTGGGTCAGGTGCTTACTAAGGATGGTCTCATCCTTACAGATGACCACATCAAACTCATCTTCAAACTGCCAATGTCGAAAACCTGAAAGAGATCTAGTCTTTTTTTGGTTAAGATTTCATATTATGCTCTGTTCATTACCCAGGTTGTGCATACCTGCCAGCCTCTTAACAAACTTCTCTGGAATAGCGTTAAATTTGTGTGGTCTGCAGATTGAAAATAAGATTTCCAGTCTCTTAATGAGTATTTGTTCTTGGATTCGTGTCTGGCTTCCTTTACAACAGGTAAACCTTTAACCCTGGCCTGTGAAAAGTCCCAGCATGACATTGGTGCCATTGTGTCACATCAGAACTTGGATGGCACCAAACGGACAATTGCTTATGGATTGAAGACACTTTTTGCTGAGCAGCGTAATTATTAACAGGTAGAAAAGGATGCAGTAGCTATTATTTTTGGGCTTAAAAAATTTCACGTTTTCTTATATGGGACAAGGTTCATCCTCATCGCCACCACAAGCCATTATTTGCTTTATTTGGCTTTCGTTTCAAGCTGCCAGATATAATTGCGTATTAGTTGCAGTGGTAGGCCCTCTTTCACTGTAACTATTGTTATGATATTTGTTATCACTCCATCGCCCAGCATGCCAATGCTGATGCACTACTGCGACTGCTGGTAGGGCCCAATACTGAGTTCAGTGGGCAGGAGGCTCTTGTTTTGTATGATGCCTTGCAGCAAACCCTGTCAGATTTTCCATTGATGGCATGCGAAGTCGCAACCGCTATGACCGCTGACCAGCTTTTCCAAAAAATCATTTAGCCATCCAGATGAGTTGGCCAGACTGCATCTCTTTGGGACGAGGCATGACATACATTTTTCCTCCTATGTGATTGGCTCAGTGCTGTCCAATAAACCCTCATGCTTGCCATGGAGAGCAGTGCTGTCGAGTAGTAATATCCCCGGTGTTGGGTCCTCGCATACTCCCGTTGCTGCATGTGTCACACTGGGGTATAACTCTTATAAAGGCATTGACATGACATCAGTTCTATTGGCTGGTGATTAATTGTGACATTAACAATTTGATAGCCCTGTGGAAAGTTTGCGTGGGCATACACCACAGGGTCTCCTGTATTTGTTGTACCCTGAGACACATGCCACAGACCACTTTGGCCCACTTCGTTTTCCTCCCAGAACTGCTGTTTGGGCCCAGTTCTTCAGCCAGTGGCAGGGGTAGCTGCTTGGTGTTGTAGTGAGTCAAAATGTTCAGCAGTTGTTTGTAGTGGACGTCGGTGGGGCGCAGCTGACCTGTCATGCAAATCAGTTGTGACTGCGCCATGTTGGTACATTGCCGCTGTGGCCTTCTGGTGAGCTGAGCGTCAGGGCTGATCGTGACATTGTTCCAGGGATGAGCTCCCACATGCATGGCAAGCCTCCTCATTGCTGCCCCTGCATGCCCTGTGCAGTCCTCCCATCACCTGCAACCATGGGACCCAGAGAGGCTTGCACCTCCACCTGCGTAGGTGGAGCCCATGGATTTTGACCCATTTTCCTCCCCTTCCACCTTTCATCTTTCCAACGTATTGTTGTGAGGGAAGAAAAAGGCAGAAAATTGCGTAAAAAGTTTCAGTATCACAAATTGGATGTATCTTTTTTATTCGTATTTTTATTAACAGCAAATGATAAGTAGGGACTTGATTTCTGTGTTGCAGATATTTTCTTTTAACAGTATCTGAATTAGGAAATTAAGTATGGATTATCTGGCAGGTGTGCTGTTTCTTTGACTGTAAATATTTTGTAGTTTTAATGTTTTTCAGTGTTACATTTTGTTTCAAAAGGATTGATAGAGTTGAGTAATGGCACAAGTCTGTGTTTTGAACCTTCATAACCATAACCATGACAGAAAGGTTGGACTTGTGAACTAGAAGCTATTTGCATAAATTGTAATAGTGGGTGGTTAAATTAAAGTGCAGCAACTCTCAGAGGCCCAGTGTAGTCTGTAATTATCATGTGGCAGTCAAACTTGGTAGATATGCTAATGCATTAATGCCAAACCGATTTACACTGGAAAAAAAATTGGTTCCAATTTTGGTGACCAGGTGCAAACTTGCTGCTGGGAATGCAAGAAATGCATATATAAATGTTTCCATATATAATGGATTAGGAACAAGATCTCGGCAGAAAAGATCAAAAAAGTGAGAAAGGCATCATGTTGATTTTATTATTAATTGCAGCTTGCGCAATTTATTCAATATGAGTGCTGGAGATAATGATGTGATCAACAATTGCTTGCAGTAGTTCCCATGGAATCTGAGCAATGTATTCCTGTGTATTAGCTTTCAGATCACATAGAGGCCAAATGTATCCCTGGTAAACATGTTCTTTTAGATATCCCCAGAGCCAAAAGTCACATGGATTCATATCAGGTGAGCTTGCAGGCCATGCATCTGGAAAACCTCTGAAGATAACATGTTCATGGAAGGTTGCATGAAGCAAACCTTTCGTGGGTGACATAAGGTGGTGTTGTGCCATCTTGCACGAAAACTGCAGTTTCCCCACAGTTGTGCTCTTCTAAAACAAGAATCACATACTGTACAAGGCAGTCTCATAATGTGCAGAATCACAGTACACCTTACAGGCCCTCTGGGTGTATCCTCTTCAAAGAATGGATCAAGAATAAAGGTGCTTGTGAACCCACACCACACAGTCACATACAACAAGTGCAATGGCGTCTTCATCCACAACACATTGTTTAACAGTATCCCAAATTCAGTACTTCTGTGTATTCACTGCACTCTGTAGTGTAAAATGTACCTTGTCACACCATAGAATATTGCCCAGCCAAATGAGCCAGAAACCGAAGAGCAAATTCAGAACACTGCTGTAGATAATTAGGTTTTAATTGCTCCACCATCTGGATCATGTACAGGTACCAGAGTAGTGAAGACTGCAAAAACTTTCTGTAATCATGACACTGCATGAGCACTAGCACTGCCTGGGCCACATGCTGCATGGATAGTTACAGCAACAGCAACCTCATCAATAACTCCTACCGGAATAGGATGCCTTCCTCTTCCAGGTGCCACACCAAGTTGACTTATGTTTTGAATTTCATTACCATCTTTCTTAAACCATTTAATGACATGAGGCCTTTCTACAGACCTTTCAGTCAGCAATACTCTCCCAGTGAGGTACTGTAATTGCTACCACTCACATAAAACAGATTCACTAACAGTGTACGGTCTCTCTTCTCAGTAGCCATATTGTTCACTCATGTTATGGTTTGTCCAGTGACAGTGTGTTTGTCATACTGTCATACAAACAGTGTACAATCCCAAATTTGGACCTGGTAGCCCAAATTGGAACTAATTTTTTTTTCAACATAAATTGGTTCTGCATTAACACATTGGCATATCTATCAAGTTTCACTGCCATACAATAGTTGCACCCCACACTGGACCTCCCTTAGTAACTGCACTTTAATTTCAACCACCCACTCACTACATGGTCTCCATAATTATGGGCACACACTTTGACAACTGATTTAAAAAATTTAGAACTTCATTGTCACCACAGACACCTTATTATTTGATTCAACTGCGTGTAGTCTCAGTCCGTTTCTATTGCTTCAGTACCTGCATAAAGGAAAGGATTAGCATTTTGAGGATAGAAAGGATTGAGTGTTACATGTCCAAAAGAACAGACACTGCATATGTATGTAACTGGGATGAGATGGCCCAATAATAACTTCACCACAGATGCACAAGCATGTTCGATCTCTTATAGGAGTCAGTGAATCACTGCAAGTAGTGAAAGTAATGGGCAGGGGCATGATGTAGCATTGTGTGGATAAATTCGAAGTTTGAGTCAGGGAGGGGTCATGCCTGGGTGAATGAGGAAATCGAAAAATCTGAGTTTGAATCACAGTCTGGCACAAATTTTCAACTTTCCCCACTGATGCATTTCAATTACCAATAAAAGCTGGTGTCTTTATATCCTTTGGATCATAACTTCTACTTGCCACAGAATTTCACTTAACAATCAACAAGTCTTAAATGTCAGGTGTTGTAGCAGATCAGATACTTATGGACAGTTAAAATTTCATTTCTTCTGTGCCTGTTCCTGTGGATATGTGGATGTGTTCATGCCAGTTGAGAGCAGTATCAGTGAAATTTATTTATACAACCTTTTTATTTGGTAGCATTTTTTCCTCACACTAACAATTTTTTGGTACACTGGAGAAGTTATTTTCTCTCTACAAGTTCACATCTGTTTTTCAGTATGTATTAAAAGCAGCTGTGTTGAAAATTGAAAACCTGTACAATGGACAGTTGGTGTTTCGTAAACTCATAAATGGCTACAGAAGATTTGACCAGTCTCGTGGAATGGACTACCGTCTAGATATGGCATTCAAAAGTAAAACTACTGGGCGTGAAGTACATAAAAGGTGAATTGTTATTGGTAGTAATGATATCTCATTACTTTTGAGGGTTAGTGTAAGATCTAAAATGTGTCAGAATGTTATAGCTTTTATAGACTTCATAAAATAGGATTAAGTATTAAAACAGTATTGTCACTGTGTTACAGGATTGAAGTTTGCAAGGCTTTGGGTAAAGTAGAGATTATTCCCATGCCTTATGTAACTGAGAACACTCGGGTTAATCTAATTCTTCCTGTTGAAGCAGATTTGAAAGAGGAAGCTAAAACCTTCATGGAGCAGTATGCAAAAATTTGTATGGAAAAACATGACAAAACATTCCTTATGCTGGTAAGTGTTTGAATGGGAACAGAAATGTAACGTAACATTTTTTCAGATTTTTTTTCAGAACAGATAACCTTCTGCCTACCAGATAAAAACTGAGAATACTTTATACTAATCACTGTTAAACTGAAGGGCCAAATGCAGAAATCAGTAATTTGAAAATTGTGACCGGTTTTTATTAAAAAAAGCATGTGAATGATATGAAGACCAGAAGTTAACTGGAATGCACAATAAAATTAAAATGCTTATTTTGCTGAAGGGAAGGAGTATCTCCTTCAGTCATTATTGCCCTCTTAAATCTGTTTTCCTGCTCTGAAGACCAAGCAAATAAACTCTTCATTCATTCTTCTATAGAATTCTTTCTGATAACTTTTGTCAGTACACCATCAATCCTGTGTAATTTCCAGGTAAGTCAATATATTAACTGCATGGAATATGTTTGAGAGTTCTTTTTTGTGAGCAGTTACCCAGTTTTCCATTGCAGGTTTTACTGTATGATGCAAAAGTGCCGGGCAAGGGCAACAAAGATGATGTATTCTTAGATGTCAAAAATATGGCATTGGCACTGAGTGACAAGTACAAAAAAGATGGTGGTAAAATAGCATGGGTGTCAATAAAGGTTCCTGCACCCATCCAGACTGGAGTTGTCCTCCACTCAGGTTCTCTCATTGACTTTGCAGTTGTGGATCTTGTTGTCAAAAAGCTCCCACCTGATTCCTTAATATTATTATGTCAGCCAAATATGGAAATACGACAGGATTACCTCAATAGGGTAAGTATATCTTGTTTCTTTTTTTCTGTGAAAATAATCAAGTAGACATTGTTAATGAGGGTGAATGCTAGGACTGAAAGGGCATGACCAGTTTCTTTCTCTGATATGCCAACAGCTTATGGCCGCATTGTTAGCATTGCTGACTCTCAATCACAGGGCCCTGAGTTTGATTCCTGTCTGGGTTGGGGATTTTCTTCACTTGGGACTGGGTGTGTGTGTTGTCTTCATCAGCATTTCATCATTATTGCAGGAGTGAGGTCTCATAAAAATACTTGCATCAGGTGGCCAAACTCCTCAGAAGGGGTCACCAGACTATATGTGCCATACACACATTTCCCCCCCCCCCCCCCAATCTGAACTTGTACCCCATCTCTAATGATCTTGTCATCAATGAAAGGTTACACCCTAATCTCCCTTTCTTCAAGACATTCATGAATTAATCATTCATGTGAAAACCAAACATTGGTTCTTCATGTTCACTCCTCCACTTCAGACAATTTGGTTAGCTACTGTGTGATTTGACTGCACATCTTATCCTTATATTGTTACCAATTGGTTTCCTGAAAGCACATTGGCAAATACCAGTAGCAAGTAAGGGAATTATGTCTTAAGAGCTTTAAAACCATGCACCAGTATGGAGATTGTTATGAGTGCATACCATCATTGTGTTCAGTCCCACCTAAATTATTGAGTAATGCTCTGGGGAAACACTCCTGTGTTACATTGTACACTTATAATTAAAAAGAGGGATATTAATATAGTGAATGAGAAGTAAAACAAGGGACAATTGTAAACCTGGTTTCACAATGTTGAATATAATCCCACAAGCATGTATTTACATCAGAGGTATACTTCTGTTTTTTAAATCATGTACAACTGATAAGAACTAAAGGTTTCAAAGAAACTGTGATGACCACAAAGACAATTTCAAACTGAACAGAAACCTTTATATAACCCACACTAATATTTGACTGTACAAGAATTAAATTTTCACATGAACTTGAAACTTCTTTACACAGTCCCTGAAACCATAAAATCCATCAAGGAAATAAAGCTCTTTAAATAATAGATATGGAAATTTTATACTAGGGATCTGAAGAATATTCTTAGAGAATTCCTTGAAAACTGTTTCTAGTGAGTTTTTGCAGATATTAGGAAAGTCTTTTGGAGTGTCTGCATGTGTATGTTGTTTCTTCTGTGTTACAGTCACATGAGTTAAACAGACTTGTGACCATTTACATTGCCCTTCATTGTGTGTGTTTATTGTTCTCTGATGTGGATAACACACTCTTAAGCAGTATTCCAGTATTAGCTGTAAAAATGTTTTATAAGCAGTTCCTTTCATAGAAAAACTGCTACTGGTATTTGCCAATGTGCTTTCAGGAAACCAAAGTCTATCAGTCACTTTACTAGTGGATACTCACTGGTATTTCTCTGATTTTTTTTTTTCTGTTAATGTTGTGTACGCAACTTTGTTTCCCCCCCCCCCCCTCCCCCCTGCGTTTGGAGCCAAACGCCAGTCTTTGGAACAAGTTGAAATTTTATCGAAGTCTGACGTTTCTTTTTTTTTTTAGTTAGTTCTTTTTCATAGACAACCATGTTATGTGATTGATTTCACTGTGAGAAACATTATACTTCCACCATTTTATCCTTTTTTCACTCTTCTCTATTTTACATTTTTATTTTGCCTTTATCTCTTAATGACTTATCAAGTATTTTGGCATGCTGCTTAAGAAACTGGACTTATATCCAAGAGACATGGGATTCAAAGCACAATATACATTGGCAAAAAAAACTGCAACATCAAGAAGTAGTTTTGTGACATAAACTAAACTTGGTAGGTGTGTTTCTTCATCTGAAAGACAATATCTATACAAATTTCACACCAGCTGCGTAATAGTGGCACCAGTAGTACCACTATGAGGATTCAGATCAGGTTTGCTTTAAATACACTCTGCAGTGGTCATGAGCATTACTTACGTTTGAGATTGGACATGGTGAGTTGATGATAGTGAAGAATACCTTTCAGTCGACAAAGACACCATTATCATCACCTCGCTGAGTTTGATCAAGATGATGTAATAGGGCTATGAGAAGCTAAATGTTCTTTCTGTGATATTGCAGAAAGACTTGGCAAGAATGTAGCCTCTGCACATGATTGCCGACAGCAGTGATCTGAAGACTGTATAGTCACAAGACCGGGTTCCCAATGGCCACATGACACTGTGAAGAGGGAAGACCATCGTGTTTAGTGTATGGCTCTGGTGCATCGTACCATATCTGCAGAAGCAATTTGAGCAGCAGTTGGCACCACAGTGACACACCGAACTGTTACAAATCGTTTACTTCAAGGACAGCTCCAAGCCAGGTGTCCTGTTGTGTGCATTCCACTAACCGCAAACCACCACTATTTGTGACTTCAGTGGTGTCAAGTGAGAGCTCATTGGAGGACAGAGTGGAGATTTGTTGTGTTTTCTTATGAAAGTTGGTTCCATCTCGGTGCCAGTGATGGCTGTGTGTTGGTTAGGAGAAGGCCAGTTGAGGGCCTGCAAACAACCTTTCTGTGTGCTAAACACACTGGTCCAACACCAGGAGTTATGGTATAGGGTGCAATTTTGTGTTACAGCAGGAGCACTCTCGTGGTTATCTCATGCAGCCTGACTGCAAATTTGTACGTCAGCCTAGTGATTCGAACTGTTGTGCTGCCAAATTCATGAGCAACATTCCAGGGAGTGTTTTCCAACAGGATAACAAACTCCCGTTTACCACCATTGTAACCCAACATGCGTTACAGAGTGTAGACATGTTGCCTTGGCCGGAGCAATCACCAGATCTTGTCTCCTATTATGTACATATGAGACATCATCAGACAACATCTCCATCAACATCCACAAACAGCAAACCGTCTGTGTATCAACTGACCAATTGCAACAGACATGGAACTCCATCCCGCAAACATACATTCAGAACCTGTACAACACAATGCGTCCACATTTTCATGCTTGCATTTTACATTCTGGTGGTTACCAGCTATTAATGTACCAGCATTTCACATTTCCAGTTGCTTATCTCATGCTTACATTAACCTGTAATGTTAATCACTTAAATATATTACCTACACAATTCCCAAAATTTCATTACTCTACGTAAGTTATTTTTGCATGTTGCAATTTTTTCTGTCAGTGTAGTTAATCTGATTTAAATTTTCTATGGTTTTCCTAAATAACTACTTCTCTGTGCTGGGATAGTTCTGCCAAAAAGTGAATGCTCAGTTCCCTTTGACGTGTACGTGTCGTCTGGATAGAGCGGGTTTTTACTTGCCGTTACACTTCTGTGATTTTTTAAGAACTGATGAAATTTATTGCCACAAATTATTGTATAAACATTATATTGTACATTTAATTTCCTTCGTATAGGTTTTATACAAAGTATTGGAGAGGATTGCAGGTTTAAATCATATATGCCAATTACATGTGTTTTACTAATATTTTGGGGGGTTTTGACATTCTCCTAAATTCTTCATTTTCCTCAGTTTTGCATTTTTTTAAAGTCTAGCTTAATGAAAACATAAAATATGGGTTTCGCTATAAATCCATTTGCTGCATGGTACTTTTCATCAATGGTAGTACTGAAAACAAGTAACAGAAATTCAGAGTGCTTCCCTCAACTGGTACAGCAATGTTCAGAAATTGAAGCCTCCTGCCCATCTCAACAAAAATTTTAACAAAGCATAACACTCCTGAGGCAGAACGTGGTGAGACATGGAGACTCACCGACATGACTCCTCTGGTGGTCTACACGGGCAGATTTCATTGATGGCCACGGGCATCGTAGGGAACACCCTGCTGTGAATAGTTAATGCCCACACAGCTATCTCTAGTAGCCATACCCACTTTGCTTATTAAAATTAATCATTGCCTTTCATTTGGTACTTTGCAATGTCCTAATAATTTTCTACTGATACGGGGGATCTTTTCCCAAGTGGTGAACAGTAAAATGTATCACCCAGTTATACAATAGAAAGCAAATAGAAATTTTGAAACCTGTCAAGCAAATGCCTGTATGCTCTGAAAGAATCATTTAAAATGTGGACTACAGTTGAAATATTTGTTACAGTAGTCAAAAGCCACACCATATCATTACATTTTAAACTCTCCAACATATTAGAATTTGAAATCTGTAACTCCACAAATTCTACTAAATTTTGCATATCATTTGTTTTTAATGAAATTACTCTGTCAGTAGTGTATATAGAAAAGTCAACCTGATGAAAGCATATTTGTTTTAAAATTACGTTTCTGCTAAGTTTGGTTTTTCTGTCTTTCTTTCTTGCCACCCGTAAAAAATATTATAAAATGCAGTAATTGCAAAAATATGTACTTCATCTTTTTGACAATTTGCTAAGTGTTATCTTTTTCCGTATACTACAATATACTTATAGTACAGTTATTACCACCTTAGAACAGTTGAAAGTAACACGATGTGGAAGTGCCGGGCGTGGACGACCTGAGGGAGCACTTCGTCTTGTAATAAAAACAATTCAGTAGTATAGACCAATTATGAGGCACTTACTATGTTAGGAACTGAGGAAGGGAAGACCGTACCTTCTTCTCCAAACTGTGTGACAGCTGATATTGGCACGATGAAGAGTGATATGGTATTGTCAGCTGTTTGCCAGCTTTAATCGACTGTGGCAAACTAATTGTCTTATATCATTCAGCATTAGCTACTGTTAGATTCCATAAAACAGTGGTCATGTCAAGTCCAGGGTAACAAAGAAGCAATTGATCATTTTCTTGGAAGTGCTTCATGACTGAACTATTTTGGTTGGTTCCTGCTGGAACATCCAAGCCACTGACTTGTGCTTAGTTCCTGGCTTCTTCAAATACAGAATGTCCAATGTCCAATTTCTAAACACTGTAGAAGGAGAATCACTGCTCAGAATGCTGTCAAATTTGAACAGTATATGATTGACATAGGGGGGAAACATCAAGGAACATGTTCAAAAGTACAGACACCACATCTACGTAGGCTGGAACTTAAATAGTGGCAGCACTGCTGTGGAGACACTGTGCAATGGAATCTACTATTTTCGCTGATAGCACACATTGCTGACATACCTACCTTACCTCTGAGAAAATGGACTTGCTTGTCCCACGTCACCGGCGTGTGCACAATCGAGGGAAACACAGTCAGGTCTAACCTAAAAGTGTCACTATGTCTTCGAAACAGAAACAACGGAGTTGGGTCAAGATTGAATGTGCTAGAGGTTGTACAGCATGACTGTGTCATCAAGGTCTTCAAGAGGTGTGTGGGGAATCAGCATTGTCGTGCAGAACAGTGGCACGTTTGGTAAAAGCCTTCAGTGAAGGTCGGCAAACTGCGGCAGACATGCATCGGGCAGATCGTCCTAGCGTCTCTGAAGAAGAAGTGCATGCTGTTGCTGCATTAGTGGACTGTGATCGACACCATACAATTTGTGAGCTTGCCCATGAAACCATATTAGTGCATACGACTGTACTTCGCATCCCGAAGGAACGCCAGGGCATACAAAAAATTGCATCGTGACGGGTTCCCCATGACTTGACGGAAGTGCAGAAATGGATGTGTTACAACAGTGCTCAGACACATTTGGAGCACTATGAGCGTGAAGGAGAGGCTTTCTTATGCCATATCGTAGCACTGTATGAGACTTGGGCCACATTGTACGAGCCAAAACTGAAATGCCAATCCAATGAATGGTGTCATTATAGGTCACTGCAAAAGTCGAAAGTGTGTCAGAGCCCCAGTATGGTGAAAGTTATGGTGATTCTCATGTACAGCTGTGATGGTGTTATCCTAACACATTACGTTCATCCACAGCAGACCGTCAATGCACAGTATTACTGTTTGTTTTTGGAGCATCACCTGCAACCAGCTTTGCAAAAGAAGCGGCGATACTTTCTGTGCAACCCACCCATCATTTTGCACAACAATGTGTGGGCTCATACAGCACAAGCTGTGGCTGCTCTGTTTGGTCGATGGGACTGGGAAGTACCGTACCGTCCACCATCCTTGTGACTTTGATTTGATTCTGAAGATGAAGGAACCGCCTCGTGGCATTCGCTTCCGTACTGTTCCAGAGATTCGATGGGCAGTAGACCATTCCATTCGCACCATAAACAAAACAGGCTCTGCTAACGGTATATTACGCCTTCCACGTCACTTGCAAAGGGTTCTACACAATGCTAGTGACTACTTTGAAGGACTGTAACAGGTGCAAACATGTAACACTTTTCTATCAGTTGTGAATAAATAGTTGCCACTATTTAAGTTCCAACCCTCATATAATTAAGGAAATGATGGCCCATGATCCCTGCCCAAACTCTTACAAGTTGTGGAGAGATGCCGTGAGTAATGAGGCTAATGAGCAGTGTGCTACATCAGTAGTGTGTGGTATAAGTCGAGAATTTGGGTTTGATGAGAGGCGAGCTAGGGTAGTGTGTGCAGTCATGGTGACAACTGTGTATTGATGACATAGTGGTCAGCCGTCTGAAGTAGGAGACCCAGGTTCTAATCCCAGTCCAGCATAAATTTTCAACTTGGCTCACCAAGTGAGGTGGCACAGTGGTTAGCACACTGGACTCGCATTTGGGAGGACGATGGTTCAAACTTGCGTCCGGCCATCCTGATTTAGGTTTTCCATGATTTCCCTAAATCACTTCAGGCAAATGGCGGGATTGTTCCTTTGAAAGGGCACGGCCAACTTCCTTCCCCATACTTTCCTCATCTGATGGGACCGACAAACTTGCTGTATGGTCCTCTTCCTCAACTCAACCAACCAACCAACTTGCCTCATTATATAAATCAATGCCCACTGGCAGTTACTGTCTTTAATTCCTTTGTGTTGTGATTCATAGTGGCTGCAGGATCAAAATGGTCTGTTCTTTCAAACATGTCTGAAAAAACAGACACCACATATATAATTAAGGCGATAAAGGCCAATGCTCCCTTCAGTGCAGATGCACACCAAGCTCGAACTCTTATGGGTATCAGCGAGATGTTACAAGTAGTGTGGCTAATGAGCAGGGGCACTACATTAGTAGTGTGAGGTATATGTTGAGAATTTGGGTGTGACAGGAGGTGTGTTAGGGTAGTTTGTGTAGTTGTAGTAACCACTGTGTATAGATGCCGTAGTGATCAGCACATCTGCCTAGTAAGCAGGGGACTCAGGTTCTAATCCCAGCCTGGCAAAAATTTTAAATTTCCTCCATTGATATAAGTCAGTGCCCACTGGCAGCTAATGTCTGTAATTCTTCTGTATCTCAGGTGGTCGATTACCAAAAGTTGAATGAAATTATTTGAGACATTGTTGTTCAGCTAGGACTACATAAAAATTGTAAAAAAAACTAATCCAATGAAAACCTTCAAGTGAATGTTGCATATTTTCGCAACACTGTTTCTTTAAATGCTCACTGTAAACAAACTACTTGGCCAGTTTCTGAGCTGTCATCAGTTTAACAATAACAAATGACAAATTTTAAAACAGTGGTAATGTCACTCCTCTGTAGTGCCATCTAATGGTCATTTGTAAAAACTTAAAAAAGGAAACCCTCTTAGTGCTGGAAGCTGTGGACTCCTGAAGTGTTACATCAGACTGATGAGTTATTCACCATGGAGTCTGCAGGGTTCTGTCCTTGGTCTTTTAGTATGCCCAATGTATGTCATAATCTTCCCACAGGAATGTAAATTCACCATGTCTGCTAATGGCACTAACAGGAATGTAAATTCACCATGTCTGCTAATGGCACTAGCTTTATGTTGGAAAGTATGTCGATCAAATCCAAATTTCTCAACCATTTCACAGTAAACGCTCTCATGGCAAATACTAGCGAGAGTAAGTTCATTAAATTCCACTAGAGTCAGAAAGATGTAGAATCAGTCTCAGTGGCATATAATAACCTACAGTTAACAGACAGCAGACACTTCATAGTTCCTGGGTAAGTGAAACCAACAAGTGCTGCAGCTGCTTTCGTATTAAGAATACTTTCTCACATTACAGCTCAGTCTGTAACAGAGACAGCAAATTTCACTTGGTTTTGCTTTATAACATCATATGGAGTCTTTTCAATAAAACCTCCATTCATAAAAGTATTTCTTTGTTCCGAAAATACGTAAAGTAAGCTGAAGAATTTCTTGCCACAGACTGTTCAGGCTGTTGGCTGCTTCCTTGTACATAATCCTTCATATAAGTTTTACATCTTTTTTTTTTTAAATCTCTTTGAAAATAAACCAGAAGTCCACAGTCACAATACCAGATGCAAACGTGAGAGCCATTATAATTTAAAACACTTGTCATGGTGCAAAAATGTGGCAAGTATGCTGATGCCAACATCTTCAATTTCCTTCTCACAGAGATCAAATGTCTAAGAAAACAGAAACCACATTTCACAAAAAATTAAAGCAGTTTAAGTGGGATCGTTCTTTCTGTTCTTTTAAAAAGTTTGTGAATCAAGTTTACCAGATAATTGAACATCTTAAGGAGCTCATGTTTCTGAACTGTGCGTACATAAGGTCATTTATCATTTAAGCCTTATGCTGCTTTGTATGTGTCACTACTGCATTTATGTTATTTTTTATTTTTGTACTTATTGTGTGATTTGTAATTTTATGAAGAATTTGTCTTATTACTCTATCTATATTTTTATACAACTGTATTTATTATTTAGGTTGTAAGATTACTACAGTAGCATCTTCTGTAAATGTAAGTAAATTGTGGATGTATATTATTTATCTCTTGATGAAGTGGGGTTGCTTGCATGCCTCAGTGATACAGACAGCTGTACTGTAGGTGCAACCAGAACAGAGGGTTACCTCTGGAGAGACCAGACTAGCAGGTTGTTCCTGAAGAGGGGCAGCAGCCTTTTCAGTAGTTGCAGTGACAACAGTCTGGATGATTGACGCACATGGCCTTGTAATATTAGCCAACATGCTGTGCTGGTACTGCTAACAGCTGCAAGCAAGGGGAAACTACAGCTGTGATTTTTCTTTCCTGAGGATATGCAGATGTACCGTATGGGTTAAAGATGATGGCATCTTTTTGGGTAAAGTATTCCAGAGGCAAAATAGTCTGCCATTTGGATCTCCAGGTAGGGACTACTCAGGAGGGTGTGGTCATCAGGAAAAAGAAACTGGCATTCTACAGGTCAGTGGGTTGAATGTTAAAGTCCTTAATCAAGTAAGTCGGTTACAAGGAAATGGATAGTTTGAAGTTAGATATAGTAGGAATTAGTGAAGTGCAGTGGCAGGAAGAATAGGATTTTTGGTCAGGTCAGTAGAGGGTTATCTACACCAAATCAGGTAGGGGTATTGCAGGTGTAGGCCTAATAATGAATAAGAAAATAGAACTGCAGGTAAGCTACTATGAACAGCATAATGAATGCATTATCATAGCCAGGATGGTCGTGAAGCCAACACCCGTCACAGTAATACAAATTTATATGCCAACTAGCTCCACAGAAGACGACAAGATTGAAAGATTTTATGATGAAATAAAGGAAATTATTCAAATAGTTAAGAGAGAGGAAAATTTAATTGTGATAAGTGAGTGGAATTTAGTTGTAGGGAAAGGAAGAGAAGGCAAAATAGTGGGTGAACATGGATGTGGGGTAAAGAATGAAAGAGGAAGCCATCTGGTAGCATTCTGCACACAGCGTAATTTAATCACCACTAACGCTTGGGTTAAAAATCGTGAAAGGTGGTGGTATATGTGCAACAAACCTGGAGACACTGGAAGGTTTTAGACTGATTATATAATCATAAGACAGAGATATTTAAACCAGACTTTAAACTGTAAGACTTTTCCAGAAGCAAATATAGACTCTGACTATAATTTGTTGGTTATGGATTGCAGACTAAAACTGAAGAAATTTCAAAAAACGTAGGAAATTGAGGAGATAGGATGAGAATAAGTTGAAGGAATGAGAGTTTCAGAGGAAGTATTAGGCAATGTTGGACTGAAGTGGGGGAAAAGAACAATAGAAAACGAATGGCTAGATTTGAGAGATGATGTAGTGAAGGCAGCAGAGTATCACATACATAAAAAGGCAAGATAACTGAGGAGATATTGGATTTAATTGAAAAAAAGGAAAAAAATATAAAAATGCAGCAAATGAAGCAGGCAAGGAGAATACAGACTTTATAAATATGAAATTGACAGAAAGTGCATAATGGCTAAGCAGGATTGGCTAGAGGACAAATGCAAGGCTGTAGAAGCACGCATAACTAGGGGAAAGATAGATGCTGCCCATATTGGGATCCTTGGAAGAACCAGCATGACAAAACTGATCCTCCTAGTGTGCAAGATACATGAGACTGGCGAAATATCCTCTAACTTTAGGAAAACATAATACCCCTGATTCCAAAGAAGGTAGGTGCCAACGGGTGAGAATACTACTGAATTATAAGTTTCGTAAGTCATGGCTGCAAAATATTGACTCCAATTGTTTATAAAGAATGGACAAACTGGTAAACAAATGAGGATGTACTTAACCAAATTTGGGAAAAAAGGTATTTATGGTGTAACTTGAGCAAGAGAAGGGATGGGTTGATATGACATGTCCTGAAGCATCAAGGAATTCTCAACTTGGTAATGGATGGGAGTATGGGGGGTAAAAATTGTAGAGCAAAACCAAGGCTTGAATACAGTATGCAGGTTCCAATAGTCATGCAGAAATGAAGAGACTTGTGCAGGATAGACTAGCTACATCAGACAAGTCTTCAGACCGAATATCACGACAACATTATTAGTGCTGATGTGGAACTAAGTACACGTAAAATTTTGATGTGTTCCAAATTTAGGGCAAGTAATCACTGTATGGAACATGTATCTGAGATAAGTAATATTAAATAAAAATAAGTGAAAGCTTTGAATTCTGTAGGAATAGTATTAAGAAGGTAACAAATTCAGAGAAAGAAAACAAATGATCTTTATTTATAACATCTGCATGGAAATTGTAGGAATACATTTGCAAAGGTAAAAATTGAGCTGCATGGAAGCATCTGGTTTGTGAAGTCAAAATGAAAAAGAAATGTAAATACTCACTATTAATGAAAGTAAAATTCAGTGTGTGTTCAACACACTTAATTGCAGCCTATGGCTCCTTCCTCAGAATTTGGAAAAGCAAATATATGCGTAAGTTGAGAAGGAAGGTTAAAGAATGAGAGTGAATGTTTTTTTTAAACCTAAAATTCAAAGGGTGAAAGACATAGTCAAATATGTATTTACCTTGATTGATGTTCTGCCACATATATACAAGTGAGTTTACACTCTTTCCCAAGCAGTGAACATTGGGCAGCCAGAGCTATATTCATACCCCAAGTTATCCTATTGCTTCTGTTTCATATTCAGTTCATGGTAGTTTATTTACTGGGTATCATACATGAACTGCCTACATTTTACAAAACATGTAGCATTAATAAAGTGTGTGACAAAGTAATTGTTTCTAAATGTATGCTTTTTTTCATTATACTTAACAGGTTCGGATGAATACAGTCCTTCAGTGGCAGGTGTTTAGCCCTATACCATTCACAGAGTTCCATCCTGATATTGTGTATACACCTGAAGTACAAAGACCAGTAGAACTGGACATAAACAAAAATTATGGTCATTATGATTCATATAGCAAAAGTAATCTGGCATTTTATGCAAAGGACTACCTTGCAGGTAATCACTTCTTTCATTTTATATTTTTGATAATAGATCATAACTATGAATCTAGCTTTGACACATAAATGTGTGAAACACACAGTTGTATAACCCTTTGACAATCTGTGCATGGGAATAAAATGTCTGATAGCAGAAATGTTTTGGAATGCGTATTATACTTACATTTTCTTAACAACAGCTTCTGTATCACAGATTAATTTTTGAATGGAAATAAGCTGTCACTAGGAAAACCTATATACAGAATATCCAAACACATATTTTGTTGGATTTAAGACTTCCTTGCAGACTGAACTCTGTGTGTCAGTTTTAATGGAGAGGCATAATCAAAAGGAAAAGTAGAACCCAGCACACCTCAAAGTAGTGTGACAGGGCTTCTGTTGCTCACGGTATACAGGATGATTCAAGAGGAATGTCACATAATTTGTGAAGCGATTCTACATGTTAATATAGACCGAAAGAGTCATAGGAACATGGGTCTGATTTTCGATCATTATGGAACAGGTTGAAGCCTACGCACATCCATGAAAAAATATGAAGACTAGTGTGAATATTACTTACCAAAATGCTGTGTGGATACTGTGGTGGATAGAATAATGGTGGGACAGATGACTGATCCATCCTACAAGAGAGGGATGGGGGTTCTCCAACAGATAGCAGCACTGTGACATTGCTCTGAGGCAACAGCTGCAAGAGTACCCATTGTGTAATTGTGGGTTGGATAAGTGAGCAGTCATGAGGCTGTGTGCATGTCGTGCTTGAGTGTTGTTTAACTGAGCAAGTCCATTGTGTCTGTTAATACCAACATTCCGCATACTTTCACCTATGCAGAATTCACAGACATGTACAGGTACTGTAATTTCAGTGCCCCTGCAGCTGTAACAGAATACCAGAGACGTTTCCCTGACTGACAAACCCCCTGTGCCAGGGTATTTCCCAGGGTTTTTCAAACATTTTATGAATCCGGATCACTACCCAGGTTATACATAACATCAGAATGTGAGGCCATCCAGTCAGTTGAGGAAAGGGAAGACATTATTGTAATGGCACAATGGAGTCCCACCACCACTACATGATGCATTAGCCATCAGCTCCATATTCCACAAACGTGAATGTGGCATGCGTTACATTCTGAGGGCTTGTACCCATTCTATGTGCAGCCCATTAAACATCTGCATTCAAGTGACTCAGTAAGCAAAAAAACTTTTGTGAATAGTTGGCTGTAAACAGAGACATTGTGCAGTACACTTTATTTACAGATGAGGCTACGTTTACATGCAATGGTATCATGAGCACCCACAGTTCTCATACATGGGTGATGGAGAACCCACATGACACTAGGGAAACAAGATTTCAAGTTAGGTTCTCAGTGAACATCTGGTGTGATATTATTGATGCCATGGTGATATGGCCTGTGTTCCTACCAAATTACATGACAGTCGCAACATGTGCACATTTTCTGATGGAAGCTCTACTTGTACTTTTGGAAGCCGTGACATTAGCACAACGATGGCAAATGTATCTGCAACATGATCTGTCACCGAATCACTGTACCACACAAGTATCCCAGTTTCTGAATAACACATTTCCTCAATGGTGGATTGACCATGGCGGACCCCTTAAGTGGCATGCCAGACCACCTGGCCTAACCCATTATACTTCTGTTTATGGGGATGGTTAAAGGGGGATGTGGATGCTACAAAGTTGAATACACATGAAGAACTTGTTACTCTGAAACTGTTGCCCACATCAAAGCCTGCTGAGACGATGATCGATGTGCAACACAGCGTATCCTTCAATCAGTTGACAAGTGCATTGAGATGGGTGGGAACACCTCTTGCAGGATGTATTAGTCACCTGTTCCACCATTATTTGTCCACCACAGCACCTACACAGCATTTCGGTAAGTAATATTCACACTTATCTTCATAATCATTCATGGATGTGCGTAGTCTTCAACCCATTCCAGTTCCACAATTATTGAAAATTGGACACATGTTTATAGGACTTTTTCATTTTATTTTCACATGTAGGACCACCTCACAAATTATGTGTTATTCCTCCTGAATCGCCCTGTATATAAATGTTTGGCAGATAACAACTAAGTGACTGTTTTTAGATGACACAATTTTGTACATGAGGGTGACATTGTTAGAAACTTGTTACAAAATGCGGAGAGACGTGCAGATGATCAGTGCCACATGCAAAGATTGGTAGCTGACTGTAAACATAAATAAATATACTAGACTCTCGCTAATCTGGCCATTCCTGGGTACATATGGGTGCCAGATTAGTGGAAGTGCCGGTTATTGAGTGTCTGAAATTTATTTTATTCATTTATTTTGTTTTTTATTTATTTTGAAAACATAGGAGATATAGTGTACAGTTCTTTATTAAACCGAGGGATACAATTTTAAAACATAGAGGATATATTTTATTAAATATTAAAATACATTAATTTTCAAAGAAAACTTCACCCTTGAGTGTATACTGTACATAATTATATAGTTGTATTACTCACTTTGAAACATGTCCCTAATTTTTAACTGTTGCAATGATGATAGGTGATGGTGGCATGCTTTATCATGCAACCGCTTTACAAGCATTACATCGGTACTGCATGTATCTGGTTGTTGCATAATGTACTCCAGGAAGACCTCGGCAGCTTCAGCACCAGCAGTGTGAGAAATCTTCATGCTCTCTCCTCCTGTGTCCTCTTCTTCATCACTTTCATCATTACTTTCTTGCACGCTTTTGATTATTTCTTCATCTGTTAAAGTTTGGTCCATATCACAGTTTTCCTCATTCAGCCACTTAGTAACATCGTCATCATTAATTTCTTCTCCTCCTGGAAGGTTGTGGGACATGTCAGTGTACAAAGTAATGCATAATTCTGAATTGACTGGCTCATCACTGTCACTCACTAGTAGATCCAATTCGGTATCAATGGATGGCCACAATTTTCTCCAGCTCTTCATTAAAGTAGCACTCTCCATTTTATCCCATGCTTTGACTGCTTGGAAAAAACATCATGTATGTCAATTGCTTTCCACTCCTTCAGCATAGTCTCAATAGAGTCGTTTTCAGCTTCGTTCAGCAAGGAGACGAGAAGTGAATGTCGATAGTGACGTTTAATTGATTCGAAAATTCCCTGGTCCATGGGCTGAATTAGGGCTGTCACATTGGTTGGGAGAAAGAGTGCTTGTACATGTATACCATCGGACTTTAGAGAAACATCTGAAGGATGACTGGGAGCATTGTCAATTATAAGGATAGCTTTCAGTGGAAGCTTTTTCTTTAGCTCTTTTCTCACTGCTGGTACAAACGTTTCATGGAACCACCGAGAGAATATTTGTCTGTCCATCCACACTTTCTTCTGAGCACAATACTGCACTGGTATAGTATTTATGTCAGTGTGTTGAAAACAATGTGGATGTTGGGATTTTCCAGTCATCATAAGCGGTAGTACATGACTCCCATTTGCATTACAACATGCCATTAATGTTACTCACTGTTTCTGTTGCTTGTAACCACAAGCTTCCTTCTCGTCCTTAGCAACTAATGTTTTTGAAGGGAGCATCTTGTAAAAGTCCTGTTTCATCAGCATTATACAAGGCATCAGCAGTTAAATCATCTTCTTCTTCTATAATCTTCCATATCTTGCTTACAGACTCACCCCCATCCTTATTGTTAGCTGAGCGACTTTCCCCAGTGACTGTCAGCTGCCGAATGCCATGTCATTTTTTCCAGTTTGATAGCCAATCTTCACTCTCTACAAAACAGGTTACTACCACCAAGGTTTTGTTAAATGCAGCTGCTTTTTCCTTTATAATCGGCCACTGACTGGAATTCCTTTACTGCGTTGTTGTATGAACCATCTATAAACAGCTATGTCCAGTTCTTCATTCTCACTCTTTTGCATAACCTTCCATTTTCCAAACTCAGTATCCATTTGTGTTGTAACATCTAAAACGGCTTCTGACATCAAATGTAACAGTTGTGTTACTAAGTGTGACACTTCTGTCACTAAATGTAACTGGGTTTTCTCTTTTGATGCTGTTAATTGTCAGGATGAGCATTCTAAAGCATTCTGTAAGGGTGAAAATATTAAATAAATTAACTTTTCTCTCTTAACAACATGTGGGCAGGGTGGGTTCTTCCTTGGCTCGGGTATGAGGTCGAATGAAACATCATTTTTACATAAGATAACTTTTATTGAAGATTTGTACAACTGTATCTTACGGAATATTCTGGTTCGGAGAGCGGCAGCTGTGTCGTTTGTGAAGTCTTCTGCTGCGGCAGCGGCAGCGGCGGCGGCGGCGTCTGATTACGCGTAGCGGTGTGTATCTCGTGTCGCAGTCTCGCCCAGCTGACGGGAGACGCGCAGCGCGAGGTGGCCGGTTTAATTATTGCGAGCGAAGTCGTGCGTCGGATGATACCTTGGGTGTGGCGTCCCAGTGTTTCTCTTCTCTATGCGGCCGCGTGTGTTGTGCGTCGACCAGCGGAGCGGCACGGCGGGGGAAGGCCAGTGTCCCGGACTCGAACCACGGACTCCCGCTTGCCAGTCTTCGGCTGTCAGGTCTTCATCCCAGCTCACAGGTGACTGCTGATGTGAGGCCGTCTCCTTCCCGTCCTCACGAGTCACCCGGGTACGTAAAAATCAGACTTCAAATACCTTTTAACTTCTGTCTTCTGGCGCCGTGGCTGCTGCTTGCTATTCCACTACAGCGGCGGACTTGGTGCGTCTGTGCATGATGCAGACTCTTCTTGCATGACGGTCTTCAGCACCGAAACTGACTGAAAACTACTGCTACTCTTCTTTTCTTCCTTCGTCTCTCGTCTTCGTCTCTCGTCTTCGTCTCTCGTCTTCGTCTCTCGTCTTCGTCTCTCGTCTTCGTCTCTCGTCCCCGTCTCCGTCTCCGTCCCCGTCTCCGTCTTCGTCTTCATCTCCTTCTTTGGCTCACTGCGTCTCGCGTATTTATTCACTTCAGTTTACTGGAGGTGAACGACATCACGGTCATTGCCTCGTCTGTCACGTTGAAAAGCTTCTCGAAGAATCTTCTTAACGTCGGTCATTGGCTCTTGGAATGTAGGCGAGGGCCTTTGATCACACGTGACGACTGAGAAACATGTGAGCCGGTCATTGCCTCTTCTGTCACGTTGAAAAGCTTCTCGAAGAATCTTCTTAACGTCGGTCATTGGCTCTTGGGATGTAGGCGAGGGCCTTTGCTCACATACGACAACTGAGAAACACGTGAGCCGGTCGGGCGATGCCCTGACGGCTGAATCGACAGCGCCCGCTTATGTGGAAGTTGCTGACTCCACGGTCATTGTCTCTTCTGTTCTGCTGTTCGGCCCGCTGTTTGCGAGTATGTAACTCTCTAAACTAAACCAAGTTTTTCATCTATATTCTAATTTCTAGTTCACTTTGATTTCACTAATTTATTTACTTAAGTACCACTCAACAGTGTTGAGTATTGTCGAATAACATCTTTCTTTTTAATGTCACAAACAGTAGCTCGTCCAACACTGAACTCAGCAGCAATGACTTTCTGCGAAGAACCTTGATTTAACTTATTTGAAATTTCGAGTTTCTGTTTGAGGTCTAGCATAATGTGTTTCCTTTTAAAAGACATGATTCAGCTGCAATTTCAAATACAGTATATAAAGTGTTGTTTAACTAAGTATTGTTGTACATGATAATTCATTGTGCACATGTTTTTGGATGTGTGCCAGATTACTGAGAGGCTGGACTACTGAGGGCCAGATTAGCGAGAGTCTAGTGTATAATGTAATGCATTTAAATTTATGCAAGGATCTGATATTGTGTGACAGAATGATCAGTGATCAGTCACTGGAATCATACACAATCTTCAAGTATCTAAGAGTTTCCATCCAGAGAAATTTAAGATGGAATAACCACATAAATCGTCATGGGAGTGGTAGATGCTAGTATTGGAAGAATCCTGAGGAAGTATAATTTGCACACAAGACATTCATTCAACCAATTATGAGTATTGTTTGTCAGTTTGGGATTCTTACCAAGTTGTATTAATGGAAGAAATACGCAGGATTCAAAGAAGAATTGCACAATTTGTCTTGGATTTGTTTAGTCAACTCAGTATCACGGAAGTGCTGAGTGTGTCACACAGAAGCTCAGCAGACTGCAATAGGAGACATTGCAAGAGTGATGGTGTGCATCAAGGAAAGCCTTATTCCCAAAATTCTGATTGCATGCATTACAGAATGAGTCAAGAAACATACTAGTTTCTCCACCATACATATGACATAATTATCACGATGCTAAAATTAGAGAAATTTGTGCCCATATAAAAGCGTACCAGCAGTCTTGTTTCTTTTGTGCCATACGTGAATGGAGAAAAATGAGACTTCTCACACACTGTACAGTAACTTGGGGAGTACAGATGGAGATGTAGATGGACCTCTGACCACAAAATTCTTCCATTGTTACACAGTTAGTGTATCTTGCCCCCCTGATGCTAAACGTGGAGTAATGGAGAGCTGTGAGTCTAAGTTGAACATTATAGTGGAATGAAGAATGAGTTGTGAAGTAGGACAACAGCAAAACATACAAGGCGTGGTGCAGGAACTTCCTTATTTGAAACACGTGCCACACATGGACACATGGCTGTTGCTCATTGTTGTGTGGGATGGAGTGAATTTGAGAGGGTAAAATTTCTCTCTCTCTCTCTCTCTCTCTCTCTCTCTCTCTCTCTGTGCGTGTGCGCAATATATATCCCCCTTCCCCCTCCCCCCTCCTCCCCTCCCCACTCCGAAGGTTGGTTTAGCAGCAGTCATGCAGTGGACGACGAGAGAGGAGTGCGCATCCGCTGTGGTGACATTCTTTTCGAATGGCCAGTCATCGCAACCCAGTGTGCATTTGGGGAACAGTTTAATATCACACCTGCAGGTCATGTTCCTGATCAAAAGTCTATTGTTATGTGGGTGGACACATTTATGGATACTGGTAGTGTGCAGAAAAAGAAAGCAGGACCTTCAAGAACCACCTGGACACCAGGAAATTTCGAGAAAGTAAAGCTGGTGATTTTGAATTCTTCCAAGTGATCTGGACACAAACATGTAGCTGCTCTTGCGATTTTTGATCACACAGTGAGACAAATTCTTCATGAAGAGTTAAAATTTCATCCATATAAACTGGCAGTAGTGTACATACTTAATCAGTGTGATTTTCTTTCATGAAAAAATGCATGTGAAGTCTTGATCGAAAACCTTCCTTATGATGTCCTTGTGGACATTTGGCATGAACCCCCGAGAACTTCATGAGTAGCCCCTGCATACAGAACATGTGACTATTTGGTGTGCATTAAATACAATTGGCATTATTGGCCCATGGTTCTTCAAAGAGAATAATAGGGCAGTTACAGTCACTTTTTAGCATTGTGTCATGATGACTGAGAACTTGAAGAAATGGATATGGGGACTGTTTGGCTTCAAAAAGACAGCACCATGGCTCGTATGGCACAAACATTAATGACATTCTTGCAAGAACACAACCCTGACTGTCTCATTTCTTTGAATGTCAATTTTCAGTGGCCAGCGCACTCACCAAATTTAACCCACCTGTGACTTTTTCTTATGGGATTATCTTATATCCTTGGTGTGCACCAGTCGTCAACAGACCCTGGGTGAGCTGTGGGACAATATTTGTGCTGCTATTGCCAACATAGGTGCAGACATGTTGGACAAAGTTGACTGAAACTGCCAATTTACACTCTCCAAATGCATTGGGCAGAATGGAGGCCACCTTCTAGATATCATTTTCAAAATAAATAAAACTTTAAATGTACCTCTATGTAAAGAAAAGGAAATTAAATTGATATCAGCAATGCTTCCTGTTTTATGATTTTTTTAAACAAGGAAGTTCTCATGTTGCACCCTGTACTTTATGCATAAGCACAGCGGAGGGAAGAGGAATGTGCTTGAGTATTGAGGCAGTATCTAAATTTAATCTTAAGTGCATCAGAGTTAATTGAGCACAGGAGAAGAACGAAAGAGAGCAGTCACTACTAACCATCCAGAATGTGTGTTATATGCCCTAGGAAAACTTGTTAATTTATATATTTGTGAAACAGGGCCAATTTTATGCTATACATTTAACTTTTCCCAAGAGAAGATTTTTAAAAAATTGTATCCATCCATGAATCTTAAGTAGCAAGAAAAATACAAAATTTGTTAATTTATTTACAATTGTCTCTACATCCATGTAAGACTATAAAAACTTGGCTTAAGTGTGATTTAATTTTCTGTATTATGTTACCTCAGTATCTACTTCTTACTGAACAGAAAAAGGAGAAAAGTATACAAAAATTAGATGATAGCTAGGAGGTTCAACATTGTTCTCACAATTTTTTCCACCAATCCCACAAGGTTCAGTGAATAAATGTTTGTGACTGTGAAGTACTGTGGATGCAGGGGCATTACTGTACAATGATTGTGACAGATAGTTACAACTGCATATAGCAATACAACAATTAATGCAGGAAAGACAATTTGGTTGTGCTTATTGCACAACTGAAGTTGTGTAAACATTCTGGACACTGCTACAGCTACCTGTAACTTAACAATCTCTGAATGCTGCTGAAGTAACTGTACCAATCATTGCTCTCTGAAATAAAGAAGTTGGCTGCAATTGGTTTTGTTGTTGCTCTCATGTCACCAAGTTAGTGTGTTTGCTCCGTGCTCCTCTGTTCGGCTATTCATAATGCTCTATACTATTTCACTATAACTGTATCCCAGTTTACATTTAAAACCTCAGAGTTGAACATATTATGTAACATATATAATCAGTATATTATGTTGATTCTTATCAAAAGATGCTCATCTGAATTATCAACACTAAAATGTTTAGAAGGTTATATTTAGTAATCTTGCATCTTTTCTAGAAAGTTAGGGAAGTCATATAATGATCAAATACAGAAGAGTCCATTCTCACATGAAAATGTATGTGCACTTTTTCCAACTGATTGTGAATTCATAGTATGGTGAAATTCTTCTAGTGTGTGGTTTAGTTTGTGAGCGTTCGTCTCAAAATACTCTGGTAATCAGTGTACTAAAACATAAACTGATGAGCCTAAACATTGAGACCACTGCCCATCTGTAATTGAATGCCATCTCGTGGTGTTGCACGCATGTCAAGCTGTAAGAAAAATATATATTCGAATGGGAAATCATTCCAGCAACAACACACGCTGCAATTTTGAAATTCACTGCCATAAGTGACTTTGAAAACAGGCAGATTGTTACGACCAGGTGCCTGGTAATGAACATCTCAGAAATAGAGAAGCTGATTGGCTGTTTGCATACTACTGTTGTGAGCACCTGTGGAAAGAAGTTGAATGACAGTGAAACCACACATAGGTAGCAAGGTGTTGGATGTCTATGCATCATCACAGGATGTGGAGGTTGGAGGCTTGCCTACTATGTAAAGCAACATAGGCAATGATCTGTGGCAGATCTGATGACAGAGTACAGTGCTGATGCAAGCACATGTGTTCTGCAGTGCACGCTGTTGAACACAGTACACTGCAGTATTCAACACCTACATCTTCCCATGTTGATCCGATGACAATGGAATGGACCCAGGATAATTGAGATGGGACCATAGATTAATGGAAACATGTTGCCTGTTCAGATGAACTGCATTTCCTGCTGCACCAGGTCAGTGGTCATGTCCAGGTACATCATCATACTTGTGAATGGCTGCTCGAAATATGTACTTCGTCACAGTTGCAGGTAAGTGAGGGCAGTATTATACTATGGGGGACATTCATCTGGGCTTCCATGGGACCTGTGGGTAGTAACCAAAGCCACCATGACAGTTGTGGATTATGTGAACATTATTGCAGACCTTCATCCCCTCATGCTTGATCTTTTCCCCAATGTGGATCGCTTCTTCCAGCAAGCCACCTGTCCCTGTCATAAGCCCATAATTGTGCTACAATGGTTTTAGGAACACGGTTGTGAACTCACATTAATATAATGGATCAGATTCACGTGATCTGAACCCAGTGGAACATGTAGGATACTATTGGGCATATGCCCTGTTCCCACAAACCACCATCCTGTAATTAACGAGTTCTGCATGAGCTGTGCATAGACATCTAGCACCATGTGCCTTCAGAATCCATGCCACTTAGATTAACTGCTGTATTGCATTCCAAAGATGGACCAACACACTAATAAGCAAATGGTCTTGATTTTTTGGCTTATCAGTTTAGATATGTATTGGTAATCACCTGGAAGTACTTATAATTATCATACATAAGGTACTTCAAAAGGAAACTGACATACTGAAAGATGATAGCATGGGCCATTCTGAAGGAAAACCTGCAATACAAACTATAGTTTCTCATTAACTCCTGAGACATGTAGACAAATACTTTTTTCCTAATCTGAGCATCTGTGTATATACTTCATTAATGTGCACACAGGCTTTTAAACACAAGCAAGAAATCCTTTACTTGTTTGCACATTGTGTCTGTGGCAAACCAAATGAACTTTAATCAGATTGAGAAATGCTGTATGTTTGTCGGGCACACAATACTGTCAGCACAACCAATCTGTGAGATAAGAGAGAAGTCTCATTACATACAGTATCACTGGTTATTGTAAAAATCTTCCAGTCGTTGTTTTAAAAGAACATACTTCAAATATACCAGAAACAGATTCTACAAGAACAGAAGATGCCATGTTGTGATAAAGATGGTTGTCCACTACACTTAGATAGATAACATGATTGCCAGTCATACTGAACAGCATTTTAGGTTAGAAACGTCACCTAAAATTATTATCCACCATAGTGTAGGAGTCACCTTCACCTGTTTGTCCATTTAAGTGGCCAAAATAACAAAAATTATGAGTTTCAACAAGCCTACTGATAATGAAATGTGTATTTATTTGAAGGTTTGTGTTCAGAATGGTCATCTCTTTATACATGCCTTTTCCTACTGGATCATTCTGCAGCCCATTTCTCAGTTATAGATAACTGACATCAATTATTATCTTATATTAGGGGGACTGGAAAGTAATGTCATTTTTATACATTACATTAAAACAGAGAAATCATTAACATGGTTTTATTTTTAGCCAGAAATGTAATCACCTTCATTATTCAGTACCTTTTGCCATCTAGTGTGGAAATTTTCAATGCCAGATCGATAAAAATCAATTGGGTTTTGAGGAAAATATGTGAAGGGCTTATTTCAATAGTGGTACAAGTCCATTACCTCCACTTTTCTGCCTATAATGCTTCTGAAATTAATAATCCAAAAAAAAAGAAAGAAAGAAAGGTTCATCTCTAGCAAGAAGCCATATGCTTGAATATTTCTGGTATCTCAACTGCAGATTTTTCAGCACTCATTTAACTTTAGGACTCTGTATCTCAATATGAAGAAAAATGGACTTGTACCACTATTGAAATAAGCCCTTCATATGGAGGTGGCATTTTGGATCTCATCCACAGTTTCACATTTTCTTGCCACTTAGAAAGTATTGTAGCAATCAGAATAAATGAAAATCTGATGGCCCAATATCGGGCAGGTATGATGGGTGAGGCAATACCTCCCACCCCAATTCATTAATTGTTTTTCCTGGGTTCGTCTTGTGCAGTGCCAATCTATTATTGTGTTGCAGAATAACACCTTTTCTGTTGAAAATCACTGGGCATATTTCAGTTGAAGATCGATTTACTCGATCCAGTTGTTGACAGTAAAGTTCTTCATTCACTGTTGATCCAGCTTTCAGCACTTCAAAACAAACAACCCTTTGAATACTCCACCAAACACACAAAAGTGCCTTTTTGGGGAGTAAACCTGGACTAGTTGTACATTGTGGTAATTCATTCAGAGAGAACCACTGCCTGTTGCATTTTAGATTATCATAGATGACCTATTTTTCATCTCCAGTGAACAAGCAATTTAAAAAAAGAGAAAAAAGAAAAAGAAAAAAAAAAGCTTCCGTATTGTACCGCCGAAGCAATAAATTGTATGTGGTGTATCAGTTAGCGTTGTTTGTCGTTACCAATCTGCTGCAAGTGTTCTTGGATGCACAATCAAGGTTGGTTAAGAGCGTTTAACATTCAATTGATTGTCTGACCGGATTTGCTTCCACTTCTGCGCTTAATATGTCACTGTCTAAAGTTGTTGGTCTTCCTCCTTGTCAGATTTTTCAGCACTCATTTAACTTTAGGGCTCTGTATCTCAATATGAAGAAAAATGGACTTGTACATATAAACATTACCAGATTTGAATTTAGAAAACCACCTTTGGTATTTACAAATGTCTTGGATAAACATCACAAATGTTTTGTGGTAGCAACTGTTGTATTACTACCCTTGTGAAACTCAAAAAGCATAGACTGCTGTATATTTACGTCTTCAGGTATTTGGCTGATCATTTCACCATAAACTGCACAAAAATTTAAGATTTAATTATTTACAAGGAAAAAAAGTCAATCAAACCGTAAAATGTCTATGGAATGACTTTGAAGTACACAATGAGGTGATAAATGACAAACGAATATTGATATGTGCAAAAATGATATTAGTAGCTGATGACTTATTATATGACTTTTAACATATATGAGAGCACGAGAAATTTTTTTGGCTTGGTCCATTGATATTAATGATTGTTTTTGTTGGTATATGTTGAACAATAATGTAAGTAAAATTCCAACATGATCTGTGCAATACTTGCGTTTATATGGCTTTTAAAAGTAGTATGTGTTTTGTTCAAATCAAGACATTAGAAGATCGGACCATTATGAAATTATTTGTTTTGGATAGGGTCAACATTTGATACAAAAAATTAAACACCACTCAAAGCACTATGTGTAAAAGTAGTGCCAAAAATGTTTGTATGTTATGATTAGTTTTTTTGTTTCTGGGATGCTAAAGGGTGAAACAATAATTGGCAAATATTACGCAAGTCTTCTGGGAAATTTGAAGGCAAATACACAAGAAGTGTCTTAGATTTCACTAAGACATTTTACTTGCCCACAATATTCAGCAGATTTGGTATTTATTCCAACACCTAAACAATTTTATGGCTGGTAAATGTCAAATGAAGAGATTGTGGCAGTTATAAGTGGGTGTTTTGCAGACTTTCCATGACTACCTCGTTGGATTAACGTTGGACAAAATGCACCAAGTAACGTTAAGACACTGAACTTGCATTTGGGTGAAGCAAGATTCCAGTCCTCATCCAGATTTAGGTTTTCTCTTACTCTTCAAAACTGATAAATTCCAAGGCCAGGATGATTCACTTGAAAAGGATACACCAGATATCATAGCCCATTCTCACCATATCTGAGGTTGTGATCTATCTCTGATAACCTCAAACCCTAAGCTTTCTTCTTTCCTGTTTTGGACAAAATTGCATTGCCCTAAACAGGATTACATGAAAGAAGTTGTGGATTTTCACCTAAAAACAGTCTTTAATGCCAGACCATGAAATTTTATCCTTGCCATGTAGCAGGCATTTGCTACATTTGAAAAGAAGTAATTGTAAAATGAATTTAATCAGTTAACAGAACAACTAAATTTATTATTATGATTAATGTCTTCAAAATCTACAGTAACATAAAACAATTGTCATAATTTCTGAGATTTATTTGCCATGATTGATCAGTAGTGTATTTAGAAGTTTCCAACTAAGTTGACAATTTTCTTTTTGTGTGCAGTATTTTAATGACTGCCAGTTGAGGAGCTACTTGATTAAGAAGTAGCGACACAGGTCACGAAAACTGACAGTGGCCAGGAGAGTGATGCACTGACCAATGCCCCTCTGTATCCGCATCCTATGGGATGAGGATGACCAGTCAGTACTATTGGGCCTACATAACCTTTTTGGACTCTGTGTGTGTGTGTGTGTGTGTGTGTGTGTGTGTGTGTGTGTGTGTGTGTGTGTGTGTGTGTCTGAACAGCAACTGTTGCATAAGGAATGTTTTATAGACTGTTGTATTGCATTCCCGCAGACAAATCCACAGGCTATATTTCTGCAGAGCAACGTCTAGCCACATGTAACGAGAAATGTACAAGCCTATTCTGAAGAATGGAGGGAAACACCAATTCCCTGGAATGCACATTACATCTGCTATATCACACATCAAAATAACTGGGATATATTTAGTCAGCAACTTGTTTCTTAACCCTTTAACTGCTCTGGACGTGTTAATGCGCGCACCTTTGAACCTGTCCCTGTGTGCTTTGAACGTGTTTACGCCCACCACCAGTCCTTCTACCTGATACTCTGTGTCTACGCGTAGACACATTCAGAGTACCAGGTAGAAGGACTGGTGGCACGCGTAAACATGTTCAGAGCACACAGGGACAAGTATGAAGGTGCATGCGTTAACACGTCTAGAGCAGTTAACGGGTTAATTGTCCACCATTGACTGTTGTTGTTGGTACTTTGTGGACTCACATAAAACTGTGTAGAGGGAGATTGCCCTGGGAACAAATCTAGCCCCCACCCCTTTTGATTCCGTGCTACAATTGTTATAGGATGAATTCTCAGAGTTTTTTATTTATTATTATTTATTGGTTTCAGGCAAAGCCCATTTCACCAAATTCATATGCTCAAAGTTGTAGATCATCTACAGTCCTGTGTCCTTATTTTTTGTGTGTTGACATGAACCTAATCTGTGATATAAATTTCATTTCTGTGACACACATCCTTCTTGACATTGCAATTTTTACAAAAGTTAATGTATTCACAAATACATTAACTGGTTGCCTGACGGTCAAATCCTAATTGTCTTAAATAACAGGGGTCTTATTGTGGTTATTAGGCATTTGTTTTCTTAAAATTATTTTTCTCACAATATTTTAGAGATAATATGTGCGAGTAAAGTTCTTGTTGGTAATGTGGTGAGCAGTTTAGTGGCTTCAGTCTGTCAAGGTGTAGAAAATTTTCCTTGTGTTGCCATATGCAAATTTTTAATTTACAACATAGATTGCAGTTTTGAGTTTGTTTATATTTGCAATGCATTTACTGTACTAAAACTCACATGCCGATGTTTGTAATATGTCAGTCACTGTTTCGTAAATTCTTTAAAAACTAACCTTTTGTTTTTTATATTGCAGTTCGCAGACAAGTGGAACATATCATTCCAACCGTGCAAAATGATCGTGATATCAACTCACTTGTAACTACAAGAAATCGTACTTTCGTTGGATCAGATTTTAGTTATGGCTGTTCTATAAATTCATTGTATTCTATGTTTGTTTGTGCAAGCAACTGTCACGTTCTTCGTGCTGTGGAGCCTGGCCTCAGAATAAGGCACAGAGAAAGAAACTGTTCAGTACTTTATGGATTACAGCTATTGCAGGATTGTGAGCAGCAGAGAACTTTTAATTTAGGACATAGGAGCCAATTAGCACATGCTATACTCGAATATAAGACAGGTCACACATTATAAAGCATACTATCTTTTATATATTCTTGTATGTATAAAGGCTTGTGATATGAATATGTGTAAAAGAGTTAATGGATGTTGTTGAACAGAACTTGGATGCTGCTTTTTGCTTGAAAATAACATAATCTGTTGCAAGACTTTAATTAAGTTTGACTGCCTGATTGTGTTTTCAGAATTATTTACTTTATTGTATTACTAATTAGCAGCATAGAATAATTAATACATTTTTTCTGTCTCTGTGGTGTCTCTCTTCTCTCTATTATGTGTTAGCTCATCCTTTCTGAATTTCTCCTTCTTTCCGTCACAGCTTTCTCACTGTACAGAGACTGTACTTAGAGATTATTAGGCTATTACCCTGTCTCACTCCCTTCTCAAGCAGTGCTTCCCTCTCATTCCTCTCAACTCTTATATGGGCCACCTGGTTTCTCTACAGTTTGTAAATAAATTTGTGCTCCCTGAAGTTTATGCCTGATACCTTGCAAAATTTAAAGAGTGCATTCCATTCAACATTGTCAAAAGCTTTATACAAATCTACAATACTGTAAACATAGGTTTTCCTTCCCTTAACCCATCTTCCAAGAGAAGTCGTAGGGTCAGTGTTGCCATGAGTGTTCTACCATTTCTTCAAAACCCAAACTGATTGTCTCCTAGGTTGGCTTCTACCAGTTTTCCTACTTTGCTGTAAGTAATTCGTGTCAGTATTTTAGGGCCTTGTTCCAGCTTAAATCTTTTATTGCTTTGTCAGACTCTTCTTTCCTTTCTTTTTGGTGCATCATATTTCTGTATCTCTTCTTCATCTATGCCCTCCTCCCTTTCTATAATATTGCCTTCGAGCCCAGTTCCTTTTTATAGCCCCTCTATATAGTCCTTTCACCTTTCAGCTTTCCCTTCTTTGCTTAGTACTTGTTTTCCATCTGAGCTTTCCTTTCAGTGTAATTTTGTAGATGTTTGTCTAATTTTTCACCTGCTTCATTTGCTCCATTTTTATTTTTTATCTCTTCATTAATTAAATTAAATATATTCTGTGATATCGAGGGGTTTCTACTAGGCCTTGTCTGTTTACCTATTTGATCCTTTGTTGCCTTCACTATTTCATCTCACATAGCTGCCCATTCATCTTCTGCAGTATTCCTTTCAGGTTTTCGAGTCATTTGTTGCCTAATGCTCCATCTGAAACTCTCAACAACCTCTCATTCTTTCAACTTACCTAGATCCCATCTCCTTAATTTCCTACCTTTTTTGCAGATTCTTTGCATTTAATCTACAGTTCACAACCAGTAAATTATGGTCAGTTACCATATCTGCTGATGGAAGTGCTTCACAGTTTAAAATCTCAGTTTCAAATCTCTGTTTTACTATTACAGACTCGGGTGACAAAAGTCATGGAATAGCGATATGCACATATACAGTTGGTGGTAGTATCGCACACTGTGGAAATTAACATATTTTGAATGCGAAATGGTAGTTAAAGCTACATGCAATGGACATTCCATTTTAGAAATCATTAGAGAATTCAGTGTTCTGAGATCCAAAGTATCAAGAGTGTGCTGAAAATACCAGGTTTTAGGCATACATCACACCACAGACAACATAGTAGCTGATTACCTCCTGTTAATGACTGAGAGCAATGGCATTCTCATAGAGTTGTCAGTGCTGACAAGCAACACTGCATGAAACAACTGCAGAAATCAATGTGGGAGGTATGATGAACGTATCTGTTAGGACAGTGTAGCAAAATTTGGCATTAATGGGCTATGGCAGCAGAGGACCAATGTGAGTGCCTTTGCTAACACCATGACATTATTGCCTGCAGTGTGTCACCTGGCCTCATGATCATGTTGATTGGACCCTAAATGATGAGAAAACCATGGCCTGGTCAGATGACTCCTGATTTCAGTTGGTAAGAGCTGATGGTAGGGTTCGAGTGTGGGTAAGACCCCATGAAGCCATGGACCCAAGTTGTCAACAAGGCATTGTACAAGCTGTTGGTGGCTCTGTAATGGTGTATGAGCTGTGTTTACCTGGAGTGGACTGGGTCCTCTGGTCCAGCGGAACCAGTCATTGACTGAAAATGGTTACGTTCGGCTACTGGGAGACCATTTGTACCCACCCACTCATGGACTCCACATTCCCAAACAACAATGGAATTTTCATATATGACAATGCACCATGTCACTGGGCAACAACAGTTTGCGATTGGTTTGAAAAACATTCTGGACAAATTGAGAAAATGATTTGGCCAATCAGATTGCCCTACATGAATGCCATCGAACATATATGAGACATAATTGAGATGCCAGTTCGTGCACAAAATCCTGCACCAGCAACAATTTTGCAATTATGGACAGCTGTAGAGGCAGCATGGATCAGTATTTCTGCAGGGGACTTCCAATTTGTTGAGTCCATGCCACATTGAGTTGCTGTCCTATGCCAGGCAAAAGGAGGTCCAACAATATATTAGGAGGTATCCCATGACTTTTGTCACCTCATTGTAAAACCAGTCTGAAACCTTTCACTGTCTACAGGTCTCTTGCACATATATCACCTTCTTTCATGATTCTTGGCCAAAGCTGTGGTGAAATTACACTTTGTGCTAAATACTATCAGTATCTCTTCATAGTTTCTTTAAATCTATTCATCATCTGCAGAGCTAGTTAGCATATAAATTTCTACTACTGTGGTAGGTGTTGGCTTTGTGTCTATTTGGGTACAATAATGTATTCACTATACTGCTCATAGTAGCTTATCTGCATTTCTGTTCTCTTATTCATTATTAGATGTACTCCTGCATTACCTGTATTTGATTTTGTAGTTATAACCTTGTTCTCATCTGACCAGAACTCCTGTTCATCCAGCCACTGAACTTCATTAATCCCCATTCTAACAAACTTCAAACTATCCACCTATCGATTTCCCTTTTCAATTATACTAACTCTGAATCATGAAAGACTTAATTTTTGATGATGAAACTGGAAAAAAAGTGCAATTTTGGATATGTGTTCAGAAGCAAACCCTAACAACATTATGTCCCTGGGAAGAGTTTTTCCAAAGTGGAGATACGTAAATATTAGGTAAGCATATATATCTTTATTTATTGTAAAAATTACACTTTAATCTCATTGTACTATTTTATGTAAATTTTATTCACAAAATGTTTTCTAAATTTAAATCTGATGTTATCTGCACACCGTACTGAGCATGCACTGTATTATGGTTTTAAATGTGTGTGTATTGCTGGATTAAGTGAATCTTCTATAACCATCTTTCATTTTCATACAATTATGTAAGGCACAGATGACTGCATGTTTTCTGTTTATTGCAGGGGAAATTCTGCAAGAATATAAATAATGAATAATGTAGGAGTAAGGGAGTAACTTCCCCTCCCCCTCACACACACACACACACACACACACACACACACACACACACACACCTGTGTAGTTACACACACAATGCCGAGATTGATTTTCATAATTTATTAAATTTAATTCCAAATGCCAAGTGACTCCCCCCCCACTATTGTTTTATCAGTCCTTACTATTTCAAAAGCATCATCAGCAACATATGGAAATTGTTCATTTTTTGTTAGGCATCAGGAATACCTAACATAGATTTTTTTTTAATTCCTGAGTCTTGTTTCCTCTGAGCATCAAGAGCCACACAAATAAAATCATACAATGTCATAAACCAGAAAGTAAATTAGTATTCATAACTGGAATATTTGACCCTGTGTTAATCACATGTGCTCTGATACAGATAAGAATGTAAAATTTGTCAAATATATTAGAAATTTACATACTTCTTTTCTTAACTGGGTTTATTGATGACAACTCTTTTCATTTGCTTTCACATTACTTGATATCTTTAGCAAATTATTCCATACAGAGGTAATTTCCCAATCTTCAAACCACATGAAAGATATCCGTCAGAAGGAACAAGAAGCATTTAATACTTGGTAGTGATATTCTTTCTGTATTGACATAACAAAAGGAATCTGAAATCAGGCTTGGAGCCTGTACATGAAAACCAAAATTAACCTTCAGCAGAGCAACACGTAAGTCAACCAGTAATGGAAAAGTTATCTTATAGTAACTGAGATGTCCCTCAGTGGAACTGCCTCTGGCCAAAGTACAAACCTGTCAATCATTTTTGAATGTTGGGCTCCATAAGGTTCCCTTTCTGTGCAGCAACTGTGGAATATAAAATTATAAAGAATGTAGCAACAAGTTGCAGAAACATAATTCATTTATCTTGTTGCAAATCGATTTCGAGTGGTATCAGTCATCATCGGTGCAAGGACAGTACTTCTACTTATGGCATGTATCGGTTAGAAAAATGCACCAGTGATGACTGATATCAGTCGAAATCGATTTGCAACAAGATAAATAAATTATGTTTCCACGACTGGTTGCTACATCCTTTATAATTATACTGTCAATCATTGTTAATAGATAGGTGAAGTCTTGAGAAGAAGGTAATGGTCCCACTAGAACAATGTGTATTTGCGAGAAGTGACTGTCAGTTTCACGGAAAGTTTCAAAAGCACTGGTTGTCTGTTTTGATATTTTTGCTTATTGACAATGAACTCATTTTAGTCCCTAGGACTATATCATGTTTTGGTGAAAGCCAAATGAAATGTTGTCAAATCAAGTCCACTATAACATTGATGCCACGGTGAAACACGTCATGTAATGCATGGAAGACTTTTTGACAATACAATGCAGGAACATGCAGCCTCAGTTTACTTGTAGAATTATCACAAAGTAGTTGTCATCCATCAATATTTTTACAAATTTTGTGGAACAGGAGTCTGAATTCTTCACTTTTTGTCAGTTCTGGGTCACTGCTTTGTGTCTTTGCAACATCTTCATATGAAATGTTGGCAGGCAATGTGATGTCTGTAGCTCAGGAACGTGTATCAGCAAGCATATTCTCTCCTCCAGGAGAATATTATTAACATTTTTATGCATTTGAGATATGATTACAAACAATTTTGGCACACTGAAAATCTGTAATCGGGACAAACATGTTTTGAGCATTTTTCACACACTATTTTGTTTTTCTTGTCCACATTTCTTGCACACATGTGGCATCTTGCTTTCCTCATGGGTTCTGGCTCTGAAGATGTTGAGGCAGGAGGAGTACTATCAAGTTTAACATCATCATCTCTCAGTTCACGAGAAGGGGGCAGGACATCTCGTCCTTGTGTATGGGGTTGTACTAAATCCATTCCAAGCCTCTGTAGCAATTCTCTTCTTTTTAAATCATCAGTTTGATCAAGTTGTTTGGTGCACTGAAGTAAAACAGCAACATTGACTCCTACTATGTTTAAAATGGCATAAAATACAGACATTGGCCACATGCATGTTCGCCTTGATACTGAATAGTTGGCGCAAATTTGGTCCAGTGCATCCACTCTTCCTTTTGTGGCATTGCAATCAATGATCATTTCAGGTTTTCTCTTTTAAGTACTGAATTTTCTGATCATAGTGCATAGATGAAAGCAACACAAAGCTCGACCTTTCTGAGAGATGTAAGAACAAATTGTCTTTCCTTCATTATGCCCAAATAATGAAGATTCTACTGGCCTCTTTCTGTTTGGTTTGAATTCTTCTGGGATCTGCAGTTTATTTAGCTTTAGAGTGCCTAAGACAGTCAACTTTTTGGCTTCCAGTTGATCACAGAGTTCAAGTGACATGAACCAATTGTCTACTGTCACATTTCTATTGCTTCCCTCAATTAGCGTTATTAATTTCAAAACACCCTGTGTTGGAATTGATAATATACTTTTATGTGTCCCTTTGCCTGTGTAGACAAATGGCATTGCATGAATAGAATGTTTGTGAATCACAAAGGCACATAACTTTGAGGCCGTATTTGGCTGGCTTCTTAGGCATATACATGCGAAATTTGCACCTACCATGAAAGGGTACTAACATATAACCGATTATCACGTTTGCTCCTGGAGTATAATACTTTTGGCATTTGTCTATAAAGAGTTCCCAGACATCTCTATTAGCTGTAAGTATGTCATCAGCCTTCCTAGCATCTCTTGTAGTAGCACAGTCAAAACGCAAACAAGACAAAATGAATAAAAATCTGTGAACACTCATAGTGGCTCAAAACACATCACAACCAGTTCCATCATTAGCAAAAAGTCCAACAACATCTTTGTAATTAGATTTCATTACGCCAGGAAAAATGAAGCAGATCTAGAAATGCTCTCAGTTGTATTATATCTAGTGGCTTTATGAATGCTGGTTGAGGAGCCTTGTATTTGTTTGACATGTTGTGTATCTTGACGTTTATACTGGTGGGTAATAAATCTTCAGTAATGAACAATTCCCAGGCAGATAATATGTCAGCCGAATCAAGTGTTTTTGCCTGGAAGGCGACTAACTATATTGTGAGCATGGTTACAAGTTGTAGGAGGAGCTTCTTTTGACCACTTGTAGCACTCCTTTTTTCCAAAAAAATATTTGTCAGTGCAAGGCCTAATACATGCCTCTTCACAACTACTTTCTGATGTAACTTCAGAGGTGAAATCACGATCACTTAGTATAAATTCAACCTCATCTGCTGTACTCTCCTCATCAGATTGCAAAAATGCAGGATCATTCACTATTCTTTCCAACTCGTCATCTGTTAATGACTTCGATGATACCATTCTGAAAAATAATGCACACGTACTCACATAACCTTAAAAATTGATGTTATCATTGAAATTTTGCTCTTTTCGAAGTACTCAAGACTTCAGTTGTGTAAAAAAACTAATTCAGATAATGAAAAACAACTTACGTTAATGCTATGGTGGGGTATTCTAAGAGCTCTTTGTCTGTATCTCACAAAATATTACCGGAAACACTGCATCCAACACTCCATGTTAAATGGCATCACTTCACTGAGGACTACCAAGAACACAGATGCCATCGCCGGCCATGGTGGCCAAGCGGTTAAAAGCGCTACAGTCTGGAACCGCGCGGCCGCTACAGTAGCAGGTTCGAATCCTGCCTCGGGCATGGATGTGTGTGATGTCCTTAGGTTAGTTAGGTTTAAGTAGTTCTAAGTTCTAGGGGACTGATGACCTTAGAAGTTAAGTCCCATAGTGCTCAGAGCCATTTGAACCATTTTTGAACAGATGCCATCTGTTGTTCCATTCACATACTATGTATTGTATTCATATTGCCTGGGGTTCTCCAGGACCCCACTAGAGCAGTTAAGGGTTAAAATAATGCAAAGTCTTGACTAAACACAAGCAATTTTTCAGAGGACTACTGACCCTTCACCTGTATGTGAAGTGCTGATGCTGTGCTATGTATTCCAATTCTTTGGTGAATGATTTAATTTATTGTAAACAAGCCAACAAAGATACAAAAAAAGGAAGAAAAAAAAAACAGCAGCAGATACAAACACAAACAGAAGGGGAGACATTCTAACTATATTAGAGGTTGCTATATCTGGCAGTGCACAGCTTTTGAAGAAACAAGACTGTTCAAAGATTAAGTAGGGAAGTTACCCCTACACAGTAAGCCAATAAAGAACCAACAGGATAGGGGGATAAAGATAATGAAACTGTCATTTAATTCCTGGGTAGTCTTATTTCCCTAAAGCCTTTCCTCTTTTATACAAGCAAGACACTGGACTCACAATCAGGATGATGGTGGTTCAAATCTCCATCTGGCCATTTAGATTTAAGTTTTCCACAATCTTCCTAACTTGCTTAAGGCATATGCCAGGATGATTCGTTTGAAAGGGTGTGGCCAATTTCCTTCTTCAATCCAAGCTTGAGCTCCATCTCTATAATGACCTTCTCATTGTGGAGACATTAAACTCTAATATTCCTTCCTTTTCCCTTTTGAAAGATGAATGGGAGATAAATTTTGTACCACATTTTGGTTTACCTTTGGTGATACACAATAAACAGACGATTTATTGCTGATTTTGGTAATAGCTAGGTACAATATCACTTCAACAGGGCTACATCCAGGATAATTCTCATTTATTGTTCAGTGTCAGTTGCACATTTTTAATCAGACGACATTGTGATCATTCAAGATCATCTTCAGATCTAAAATAAAGTAAAACTAAATATGTACCATCTAGTATTTTACAATAACAACAACAACAAAAAAAGAATTATACATAAATGTAGAATTTACCTAAGTAGTTGTCAGCAACCAGTCTTGCTTATTCAGAACCTCATATCAGAGTACAACATTTTGCAAATGTGGTCAGTATTTTAAATAGTTATATCTTGAAGATAGGGGAGGGGGGAGGGAGTTGGAAGGGGAAATGGAGTGAGGGTGATTGGGAGAGGGGAAAGAAGCAAGGAGGGGGTGATGGGGATGTCATGAGTTTAACAAAGTCTTGCTAAAATTATGGAAGGTATTATTATGGAAACATTCTCATTACACTACTAATAGTGTAGAATAATGGATATGTAAAATGTAAACAGTGTTAAATTATAAAATGGAATGAGGGTGATTGAGAGTGGGGAAAGAAGACTAGGGAGTGCGGAGGGAGGGGTAGTTGCAGGGATGCTGTGGGTTTAACAAGAGACGGACGGTCTTATACTAAAATTACAAAAAGGCATTTATGTAACAAAACTTCTATTAAAATACCAGAAGTGAAGACCAGTAGATGAGTAAAACTATAAAAGAGTATAAAATAGTATATTATAAAAGTGGAAAGAAAGTAGCTAAAATTGAATTAGTGTCTTAAAATATTAAAAGTGTGAAGCTTTGAAAGTATAGAACCATAATGTCTTACTCTGAAAGTATAAAAGATAAAAATATTACAAGTATAGGCCTAGAACAATGGATGTATAAATAGTGAAAGCTATAAAGATCATAAAATTGCAGAAGTGGAATTATGTAGAGGACACAGAACTGCATGAAGTGTCATTAAATATTAATTTTTTTTAATGTTGAAAGTATAAAACTGTAAAAACAATAAATTATAAAAGGGAAACTGCGCAGCAATTAAAGTTACAGGGAACAGGGTGTGACAGTTATGGTTAAATGCATTTGCTTCTGCTGGGTGGTGTTGTACAGTGCGGAGCTTTTTGCAGTATATACAGAAGCCAGTCTGCACACCAGCCTGCTGCTAGTACAGTGTGTACATCTACATCCATACTCCGCAATCCACCATACGGTGCATGGCGGAGGGCACCTCGTACCACAACTAGTATCTTCTCTCCCTGTTCCACTCCCAAACAGAACGAGGGAAAAATGACTGCCTATATGCCTCAAGACATTGTAAGTTGATCCACTGCTGCTGTCTCTTCTTGGTGAGTGAGACTGTAATGATAAGTGTGCTGCAGCAAGGTGGAAGAGATCTTCAAAGCTTTTTAAGAAAATGCACTTTTAATAATGTGAATTTTTACAAAATTATACCTTCTATAATTTTAGCAAGACCTGTCTTGTTAATCTCATGACATCCCCTTCCTGCTTCTTTTCCCATCCCCCAATCATTCTCACTCCATTTCCTCTTCCACCTTCCCCCACCCCCCTCCCCTACTCCAACATACACCTATTTAAAACAGTTGCAAAACACAATACTCTGATATGAGGTTCTAAACAGACAAGATGGGTTGCTGACATAACTATGAGGGTTGTACCAAAAGTAAGGTTCCCATATTTTTTTACAAATAGAAAACATTGTTTACTGTTATTAATTTATACATTGTTGAAAAGCTTACACTTTTGTCTATATTTTAACATAGTCTCCATTTTTTCAACACATTTTTGAAGATTGTGCTCCAGCTTTTGTATTCCTAAGTCGAAGAAGTCTCCCACCAACCTGATGAGGAAGCGTGTGACCTCTGCTCGGACTTCATCATTGCTTTTGAAGCATTTTCCACCTAAGTGTTCCTTTAGCTTGGAGAAGAGGTGATAATTGCTGGGGGCTAAGTCTGGGCTGTATGGGGGATGGGGCATAACAGTCCACTCAAATTTCTTCAGAAGCTCCTGTGTTTGACGAGCGATGTGGGGTCGAGCATTGTTGTGAAGAAGTGCTACTCCCTCCTTCAGTTGTCCTCTCCGGCAATTCTGGGTTGCTCACCGGAGTTTGGTCAATGTTTCACAATATCCGTCCGAGTTTATTGTTGTCCCAGGTTGCATAAAATCGATGAGGAGTACCCCCTTCCAATCTCAAAACACAGTCGCCATAACCTTTCCTGCCGACTGCGTTTGTCTGAATTTCTTTGGTGGTGGTGAACCAGAGTGACACCACTGACGAGATTGTTGTTTTGTTTGGGGGGTATAATGAAACACCCACATTTCACCTCCCATGGCGATAGAGTCCAACAACTTTTCCTTGTTGTCTTCCCCCCCCTCACACTAATGAAGAAACTTGCGAGCACAGTTAAGGTGTTTCTACTTGTGTCCATCAGTCAGCATCTGGGGGACCCAGTGAGCACACACCTTGCGATAACTAACTTTCTGTTAAAGTTCTTTCAATTGTGCCATGGGAAGCTTCAGGAATGCATTCAACGACTTCACGGACAGTGACCCTCTGATCTTTGAGCAGCTCACTGTTGATCTTATGGACAATCACATCCAAAATCGGCTGTCTTCCACTCCGTTCTTCATTGTGAACTTCCATGCAACCCTCAGCAAAAGCCCTGCACCATTTGTGGACATGCTGAACAGACGTGCTCTTCGCCATAAACCTCAGTCAGTTGCCAATGAATCTCCACGGCTGATAAATTCCTTGCGTGCAGAAACCAGATTACTGCTCAAACCTCACACTTGGCAAGAGCAGCGATCAACACTTCCATCTCTGACGGCTGACAAGCCAACACTGAGCGACATAGCGAATTGCGGACAGGCGGGCTCGAGAGTGAGGGAACCACTGCGCGTGGCACTGTTGTCAGATTCAGCCTAGTACCTTCCCTCGAGGCTGTAGCACATTGGGAACCTTACTTTTGGTACAACCTTTGTACTTAGCTAAATTCCACATTTATGTAAAGTTCTTTTTTCCCACTTATTGTAAAGTATTAGATGTTACATGTTTAGTTTTACTTTGTTTTATATATGAAGATGATCCTGAGTGATTGAAACAAGTCATCTAATTAAAAATGTGCAACTGAAACTGAACAATAAATGAGAATTATCTTAAATATCAGTAAAGCTGCTGAGCCTCTCGGGATGAATATGTTGCCTACAGTGAAGCATATCTTCTGTACGGTACCATTGGTTAAGTATCTATAAGAAGTATGAGGAAAACATGGTAAATAAAAAGTGGAGCATATTTATCATAAACACCTTTGATACATAAATGTTGCACGAATAAAGTATATCCTGTGTTATATACATTCTTCACTCACATTTGTAAAGTTGTCTCCATAAAATCATGTAAAGACAAATTTTAGGGCTTATAAATTGTGGTATACATACACTGTTTCACTTTTGGTAGTGACCACTGGATAATAACAGATAATGAAATGAGCTTAGTTTGCAAATACCTGCCACCAACATGCCAAGTGATGTGGCTAAGCCTATTCATCTTATCTGAGACGATTCTATTTCAAATCATGGTAGATATATCTCAAATCAAATTTTCCATGTTTTCTGTAGATGTTTCAACATCAATCTTAAGATGATATATGCTGTGTTCCCTACTGATTCTGTTTTTGACACTTAGATTTGAATGTATGTGTCTTATTTAATTAACTTACTGTTAAATTCAGAGTAGACAAGTAGATAATAAAAATACTTTCAGAAGTACACAGCACCTAAAAAATAGCTCCCTTAAACTGTGTCCCATGAGAAAAATGTACATGGAAGTTTCTCAGGGACATCAAATTGCAATATGCATGGCTTCTAGATTTATAATACAGCATGAGAGTTCTAGCTAACTTATGTACATAGTACATACGCTGGGAATTTTATAATGCCAAACCCCAATTTGTGTTTTTAATGTTTAGTTTACCTGGACCTAGTACATGCAACTTTAGTTGCTGGCTCAGTAAGTCTTTCTCTTATTTCATGGTTGCCTCAGTCAGCTACTAGAAATGCTTTGACTAATGAAGTTGTAAATGTAGGATTATAGTCTTGCATGGGCTCAGGATAGACAAGAATAAGGTTATTTGGAAATAACAAAGGTGACTCTTTAGAAGCAAATCACATATTTCATTAAGTGCTGCAGGTGACAACGTACAGATTATGTATTTGGAATTGTGTAAGTATGCTAGTTTCTAGTATCATACTGAATGATGGTATATAATGGTGGTATTTGATGTCATTGCATTTGTTACACCAAACCACACATACTTTCAACAGATACAGAAATATCAAGGAAGCTTTAGAGCCTGAAGTTGTACCACTCACAGAGCTATATTCCAAAAGTACAATACTTGTCCACATGTTGCAAGGACTGTTCAACACATCTGCTCTGCATGGCAAATATTGTATTTTTTCCCCATCTGTAATGTCATTCAGTTGCAACCATAGTAAAATTTGCAGCTCAGAGTGAAGCTGCCTGGAATGATGTCCCATTGGCATGCATTTTAAGCACTCACATCTTATTTCTGTTTGATAGCACTACCAAAACTAGATTTTTCATTCATAATCATTTCATTGCTCTGTACATTTAATTGTTTGTTTGCATCCCTGTAGGACACAATACATTAATGAAATTAATAGCTGTCAAGGTAAAGCATGTCAACTTCTATAACACTTGGCATTCTTATTTGGGCTCTGTCTGGATAGAATTTTGTTTCCCTTATTCATCATAGGACATACATTCAAATCCTCTTAACAACAAAATAAAATCATCCCAGTAAAGAGATTCTGTAATAGAACCCTTTTATTTCAATAAATTTAAATAAATATTTTATGCTTTGCTACCATCCTTCTCAGACTGCATATGCTAAATGAGTTCCACACAATAAATGAATTGCACAAGGAGCAAGCAGGTCATTCTGAGCTGTGTAATATAATAAACTCATGTTTGTTCTTATTTTCTCATAATATAAGTCCATTTTATCTGCATCAAATTTTGACTCTGTATCTGAAAAACCAATATAGTGACAGCAATATGGACATGACATATTGAGTCAAAACAGGCAACATATGATATATTAAGGGTACAGGTAGAGGTCTGCGCGGATAAGAAAAGTGCAATCCGCATCCGCAAGGTCCTAATCCGCAACCGTATCCGCAGCAATTAATCCGCATCCGCAAGTTCCTTATCCACATCCGCATATATTTAAGTTTTGAATGAGTAATTAATAGTAATAGGCAGTTGTACTTAGAATTATGGTATGTAATGACATAGTTATTGTTAGGGTGTCATTTCTGCGACAACTTAACTACTTTTGACTTCTTAAATCACAGGAAATGCTCTATACCTACTCTAAAGCAGACCATTCCAAACAGGAAAGCATAGGCGCTCTGGAGCACATACAGTAGCGGCTCGGATCTCGTGAGATTGGAAACGCTATTTAAAAAACTAAAATTCAATGTAATAGTATTAAATGATGAAAATACGTGTATAGAAATAATTATATTTCACTGCTCTTGTGGCAAGGCAGCTGAAAATGACGATGGTTTTAAACTGTTACTAGCACGTTGCATCATTTACCGACAGTTTTTTTGTACTCACTGCTTGGATGTGTCAAAGTTTGAAGCCATTCATGTCAGCTGATGATTATGTTATAGCTTACGCGTTCAGTCCTCATCATTTCCAGGTGAAAATATTTACAGTATTAGGCCTACACTGCAAAACGCTGGCGCACCTGTGAAAAACTTAAACTGCCAGCAATAACTGACGTTGTCTGGAAGAAATAACTCGTCTTCCGAAGAGTGACAACAAAATCAGTGGTTATAGAAATTAGTAGGAGTCCATTTAGCTTTAGCTAAAAATACGATTGAAATCTCAAACCCCACCTTTTGGCTTATTTATCGAATTAAGACCTAGCGATAAATGAAATGTCTGTTTCATTCTCAACTAAACAAAGTTTTTCACACTTTAAAACATCCTCAACATTGGTCTAAATTACTAAGACAAAATTTGCAGTACATTTCGCAGTTAATACTTTCAATGTTAAAAAATAATTTTTTTTTTCGGAGTTTAATGGAACTGCAAACGATTTCAAGATGTCTATATAAAAACCACTGTCCCATAACTTCAAATGTTAGGCACTGTTCCCTGTTATCCAATACCGAGTTACAGTTAATATGTTCAATTTTGTTAAGAATTTCAGCCCTTATCTTTACTAATTCGCTGGTAAATTAAAAGACATCTTATTATTTTGGATTATTTGAATATTTTGTAAGTTTCCAAAATGGTTCAAATGGCTCTGAGCACTATGGGACTCAACTGCTGAGGTCATTAGTCCCCTAGAACTTAGAACTAGTTAAACCTAACTAACCTAAGGACATCACAAACATCCATGCCCGAGGCAGGATTCGAACCTGCGACCGTAGCGGTCTTGCGGTTCCAGACTGCAGCGCCTTGAACCGCACGGCCATGTAAGTTTCCAATGTGATCAGAATAATCTTTCACCGGCTATCGCAGTCACAGCTTGTTGGTGGTCGTGAGCCGTAGTTTGAAGTCCCACTTGTAATTAATTACATGGCCCGCCGTGCCACCGCTCCGGCCGGGCTGTTTCACTGTTCACAAAGAGCGAAAATGCTTGGCGGCTGCAAATGTTACTGTAGTGCACGCTAAAATTTAGGTAGGCACTTATGAGATCATCATTACCTAGTTTAACGACATTGACGTGTTAGATGTTGAATGTTGTTGTTGCGAAGAGTAAAAGCTTAAAATTGAGTTCTTTAATATGAAAATTACAACAAAACAAATTGATTGTTAAATATTTCCTTCTTTTACCTAATGCTACTTAAATGTTCTTGTTGGGAATAGTAAAAATACTAACAATATGTCGAGGAAATTCTTTACTATAAATATTACAATAAAAACTCACAGGCTTCAGATTAAATATTTTCATCTTCTGCTTGCTTCTGATTCAAATCCTGTAAAAGAAAGAATCAGGTGAAAAAAAATTGTAACTAGTTCAGATAAGCCCAAAAAATACAGTGAAGTTAGAAAAGCTGTACAAATACCTTTTTACTTTGGAAGATTACTATGCAGGAACATGATGTCATCAATCGTCTGTGGCTTCAAAGACGTGCGTCGGTCCTGCATTATTTGTCCCGCAGTAGAGAAGCTTCTCTCAGATGGCGCGCTGGACGCTGGAATGCAGTGCACGAAGTATGCGAGTTTGGAAAGATGCGGATAGACGTTTTCATGTCCATGCCACCAAGCTATCAGGTCAATGCCTTCCGGAAATTGGACTTTATCATTCGTATATCTGAGAATTCCATCTGATTCAAATTCAAGATCTCTCGTTGATTCATCTTCTGAGGAATCTTCAAATTCATTAAAAAGTACGTCAGACTTCTGTTTTTTTTTTTTTTTGCAGGAATTCCAGATGTTGTTTCCTCCTTATCTTTTAACTGTGGACAATTTCTCGCAACATAATTTTTCGCTTCCTTTACAACTTCATCTTTTTCGGCACTGCTAAGAAATTTTAGGTTTTTATATTTTGGATTCAGAAACGTTGCAAGTTTATGGGTTACTGTTATGTCCCATTTGCTGATTCAAATAGATTTGGCTGTACTCTTTAAATCTATCAGAAATGGGCTGACGCCATCATTTTTTTCAAGGAAGGAGAGAAGTTTTAACTTCCACAACACACATAAATAAAGCGTAGGGGTTTTGGAGGCTTCGAGATCACAATAAGCTATTTTAAATGGTGTCAGAAAGGTTATTATACCTTCCAACATCCTCTTGTCTATAGAATCAATCAAATTATCTTGATTTTTCTCTGACAAAATTGATAGAACTTAAAAACCTTGTGTATTAATAGACTCAAACATATCCAATTTACTGTTCCATCGTGTGTCTATATCTCCTTTCAATGACGTCTGAAGGCGATTCTGAAGACCAGATCTTCTAAAGAAAGTTGTGATAGCTCAACAGGAATTTATTAGTCGCTGCACATCACTCTTCTCATCATTCGCGTCTCCTCGAGTCGTGTGCTCCAGCACAGTATTAAGAATGTGTGCTGAGCACGAGAGCCTCTTGTATTGGCGAAGTGCTGCCACAATATTTGGACCTCTGTCAGTAACGAACACGATGTTATTCACAGCACTGAATAAATCGAACGACCGTAGTATCTTAATTAATTCAAGTTTAATGTTTTCTCCTGTTTTTTTAATCTCACTTTCAAAATTTCTGGTGCACAACACTCGATCCTCAAGTTTCACTTCTTCATAATTAACATAATGTGCACTCACTCCTATATACACTCCTGGAAATTGAAATAAGAACACCGTGAATTCATTGTCCCAGGAAGGGGAAACTTTATTGACACATTCCTGGGGTCAGATACATCACATGATCACACTGACAGAACCACAGGCACCTAGACACAGGCAACAGAGCATGCACAATGTCGGCACTAGTACAGTGTATATCCACCTTTTGCAGCAATGCAGGCTGCTATTCTCCCATGGAGACGATCGTAGAGATGCTGGATGTAGTCCTGTGGAACGGCTTGCCATGCCATTTCCACCTGGCGCCTCAGTTGGACCAGCGTTCGTGCTGGACGTGCAGACCGCATGAGACGACGCTTCATCCAGTCCCAAACATGCTCAATGGGGGACAGATCTGGAGATCTTGCTGGCCAGGGTAGTTGACTTACACCTTCTAGAGCACGTTGGGTGGCACGGGATACATGCGGACGTGCATTGTCCTGTTGGAACAGCAAGTTCCCTTGCCAGTCTAGGAATGGTAGAACGATGGGTTCGATGACGGTTTGGATGTACCGTGCACTATTCAGTGTCCCCTCGACGATCACCAGTGGTGTACGGCCAGTGTAGGAGATCGCTCCCCACACCATGATGCCGGGTGTTGGCCCTGTGTGCCTCGGTCGTATGCAGTCCTGATTGTGGCGCTCACCTGCACGGTGCCAAACACGCATACGACCATCATTGGCACCAAGGCAGAAGCGACTCTCATCGCTGAAGACGACACGTCTCCATTCGTCCCTCCATTCACGCCTGTCGCGACACCACTGGAGGCGGGCTGCACGATGTTGGGGCGTGAGCGGAAGACGGCCTAACGGTGTGCGGGACCGTAGCCCAGCTTCATGGAGACGGTTGCGAATGGTCCTCGCCGATACCCCAGGAGCAACAGTGTCCCTAATTTGCTGGGAAGTGGCGGTGCGGTCCCCTACGGCACTGCGTAGGATCCTACGGTCTTGGCGTGCATCCGTGCGTCGCTGCGGTCCGGTCTCAGGTCGACGGGCATGTGCACCTTCCCCCGACCACTGGCGACAACATCGATGTACTGTGGAGACCTCACGCCCCACGTGTTGAGCAATTCGGCGGTACGTCCACCCGGCCTCCCGCATGCCCACTATACGCCCTCGCTCAAAGTCCGTCAACTGCACATACGGTTCACGTCCACGCTGTCGCGGCATGCTACCAGTGTTAAAGACTGCGATGGAGCTCCGTATGCCACGGCAAACTGGCTGACACTGACGGCGGCGGTGCACAAATGCTGCGCAGCTAGCGCCATTCAACGGCCAACACCGCGGTTCCTGGTGTTCCGCTGTGCTGTGCGTGTGATCATTGCTTGTACAGCCCTCTCGCAGTGTCCGGAGCAAGTATGGTGGGTCTGACACACCGGTGTCAATGTGTTCTTTTTTCCATTTCCAGGAGTGTAGTTTATTTTACGGTACGAATCAGTCCATAAATCGACAGTTAGTGCTCCACCTATATATCTGAATATATTCTTCACTTCTGCGGAGACAGTTTCACGCAGACGATCGGCCGTTTCCTTCAAATTTCTGGATATGGTGGTTGGATGAGGTAGCAGTTCCTTAGCACTCAGTGCATTGTACTTGGCCCCCACATCAATAAGAAACTGTGCCGCCTGGAGAAACCCAGATCCACACGCAACTTCGAATGGTAAAATGTCTTTGCTGACAAGATTGATAAGCTTTTCTGTCGCGGCTGTCTTCAAATTTGGCGGAACTTCAGGAACTTTCACGTCTCTCTTGGTATTTAAATAAGTAATTATGCTACTTTGTCCAGCCTCACACGAATGTTTTAGCAAATTTGAAGTTCCACTTTTGTGTCCAGTGTAGGAATATACTTTTTTACATGCAAAACAAGCCACTATATCTTTTATCTTTTCGTTGCCATCAAATACATATCCGAATTTTTTCCAAATTGGTGATTTCAATTTGTTTTCCTTCACTAATGTAAAATCACCTTTTTTCACCTTACACGAAATTGTATCCATCGATATGGTGTTCATTTGAAGAAAGAACTCTCACTGATATTTGCTACGATGCACGTTGTCACTCGGTCACTACAAAGCGCTAACTGAAGGCAGCGGAAAATTGCAACGGGCACCTGTGTGGTAGACAGTGGGCAGGTTTGCCACCCAGAGAGCACTTCAAAGGCCACACAAAAGACACGGTCGCGGAAACAGATTAGGCGCAGGTCTCTTGGGTACAGCTACGTCGGTCATAGCCAGGGGCTGAGGACAACAGACATCCGCTCTACCCGGGCCCTGCAAGATTCCAAGAATGTCAACAGCCTTGAAGTTTTCAACTAACATTGCAACATACGTACTGGGCAGATGCCTTGCTCATTATCCGCAGATGACCCGCGGATATCCGCGCCGGTCGCGATTTTATCCGCCAAGTAACAAATACCGCGGATATCCGCATCTGAGCAGACCTCTAGGTACAGGTATACAAGTGGAAGACATGTTGCAGCACATGTGACTGCTTCAATTGTTCAGGAACTCTTAGAATTTTGTATAGGATCTTCTTCTGAGCATACTAATCCCTGATCACTATGGTTCTTCTTACCAGTGTTCCACTTCACCAGTGGCTAACAGCTTTCTGCAAGAGACACCATGTTTTTGAAAAAGTTATGGAACATAAACAAGTCTGCAGATTGATGTAGACAAAAAAGTATACAGGCAGTTTTAAATATAAAGACTTGTTATCTGTCATGAAGCCATTGTACAACTGTCTGATGAATCTGTACTGAGAATATAACACACCAGTTGTCAATCATTATACACTTTGTGATCAAAAGTATCCGGACACCTGGCTAAAAATGAATTAAAAGTCCGTGGTGCCGTCCATCGGTAATGTTGGAGTTCAGTGTGGTGTTCGCCCACCCTTAGCCTTAATGACAGCTTCCACTCACAGGTATATGTTCAATCAGATGCTGGAAGGGTTTCTAGGGGAATGGTAGTCCATTCTTCACGGAGTGCTGCACTGAGGAGAGGTATCAATGTTGGTCGGTGAGGCCAGGCACGAAGTTTGCATTCCGAAGCATCCCAAAGGTGTTCTATAGGATTGAGGTCAGGACTCTGTGTAGGCCAGTCCATTACAGGGATGTTATTGTCATGTAACCACTCCGCCACAGGCCGTACATTATGAACAGGTGCTTGATCGTGTTGAAAGATGCAGTTGCAGAATTGCTCTTCAACAGTGGGAAGCAAGAAGGTGCTTAAAACATCAACGTAGGCCTGTGTTGTGAGAGTGCCATGCAAAACAACAAGAGGTGCAAGCCACCTCCATGAAAAATACGAACACACCATAACCATATTCTCGGTAGGCTTCTCTAAATTGTGTTAACAATTGGTCCAAATTAGGTTTGTAATACCACAACTCCTCTAATACAATAACAGCAGCTGATGCATTTATTTTGTTTCCATAAAATGTCCTTGCAAGTTTGTCGATTCGAGCATTGCTATCAGGAACCAGGAAAGCAAGCCAGAGACCTGATGGGATACCAGTTCTATTTTACACAGAGTATGCAAAGGAACTTGCCCCCCTTCTTGCAGCGGTGTACCGTAGGTCTCTAGAAGAGCGTAGCGTTCCAAAGGATTGGAAAAGGGCACAGGTCATCCCCCGTTTTCAAGAAGGGATGTCGAACAGATGTGCAGAACTATAGACCTATATCTCTAACGTCGATCAGTTGTAGAATTTTGGAACATGTATTATGTTAGAGTATAATGACTTTCCTGGAGACTAGAAATCTACTCTGTATGAATCAGCATGGGTTTCGAAAAAGACGGTCTTGTGAAACCCAGCTCGCACTATTCGTCCACGAGACTCAGAGAGCCATAGACACAGGTTCACAGGTAGATGCCGTGTTTCTTGACTTCCGCAAGGCGTTCGATACAGTTCCCCATAATCGTTTCATGAACAAAGTAAGAGCATATTGACTATCAGACCAATTGTGTGATTGGATTGAGGAGTTCCTAGATAACAGAACGCAGCATGTCATTCTCAATGGAGAGAAGTCTTCCGAAGTAAGAGTGATTTCAGGTGTGCCACAGGGGAGTGTCATGGGACCGTTGCTGTTCACAATATACATAAATGACCTGGTGGATGACATTGGAAGTTCACTGAGGCTTTTTGCAGATGATGCTGTGGTGTATCGAGAGGTTGTAACAATGGAAAATTGTACTGAAATGCAGGAGGATCTGCTGCGAATTGACGCATGGTGCAGGGAATGGCAATTGAATCTCAATGTAGACAAGTGTAATGTGCTGCGAATACATAGAAAGATAGATCCCTTATCATTTAGCTACAAAATAGCAGGTCAGCAACTGGAAGCAGTTAATTCCATAAATTATCTGGGAGTACGCATTAGGAGTGATTTAAAATGGAATGATCACATAAAGTTGATCGTCGGTAAAGCAGATGCCAGACTGAGATTCATTGGAAGAATCCTAAGGAAATGCAATCCGAAAACAAAGTAAGTAGGTTACAGTACGCTTGTTCGCCCACTGCTTGAATACTGCTCAGCGGTGTGGGATCCGTACCAGATAGGGTTGATAGAAGAGATAGAGAAGATCCAACAGAGAGCAGCAGGCTTCGTTACAGGATCATTTAGTAATCGCGAAAGCGTTACGGAGATGATAGATAAACTCCAGTGGAAGACTCTGCAGGAGAGACGCTCAGTAGCTTGGTACGGGCTTTTGTTAAAGTTTCGAGAACATACCTTCACCGAAGAGTCCAGCAGTATATTGCTCCCTCCCACTTATATCCCGTGAATAGACCATGAGGATAAAATCAGAGAGATTAGAGCCCACACAGAAGCATACCGACAATCCTTCTTTCCACGAACAATACGAGACTGGAATAGAAGGGAGAACCGATAGAGGTACTCAAGGTACCCTCCGCCACACACTGTCAGGTGGCTTGCAGAGTATGGATGTAGATGTAGATGTAGACTATCAGGATAATGTCTGATATAGTCACAGTTTTCGTAAAAAAATAACAACACCGACAAGAGCTGGAACAATATGCTTTTATTTAAAATCTTATATTGCCCTTCCTCTTACAAAATGTTAGTGTTACAATATTCTTAATCATCATAGATACATATTACACTTCAGATTGAACATTATCATCAGCTTTGGGCTCACTACCACTTACAAGAATACCTACACAAAATGGATTAGTCTGAAAAACAATATGCTTTTGTGCATTTTTACTGTTGGCACTACATACGGTGGCAGATGACATTCACCGGGCATTCACCATACCCACACCCTGCCATCGGATCGCCACATTGTGTACCATGATTCATCACTCCACACAATGTTTTTCCAGTGTTCAATCGTCCAATGTTTACACTCCTTACACCAAGCGAGGTGTCGTTCGGCATTTACCAGTGTGATGCGTGGCTTATGAGCAGCCGCTTGACCATGAAATCCAAGTTTTCTCACCTCCCGCCTAACTGTCATAATTCTTGCAGTGGATCCCGATTCAGTTTGGAATTCCTGTGTGATGGTCTGGATAGATGTCTAGATGTCTGCCCATTAAACATTACGACTCTCTTCAACTGTCGGCAGTCTCTGTGAGTCAACAGATGAGGTTGGCCTGTATGCTTTTGTGTTGTACGTGGTCCTAGGAATGTTTAGGAGTGTGGAAATCTCGTGTACAGGCGTATGACACAACTGACACCCAATCACCTGACCACATTCAAAGTCCGCGAGTTCCGCGGAGCACCCCATTCTGCTCTCTCATGATGTCTAATAACTACCAAGGTCGCTGATATGGAGTACCTGGCAGTAAGTGGCAGCACAATGCACCTAATATGAAAAACATATGTTTTGGGTGATGTCCAGATATTTTTGATCACATAGTGTATTTTTACCATAACATGTTGGGGACTAGATTATCCTGTTACAAAGTGCTACAAAACAAGGAAACAAATCATGTCTTTGCAATAGTATATGTAATGACAACTGTGTAAAAATATTTACATGTTTGACAATGTATATTTGCTGCTGGGCTTTTACTTTTGATGGTGCCTAACAACATAGAAGCTTTAAGGTATGCTGTACAACAGGATGTTAAAAATATTTTTATATGGTTGTCATTACATATAGTATAGCTATGTAATGTTTCTTCATTTTATAGCACTTGATATTGGGATAACATAGTTCTAAAGTATGTTGTAAAAATATCAAACATCTGACAGTTGGTGCATAACGTTCCTAGTACAATTAAAGACTTGCTCTCAGGAGTTAGGTACAATGGCAGAAAAGAAAAAAAAAAATGGTGTACATACTGAGGATAATTTAAACAGAAATAAAACACAGTTCAGCAATTTTTGCACTTCATTGCAAGTATTTGTACAAATAAAAGATTAACGTAATTTATTTTTACTGCTCTCCTTCACTAATGCTTTTTGGTAACTTACTACAGACTTTCGCTCAATGAAAACTTTTAGGTGCATAATGCTTACTCATAATCATGTGTAAGTCATATCTATTTCATAATAACTATGAGCAATTAGAAACCCGACCCCTGTACCTCTACAATTTTGTTTATGGAGTGACTCTTGTACAAAAGATGGTACACTTCATAGGAACAGCTAATGGCTTTTACACTAAAAAGTTAACTTTTAAGTCCATGGGTAAAGACACATGACCCTCATTCAGGGGGAGCTAAGTTCAGATCACCATCTAACCTTCCAGATTTAGGTTTTGTTTTATTTGTCTAAATTATTTGAGGCAAATGCTGGGATGTTTCCTTTGAAAAGAACAATGGCAGTTTTCTTGTCCACTTCAGACTTGTGCTCTGTCTCTTAATGACATTGATGTTATCAGGACTTTAAAACCTTACCTTGTTTCCTTCTTTTATTCATATGTTCAAAAACTGAACCCATCACACTAGTAATGACCCTTTGGTGCAAGCACCAAAACTTACTATTGTAATTTTATATGCAAAGAACCTTCAGATTTACTACATCCAGCTCAATATGATTTACATTGCCATGAATCCAAAATCATGCTGTTGCCTGCAGCATTGATGTTTGGCAGGTGAATGAGGAAGAATGGTGAATGCTTATGATTGCATCCACGTTTTAGTACCTTCGATGTATGTTTTGCCATGAGGAAACTAATATCCTGTCAGCTACGATGTGGCACTCCATCCTCAGCACACATAGTGGGATACATGAAAGGTCTGACACACAATATTTACTCTCTCAGGACATTAGGTTAGCAGTTCTGGGTATGACAAGTACTTTTTAGAAGTCAATCACACATGCCCTGTCAGTCTCTGGATTAGAGATGGGTCATTTGCGAACTAACGGGTCCAAAGGAATGGTTCACCAAAATGAATGGAACGAGTGAGGAACGAATTCTGAGGAACAGTCTTTCATGGTTCACTTTGGTTGTGGCTTTTTACTTATAGTTCCCGGAAACGGAAAATCGTTGGTCTCATTCCTGCAATGGCACGTCGGCTGGTCTCGTTCCAGCCTCAGTCCTGTTCCCATCTGTCTCGGTCTCGCTTGGCTAGACTCGTCCTTCATGTGGCCACTATTCGCATTTCCACTGCCTACTGCTCATAGTTAGTTCAGTATCGAGTTGTCGTTGTTCAATTCGTTCACTTTGCACGCCCATTCTAGATCTGTTTCAAATCTTTTCTCAACTCTGAACTTCTGGTTCTTTTTGTATTCTATTCAGCGTCCAAAACTGGTAATTAAAATATATTTTGTGATTACATAAATTACATAAAAATTATGTGGTATGTAATACATACGTCTTTTTGTTATTACACATGCAAAGGATGTTGGCAAGGCACACGCGAATGGCCATTTTCCGTCTTTTTTTTTATCCAAGGTACAAGAGTATATTCATTGTAATGGAAGGCAGACCGACTCACAACCGAATGAAGCCTGCACTTCATATTCGAGTGTATGGTGTTACATTTTGTAAAGAGAATATGATAACTCCTACAATATTATTTCAGTGGTACGGGGTGGCGCATGGAAAATCTGCCCCGAGTACTAGACTGCTCATTGTCGCTTACCATTCATCATCTATTGTTTCGAAGTTGTTTGCATTAGCTTATTTGTTATTTATTCACTGCCTAATTATTACATGTTTATCTATTCTGCTAATGGCAGTCAACAAATCGTGCATAATTGGCGAGCAGTCTGTACTTGGGACCGGGTTTTTCATGCATCACCTTATATTATTTCACTGCGTTCAGCCACATAATGCTACAGTTGGCTAAACAAGATGTTTTGCAGAATCACAAAAATTACAAGTGTGTGAGAATTCTGTTATGAATGAAAACTCTGTACTCCAGGGGGTAGGCAAGTGTCCCTCTTGGCGCCTTCCATCTTCAGTCACCTATGCTACTAATTTTCAATTTTTCATAAGAACCATATACCAAGCACAATGAATGGTGAACAAGTAAAAATGAACGGTTCCCGAAAAAGAGCAATCACCAGTGAACTGGTTCCCAAGGATGAATGACTTTGCCCATCTCTACTCTGGACATGTCTCTGAAAGCACATCAAAATGTTTCTAAGAGTTCATGCGCTCTTCCTTCCTTTAGGTTTCCTGTTGATTTATTTGTCTTCAGCCTCCATGCATATGCTGCCTCCCTGATTGCTAAATGACACTCATTTATTCACTCAGCAACAGGCTGCATTTTGAGATAACTAACAACTCTGAAATACCAGAGTGAATATTTCACTCTGCAATGAAGGGCGCACTGCTTTGAAATTTCCTGGCAGATTAAAACTGTGTGCCAGACTGAAGCTTGAACCCAAACCTGGATTCAAGTCCCAGTTGGGCATGCAGTCCTCATCTGCCGTGAAGTTTCTACTTCGAAATGGACACACCAATGGCTTAGTGAATTACACCCACAACAGCAAGGACACTATCATGATTTTAAAACAGCCATCTAGCTGGAAAGCATCCAGTGTCCCTTGCAGACCGTACAAGTTCACCTTGATTTCAGTCACTGTTCTGTTTCTTATCTGAATCCAGGTGGAAAATCAATTCTGTGATGTAAATCTATGGTTACTTTCTACTTTACAGTATCTGGGAGACTGGGAGAGCAGAAGTGATACATAGCATCATATAGCTCATCTTCTGTGCAAACGTGTCTCATGTGCCTTGAATTTAAAAGATAAATGACCAATTACCTCATTCTTTGACTATGTGAATAGCAATATTGAAGCACCATGGCACTTTATGGGGAGGGTAGTTCTTTGAGTTCTTTCAGAGCCACATTATCTACAAACCAAATGATGTGACACAATCATGAAGAAGTGAGGTTCAAGCCCCTGTCCAGTCATCCTGATCTGTGTTTTCCATGATTTCCTCAACTCACTTCAGATTAAAGCTTGGATGGTTCTTTAAAAATTACTTTCTTTATGAATTCTTCAGATGAGGTAGGGTTTCTTCTCTAATGGCATCAATGACTTGTTGAACTATTATCTTCATTATTTTCCTCTGCAGTGTCAAGAGTATCATGTGGTAGCAGGTACAAGTTATTCAGATTTGCACTAGAACTATAATAGCAACTGATTCTATCTCTGTGGAAAGAGATAAAGGTGAGGTGTTCCATGCACAGCTACACCGTCCTGTACGTTGTCACCATTGACGCTGTACTTCCTGTGGCAGTTGTAACCTCTTAGAATAAATGTTTACCTGGCTCCAACTGGATTTCTGATAAACATATGCATGCATCATAGGCTTTCACAGCAGTATTTACATCCTCAGTTATAGCACCAAATCTTCGATGACCAACTCGGCTCCACAGTCGGAAGGACTACTCAACCAGATGTGGCTATGCAGAAACGATTGAACTTGCTGAGCTTGTGTGACTTCAAAAAGCAACTACAAAGTCTTTATAGCCTCTTATGGTGTCTCCAAAGGAAATATTATGCACAGTAAAATGCCATGGATCACAACCTAATGCCCCTACAGTTAAAATCACCAAACATATGCATGTTCACCTGTGCTGTGTTAGGGGACTGAATTACTCAACATTATTTCTGAATCAATTGATGTTCCACTGTTATGCAGGAACTAAGTTTCTCTTTGTGTCTGCTCCTTTCTTTCTGTCAACATAAGATGCCTGTGATCTTAGGAGAGGTTTATTGGGTTAGCCTCCACAAGCTCTTATGTGGCAGACAAGAGACCTCAAATCTTATACTTTTCGTTGTACCAATGCTTTTCCATTTCTTTGAAGAATGTGACTGTTCTTGTAGAGCTATATTTTTTCATCTGCTGTTGAAATTACATGACAACTGAATGACATTTTTATTTCAGAGAACACAATCTTCATTTTTGAGAAAGAAAGACTTTTTTTTTTATATATGCATAAGTGCAGGTGCTGTTGCCAGCTTTGTTTATCTTAGGACATTATGCTGCACAAGCAACACACAGTTGTTTCTCAAGATGATGTGCGTCATTGTCTATACATAGAATTTCTCCCTGTGGCTTTCCGTTTTATTGTAGGGATGTAGTGTATTCACCTTTTTACTGTTACCTTCTGTCTCTTCCTCTTGTAAGGAATAGTGGACAGTCTTTCTCTACACATTGTGATTAGCAGAGCTAGTGACTTAGGACTGTTGCTGAGTCATGAGGCCGGCCAGTGTGGCCGAGCTGTTCTAGGCGCTTCAGTCTCTAACCGCGCGACCGCTATGGTCACAGGTTCGAATCCTGCCTTGGGCATGGATGTGTGTGCTGTCCTTAGGTTAGTTAGGTTTAAGTAGTTCTAAGTTCTAGGGGACTGATGACCTCAGATGTTAAGTCCCATAGTGCTCAGCGCGATTTGAACCATTTTGAGTCATGAGAATTGTTTACTTCTACAAATACACTGTCCCTGTAGAAGCCAAGATGGTGTCTCTATATTACTGGCAATTAACAACAGCATATTTGATTTTGTCCAAATAAAGGCAGGTGTTGTTTACGAAACAACATTGATTCACTGAATAATGTTCTTTGTCTCTACCATCTCCTCTTTCTGTGCAGTTTTCCAGTGTAACACTACAGCCTTACTAAAAATTAGGTTACTGTTGCTTGCTGGAATCTGGCTCTATTTACTATTGCATAGTTGTTGAATGACATATGAAAGAGTGTGGTAATCTCAGTTCATCCCACCCCCACCCTCTCTACAACGTATAATTATCTTTCATCCTTTTGAGGAAAGTGTTACGTCATTTGAAAATGATGGTTTTGTAGGTGGTGGAATGGCTGTTAATACAAGAAGTCACCTAAGAGATATCCTCATGTTACTCAGTAAATGTAATCACGTATGTAATTTTACAGCATTTGAAAGAGGTACCCTGGGATAACTGGATAGCAACCTATTGTAAGAACTTTCACTGTTTGTGTCTATGGTACTGTCAGCCAGCTGAGATGGTAATCTCAAATATTTCTGGAACTATTACAGATATCAAAATAACAATTTTGACAAATGATAGTACATTAAGAGATGTGAATTTTACAATATGATTAATACTGAAACTATTACAGATATCAAAATAACACTTTTGACAAATGATAGTACATTAAGAGATGTGAATTTTACAATATGATTAATACTTATAATTTTTACCTACCAAGATACTGAAACAATTAAAATTTTGAGAAAACTGAAGTTAGCATTTGAAGGCCTTGAAAAGAAGAGGACAATGGTGTGCTGTCATAGTTCACAGTGAAACTTATCTCAAGAAGAGGCAGGAAATGCATTAAATGTGAAAGCCACGACTGCCACAACATCACAAGCTCTGTGCCTCGCAGCTTTATCTTGAAGCAAGTTTTGTACTTGCCAGCTTCATGTAATGTGCCAGATTCTTGTAGGAAGTCATCCTGTATAGATTCTAGACTGAGCTCTGTTTTCCTGGAGAGGAAAACAGACAGGTCAGTCATGTATGTCTGAAAGTGTGTTCCCAAAACACAAAGTTGATAAGGAGTGTGGTACAAAATATATAAAGGATCATGACCTATAGAAACACAGCAGTTTGCCTGAAGATGACGAGTAGGAAACTTATCAAAATGTGGCGCATAAATACAATGCTGCCACTGGGCTGATAACCCACAAAGATCTCATCAACAAAATTTGCCGAGAAAGCATGCATTCTCATATAGTAACCATCTTATCAGTATGCTCTCATACATCATAAAATAAGCAAAATTCTGCATTTGCATAAATCACGTACGCTTCAATATTTTTGAGCATTGTCCATTCAGAAAAACACTTGCTCTTTGGTGAACTATCACTTATCAGAAACATCATCTGGATTTCTTCAATTATCTCAGGATTATTTGAGGTTAGTAGCTGTTTTGAGATGAACAGCTCTTGTACCTATAGAAGAAAAAATGTAACGTGTTGGGAGATATTACAGTAGCGTATAAGTTTACCCATAGCCCGAGAAAAAATGTTGTTGACGTAAAATACATTTTGAGAAAATGATATTTTTATAACATTTGTTACCTTCTGACTCCAGAACTGCAGCACTAACATTAGAACTATATGGTCCTCCTATATATTAGACAAATTTTAGCCCATGCAATTCTTGTTACTACAGCACATTTAAAATGAAATTATATGTTTTGAGATAACACTTAGGGCGGATCATAGCATCTGAAGAAGTATTGTAATTTCTTTATTGTGACTGATCTTAATAAAGTTGTCCATATAATATATGGCATCTCGTAAGTGTAAATGCAATAATCAGGAATGGAGGGAAGAAAAGAGTGTCACTTTCCCTACAAGCAAACAGGTCTTTGAAATTCCGACCATTCTTCACAATACTGTACAGCCTACTTTATCAGTTCAGGTACACATATACTTGATCACTCGTTGTATACTCCACACTATCAATTACACATCAATAAAAGGGAAAAACATGGGTAGAAAAAATTCCTCATATATTAAATTACAACACAGAAGTGCAGTTTCTCACTTTTTAATATGCAGGTAAAGAGGAACTATGATTTAATAATCACACAAACAATTGAGTGAAAAAACTCTCAAATGAAACTGTTCAAAGAAACTGTACCAATAACGTTTGCTTACAAAACTGAGAGTCTAGTTTGGCTACATTATTATAAGCAGTACAGTAATAATGAGCATGGAACTTGTCAGTCATCTGATCCTGATTCAGAAAGCTGCAGGTCTTCATTTAGCAGTTGTGCACCTGGTGAGTATCTGCATTTAACTGCATTAGCTCTACCTGCAACAGAACAAAGGAATGTTTTATTAGGATACATATTTTTGTGTCCCAACACAGTTTCATTGTAACGTAAAACCAGTTACAGCATCGAGGAGCATTTATTGAGACATTAATATCATAAATACAACAAAAACCATACAAGTTAAGTAGTCACAATAAATGGATATTCTTATATAAACCATTAAAAATTAATGGCTGCTGAACTCTACGCAATCTTGACAAACAGTGTATTGGATGTTGGCTTAGGACACTACCAATCATCCTTGAAAGCCATACACTTGTACACATTTTATTTATTGAATTATTACATTTTATAGCCTTTTAATTATGTAAATGTGTCAGATCATCATATTCTCCACAATTACACAGCAAATGAATGCAGTATGGCATTCCCCATACCTATCCCTACTTAGCTATGTAACATATGTCTAGATTATTACTTAATTTTTAGTTTAATAAATTAAATATTAATTCAGCTTATATTAAAGATATTTGTTATTTGAAAGTGCTGATTTGCATATAAGATTTGTTACCACCAGTAAAAACAGTGTGAAAGGACACATCTATTGGGTAAGCCAACTTTATTTTTTTACACATTTTAACATTTTGTGCTTTCCTGCACACAAAATCCATGTTTTAATTGATTATACTTAAACTTTTCAATATAGAAAATTGTGTATGGTCTAAGAGAGAGACATTTCCGGGTCTTCTACACCAATTTTTTTTTTATTCTTCCAGAGTTCCATTGTGCTCAGACCCTAACAAATCCTGATTTGATGACAAAATCTAAAAATTTTGTCAATGACATATAGGAAAATAATGGGGGCTATTTTCTCAGTTAAACAGAAAAGAAACTTAAAATGAACATGGTTTGTTTTTACCAGGATATCACAACAGAATTAAGTGTAAATGTAATTTGAACAAAAAGAAAAAGTACACGGTTCAATCACGTTAATTTGACCACTGGCTATGTTCAATGTCACTGTGCAACAGCTACTCACAGACAGCAGGTGGTAGCACTAGTAATAGCGGGTTTTTAAAGCATGTTGGATGACACACAAAACAGTGCAGTCATCGTTGTAATGCAGAAACAGAATGAAATCTCCCATCCAAAAGGGGATGATCATTGACTTTAGGGCCAAGGTTGGAAGCATCTCCGACATAGATAGGTTTGTAAACTCTTCATGTGCTGTGGTGGTTAAAGTATACCACGCATGGCTAAACTGGCGCCAAGGCAACACTGGTGCACCATGGGCCCTAGATGATAGGGCAGCATAATGGCTGCAGAGGTGTGTACAAGAAAATAGACGTGCAGCTGTTGGAGAACTGATGAACCAAGGAGCTACAAACAGTATCTCATCAATGACCATTCAGTGAACATTGCTGTCTATGGGCCTCTGCAGCAAGCACCTGTTCATGCACTTATGCTGGCTGCTGTTCAGTGGTGACGAAGGCTGGAATTTGCACACCAATATAGCAGGCAGGTGACCAATGAGTGGTGACAGGTAGCCTTTTCAGATGAATCTAGTTTTGTGCTCCACCAGGTAGATGGCTGTTGGTGTGTATGGCATGAAACATCTGAAAGCAAGGGTCCAGGCTGAGGGCATGAGTGTTATGGTCTGGAGGAATGTTCTCATGGCATTCTCTGGCCAATCTTGTAATTCCGGAAGGCACAATGGATCAATGTAAGTATGCATCTACTCTCAGGGACCATATTCAGGCTTTTGACAGGTGCCCTATTAACGTGACTGGACAGTGTGAAATGAGACTAGGTTGCAAAGGATTTAAATCAGCTGTTGGGAGCAGATATAAACAAAGAGCATTATCTGTTTCAGTAAAAAATTGCAGTTTTTACATAGAAATTCATGAATAAATCCAAATACCATTTGAACAAATTACAGACTAGTCTCAAACAGACACATACATGGACATTAAGTGAAGTCACACATAGGTAGTTTTTAGTGATGGAATTACTACTTCAATCTGAGAAGCATCTTCTCAACACTTTCCTTGAGTTTTGTTTTTATAGTTTATAGTGCTTTTAGCTTTTCTCTACTCATTTTCTTATGAGGACTTCTCAGCTGTCCTCCTCTATGCTACTATTTCACGGTACATACTATGTGCATTTTGGAAGCTGTGTATTAAGTGCATTATGACAGTTACAAATTGACAACCCCAGCAATCTTGACTGAATGGCTATGAGAAAGGATTCAGTCAAATTTCTGAATAGAATGGAGTTTTCAGAGAAACCTCTTTCAAGGCTGGCACTGGCATGGAAGAGACTGCAAGCAACCGTCAAAAATCTATTCAATTTTCATGTCTACTCTTGACCCTATGACCACCATCCAGAACTGACTGATGCGAACATGATCTCCATCAAATTCTTCGAGGATTTCCTTTACTAAAATGGTCTCTACAAGCCTCTAGAACCCACAGGCAATGGCATCAGCCTCATGACCACCAACGCAGTTTCAGGTAGTGAGATACGTCAATTCTATGGCTATGGTTAACTGTCTCTTCTCATGGTTGGCGTTAATTGCCACTTCTGGGACTGAACATAGAGTGCCACTCATAAATAAATAAGCCACAGGAGATTTATTTACAATCTTGGGTACCATACTCTTAACAAATGTAAGGCACACATTTTGTAATGCCAAGATATCTTTCTATATCTAAAAACAAAGATGATGCGACTTACCATACGAAAGCGCTGGCAGGTCGATACACACACAAACAAACACAATCATACACACAAAATTCTAGCTTTCGCAACCAACGGTTGCCTCATCAGGAAAGAGGGAAGGAGAGGGAAAGGAGTCATTCCAATCCCATGAGCGGAAAGACTTACCTTAAGGGGAAAAAAGGACAGGTATACACTCGCACACACACCCATAACCAACCACACATACACAGACACAAGATATTCAAGATATCTTTCTGCTACATGTCACATTAATCCGGATTTTTTTTTTCTGAGGTTGCAACTGAGTTTGTTGTCATTCAGATGTGTCTTGAAGCTGGTTTTTTTTCTACAAACTTCTGGTTGCATGAATTCTCTCACTACAGACTGGTGGGAGTTATAGAGGAAAGGAGTTAAGGCAGCACCTGACTGAAATTTAGTCAGAAACAACTCAACTTGAGCAGCCACAGTCTTGAAAAAGATGAGTTGAACCATCAGCATGTTGCACCTCAAAGACTTACACATTAACTGGAAGCTATGACTGTTAGGAATTCCTGTACTGACCTTAGGTTTTGATTTTATGTACTTCTGTTCCTTCTAATCTCTTTCTACTTCCTTTAAGCATTTTTAAACAGCCCAGATTGACAACACTTTATTTTCTACCCACCAAACAGTGCAAAACTTCTGTGGGAAAACAAGTGCCTGTAATATTGCTGAAATCAGCTTAGCAGGAGGGAACATTTTTCAATAGATTACATAAAGCTCTCAGAAACTGAACAAGATTCCAAACAATGCTAGTACAATCTGTCTTAAGGTCACTATGCACTGTATGTAGGCCACATGTCCAAAAGCATGGGACCCTCTGGATTATCCTCAACTCTAAGCTGGCTTTCCAGCTCTCTTAGAAATGCTTTATTAACATTAGTGCCATCCATGGGCACAAGAACAACTTACCTATTCAGATTTACCTCAGACTGGATGCACCTGCCTCAAATTCAATTAATCTTTTGCAGCACTTTTTCTCAAAAACACTGAAGTGAGGTACCTGCTTGAAACCTGGCCCAACACGCTATTCCACCAAACTCAAGCACTATCACATCACAGGCAGCAACAACCTTCTATAGTTGTTTAGTGAAAAACAGCTCCAGTCCAAACATAAGGCCATATTTTACTTTTGGCTTTTGAAGTTGCATTTTGGAGGCAACATTACTGTCTGGGAACACATCTGGTAAGTAGCCAATGTCCAGAGGAGACTGGTGTCTCACAGCAGCCAACAGATACAAATGGATCTCTGTCTTCATCATGGCATCACTCTGCACATAATGCAGCGTTCTCATCCATCGTCCAGAGGTTCCTGCAGTAGGCGCTTGATGCAATTTCCTCGGGGTAACACCTGATTGCTGGGACACACCACAATTTCATGATGTACTGCCTGTATTGTAGCAGACTAAAAATATGGGGAGGCTAATTAGAAATACCACTTTTCTTCATTAAAACTGGTATTTTAAAGGTACAGGTTGCACCACAGAGGCTACGTCTGATGCAGTAGCACTGGAGCCATGGCTTTTGTGGCAATGAGCATGGATATTAGACACTCCTCGTAGCCTTGAGCCCTTGCAATACTCAACAAGGCCTGCTAGCCTGTATTGCTGTGCGACAAGTTGGTTTTAGAGAGCATGAATAAAAACTGAAATTTTAAGGCTTGTGCTCTGTGAGCCGTCAAAATTCCAGTAAGAACTGAACACACATTTCCATTTCATCAAGTAAGCCCTGAGGTAGCATACACATTAGACAGGATTGCACCTAAACAATATACTGAGATGTGGCCAACACTTCACAAAGATAGAAAACCAATGGAAAATTTCATGACCTACACTTTTGTCTTTGTTATGAGCAACTTCCATGACACACCGCCGCCTACATCTCCCTGAGAAGGTCCAACATAAGGCAATGAAATCTTCCTTCCGGGCAAGTAATTTAAAGTAGTTTATGTTGGCTAAGACCCATAGCACCATTGGAAATGTTGGCCACTGAGGACAGAAATGATATAAAGTGTTGCCTCGCCCATCATGCCCCAGGCACTTACTTCCGCAGTCCCCACATGTTGCACTGCAGGCTTTAGCTCAATGTTAACTAAACCAACAACTGCACACCAAAGTCCAATGACTACTTGATAATGTTCTAATTACACTATTTTATGCCTACCACTAAAGATCTTATTAGAACACAAAGCAATACAATCGATAGCTGTTGACATGTGCTACAGTAATTTTTTGGTATTATCCAAAAAATGTACTGTATGCCAACCTATCATGCCCTCGTATTCCTGAGTCAAAATAAATGGACTCAAATAGGCCACAAACCCCCCCCCCCCTAAAACCCCATGTCTTTGTGATGACATCGCGTTAGCAAACAAGGCAGTACATTTGAACAGATGTAAGTGTAAACAACACCAAATACATCATAGATCCTTGCTGGTAATATTGTGCCAAAAGCACACAAAATCATGACAACAAAATACCAGTGTAGCACAGCCAGGTGTGCAAGCCATTACCTGTCAACAAACAAACAAACCTCCACCAGCTTGTCTGGACTCAGCCAGGCTGCGCTGTTTGGCTGGCCACTGTGTTGGACTGAGTGATGGGAAGTGTTGTGGGGTGCCAAAATGACGGTGGAGGATGGTCTCACAGCACCCAGTTGAGGGTGAACAGTGAGCACAGCACTTCATCAAGACAAGCAGATGCCTCTGGCCACAATCAAATGAGACACCATGCCTTTCCCAGGGTTTTTAAGCAAAATATAAAAATTCACTTAGTTTTTCAGAATGCTGGACACCTTGAACTTTTGTACAAGGCACATTTTTAAGTACCATTTTCAAATAAATAAAAATAAGTACACTATTCATAGCAATTTTATTTTTACACGAAAGCTTCTATTTTAATCTACTATTCTACATATTTTCCACCAATATTATGGCACTTATCATATCATAAAACCAGCTTTTGAGTACAATCTTTGTAGAAATATGCCTCCTGATTAGATAACCACTGAACAGAGTTGTTTTGACATCTTCATCATTGTCATGACACTGACCACCCAGATGCTTCTTCAATGCAGGAACACATGTGGTAGTCACTGGGTGCTAGATCAGATATGTATGGAGGGTGATCAAGTTGTTCCCAGCTAAATGATTTGATCAGCTCTCGAGTTCAATTAGTTTCATGTGGATGAGCATTGTCATGAAGCAAAATGAATATGGAAGTTAATAGGAATATAAAAAAGGGAGGAAGGTTTATCTGTTTAGCAAGAGTAATAGAAGGCAGATTTCAGACTACCTAACAGATCAAAACGAAAATTTCTGTTCCGACACTGACAATGTTGACTGTTTATGGAAAAAGTTCAAGGCAATCGTAAAATGCGTTTTAGACAGGTACGTGCCGAGTAAAACTGTGAGGGACGGGAAAAACCCACTGTGGTTCAACAACAAAGTTAGGAAACTACTGAGAAAGCAAAGAGAGCTTCACTCCAAGTGTAAACGCAGCCAAAACCTCTCAGAAAAACAGAAGCTAAATGATGTCAAAGTTAGCGTAAGGAGGGCTACGCGTGAAGCATTCAGTGAATTCGAAAGTAAAATTCTATGTACCAACTTGACAGAAAATCCTAGGAATTTCTGGTCTTACGTTAAATCAGTAAGTGGCTCGAAACAACATATCCAGACACTCTGGGATAATGATGGCATTGAAACAGAGGATGACACGCATAAAGCTGAAATACTAAACACCTTTTTTCAAAGCTGTTTCACAGAGGAAGACTGCACTGCAGTTCCTTCTCTAAATCCTCGCACAAACGAAAAAATAGCTGACATCGAAATAAGTGTCCAAGGAATAGAAAAGCAACTGAAATCACTCAACAGAGGAAAGTCCACTGGACCTGATGGGATACCATTTCAATTCTACACAGAGTACGCGAAAGAACTTACCCCCCTTCTAACAGCCGTGTACCGCAAGTTTCTAGAGGAACGGAAGGTTCCAAATGATTGGAAAAGAGCACAGGTAGTCCCAGTCTTCAAGAAGGGTCGTCGAGCAGATGCGCAAAACTATAGAACTATATCTCTGACGTCGATCTGTTGTAGAATATTAGAACAGGTTTTTTGCTCGCTTATCATGTCGTTTTTGGAAACCCAGAACCTACTCTGCAGGAATCAACATGGATTCCGGAAACAGCAATCGTGTGAGACCCAACTCGCTTTATTTGTTCATGAGACCCCGAAAACATTAGATACAGGCTCCCAGGTAGATGCTATTTTCCTTGACTTCCGGAAGGCGTTCGATACAGTTCCGCACTGTCGCCTGATAAACAAAGTAAGAGCCTACGGAATTTCAGACCAGCTGTGTGACTGGATTGAAGAGTTTTTAGCAAACAGAACACAGCATGTTGTTATCAATGGAGAGACGTCTACAGACGTTAAGGTAACCTCTGGCGTGCCACAGGGGAGTGTTTTGGGACCATTGCTTTTCACAATATATATAAATGACCTAGTAGATAGTGTCGGAAGTTCCATGCGGCTTTTCGCGGATGATGCTGTAGTATATAGATATGTTGCAGCATTAGAAAATTGTAGCGAAATGCAGGAAGATCTGCAGCGGATAGGCAATTGGTGCAGGGAGTGGCAACTGACCCTTAACATAGACAAATGTAATGTATTGCGAATACATAGAAACAAGGATCCTTTACTGTATGATAATATGATAGCGGAACAAACACTGGTAGCAGTTACTTCTGTAAAATATCTGGGAGTATGCGTGCGGAACGATTTGAAGTGGAATGATCACATAAAATTAATTGTTGTTAAGGCGGGTACCAAGATGAGATTCATTGGGAGAGTCCTTAGAAAATGTAGTCCATCAACAAAGGAGGTGGCTTACAAAACACTCATTCGACCTATACTTGAGTATTGCTCATCAGTGTGGGATCCGTACCAGATCGGGTTGACGGAGGAGATAGAGAAGATCCAAAGAAGAGCGGCGCGTTTCGTCACAGGGTCATTTGGTAAGCGTGATAGCGTTACGGAGATGTTTAGCAAACTCAAGTGGCAGACTCTGCAAGAGAGGCGCTCTGCATCGCGGTGTAGCTTGCTCACCAGGTTTCGAGAGGGTGTGTTTCTGGATGAGGTATCGAATATATTGCTTCCCCCTACTTATACCTCCCGAGGAGATCACGAATGTAAAATTAGAGAGATTCAAGTGCACACGGAGGCTTTCAGACAGTCGTTCTTCCCGCGAACCATACGTGACTGGAACAGAAAAGGGAGGTAATGACAGTGGCACGTAAAGTGCCCTCCGCCACACACCGTTGGGTGGCTTGCGGAGTATAAATGTAGATATAGATGTATTCAGAAAGCCACACCTTTTGTTTTGATATGCACAGTGCAGTTTTTTAAGGTCTCACACTAAGTCACCACGAGGCAAAAAATCCACAAGGAACTCACTCTTCCTGTCTCAAAAAAACGATACACATGATCAAACAGTCCACGGATGTACTGCCCGTCCATAGTGTCCAATGGGCACAGTATTTCGGCAATCAGACATGTCACCATCATCAGCATACCTGAAGGTGGCAACATGTCTGGTCACCGAAATATTGTGCCCATTGGACATTATGAACTGGCAGTAGTAACCCATGGGCTGTTCGACCAACAAATACACTGGGAGAAACTGAAGAATCACATAGTACACATGATTTTCTTGGATGATGTTGAAATCTGCCATTCCACGGATTGCTGCTTTGATTCCAATGTAACATAAGCCTCCCATGTTTCATTACCTGTAACAATTTGACTTAAAAACTCATCACCTTCCTCACTGTATCACTCTAGGGGAGCCAAAGAACTGGCTAAACGTTTGTTTTTGTGCACCTGTCAGTATTATCTGTGTCTAGCATGAGCAAAACTTTCAATAATTTACACATTCTGTAACAATTGCATAAAGCACACTTCTCAACACGTGAGGAAATTCGTCAGCTAACACTGAAATTATAAAGCATCTGTTCTCTCTCACTTTTTCATCATCTTTCTGTACCAAATTGTAAGTAATGACAAACAGTCATGCACTTAGTTCCTCATCATGCACATTTGTACAGCCATCTTTGAAAACTCTCAATCATTTCTGTACCAGCACATCACTCATAATGTTTTCTCCATACACTTCATTGATCTGATGATACATTTCAGTCACTGCCATGCCTTTAATACTAAGAAAACAAATTACAGTTTGTATTTCACAAAAAAATACAAACACACCAAATGATTCTATATTGCTTTCTGTGGCTTGCCAACAGAGTTCAGCACACATTGTGGTTGGTTGGTTGGTTGTTTTCGGGGAAGGAGACCAGACAGCGAGGTCATCGGTCTCATCGGATTAGGGAAGGACGGGGAAGGAAGTCGGCCGTGCCCTTTCAAAGGAACCATCCCGGCATTTGCCTGGAGCGATTTAGGGAAATCACGGAAAACCTAAATCAGGATGGCCGGACGCGGGATTGAACCGTCGTCCTCCCGAATGCGAGTCCAGTGTCTAACCACTGCGCCACCTCGCTCGGTCACACATTGTGCATTCACCAAATGCTGACCACTGTGCTGCAGCAGCGGACTTTCAAAATGGAATTTACTTATCAGCATTAAGATAAAATATTCTGGAACAGACAGTTTCAGACTTGTAAAAGTGGTAGACTTTTGGCAGCAAGTGACCACATGAATACTTCTGTACACTATGTGATAAAAAGTATCAGGATACCTGGCTGAAAATCACTTACAAGTTCATGGCACCCTCCATCGGTAATGCTGGAATTCAGTATGGCATTGGCCCACCCTTAGTCTTGATGACAGCTTCCACTCACACAGGCATATGTTGTCAGGTGCTGGAAGATTTCTTGGGGAATGACATCCCATTCTTCACGGAGTGCTGCACTGAGGAGAGGTATCGATGTCGATCGGTGAGGCCCGACATGAAGTACACGTTCCAAAACATCCCAAAGGTGTTCTATAGGATTCAGATCAGGACTTTGTGCAGGCCAGCCCATTACAGGGATGTTGCTGTTGTGTAACCACCCCACCACAGGCTGTGCATTATGAACAGGTGCTCGATCATGTTGAAAGATGCAATTGCCAACCCCGAATTGCTCTTCAGCAGTGGAAAGCAAAAAGGTGCTTAAAACATCAATGTAGGACTGTGCTGTGATAGTGCCATGCAAAAAAACAAGAGGTGCAAGCCCCCTCCATGAAAAAAACGACCACACCATAACACCACAGCCTCCAAATTTTACTCTCAGCACTACACACGCTGGCAGATGATGTTCACCGGGCATTCACCATACTCACACCCTGCCATCGGATCGCCACATTTTGTACTGTGATTGGCCACTAGACACAACATTTTTCCAATGTTTACGCTCCTTACACCAAGCGAGGCCTCGGTTGGCATATATCGGCTTACTGTGTCGCTTATGAGCACCCGCTCGACCATGAAATCCAAGTTTTCTCACCTCCCGCCTAACTGTCATAGTACTTGTAGTGGATCCTGATGCAGTTTGGAATTCCTGTGTGATGGTCTGCCTATTACACATTACAACACTTTTCAACTGTTGGCCGTCTATGTCAGTCAATAGATGAGGTCAGCATGTACGCTTTTGTGCTGTACGTGTTCCTTCACATTTTCACCTCACTATCACATAGGAAACAGTGGACCTAGGGATCTTTAGGAGTGTGGAAATCTCACGTTCAGGCATATGACACAAGTGACACCCAATCACCTGACCATGTTCGAAGTCCGAGAGTTCTGCGGAGTTCCCCATTCTGCTCTCTCATGATGGCTAATGATTACTGAGGTCACTGATATGGAGTACCTGGCAGTAGATGGCAGCACACTGCACCTAATATGAAAAACGTATGTTTTTGGGGGTGTCTGGATACTTTTGATCACATAGTGTACTTAGAAATATTCTAAGCTAAATGGGGCTTAGCCTCCGATAGTTGAGCGGAACTTCAGCATTTCGCAGAATACAGGGATGTGCTGCATTGAACTTTAACTTACTTTGGTTGCATTTGGAATTAATACTCGATAGAATGAGAGAATCTGCTCATGATTTTGAGAGCTGTAGTGGACTTTATGTACTTATGAGCTGGTGACTATTTTATGTTTAATTAAACAATATGAGACTGCTTTTTGTATACCAGTGATGTTTAACCACTAATTGGGGAATCTGCTACCATTCTAATTATGCAGATACACAAGTGTAACTGCATTTAACAGTTATTATTATTTTATTTCATGTGTGAATGAATTATTTAAGGTCCACCATTCTTCACAATTTCTGTGTTTGGCTGACTGATTGAATTAGTTCATTCAGCTTAAACTCTATGGTGTCATTTTTGTCAGTTATTCAGAAAAGTATAACCCTTTTAATCATTATCCTGATTTTATTACCAAATGTTTTTATTTAAAATTTCACATTACTTGCCAATGCCTGGACAATTGACTGAAGGAGTATAAGTTACAACTATTTTTGCAGTGAGTAATATTATTTCAGGGATTTATTTAGTAAGAAGCGTTATTACTGGTAAGTCACAATGTATACAAGGAAACAACAGGGGAAAAAAAGAAACTTATTTTCACAAAGCCACATGCAAAGGTTGCCTCAGCTATAAAATAATGCCAAAACTGTCATTACAGTAAACGCTATAGCAGAATTTGCCATTTGTGTCAAAGAAATAAACCTTAGTTAAGCAATGATTGCTAATGTCACAGTATTTCCCATTCCACCTGGCCATGTAACAGACTAGGCTAAACCTGTGGTTTAGTAGAATCACAGTCATTTCTAGAACTGCATGAATATTTGGTAATGAATAACAAAAGTCTGTAGTCCATCCATCTCCCCTGTGGACGTTCACCTGTTAACTGAACACAATGTGCCAAATCTTTTACTAGCAGACTTTACATTTATTTGCTATGAGTTACTACATGGCACTTGGTGTAGAGTACTAGGTACTGGTATTATTGCAACTTTAATTTCTTAAGTTATTGCAGCCAGATAATAATACAAGAGAGGTACATTAATAACAGAGCTTCTCATACCTAATAAACTCTTTCTCCTCACGCTAGTGCAATGGGGTTCTCAAATGTGGAGCCACAAATATCTTTTACAAGGTTATGATAATTAATGACTGTTTTTTTTTGTGCAAATTGGTAGTTTTGCCAAGTCCTGTACCACATGCAGTGGAAATTCTCTCTACATAATCCACATGACAGTATGGTGTACAGCAGAGGACATCTCGTACCAATGTTACTTGTCAACAAATAGAATCAGTAAAAGTAGCAAATTACTCACCAGTCTGCTGGCTTATCACCACTTGTAAGCCTAAAATCTTACCATTATTATAAGATGGAGAACATTCTGTAGCTTTCTGATGACCTTCTGCGCCTGACTCATCCGAACTATCTGATGATGATTCGGAGAGATAAATGTCAGATGACTGCTGACCCTGCTAAAAATAACAATATGTTTATCAGTCTGAACATGCATAGATCAAATGAAGAATAAGTCCCAAAAACTGCCACATATAACAAACAAACTAACAGTTCCGTAGTTCTAAAAGCTCTATTATTATAATACATGAATCAAATACATGAATCAATATGACAGTGTGACACACTCTTCAAACAGTGCAGGTTAAAATTAAATGATGGAAAAAAAAAAAACAATTTCTTCACATGATTTTGCTGTATATTTTAAGAAGAAAAAAAAATTTCGTTCTAATTTTTTATACTGTGAGGAGCAACATCTGTTCAAATTTGAGGAATTTTCATACAACAGAAAATATGTCTACAAGTCACTGATCACAAATGTCTGAAGGCATTTTAGTAAGTGCAGAAGTAATAATTTCAAGTGGATTAACAGTCTATTGCAAGTCTTTCAATTGGACGCCACCTTGATGGCTTGCGTGTGTCTAACCTACTCCAGTATATCGGGGACAGGAGACCTACAGTTTAACATGGAATTCAAAACACATGGCGTTCTTCACATCATCAAGAGATGAAGTCTATGTTAAAGACAACTGAAAGACTTCTATGGCTCAACCAGGATTCTTTCATAACCTCTCCGGTTCCAGGCACCCGCTTTACCACTAGATCGTCAGGCCCGACTGTGAGGGAGTATAATGTATGAAAACATACCTTTTTTATGAACTGCTCCTTTACTTTTTAATGTAGGATCTTTTGAGTTCTCCACATGAGGATTTCTCTGTGCTGAGCCAGATCATAGACAAGGAAACAAATGACGAGAATGATGCAATTCTAGAGAGTATACTGAGCCTCTGTATGAGCATATCATGTGAAAATACAATTTAGTTATGCCGACAATATGACAGTTAGTTACAATGAGTAAGGGCAAGATTTCTATGAGTGTCTATATCTATCCCCTGTTTTTAGTTCCGAGGCAATGCAAAGAATCAGAGTGTTTGCACAACACATATGAAATACGCAGCAGACGATTCACTGTCCATACCACTCCTCCCCTAGTGTCAACAATATTGTCAGCTGAAATGTTTGTGGCACCTAAAACAAGTTGTGACTTGAGGTTCACTTGGAGGCATGGGTGGCAGTGGTGGGAGACTAAGTGTGTCCAGTCTCTTTGTGGAATTACACATAGGCAGCATCTTCATGTTAGCTGGTGTGAAGGCTGGCTTGAGTCTGTGAGTCAATATTGTGACGCAACAGCCATTGATACTGACACTGAATCTTTTGTCGTTGCATGCTAATTGTGTGTATGGACCACCATATGGTGACTGGGGATGTGTTTGAATACCACTGTGTTACGCGAAAACATGTTTGCATTACTTTAAGTCACAGAAAACAAATGGTTGTAGGGTAGAATGTATTTTTGAAATGGCAGTATGGAGCTTGAGACTCCACAAGTGAAGATGTTGCACAAAGACCGAGGCTTCAGTAACACTGTTTGATATGCTGGTAAAGGACTCTCGTGGTAGTTAAAGTGTCTACCTGTACACTAAATCAGTCATTGTTGCATTGAGATCTTCCTTGAAAGCAGTCCACACGTCTAATAGAAAAATAGGTAGGCTGTCAGCCCAAGGTTCTGTGGCACAGCATCTGTGTGAGGCCTGCAACTGCCGATGAAGCCTTTCCACAAGACAATTAGCATCGGGGCGGTACGCACAGATTTGAATGCCTAGCAATGCTAAGACTGCTTTAAAGAGATGTAGCTTGAATTGCTCACCATTATTGATACTGACATGGAGAGAAACAATGAAGTGCATGTTCGTTGGTGAGAGTACTTTAAAAAAACATGGCTTGAACTGCTCACTCTGTCCAATACTGACACACAGAGGAACAATGAAGTGTGGGTTTCACTCATGGAAGGAGGTCATGGCTACACTTGATGCCATTGCGTCTTGCATAGGATAGATTTCTGGCCAACAAGAGAAATTGTCTATCACTGTCAGATAATACTGGCCCTTCTCACCATGGCAAAGGTCCATTTGATGTGGATGTGCTCAAAGTGTTAACTTAGGTGAAGGCACAAAGTGAAGCTGTTACATGCCGAGTTACTTTATTGCACTAATTAGCATTGCACTGGTGAACAAATGGCTAACAGTCTTTTTCAGTGTTTGGCAAAACAAGTGCCTTCTTCACCAGTTGTACAGCAGCCATTACTTCCGAATGAGAGAGACTACCAAGAAACGACATTGCTTGTTTGCGAAAATCTGGTGTAACGAATGGTCATGCATGTGGTGTTGATATGTCACAGTACAGTGCTACGTTCATGCCTGGAATCTTGATACATTGGAGCTGTAGCCTGATGGTATTTCAAGGCATGCCTTCAGGTCGCAGTCTCCTTCCTGGGTGTTGGCAAACGTGTCGAAGTCAAGTTCCTTCACAATGGCGTCAATACGAGATATTGCAGCTGCTGGTCAATTCTGCTCATCACAGATGTGCTGAATATCTGCAGTAGATTGCACAATGAAGTGCAGATGCCATAATTGTTGGGGTGATGCCTTGTCTAGCTTTGAAGTAGCTTTGTAGTAGAGAGTAGGATTTGTAGTAGAGATAGGAAGATACTAGAACAGCAGGGGAAAATTGCTGCCCTTCAGGCTCAGTTAGACAAGGCCAGGGGAGATCTTGACAGGTTAAGGAGGGATAATGGTAAAGAGACATGGGAAGTGGCAACAGGAGGAACAGGCCTAGAACTTTGTCTAACAGCTTTATGGTGAATGTGGAAAATAGATTTGACCTGTTGCTTCAGTTAGAAGCTGGTGAGCCTCAAGCAGTTGCAGGTGTAGACAGGGCACAACAAACTTTCAGCAGCAAACTGAAAAGTAAGAATGTAGGGAAACCAGTAAAGAGAGAGAAAGTGTTGTTGTTAGGTAGTTCCCATGGAAGAGGTGTTGGCCAACTTTTGCAGGATGAACTAGGATCAGAATATCAAGTCACCAATTTTTTTAAACCTAGTGCTGGTCTGGAGCAGGTGACAGAGGATTTAGAATCACTTTGCAAAGATTTTACTAAGGAAGACACCATGGTTATAGTGGGTGGGGCAGGTAACAACACTGACAGAGATCCTGGGTACAGTATAGAGTGTGACCTGGCAAAGATTGCATCAGCATCGAAGCATCCTAGAGTTGAGTTTGTATCTGTTCTTGGCTGCCATGACCGACCTCATTTGAACTCTTCTGTCACAAGAGTTAATTTGGAGCTGGAACGGCTGCTTATGTCGGGTGCAGGGTCACACATTGGTGTGGTTCCTGTTGATTCTCTCAATAGGTGGGATTATACCAGGCATGGTCTTTGCCTCAACAGGAAGGGGAAGGGTAAATTGGCTGGGAAAATAGCAGGAAAGTTAAAGGGGGAGGCACTGTCATGAGTGATAAAATACCAGTGGTTATAGGGTTCAGAAAAGACCCTTTTTTAGGGTAGGGAGGACAGAAAGAAACCAAATTTTAAGAGAGGTTAGAACAGTCAACAGATATTTTAACTCTACCCAATTTTAACTCAGTCAATGTGAAATGTCAGCTATCTCTATTGCATCAAAATATTCGAGGACTGAGAAATAAAATTAGGCCCTAATCAATTAACTATCTGCATAGATGAAGTAGAGTCTTCAAACCTAGGTGACATAATCTGCCTCTCTGAACATCATGTGACCTCCGGTATACAACTTCTAAGTGTTACAAGGTTTAGCTTAGCATCTCACTTTTGTAGATCAGAAATGGAGAAAGGAGGAGTTGCCACATTCATCAGGAACTGTCATAAATTTAAGAACATAGACATTCATAAATTTTGCCTAGAACAGCATATGGAACATGTGCAACAGAAGTCGAATTTCACAAAAAATCCTTCATAATATTAAGTGTATATCGCGCACCTGCAGGTCACTTTAATCTGTTCGTAAACCACCTTGAAGCTGTACTGGCCCGTTTAACAACCAAAAACAAAGAAATAGTGGTTGCTGGTGATTTCAATGTAGATTTCCTTAACGACTCTCCCAATAAGAACTTATTTGAGTTAGTAACACTATCATTCAACTTAATTCCCACTGTAAAGTTCCCCACCAGGGTAGCCAATTGCTCACAAACAGCCATTGATAATGTCTTTATAGAAAAGTCCAATGAACAAAATTATATTACAAAATCAATAGTCAATGGCCTCTCAGATCATGACATGCAGTTCCTTCAGTTAAATGTTAATACTGAACAGGATATAAAATCTGTTAAATCTGAGCCCAAGAAGGTAATCAATAAGCCAAAAATTGACTATTTTAGGACACTCCTCAGAGACATTCACTGGACTGATGTTTACAGTGCCCATGGCATGAATGAAAAATATAACACTTTTGATAATAAAGTGCTTACCTTATTCGAACACTGTTTTCCCATCAAAATTTACCAAGGTTAGAGCAAAGTCTACAAAGAAGCCATGGATTACTCAAGGAATAGGGGTATCTTGTAAAACAAAAAGAAAACTGTATCTGTCAATCCGAAACAGTTCCAATGTTGATGCTATAGCACATTACAAGAAATACTGCAAAATATTAAAGACTGTAATGCGGACATCAAAGCAAATATACAGGGTGATTCAAAAAGAATACCACAACTTTAAAAATGTGTATTTAATGAAAGAAACATAATATAACCTTCTGTTATACATCATTACAAAGAGTATTTAAAAAGGTTTTTTTTCACTCAAAAACAAGTTCAGAGATGTCCAATATGGCCCCCTCCAGACACTCGAGCAATATCAACCCGATACTCCAACTCGTTCCACACTCTCTGTAGCATATCAGGCGTAACAGTTTGGATAGCTGCTGTTATTTCTCGTTTCAAATCATCAATGGTGGCTGGGAGAGGTGGCCGAAACACCATATCCTTAACATACCCCCATAAGAAAAAATCGCAGGGGGTAAGATCAGGGCTTCTTGGAGGCCAGTGAGGAAGTGCTCTGTCATGGGCTGCCTGGCGGCCGATCCATCGCCTCGGGTAGTTGATGTTCAGGTAGTTACAGACAGATAAGTGCCAATGTGGTGGCGCTCCATCCTGCTGAAATATGAATTGTTGTGCTTCTTGTTCGAGCTGAGGGAACAGCCAATTCTCTAACATCTCCTGGTACTGTATTCCAGTTACAGTAGCACCTTCGAAGAAAAAGGGACCAAAAACTTTATTGGCTGAAATGGCACAGAAAACGTTCACCTTAGGCGAGTCACGTTCATACTGAGTTGTTTCCTGCGGATTCTCAGTGCCCCATATACAGACATTGTGACGGTTGACTTTCCCGTTAGTGTGGAAAGTTGCTTCATCACTAAACACAATCTTTGAAACGAAAGATTCATCTGTTTCCATTTGAGCAAGGATAAAATCACAGAAATCGACTCTTTTAATCTTATCAGCTGCAGACAGTGCTTGAACCAATTTCAGACGATAAGGTTTCATAACTAACCTTTTTCGTAGGACTCTCCATACAGTTGATTGTGGAATTTGCAGCTCTCTGCTAGCTCTGCGAGTCGATTTTCCTGGGCTGCGAACAAATGCTTGCTGGATGCGTGCTACATTTTCATCACTCGTTCTCGGCCGTCCAGAACTTTTCCCTTTGCACAAACACCCATCCTCTGTAAACTGTTTATACCAATGTTTAATACACCACCTATCAGGAGGTTTAACACCATACTTCGTTCGAAATGCACGCTGAACAACTGTCGTCGATTCACTTCTGCCGTACTCAATAACACAAAAAGCTTTCTGTTGAGCGGTCGCCATCTTAGCATCAACTGACGCTGACGCCTAGTCAACAGCGCCTCAAGCGAACAAATGTACAACTAAATGAAACTTTATAGCTCCCTTAATTCGCCGACAGATAGTGCTTAGCTCTGCCTTTTGTCGTTGCAGAGTTTTAAATTCCTAAAGTTGTGGTATTATTTTTGAATCACCCTGTATTACAAGGAAAAGATAGCCATATCAGATAACAAAATAAAGACAATATGGGATATAGTGAAGGAGGAGACCGGTAGAACCAGACATGAAGAGGAACAAATAGTATTAAGAGTAAATGATACATTTGTGACAAATGTGTATAGTGTTGCAGAACTTTTTAACAAACATTTTATAACTATTACTGAAAAGATGGGGTTGTCAGGTTCGGTAGATGCTGCTATGGAATACCTCAGACCAGACATTTCAAGTAACTTCCATAATATGAATTTGACCCTCACTACCCCAGCAGAAATAATCCATCATAAAATTTTTAAAATCAGAAACCATCTAGTGGGTATGATGTAATAACAAAGTTAATTAAAGAATGTGATTCTGAGCTAAGTAACATATTAAGCTATCTGTGTAACCAATCGTTTATCAGTGGAATATTTCCTGAATGGTTGAAATATGCTGAAGTTAAGCCACTGTTTACGAAGGGAGATAAAGAAATAGCATCAAATTTCCGTCCAATTTCACTGTTGCCAGCAGTCTCAAAAATTTTAGAAAAAGTAATGCACAATCGGCTTTATAACCATCTTATCTCAAATAACATACTGTCAAAGTCACAGTTTGGATTTATAATGGGTTCTGATACTGAGAAGGCTATCTACACTTACAGTGAAAATGTGCTTAATTCATTAGACAAAAAATTGCAGGCAACTGGTATATTTTGTGATCTGTCAAAGGCATTTGACTGTGTAAATCACAATATCCTTTTAAATAAATTAGACTATTATAGTGTAACAGGAAATGCTGCAAAATGGTTCAAATCTTATATCTCTGGCAGGAAACAAAGGGCGCTATTAGGAAAGAGACATGTATCAAGGTATCAGGCATCATCCAACTGGGAACTAATTACATGTGAGGTCCCACAAGGTTCCATTTTGGGGCCCTTACTTTTTCTTGTGTATATCAATAACCTTCCATCAGTAACATTACCAGATGCCAAGTTCATTTTGTTTGCCGATGATACAAACATTGCAATAAATAGAAAATCAAGTGTAGTCTTAGAAAGATCAGCTAATAAAATATTTGTGGACATTAATCACTGGTTCCTAGCCAATTCTTTGTCACTAAACTTTGAAAAAACACACTACATGCAGTTCCGACGACAAGCAGATAGAAGAAGTGGACAGTGTTAAATACTTGGGATAACAGCTTGATAATAAATTCAACTGGGAGGAGCACACCACAGAAATGCTGAAGCGTCTTAACAAATCTCTATTTGCAATGTGAATTGTGTCAGACATAGGGGATTTAAAAATGAAAAAGCTGGCACACTATGCTTACTTTCATTCCATAATGTCATATGGGATTATTTTTTGGGGTAATTCATCAAGCCAAGCTAAAGTTTTCCGGGCACAAAAACATGCAGTAAGAGTTATATGTGGTGTGAACTCAAGAACATCCTGCAGAAGCCTGTTAAGGGAGCTGGGGATACTAACTACTGCTTCCCAATATATTTATTCCATAGTGAAATTTGTCATTAAAAATATATCACTTTTTCAAACCAACAGCTCAATTCATGGAATCAATATTAGAAATAAGAATAATCTTCACAAGGATTTAAAGTCACTTAGTCTTGTACAAAAAGGTATGCATTATTCAGGAACACACATTTTCAATAATTTGCCAGCAGCCATAAAAAGCTTAACAACCAATGAAATTCAGTTTAACAGAAGCCTAAAGGATTTATTGGAGGCCAACTCCTCCTACTCAATCGATGAATTTCTCGATAAAACCAACTGATCTGTGTGTGTGTGTGTGTGTGTGTGTGTGTGTGTGTGTGTAAGTACAATCTACCTTCTCTACCATTTCAGTGCAGTAATGTGTTCCTTGTAAATAAGTATTATAGTAGTTGTATTGCAAGTTTATTACCTTATAAATAAATAAAAAATCTTTTTTATTTTAAATTCAGTGCATCAGTATTTATAAAATGACTCTTTCATATGGTGTTCATTAAAAAATGACGATCATTCCACTTGGGACCTGTGGAATGGTACAAAAGCTTATTTGTTTTAGTTGTAAATATTTGTCATGTGTTGTTGTTTTTCTGAAATGTTCTACATCCTGGAGGACTTCCTCGTTACGGATCAATTGGAATGAAAGTAAATCTAATCTAATCTGACAGAAAGCATACACTCGTGGTTTATGGCCTACGAGAATCATAAAATGTCTCCCTTCAAGCACATGCTTAAACTTTTTGACTGAGGCATATGCCACATAGCATTTGTTGTTATATGTTGACCAATCTGCTTATGAAGGTGATCATTTCTAGCTGAAGAAAGCTAGAGGTTGCCAATTGTGTTGCACACTTTGTTGTAACATGGCTCCAATTTCAGCTGATGATGCACCTGCCACAACTGCGAGAGGTGCATCAGGAAGAGGATGAGCTAACAATGCAACCTTTGCAATTGCAGCTTTTAATTTGGCCAAGCATGCTTTTTTTCATCAGTCCATGTAGTGTGTCTCCAGGTTTAGGTGAATGTTTTCGTATTTCATTGAGAAGTGCTGCCAACAACACACAATTGCTCACAAAACATCAATAAAAGTTAGCAAGCCCCAGAAACGATATAATTCTTGTATTTTTAGTGGGCAGTGGAACTGAGAAACAGCATCCACTCTCTCTGAAGGTGGCAGGATTCCTTGTGTGCTGATAAGACAACCTAAGAATTTTATTTCCATTGCTCTGAAGACACATTTTGGGAGGATAAACAATAAACCATATTCTTGTAGTCTAGTGAATAGTTGCTACAGCTGTGCTAGATGCTCTGACTTGCTAAATCACAATGCAAGCCAGTCCTCGATGTAGATGTAACAAACCTCTAAGTCTTACTTCATTCATGGAGTTCTGTAAAGTCTAGGAGGCACTACACAGTCCAAATGGCATTCACACAAATTTATGCAGTCTGAATGGAGTGCAAACAGTGGTTTTGGTATATCTTCCATTGCAATAGGTAAAATGATAAAAAAGCCCAGGGTCAATCATGGAGAACATCTTACCATGAATGTGCGTAGCAAACTCTTCTGTATGTGGCGCTGTATAATAATCACGTATTGTTCTGGAAGTAAGTTGATGCCAGTTGGCTTATGGATGCAGCCATTATTCCTCTTGGGGACTATATGGAGTAAAGAGGCCAAGCTACTATTTGAAGGGTGACAGATCCCTTGTGCTAACGTAAAAGAGAACTTTTGCTCTGCACATTTTAGTTTTAAGGTTGTGTGTGAACTGACAATACTACCGTTGAGTGTCTTAGCGATGATTTCAGGGAACTGATGAAGCAGGTCACTGAATGATGAATCACCAGCACACAATTTGATGCCATCATGGTTGGCATGATGCCCATGACTAGATAATTGTGTTGTAGAATCAAACAGGTATTGATTGTGAAGATCTGGGAGAGACTGTAAAAAGATACGAAGTCCATTCCAACTATTTGGTACAGCACATCAGCAACAATGAATCTCCATATTAATTCATGTCAAGGACTGAAATTCAGATGTAATTTGATGTAGCCATAAGTTTTGATGGAAGATCCATTTGCAGTATACAGGTATTCTGCTGTGGATGACTAGAAGAAGGGTAAACTGAGAGATCAGCACCTGTATCAACAAAAAATTTGAGTTTGGTAGAGTGCTCTGTTATGAATAGTTGAAGGCTGTCCTGCTGAAACCAGTCGCTGTCACTACTGATTTCTGGTAGCGTTCTGGGTGTCTGACACTTTTGAGCTTCAGCTCCAAAGTTTTTGTGATACCAGCAGATATTCTCCCTGGTGGGCAAACTCCTCTTTCTGCTGGATGAGCATTGCCATTGTGACACACGTGGAGTGCCGTATCTGTAGGGCTGAGACTTGCTTACAGTTTAGCTACTTATGCTTGCAGTGTTCCCAGAGAAGTCTCTTTTTTGGTGAGAAAGTTGACGATGGACACGTCTTGACTATTCAGTCAGCAGTTTGAATGAGGTTAACAGTGCAAACTGTGAGTAATTTTTGTGCATCCACAGGTATGAGCAACAGCCATATATTCCACCTAATTGCATTGCCTGCCAGCATGTGAAGAAGGAACTAGATGAGTCGGTATACGGTCGCCGAGTTCTTCAGTGGAGAGAAATTTTTCAAGCCGCTTAGCTGCCATTTGCGACAAGCGCACGCTTGATAGAGGTGTATTTTTCAGTGCTTGGCAGCGAAGCTATTATGTCTTGTACTTCCACAGTCATCTGCTCGTTAAGTGCAGCCACCACACAACTGTATTTAATATTGCCCAAGGTGATGTGGGCCACGACAAATTGGCTCTTAAGTTGGGCAAATCACAGCACTGGATTATCTGACCATCGCAGTGGGGATTTCACCACCATTGAGTTAAGAATCGCATTTGCTGCTGATAAGTCAGTGCTTGCAGGATTCTAATGTTTGTCATTGTATGCGTTAATTACATGACGTTGTTCACGATTGATTCGGCGTGGTGCTGTTGATGCGAAAACTTTAATAAGGTGTGTTTTATCATTCTGGCGCGTGATTAAATTTTTTCAGTGTGTGATGCGATCATTCTGATGCATGATTTGGAAACCTGAGGTCACCAAATGTCGAGCGGAAATTCAATTTACATATGCACACAACAAAGCAGTTTATTACAGTGAGTAATTGTAAGAATGCTAAGAGCATCTACAGCTATTTTTTGCATTTAGCTCAGAGGCAGTGGGAATAATCAGATAGTTTACACTGAACACATGAAATATGTAGCAGACAATTTGCTATCCACATCACTGTCCACAAGCTGAGCCACTGTCTTTCTGGGAGATCAGCAGTTTCTTAATCATGATGGACATTTCATCTACACAAGTTTGACATTCCGAAGATTTCATATATAGTTATTTATGTTTTATGAAGGTCATATAATAAATTATAACTACTGCTCTCCCCACTGATCTAATGCACACTAACTTTTTGAACATACTGTTGCCAGGTTCACTCTGCTAACATGGTGTTCTGAATATGTGGTAGCAGGCCCTATCTCCTTTACTGTCAGTAGTTAACAACAAAACTGTTGAGCAGTGTCAATCATTGAGTATTATCACCAAGAAGTATCTATTCACATTTCCTGAATGATGACCATCTGCTTCGCTGGCTGTCATAACCAGTGTAGCATACTGATAACAGCCAGAAAATTTGGTTGGCTATGGACTCCATGACTTTTGGTAGGGCAACAGTCATGGTAATATATTGTTTAATGTTGTGGTCATCAGTCCAAAGACTGGTTTGATGCACATCTCTACAGGAATTTATCCTATACAAGCCTCTTCAGCACTGCATAACTACTGCAATCTACATCCATTTGAACCTCGGCATCCATCTACAATTTTTATACCCCTACACTTCCCTCCATCACCAAACTGACAATTCCTTGATGTCTCTGGATATATCCTATCAACTAATCCCTTATTTATAGTCTAACTGTGCCATAGATTCCTTTTATTCACAATCTGAATAAGTATCTACTCATTAGTTATTCAATCTATCCAACTAATTTCCATCATTCTTCTGTATCACCACATTTCAAAAGCTTATATTCTTTTCTCATGTGGACTGTTTTATCATCCACATTTCTCTTTCAGATAAGGCTATACTCAGCACAAATACCTTCAGAAGAGACTTATCTACTATTTAAATTTATATTCAATATTAACAAATTTCTCTTTTTCAGAAATGCTTTCCTTACTATTGCCAATCTGCTTTTTATATCTTCTCTACTTCAGCCTTTGTCAAAATACTTTTCTAGGCAAACAGCAAAACTTATCTACTACTTTCAGTATCTTGTTTCCTACTCAAATTTCTGCATCATTCCCCATCATTACCAGATTTAATTCTACTAAATTCCATTACTCTCATTTCAATTTTGTTGATATTCATATTATGACCTCTTTATAAGACATAACCCATTCCATTCAACTACCCTTTCAATACCTTTGCAGTCTCTGACACAATTACAGTGTCATCATCAAACTTTGTTGTTGTTGTGGTCTTCAGTCCAGAGACTGGTTTGATGCAGCTCTCCATACTACTCTATCCTGTGCAAGCTTCTTCATCTCCTAGTACCTACTGCAACCTACATCCTTCTGAATCTGTTTAGTGTATTCATCTCTTGGTCTCCCTCTACAATTTTTTCCCTCCACGCTGCCCTCCAATACTAAATTGGTGATCTCTTGATGCCTCAGAATATGCCCTACCAACTGATCCCTTCTTCTAGTCAAGGATAGGCTACAACTCTGTCTCAGTCTCTCCTCAATTACTTCCTACATCCTTTAACTCATGTAACTGCAGCCTGGTTTCTGTACAAGTTGATAACCTTTTGCTCCCTGTAATTTATCCCTGCCACCTTCAGCATTTCAAATGGCATATTCCAGTTAGCATTCTCAAAAGGCTTCTCTAAATCTGCAAATGTATAAACACAGGTTTACCTTTCTACAACCTTAGCTTTTAAGGTAAGCCACAGGGTCAGTATTGCCTTTTGTATTCCTACATTTCTCCAGAACCCAAGCTGATTTTCTCCAGGGATTAGCTTCTACCAGTTTTTCCATTCTTCTGTAAATAAAATATGTCATTATTTTGTAACTATGGTTTATTAAACTAATAGTTCTGTAATATTCACACCTATTAGCACTTTTCTTTAGAAATGGAATTATTACATACTTCTTGAGGTTTGAAGGTATTTCCCTGTCTCCTATATCTTGCACATCAGGGGAAATATTTCAGTCTCTTAAGGCTCTCAATAATTCTGAGGGAATGTCATCTACTACAGGTGTCTTGTTTCGATTTAGGTCCTTTAGTGCTCGGTCAAATTCTTGCAATATCATATCTCGTGCCTCATCTTCATCTACTTCCTCTTCCCTTTCCCTAAAATTGTCTTCAAATCTGTTTCCTGCGTACACCCATTCTATATATTTATTCCATCTTTTCGCCTTCCCTTTTTTGCTTAGTTCTGATTTGCCATCTGAGCTCTTGATATGCTTCTCTTTTCCCCAAATGTGTGTATGTTTTTGATATGTATTTGTCCAATAGGGAGCATCTATCTTTCCCATAGTCATGCATGCATATACAGCCTCGTATTTCTTCTCTACCTGTGCCTCCTTTTTTCCTGCTTCATTTGGTGTATTTTTATATTTCCTCCTTTTGTCAGTCACCTCTTGCGTCATCTAAAGATTTCTACTGAGCATTGCCTTTTTGTCTCATCAATCCTCTGCTGTCTTCACCAATTTGTCTTCCAAAGTTATCCATTCATCTCCTATTGTATTCCTTTTCTCTATTTCAGTCAATCATTACATAATCCTCCCCTCAAAAACTCTCTGTAACCTCTGGTTTTTTCAACTTATAATGGTCGCATCCCCATAATTCCTTACATTTCTGCAGTTTTTTCAGTTTAATCTGCAGTTAATAACAATACATTACAGTCATACTTCACTGCTCTGGAAATATTTTGCAGTTTAAAATGTGGTTTTGAAATCTCTGTTGTATCATTATACACGGGGTCAGGGGGAATGGTCAATATTCATGGATATGACAGGAAAGGAGAAAAAAAATTGAAGAAAAAAATTAATATAGACATATGCCCTATTCCAAATGGCTTCAAGATAGATACATTGTTATTTATTTTCTGTATTATTCAAAAATGGAATTTTACACACATTTGATACAGAAATCCCAAATTAGTCTAGAGACATATCTGTTTTATCAATATACACTGAAGCGCCAAAGAAACTGGTATAGGCATGCGTACTCAAATACAGAGATATGTAAACAGGCAGAATGTGGCGCAGTGGTCATCGATGCCTGTAGAAGACAAAAAGTGTGTGACGCAGTTGTTAGTTCAGAAATTGCTGCTAAAATGGCAGATTATCAAGATTTAAGTGAGTTTGAACATGGTGTTATAGCCAGCACATGAACGATGGGATGCAGCATCTCCAAGGTAGCAATGAAGTGGGGATTTTCCCATACGACCATTTCACAAGTGTACCGTGAACATCAGGAATCCAGTAAAACATCAAATCTTCGACATCGCTGTGGCTGTAAAAAAATCCTGCAAGAACTGGACCAACGATGACTGAAGAGAATCGTTCGATGTGACAGAAGCCCAACCCTTCCACAAATTGCTGCAGATTTCAATGCTGGGCCTTCAACAACTGTCAGTGTGCAAACCATTCAATGAAACATCATTGATATGGGCTTTCAAAGCCAAAGGCCCAATCGTGTACCCTGGTGACTGCATGACACAAAGCCTGGGCCCATCAACACTGACATTGGACTGTTGATGACTGGAAACATGTTGTCTGGTCGGACAAGTCTTGTTTCAAATTGTATTGAGTGGATAGATGTGTACGGGTATGGAGACAGTGAATGGATGTGTACAGATATGGAGACAAGGTCATGAATCTATGGACTCTGCATGTCAGCAGGGGACTGTTCAAGCTGGTGGAGACTCTGCAATGGTGTGGGGCATGTGCATTTGGAGTGATATGGGACCCCTGATACATCTAGAAACGCCTTTGACAGGTGACACATACGTAAGCATCCTGTCTGATTCACCTGCATCCATTCATGTCCATTGTGCATTCTGACGAATTTGGGTTATTCCATCAGGACAATGTGACACCTCACACATTCAGAATTGCTGCAGAGTGGCTCCAGGAACAATCTTCTGAATTTCAACACTTCCAATGGCCAGCAAGCTTCCCAGATATGAACATTATTGAGTATATCTTTGATGCCTTGCAACGTGCTACTCAGAAGAGATCTCCACCCTCTTATACTCTTACAGATTTATGGACAGCCCTGCAGGATTCATGGTGTCAGTTCCCTCCAGCACTACTTCAGACATTACTCGAGTCCATGCCACATTGTGTTGTGGCACTTCTGCATGCTTGTGAGGGCCCTACACAATATTAGGCAGGTGTACCAGTTTCTTTGGCTCTTCAGTGTATATTACCAGGGACAGTAAAACATGAAGAATAACCAGATAACCAGCAACAGCACCATCCTGGCCCAGGCTGACAACTAACACCATGCAGCAACTGGTTATTCTTCGTGTTTTACTGTCTCTGCTAATACACATCGATAAACAAATATTGTGTTAGATTAATTTGGGACCACTCTATTGATCAGGCATGTAAGGTACCACTTTAACACCCTTTTTTCTGCATTGAATAAAACAGAAAATAAATAACAATGTACATTAAATATGTCCTCCCTTGAAAACTATTTGGAACTGGGCATATGTCCATATGAAGTTTTTTTGCATCATCAAATGATCATTCCTGTCATAGCCCTGAATATTGACCATTCCTCCTGGGACTTCCTGTATAACGATACAACACAGATTTGAAATCAAAATTTTAAAATACTGTTTCCTTGCTATTTGTCTACCTGGGAGAGAGTTCTTCCTTACAGAGCCCTAGTCCGATCTAGTCCGATCACTTCAGTTAATTGTGACGAGGATTTACAAAACTTTAAACTGAACTTTCATATTGCTCCCCATGTAGATGGTGCTTACAAGATATCTTTCCACATACTTGTATGCTAATGTACAATTCTCATTTCAATATGTCCGCTGTCATCTAGGATGTGACCACCCAAGTAATCCTATTGGTGCAAAACATGCAGCTGGCACAAGAACTAATGTTGGAAAAGATGGCTCCTATCAACAACATCGCCCAAGGTTTGCAACAAACTGTCCCAAATCAATTCTGTGATAAAAGGCTTCAGAGCATCGCCATTACTCTTTCCAAAATTTTACAAGAAGAACTATATTGCCTGTTTGGAAAAGCATTTCATTGCACACCACCAACACAACTTCTTATAACCTACGCAGGTGCTGATGTCTATTGCTTCCTCAAACAGTTGAATCCAGAAGTAGAACCATTTTACTTGTCCTATGATTAGCTTAGGACTAAATTGATGGAATATTTTGAGTCTCAAATCCATGTGTTCACTGCCTAGCACAAACTTTTTAGTTGTCATAAAAGAACGGGCGACTTACCAGGAATGGGTTGCACAGTTTCAGGGACTTTCCTAGGAATCTCGTTTTTAGTGCACTAATTCCAAGTGGAAACATCTTCCAGCGACTCATTGATGACTAACATGATCTTAGTGCATTCTCCTGCTGAATGGCTCAGAAATGATGTCTTCCACTCAGTCAGGCATTTGAACAAGCAGTACAAGCCCTTGGTGGCCCTGCAGGACCTTTCCCAGGTGTTCTCTGCCTACCCGTACAGTAAAGCCCAGGGCCCGCCCCTCTGTGCTGGTTTCATAGTTTCACCGGATAACGCTCTATCTTCACAGAAAGTTTTGAGGGCCCACTATCCAGAAACTGCAATCATGTAGCAACTGTTTTGTCACTCATCAAGGGCAACACTGCTATTTTCATTGAGAAAAATGTAAATTCTGAGGTAAATCAGGACACAAGACTGAAGTCTGTCAATCCACACCCACGATGATATGGATAGTGTCCACCTTGGAATCACAGACTCACGGTTCAGAAGCCGATGAACTTCCACCAGGGCCAGATGTCCTCCAGGTGCGAAGTATGTTACTTATTTCAGACATATTATTAATATTAGAAATATCACTTAACAACATCCTGTCACATTCCAAATTGACACTGGCTCCAACACCACATTCATTAATTTGGCAACTTACAAACAGCTTGGCTCACTGCCACTTCCATCTTTTGCAAAACAGCTATATACATATAGTAACAACATTGAGGTGGTGGAACAATTTTGTTCTACAGTTAAATATAACAAGTCCTCCATGTTGCCTAGCATATTGGTCACTGGTACACATTGGACTAGGGTAAGACCTTTTCAGTGCACTTGGCTTGAATGTGCACAATTAGACTCATCAGATACAGCCCTTCTTGCCCCATACCCACCTCCAAGAACTTTTGACAAAGTACCCTTCAATATTTTCCCAGTACACTAGATGTGTCACTAACTATGAAGCACATCTTATTTTGAAGCCTTTTTTTAAAGCACACCAAAGTGCCTTTCACCCAGCAGGACAAATTCCATGTGGAACTCTTAACAGTTGCAACACGAAGAGATTCTGACACCAGTCTCAACCAGTTCATGGGCTACACCAGTTGTTTTAGTAGAACAGCCTGACAAGTCTTTGAGGATTTGTGGAGATTCCAAGTCAACAGGGAATGTATCATCAGTCATGGGCACTTATTCTGGTGGCGCACCCTTGTACACTGCCACTACAACCTAAGAACTTGTATTCAGTACCACTGGTGGGAGAACAAAACCAGGGCTCCTGCTTTCCTCACTACCACCACCACCACTGAGTGAGTGGTCTCACCTGCATGCTACCAGAGCAGCCTCACCCTTTCTTGCTCCAGCCATGCTCAGTGAAGATTCCACCTACGGACTACAACAGTTCTGTGATTTTGTATGAGTAACATTGCATTTTATCGAATTTGACCTGGATCACATTCTTCTGTTAATGTTCTAATGTGCTTGGGTAATTTTGGTGCTCTGCTCACCACTGTTCTATTTCTTATATGTAGTTGTTGTGAATAAAGAACTGTAGGTACTATAGTTTTTGATAAGGAAGTTGTTTTTGTTCCACATGTGTTCCGCAGTATGATGGATTCAGCATTGGTTCAGTTGTTAAAAGATGAGCAGCAGCAGTGGATTTAACAACAATAGCAATCTGAGCAACAACAACAGCATTTGTACTTGCTTTGTCAGTTGGTTACAAATTTTCAAGTTGCCTTGGACTACCTTATACTGCCCTCTGCATGCCTGACTGCTCCCCCAGCTTTTCCACCATTCCAGGAAATGAAGGAAGACTGAAACTCAAATGTGCAACATTTGCAGCAACATTGTGCAGTGTATCAGGTAGTGGACACATCTTTGCAAAAATCTTTTTTCTTGTCTTGAATTGAACCTAAAACATTTTATCTGATTTGAAGACTTGCTCTGTTAAAGGACCTAGCAGCATTGTTGTTTCCTGAAACGTGAGTTGCTAAGTGTGTATCATCTTAAGCAAAACAAAGTTGTTGCTTTCTGTATATAGTTTCACCAGTGGCAAAAGAAACTGACCCAGTCCTATCAAGCATGGGTAGCTGACTTCCGTGGTTTAAGTAGGAAACGCAAATTTATTTGTGATCCCTGTAAACAGTCCTACACTAACTCTCAAATACACAACGGCATTGTCTGTTTTGCCCTGGACTGAGAGGTGTGTCAGAGGCATTGTGTTCAGAAGATCCTACAATCAAGTAGGTTCTGGCTATTGCTCAGGCACTTGAAGTGCCAGGGTCTGTGACAGAACAGTCTGATGATGTAACAGACATAGCGTAGGTGTGTTCAGTTCCATAGCAATGTCATAATTCACCACACCTTCATCATGGTCATCTTGTTAGCACCTTTCGCAATCAGACATTGGCCCTTTCCATTGATGGTTCCCCTCATTTCCTGATTATTTTCTTATGCAGATCTGTAGTCGCTGCTTGCACCAGCAGACATTGTGTGAGGTGTGCCATAAATACAAGCATGTGGCATCTGTCTGTCCTAGTGTCCCGTGCAGTTAGTCCTTGGACAAGGATGTGGCATTTACAGAGGTGCACAATGTTACTCCACAGCATGGCTCAGAGCTCCATGTTTCCAGCAAGATCTACATTATGCTGCACATTCCACAACAGCCATTCCGTTACCAGGCTGACACTGGGGCCTCTGTGTCTCTCGTGAATTTTGAAACCTACCATCACTTCAGTCGCCCCGCTCTTTCTTCTGCACATCGTCATTTGGTCAGTTATGGTGATCAGCTAATTCCTGGTCAAGGCCAGTTCATGAATGATGATCAACATGCCAAGAGGGCAATCACATTTTTTGCCATCAACAGTGCGAAGTCATAAAATATTTTTGGTCTCCACACATTTATGGTTTTTGGACTTCACATTCAGGACACAGTGTACCTCATTTTTACCATTACAGGTGTTGGACAACATGTGCCGTGATTTCGGGTCCCTATTTTCACTGGCTTGGGTGCTGTAAACGACTATGAGGTTCACACCACCCTTAAACCTAAGGCCACTCCTAAGTTTTGTAATGCTCGGCTTCTCCCTTCTTGTCTGTGACCCACTATCGAGGACAAATTGGACAGGTTGCAGAGCCTGGTTCCATTCACTCTAACTAATGTGTATGTTACTCATAATCCTGCGGAGGCACTTTCTTTGTGCGGGGATCTTATGTCCACCATTAATGTCCAGTCAGTAGTAAATTGCTACTCTATTTCCCATTGATAAGAAATACTCACATAATTGGCAGGTGCTGAGAGTTTTTCACAAATTGAGTTGGCAGATGTGTACCTGCAGCTTCATCTCGATTTCGCCTCTCAACATATCGTGATCATTAACTCTTCCTTTGGGTTGTACATAACTTATAACAGTTAATGCAGGATGTTCTATGCTGTGCAAACTATCTTGATAACATTATCATCACGGGCTCATCATGGTAGGAACAACTCGCTAACGTTCATATCCTGCTCACTAAACTGCAAGAAGCAGGCCTTAAATGCAATTTGCTGAATCTGATGTTTTGGAGATGGAAACAGAATATCTGGGACACCTTCCTTTAAAGGTTATTGTCAACCCACTTAAACCACAGAATCTGAAGGAACTCCAATCATTTCTGGGTAAAGTCAATTATTATTCTTTTTTTTTCCAATGCGGCAGATATCATTCATCCATTAAACAACTTACATAAAAAAGGTGTTGCTTTCTATTTGGTCATTGAACTGCAAAAGAGTGTCCACCCGCATAAATTTGCTGCTCAAGTTTTTAGCATGCCCCAGTACTTTTATGCCACGTAAACAACTTGCCCTTGTCACAGATGCCTTCCAATGTGGGATTGGAGCAGTTTTGTCTCATATAAATGCTACTTTGAACAGCCTATTGCATACATTTCTGAGACGACAGCCATTCAACACAGTTATTCTCAGATATAAAAGGATGCTCTGGTCATTGTGTATGCAGTCCAGGTGTTTCATGTTTTCCTCTAAGGCAACATGTTCCACTTTATCACCATCCATAAGCTGCATATGGCACTCTTTGGGCCACATTCACAGTTTCCTGATAGAACCACACAGCAACACCAATGTCGGATTTTATTTTTGTATGTGTATCACTAGGAGATTCATTACAGATCAACCACAAAGCACGCTAATGCCGACGCATTTCATAGGACCTGACCCTGCCTTCAACAAAGCCAAAGCTGTTTCCAGATTGATGATCACCTCCAACACATGGTGGAGAGACTACCGAGTAATGACCCATTGCGTAATGCAAGCCGCCCATCAAGACCCAGTGCTACATCAAGTGATTCATTTTGTGTACAGTGGTTGACCAGAGCGATGGCCACAAAGGCGTCCGATCAGTTCCACAGCTATTTCTTCATCTGTTACTGGCTGGCAGTAGTTGACAGCATACTCCTCCTTAGCACCAACTCGGACAATCCCCATATTGTTAACTCTCCAGTTCTGAGGGGCTCGCGTCCTTGCTCTCCTACAACATGGTCACTGTGGCATGTCCCACATGAAGGTCCCTGTTCGGAATTTTGTCTGCTGACCTGGCACTGACTCGGCAATTCAGAAGGCCGATTGTGAGTGAAAACAGTGTCCCGAGCAGCAGATGGCACCACTACAAACATCCACTCCAAGGCCCATGGTGCATCAGCTGTGGGACTGCATACACTTTGAATCTGCGGGCCCCTTCTATAATTCCATATAGTTGTTGGTGGTTGAATTGCTGCTTGCCCAACTATCCACTTGTCATGCACGTGCACTCCACCATGGTGAAGATACTGTAAGTCCTCTCATCAAGGTTTTTGCGATCAAAGGGTTGCCCCAGATGATCGTCTTTGATGATGTCTACAGGTCACTTTGACATTGTTTCACAATGAGTATTGTTACCTACCTAATGCCCATTTCATTTCACCTGCAGTCAAATGGTGAGGCAAAGTGCACGGTGCGCACCTTTAAGACGCAGTTGAAAAGGTGCATAATGGACTCATCCACTGACTAGGCACTGCCTCTTAGCATCTAGCACCTACAGGACCACCCTACTGAATGGCAGAAGCCCAGCGGAGATCCTTCGTGGCCTACAGGCCCGGATGCTACTGCACCTGCTCTGCCAAGCACCACAGCCCGACGTGGCTTTGCACTCTGTGTGGTACACCCCGGGTGACCCAGTATGTGTGTGTACTTTCAGTCAGCAGCCTGGATGGGCACCAGTGATGGTACAGGCAACACGTGGTTGGCGTATGTTCACCATGTACATTGGCAGGATGTCACTCTTACCCCATCAGAAGCAGCTGTGTCCTTGGTGGGGTACAGACTCACCTCAGCTTCAGCCACAGCAGACGGCGGCAGGGAGCCCTCCTGTGAGTGCTGTCCCATTCCGGGGCCCGAACACTGTGGGGACGCCTCCACTGGATGAGAGGGTTGGCACCAGCAACTTCGAGATGCAGCTGCCGACCGTGCCAGGGCCCCAACCAATGTCTAACACTGACTGCCTGGGTGCCACTTGTCTGCTGGAGTACAAGGTGGACCCTCTCCAGTCGTCACCACCACCACCACCACCATAATGGTGCTGTTCCCACATCACAGCCATGTTCGAGGTCATTCCCATACCTGGCTCATCATTGCCCGTATGCCCCACCAGACCAGAGACAGCTGACACTCCATTCCAGGGATGATGCCAATGAAAATTGATGGAAGTAAACATCATGAACATGCAGCTGTTTTCACATGCCTGTGTAATTCCGATGCTTTGCTCACCGCAAATACATTTTTTGCATGTTGTTGTTGTAAATAAAGAACTGCAGATACTACACTTCCTCCATTCCTAGGGAGGGGGATGTCATGGCAAAACATCCAAGCAGCACACTGTTTGCAAAGATTGACCTCTGGGAGGCTTGCTTACAGCTACCGTTGGATGAGGAATCCAAGTGCATCATGATGATTAACACACCTTTTAGCTTGTTCCAATACAGCTGCCTACCTTTCTCCAAGACTGTGTGCTGGCCATTTTTCAATGGTACTTGGAGCAGCAAGCTCAGGGAGTCTCAGGTACGGCTAACTACCTCGGTAAGATTCTCGTAATGGACAGAAAAGCCAAGAACCTCACTGCAAATCTGGAAGCTCTCATTCAAGCTTCAGAAACAGCTAACTTGATATGCAACAAGAATAAATGCAAAGTGCAAAATTGCAATTGGACTACAGGATTGATGGTGCACTTACACTGTTCCTGGTCTCACATCATTCTACTCCACTGAATGGGGTGAGCCCTGCATGACTGACTACAGTGACCCAGAGACAATTACTTCAGAGATCCCTTTCCTCAGAGGCCTCACTGGTAACACTATAGGATGATGTGCAGGCAATGACATTATCCAGAGTAACATAATTGATGGGTTCCAGTGCACATTACCTGCCTCCTCATCTGAACTATGGTCAGGGTCCAGCTTCCGAACTAGTTGTAATACTGCAAACACCTACATCAACTGCGCCCGTGCGAGGGTCCAGGTGCCTTCACAGGTGACTTCTCCACTATCTCTATTCCAGATCCTCTACAACTTGGGTCCAAGCACAAGCTCCTCCAGTTGTCACGGCAACCACTCTCAGAACAGACACCCGACACCAGTTTCCACGATGGAACATTGTTTGCCACTGATGCTCTTATTCCCATGGCCATCCACAGCAAAGGCTCCGGGTCACTGTTTCCTCGGGACAAAGATGACAGCAACTCCAGCCTCCACAACATTGAGATGATTAACGATCTGTCCTCTGGAGGGGCAGGAGGGGGGAGGAGGAGGGAGGCACACAGCCCATCAGCAGGAGATGACAGTGCTGCAGGTAGCTGAAACACGAGGCTGTAGAGGCCACAGCAGCAAGTTCTAGATGATGACAACAACAATCGTATGCTATCAAGGGCAACTCTAGACACCACTGTTGTGACCACAGACATTCACCTTACTGACACATTGGCAGCCATATTGCCCCTATGAGGCAGAGCCAGTATAGGTCTATTTGCTTCTGTCCTACCACGTTTTTGCAAATTGACCAATATGTATTCTTCTGCCAGCACTGTATTTAAGACATTGCACGACCAGAGCCCAACAATCAAAGCCAACACACCAATCTGGAGGCCCACTAACCCGGAGGCCACTGCCTTACAGAGCCAAGCTCAAGCTGCCGGCCTTCCACCGTGAAGCTGCCCCATGCCGCCTTTGGCCTCCTGGAGCTCTGGCACCAGGACTTTCATATTCACCAGCTTGGCAGCATATTAGTGCTACTAGACAGGCATCCAAAAGCAGTTGTCCTTTTTCAGACATAAGATTTATTCCTGTGTGACATTCAGGCAACATATCTAGATAGGATCAGCAAATATAAACTTTTCACAGACTACTTACAAGTAGACAATAGACAATTTATTGTGCCAATAGGATTTTTCTTGGTGACTGAGCCATTTGCAACTCTTGGATCATTGTGAAGTGTTATTTTATGCCATTTAAAATAAATATTTTCTAGTTCTTTGTGTATCTGGGATTGAGTTCTTGCTTACTGAACTCTAGTATGGACACTTCCACAAGATCTACTGATAATGTTTGCTGCAGCTTTGTAGTACAGCCTGTGAAATCACTGCATTACTGCTCTTAGGTGGGGGCTCTGAATATACTATGGAGTGCTAAAAGTTCCCTTATGTTGTCTAGTTTTCTCTACTCCATTCATTATTTTTAATGTATTTCATCCACCAGTACAGTGTGATATAAATGTACAGAAAAGTATTTTTTATGTAAGTAATATGTATTACTGGAAAACCTAGAACAGTTCCTGTTTCTATTGCTGTGTGTGTGTGTGTGTGTGTGTGTGTGTGTGTGTGTGAAAGAGAGAGAGAGAGAGAGAGAGAGAGAGAGAGAGCAAATGATGTGCGTTAGCTTGGAACAAGGACGTGAGGAGTGCCAATAAATTTTCTGTCTTTCTGTGCACCTGTCCATTGCTCAGTGCCTCTTCTATCCCCACATAAATATTATTTCCCTAAGAAATAATTTACATACTGCCACTGTTGCCATGAGAGATATACTAACTTACCCCATAACTCAGTGATCGCTCAGTATCTGAAGTCGGAGAAGCCGCTGTTTTGATAGCAGTCAGTTCTCCGATAACTGGCAAACTGGCAGCAACAGGCATGTGTGGTGACTTTTTCTGGGGATATGATGGAGAGGCATGCAGAGGCGAATGTCGAGGTACAACTGTTGACAGAGATGATGCCATCTGCTGTGCTTGTGCCCCTCTATGATTTTTTGGACGTGATGACGCTGATGTTTTCTTTTGATTACCACTGCCACTTCTAGTTGGCTGTTTAGAAGCTGGTGGCTTAATATCTTCTTGATGCTGAGGAAATGGAACTTGTTTGTTATGTTTTGGTTCAGAGCTGAAATATGCAAAAACAACTATGTTAGAACTTATATTACATTTTCAATTGGAAAAACAAAGTTTGGTCAAACAAAATGAAGTGGTCCAATAAATATTAAGTTGGTTGTTTGACCATTTTTAAATATTTTAATTTTTTATATGTGATTACCCTATAATTGAGAAGTTCAAAACAGTTTTTTAAAAAATTTTACCTTTCACCTTTACTGAATGGCGGCCATTTTCGTTTGTAAGCATGTGATGATGTTTCAGTTTATAGACGTTAGCAAAAATACGAATATCTCTGCACTGGGTTAAGTTACAACATTGCAATTGACATGATTGTTTTTAGAAAAAGTGTCCTCTACAACATTGTCTATTACACAAAATACCCTAAACTCAAAAATAACCAGTCAAAATTACCTCCAAAGTTTGGTATCCAAATTTTCAAAAGTCCACTTTTTATTCCCAAAAATAACAAACAAAGAGTGATTTATGAGAGTCTATATTTTTCCTATAGATTTATATCATACACTACTAGCCTCATATAAGGCAAAAACACTTACAAATGTTTCCTTATTTTTTTATGAATTTTTGAAATTTGCCGGCCGGAGTGGCCGAGCGGTTCTAGGCGCTACAGTCTGGAGCCGCGCGACCGCTACGGTCGCAGGTTCGAATCCTGCCTCGGGCATGGATGTGTGTGATGTCCTTAGGTTAGTTAGGTTTAAGTAGTTCTAAGTTCTAGGGGACTGATGACCACAGTAGTTAAGTCCCATAGTGCTCAGAGCCATTTGAACCATTTTTTTGAAATTTGAAAATTTTCATTTTTTGTAAAGTTTGGGGTTAGTTATCTCAGGTGGCACTGGATATAAAAATATGATTTTTGCACAGTTTGTACACCTATATAATAGCAACATACCGTAAAAATTTTGATATTGATATCTGACTGTGAACAAAGATATGAATTTTTGGAACTGAGGAGATAATTCTACAACTGATCTTATGGCTGTTGCCTATTCATGTGTGACATGGGCGGGATATAATCAATTATTATTGAAGTAAGGTGCTGAATTATATGCAAAATACGGAAACATCACTGAAATTAGCATTTATATTATTTTGACATGCTTAAAATAAATATTTTCAATTAACATCCTTCAAGGTGCGACTGTTCCTAAACCTGGTGGTGAATGTTAAGAACACTTATTTCTTCAGACAGCTTCTGTGATATATAATAAGACCTCCCTGTTGTTGTGGTAAGTTCAAGCACTGAAAGTTTCCTTAAGACATTTTTCATTGGTATCCAAACTTTGTCACTAGTAGATTTCTTGAATGATGTTCTTGGGCCAACAGGGTGATAAAAATGCACAAAACAATCATTGTTTTCCAAACTTATTCTTTAAACCTCTGCAAGCCACCACTGTCCATCATACACACATGCCACTATGTCATTCAACATTAAAGACAGAGATGTAATTTTACTGACACAATGATCCTCATAAATTTTGGTTTCTGGTGTTACATAGCATCGAACTAAGTTTCCTGCAATGCCAAGGAATTTGTGGAAATGCCTTGTTCCTTTTATTGCTAATATAGTTTTCAAATCTGGTTTGAAGTGTTGTTTTCATATGCAGAACCACTTCTTCTTTCTTGATCAGAAAATAGGTAATGCCTTTAATATTATCCTTGCAAAAGACATACATGTCCTGTACTGTGAGAATTTGGTCAGTGGCTGGTCTTTGTAAGCTGGCTTTACTTACATCACATTTTGTTGTACCTCCTACTCCATCACATGCATTTTTACCATGGCAAGATGCAAAAAAGTGTCATTCAGCTTCCAACCCAAGGTCTACTTTGTGGTTGCACATATTTGAAAAATTCTTTTTGTTCTTATACTGACTATCACTTGCACCTGAAAAGTATATCAGCTTCTCAACCTTGGGAAAATTTTCTTTTATGTAATTTATTACATACTTTTGAAACACATGTACAGCCAAAGTGTTGTGCTCCAAGTAGTTGCTTAGAATGCAAATTGAAGAACTGCAAACTTCATCTTTCTCATTTTTAAAGTAGAGAATAAATGGATGCACTGTTGCCTGGTCATTATCCCAGTGGTACTCTTTTTTACATTTTACATTTGTGATTCAGGATGCTATTGCATCCTGAATCACAAATGTAAAATTTTCTGCAAAACCAGCTAGCACTATGCATTCAGTTTCATGAAGTTGTGCTTTTTTGTCCTTCAAAAAACCTACTTTGGATTTTAGAAACAGAGTGGTGACTTTTGAGTTTTTGTAAGTTATCAATTAAAGATTCCAAGTACTCTTCCTGAGATTTAACCACTGTTATCATTTCTGTCCTGTCAGCTGTGACCCATTGTTTGAAGGTAATACTGTCTGGCATTTCCTCATCATATTCGTGAAACAATTCAATAACGGTTTCCTTACCAAGGCATTTATTACACAAACTCATCATGCAGTCATAACTGTTAGTGTCACAGACCATTACATCTAGTAACTCTTTGTAGTCAAGATTACTGAGTTTTGGACCCGCAATCAACAGTTTGATGTTTTGATGATATAAACAAACACGTATGGAGTGCGTCCCTGAGGATCCAGCCAAAATACACCACTTAAGGGTGGAGGTCAAAAAAATTTTGACCTTCCAATTTTGCATTCAGGATGAGACTATCTGAAAGCTACATAAAGTTCATTTAAATTTGACAGCACTAGTCGTTTCTGCTTTGTTACTTTACTTCCATTTATAACAACTCTTTTGCTATCTTTGCAACCTGGGCACAGTCTACTGTTTTCATCATCTTCAAAAAACTGCTCGATCTTTTTAATTGTTTCTTCACTTATACCTACTCCTTTCTTGTTTTCTGAAACTGGAAGAATGCTTGCTCTTTCACCAATTTTCAGGTTAGTTTAACCAAATGATTAGAAACGTTGAATCCATGAGCTATTTTTTTTTTTCACATGACCATGAGTCAGAGACCAAACTTAAAATTTTAACTTTCTCCTCTTTAGATGTCACTGAACATTTAATTTTTAATTTCTCTATAAAGCTCAAATATTCAGTGTTAGATGATGCTGGTGGTAGGTTTCCTTCTTCTTTAGAAGTAATGTTGGTATCTGTATTATTAAAGCATGATTCCAAGTCTTTTCTAATTTTGTCTGAAATTTGTTGTACCTTATTTTCAATAGCTGCTGTTCTTTTTCTGCTACTTAATTTTATTATTTTTGAAGCAGGAGATACGTCTAACTTAGAACAAGCAAAATCCAATATGCTAACAGCTTCCTCATTAAGAATATAAATGTCATTAACAAGGTTACATGATTCTGGTTCTGGATTCACAACAAATATTTTTGAGTAACAATTTGGGCACAGGAAATTTCTAGGAATCATATTACGTTTCACTTGGGGAGCTGTTTCACTCTCACATAACAAGAACAAATGTTCAAGTTTTATTTCCCTCAAACCTTTAGTAATAGGTTTTTTATGAATTTTAAGTGGATCACAGCACTCTCTTCCAAAAATGTGGTTGTACTTCAGAATATATTTCTTCTCATGATACTCACACTCTGACGTTACAGAAGAACTTACTCAAAATTTAAACAAAGTTTGTCTAACTTCATCAAAGTCACCGACATTTTTCAAGTTTTTTGAAACTGAACCATAAACTGTTTTGTGACACATTTCACTTTCTATCTGTCCAATAGAGCACTGTTCATCCATGTTATTGCATTCCAGTTAACCTCTCAAAATTGATTACAAATTACACACAGAACAAAGCACATACATTCTACACTCTCGATGAAGTATGAACATCCACTCTAACAGAGGTTTCAGAACAGACTAACTACAACAGTGCCACTTCCAGCAATAATGACTTCTACATTACCACACCCAGCAGTAATGTACTTCTTTATTGACAATAAACATAAACGTAAATGGGCATTTTTATTACCATAGAACAAAAGCAAAAGTTCCTATTGTTTAATATTGCATTATTAAAACTAAATAAACTAAATGAATATTGGGTGATAGTGTTGACTAAATATATGTCACAATTAAATTTTATTACAGTGAAACAATAAACCATCTAAATATGCAACGGCCATAAGATCAGTTGTAGAGTAATGTGAATAATTTACTCATTTTCAAAAATTCATATCTTTGTTCACAACCAGATATCAATGTCAAATTTTTTACAGTATGTTGCTATTATATAGGTGTACAAACTGTGCAAAAATCATATTTTTATATTCAGTCCCACCTGAGATAACTAACCCCAAACTTTACAAAAAATGAAAATTTTCAAATTACAAAAATTCATAAAAAAATTAAGGAAACATTTGTAAGTGTTCTTGCTCTATATGAGGCTAGTAGTGTATGATATCTAACTACGGGAAAAAATATACTCTCATAAATCACTCCTTGTTTGTTATTTTTGGGACTAAAAAGTGGATTTTTGAAAATTTGGATACCAAACTTTGGAGGTAATTTTGACTGGTTATTTTTGAATTTAGGGTCTTTTGTGTAATAGACAATGTTGTAGAGGACACTTTTCTAAAAACAATCATGTCAATTGCAATGTTGTAACTTAACCCAGTGCAGAGATATTGATATTTTCGCTAATGTCTCCAGACTGAAAAATCGTTGCGCACCTACAAATAAAAATGGTCGCCATCTAGTAAAGGTGCAAGATAATTTTTTTTTAAACCTGTTTTGAACTTGTCAAATATAGGGCAATCACGTATAAAAAAATTAAAATATTTAGAAATGGTCAAGCAACCATCACTGAACCACTTCATATGCATTGACCCAGTTGCTAATGCTGCTCCATTGACGTGCAATGGTGAAGGCCTAATACATTGCAATACTAGCTAGCAAAGGAAACAAAAGTTAAAATATTCTGTTAATGAAATGTTAAACTTGGGAACATATAATTATTACATTTATCTTACTGCTGCATCAGCTGCTGTACAACAGTGAAATAATGTCTGTAGTCACATACAATGTGAACATACATACTTGTCCACTACTGATCTAATTCATACTGGGAATACACCTTTATGCATGTCATGAGCTACTACTATTGTGCAAGTTCTAGTAAAATACATCATGAAATGTCTCGTGTTCTCTTACAATATCATAAATTCTGTAAGACCTGAAATAGTGTTTAAGGCCCACAGAGCAGACTATGTATTTTGAACTTTGTATCCTTAAATAGTGAGAATTCAACTGAAACATTATACATAAATAATGAAGATAAAAGTTAATAGAAATTCGTGCATCTATAAAAAGACCAATGTGCAAAGCTTACAGCAACTACCACTGTCATACCTTAGGAGCAGATCTTGCCGAGAACAGTCTGGTGACGCAGTAGAAGATAGCAAAGGTAAAACTGAAGTTTTAAATTTAGCATTTAAGAAATTGTTCACACAGGAGACCTGTAAAAACATATTGTGGTTTGACCATCACACAGACTCCTTATGGAGGACATAGTGAGAAGTATCACTGGTGTGGAGAAACAACTGAAAGACTTGAAAGCAAATAAGTAGCGAGGTTCTCATGGGATTCCATTTTGGTTTAACAAAGAGTACTCTATAGCATTGGTCCCTTACTTAGCTCACATTTATCGCCAATCTCTCATCCAGCACAAAGCCCCAAGTGAATGGAAAAAAGCGCATGTGACTCCTGCATATAAAAAGGGCAAAAATCGGACCCTCAAAATTATAGGCCAATATCCTTAGCATTGGTTTGCTGCAAAATCCTTGAATATATTCTCAGTTCAAATATAATAAATTTCCTTGAGAGGGAAATGCTTCTGTCCATAGATCAACATAGTTTTAGAAAGCATTTCTCGTGCACAACTCAGCCTGCCCTATCCTATGAACCATGGATGAAGAGCAAAAAGTGGATTCCATATTCGTAGTGTTCAGTAAAGCATTTGGCAAGGTGCCACAGTGCCAACTGCTAATGAAGGTACAATCATACGGTTCCTTGGTGCATGAGTGACTTGAAGACTTCTTATGTAACAGAATCCGGTATGCTGTCCTTGACAATGAGTGTTCATCAAACACAAGGGTATCGTCAGGAGGGCCCAGGGAAGTGTGGTAAGACCACTGTTATTTCTCATAAACATAAATGATCTGGCGGACAGGGTAAGCAGTAGACTGCAGCTATTTGCTGATGATGCTGTGGTGTATGGGAAGGTGTTGTTATCGAGTGATTGTAGGATGATACAAGATGACATACGCAAATTTTCTAGTTGGTGTGATGAATAGCAGCTAGCTCTAAATGCAGAAAAATGCAAGTTAATTCAGATGAGCAGGAAAAACAAATCCATAATGTTCAAATACATCATTTGTAGTATCCTGCTTGTCACAGCCATGTCTATTAAATATACAGGCATAACACTCCAAAGCAATATGAAATGGAATGAGCACGTAAGGACAGTAGTAGGGATGGCAAGTGGTCGACTTCGGTGTATTGGAAGAATTTTAGGAAACTGTGGTTCATCTGTAAAGGAGACCAATTGCCGAGTACTGTTCGAGTATTTGGAATCCGCACGAGGTCAGATTAAAGGAAAACAGAAGCAGTTCAGAGGTGGGCTGCTAGATATGTTCCTGGTAGGTTCAAACAAGGGAACTCAAATGGGAATCACTGTGGGGGGGGGGGGGGGGGAGGCAACGTTCTTTTCAAGGAGCACTATTGAGAAAATTTAGAGAACTGGCATTTCAGGCTGACTGCAGAGCGATTCTGCTGCCGCCTATGTATAGTTCATGTAAGGACCGTTAAGATAATATTAGAAATATTAGGGTTCTTATGGAGACATACAGACCAGTTGTTTTTTCCTCGCTCTATTTGCAAGTGGAACAGGAAAGAAAACGACTAGTAGTTGAACAGGGTACCCTCCGCCATGCACCATACACTGGCTTGCAGAGTATAGATGCAGATGTAGAATCAGGAATGCTTTTAAGCCTGGAAACATGATATTAACAAATGTATCCACTGTGTAGCTCAAGTTGCCATAAGAAGTTAGTACAGGCTATTAATTACTGCAAAGAAATATGAAAAGGAAAGCATTTGGGTCTGAGCCATAGCCTATGGCTTACCTCTCAAAGAACACCTAAGAATTGTTGTTCTGTAAAGTTATGTAAATTTATGCACAAGAGTATTGCTGCCCCAACATTATATTTGTCTTTTACAAATGCATATGAGGTCTGCCAAGAACATAATCAAAGTAGTAAGCACAATTACAAAATGCACAATTATGCAAAGCAAGATGGTCCCATGTCATAAATGCACACACTAGAATGTCAGTATTGAAAGCTGTGTCAATGAAACTTTTAAAATTGCTTACAGGTTCACCTCTATTGTAGCCAATTGTCTACAAACTGTAATCAATAGATATCCATTAGCAGATTGTGGCTCCTTGATACAGAAACTACCACATAATTATACAGTTTCAGCACTAAACATAATTCAGTGAATTCTCTTATCCCCTTGGTGTTAATTTTACACCTCTTATATAAATATACATACAAAGGTTGCACTTATTTTTCGTCGGATGATTTTCTCAAATCACTTCCAATAATACATGTTCATCCTTATGCCTAGCCAACGGTATAGTCACTGTGGTAACACCAGTTCCCATCAGATCACCAAAGTTAAGTGCTGTCGGGCTGAGCTAGCACTTGGATGGGTGACCATCCTGGTCTGCAGAATGCTGTTGGCAAGTGCGGTGCACTCAGCCCTTGTGAGGCCAACTGAGGAGCTACTTGAGTGAGAAGTAGAGGCTCTGATCATGAAAACTGACAACACCTGGGAAAGCAGTGTGCTGAGCCCGTCTATATCTGCATTGAGTGATGCCTATCATCTGAGGATGACACAGCTGTCAGTCAGTACCATTAGGCCTTCCGATCCCTGTTCAGACGGAGAGAGAGAGATTCTTAAGCCTCGGCCACAAGTTAGAGAGTATTAGGGTCTGGCCAAATAACTGTGGCCTTAAAACCAATATAACATAGGCATCAAGGTGTTGTTTTTGCCATCTTCCATTTGGTGTCATTTTTCAAATATACTGTTAGACCAATTATCCTTCCATAAATGTAATTTATTTTCCTAAAAAATACAGCTTGCCACCATTTAGCAAACAGATAGTGGAAGATAATATCTTATTTGTAAAACTCCATAAACTGTGCATATTTTAGTTTTTTATTGAACCTCTAAGTACTTTCATATAAAATGTATGTAGTCTTTGTTCTGATATTCCTATGGCATCAGATTTTTCATACAACTTTAGTCCAATACCATATTCTGTACATTCTTGATGCTTTTATATGTGATGGCAGGTTTAGTATGTTTTTCATATGGTCTCCTTACAAACAGTTATCACCTTCAGATGGATTTCCATTGGTGACAAACTGTCCAAAACCATTGATTGTTTGATGACATGGTATATCAGTTGATCCATTTCAACAAAACACCTATATGAGATCAAAAGAATGATGACTACGAACCTTGCTGAGCAATCCATTCTTCATATGATGTGTTCATCCAAGTATTGGAAGAAGTCCACAATCATCATCATTATCCAAATAGTGGCAAAAATGTCCTCTGTGAATATGCAATGTCATCTTTGATTATGATTCCCGCCTCAGCATACTCACGTAAATCATCTAATATCATCCTTATTCATCTGAGCAGTCTAAACCTTATATGGAAGATATAGACCTAAATGAAATCTCCAAGTGGTTTTACCCCCTTTTTCCCACCAAAAAACATTACTATGTTTCTTTGTCAGTCTACTAAAGTGTACCTCCTTACGAGTTCATTGAAAGTTTCTAACAGCAGCCATGATGTTGCAGGTGGACATGTGAAGTTCTGAGCATCCTCCAAAATAAATTATGCTATCTAAAGAAAACTTACTTCATAATAACCCCTTCCAAGAATACAGCATTGGCAATGACATTCCCTACAGACCAAGGTGTGCCAAGAGCTACTACTTAGAGACTTCTAGTGTTTATCCGTGAGAATACTTATGAGTCCAATGGACATGTATTACAGTCAGTTGTAAACAGTACTCTGTTACCTGGGATAAAATAACTATTTTACAACACTGAATAGATGAATTTTTCTTAGGTGGTTTTCACAGTCAACTAAAACTTTTCAAAAGACATCATGGTCACCTTCAACTCCTACAATAATTTATTTTTAAAATCAAAATCAGTTATTGCAATCTCTGTCTTTCATATCCAACTTTTCAAGTGGAACACAAAGACACTGGGTAAGGAAGAGGTGTGTGTGTGTGTGTGTGGGGGGGGGGGGGGGGGGGGGGGGGAACCAACATGTATCTTCAGAATTATATCATTTCACTTACATAGTACCATACTTGACAGTTATGTTATAAAACAATTACTTCAATTTTTGTGCTTTAGCACGTGCCAAAATTTAAAAATATCAGACATGAATGTGTGTCATCACGTTTGGCTCATCTCCATTTTTCAAATTTTGACATTTACTAAAGCATGAAAATGTGAGTAATGTGTCATTTCAAGATAAATGCAATCTGCATGTCATGATGTAAGTGAACTGATATATTTCTGTATGTACATTCAATTTTTGCAGTTACGCATTGTTTCATTAAACGATGGCAACAAGCCAAAACTTGAAAAATGGGTTTTAAAAACAAATCATTTTAGCAGTAGAAGATGACCACAATGTCTTTTAAGAATTGCACTGATATTTTACTACTACAGTACTAAAGTACTACTACAGTAGTACAAGTTTATACGCCAACTAGCTCTGCAGGTGATGAAGAAATGTATGATGAAGTCAAAGAAATTATTCAGATAGTGAAGGGAGACGAAAATTTAATAGTCATGGGTGACTGGAATTCGGTAGTAGGAAAAGGGAGAGAAGGAAACGTAGTAGATGAATATGGATTGGGGCTAAGAAATGAAAGAGGAAGCCGCTTGGTAGAATTTTGCACACAGCACAACTTAATCATAGCTAACACTTGTTTCAAGAATCATGAAAGAAGGTTGTATACATGGAAGAACCCTGGAGATACTGACAGGTTTCAGATAGATTATATAATGGTAAGACAGAGATTTAGGAACCAGGTTTTAAATTGTAAGACATTTCCAGGGGCAGATGTGGACTCAGACCACAATCTATTGGTTATGAACTGTAGATTAAAACTGAATAAACTGCAAAAAGGTGGGAATTTAAGGAGATGGGACCAGGATAAACTGACTAAACCAGAGGTTATAGAGAGTTTCAGGGAGAGCATAACGGAACAATTGACAGGAATGGGGGAAAGAAATACAGTAGAAGAAGAATGGGTAGCTTTGAGGGATGAAGTAGTGAAGGCAGCAGAGGATCAAGTAGGCAAAAAGACAAGGGCTAGTAGAACTCCTTGGGTAACAGAAGAAATATTGAATTTAATTGATGAAAGGAGAAAATATAAAAATGCAGAAAATGAGGCAGGCAAAAAGGAATACAAACGTCTCAAAACTGAGATCGACAGGAAGTGCAAAATGGCTAAGCAGGGATGGCTGGAGCACAAATGTAAGGTTGTAGAGGCTTATGTCACTAGGGGTAAGATAGATACTGCCTACAGGAAAATTAAAGAGACCTTTGGAGAAAAGAGAACCACTTGTATGAATATCAAGAGCTCAGATGGAAACCCAGTTCTAAGCAAAGAAGGGAAAGCAGAAAGGTTGAAGGAGTATATAGAGGGTCTATACAAGGGCGATGTACTTGAGAACAATATTATGGAAATGGAAGAGGATGTAGATGAAGATGAAATGGGAGATATGATACTGCGTGAAGAGTTTGACAGAGCACTGAAAGATCTGAGTCAAAACAAGGCCCCGGGAGTAGACAACATCCCATTAGAACTACTGACGGCCTTGGGAGAGCCAGTCCTGACAAAACTCTACCATCTGGTGAGCAAGATGTATGAGACAGGCGAAATTCCCCCAGACTTCAAGAAAAATATAATAATTCCAATCCCAAAGAAAGCTGGTGTTGATAGATGTGAAAATTACCGAACTATCAGTTTAATAAGCCATAGCTGCAAAATACTAACGCAAATTCTTTACAGACGAATGGAAAAACTAGTAGAAGCCGACCTCGGGGAAGATCAGTTTGGATTCCGTAGAAATGTTGGAACACGTGAGGCAGTACTGACCCTACGACTTATCTTAGAAGCTAGATTAAGGAAAGGCAAACCTACATTTCTAGCATTTGTAGACTTAGAGAAAGCGTTTGACAATGTTGACTGGAATACGCTCTTTCAAATTCTCAAGGTGGCAGGGGTAAAATACAGGGAGTGAAAGGCTATTTACAATTTGTACAGAAACCAGATGGCAGTTATAAGAGTCGAGGGACATGAAAGGGAAGCAGTGGTTGGGAAGGGAGTGAGACAGAGTTGTAGCCTGTCCCCAATGTTATTCAATCTTAATATTGAGCAAGCAGTAAAGGAAACAAAAGAAAAATTCAGAGTAGGTATTAAAGTCCATGAAGAAGTAATAAAAACTTTGAGATTTGCCAATGACATTGTAATTCTGTCAGAGACAGCAAAGGACTTGGAAGAGCAGTTGAACGGAATGGATAGTGTTTTGAAAGGAGGATATAAGATGAACATCAACAGAAGCAAAACGAGGATAATGGAATGTAGTCGAATTAAGTCAGGTGATGCTGAGGGAATTAGATTAGGAAATGAGACACTTAAAGTAGTAATGGAGTTTTGCTATTTGGGGAGCAAAATAACTGATGATGGTCGAAGTAGAGAGGATATAAAAGGTAGACTGGCAATGGCAAGGAAAGTGTTTCTGAAGAAGGGAAATTTGTTAACATCGAATATAGATCTAAGTGTCAGGAAGTCATTTCTGAAAGTATTTGTATGGAGTGTGGCCATGTATGGAAGTGAAACATGGACGATAAATAGTTTGGACAAGAAGAGAATAGAAGCTTTCGAAATGTGGTGCTACAGAAGAATGCTGAAGATTAGATGCATGGATCACATAACTAATGAGGAGGTATTGAATAGGATTGGGGAGAAGAGAAGTTTGTGGCACAACTTGACTAGAAGAAGGGATCGGTTGGTAGGACATGTTCAGAGGCATCAAGGGATCACCAATTTAGTATTGGAGGGCAGCATGGAAGGTAAAAATCGTAGAGGGAGACCAAGAGATGAATACACTAAGCAGATTCAAAAGGATGTAGGTTGCAGTAGGTACTGGGAGATGAAGAAGCTTGCACAGGATAGAGTAGCATGGAGAGCTGCATCAAACCGGTCTCAGGACTGAAGACCACAACAACAAAACAACATTTTGAATACTGAAAAATGAAGTGAATTCTTTTATTATAGTTTATATTTATTTCTATATATGTTACTATTACTATTTTCAGTAACTTTTCATTCTGGTAATTAATTTTCACATGTTTTGCTTTATTATTCAGTCTGATTTCTTTTGATAAATTTTAAATTTAAATCAACACATAAGCTTCTAACAAGATAAAAAGAAGAAAAGAAGTCACCAACCGTGTTTTCTTCACTTGCATGTTGTGTGTAAGCTTCTCTAATGTGACCTCCCCAGTTTTTCTATCAAATATGAGAACACACTCTTTCTTATATGGTCGATGAGAGCCTTTAAATATTGTTTGTGGAGTTCCTGCTCCATCCATATGAGGTACAGTTACAGTAACTTGGTGGTTTTCACCTACAGCTACTGTTGCCTTCTTTGTCATATCGACACTTGCTGGTTTGAAGTCATCTGACACAAATAAATAAAATAACTTGAAATACAGTTACAGTGTCATTACATTAAAACAACAATATATATGTATTTTTTATCTCCTGTACTCAAAGAATTTGCAAGTTAACAACAGCATGGAAGAAAATTTATGCAAACAATGACAAAACTTAATGAAAAATGTCAAGTGTATTTGATAAAGCTGTAAGTTAACTGGAGTCACGCTACAGATTAGATATGATTTAACACACTTTTCATTCAAATAGAAATTTATAATGACCCAAACACTAACATAAAATTTAATCTATTCCATGTTAAATTCATATCATTACTTGAAAATAGCTTTCCACATAAACTAATCAGAAAGGGCATTAAACAGACATGTAAAAAACTGTGGATCACAAGAGAGATTAAAGTATTTTGTGAACAAAAAAACCTGTGGGCAATAACAAGTACATATACTGCAGTAGTCACATACTACACAAACTATTTCTCAAAATTACTAAGAAAAATTATTAAAAATATCAAGGAACATGTACATAATGTCAGAAAGCAGTAATTCTAACAATGGACTTAAGGCTATAGGGAATGTAGTAACACAAGAGACAAGACAATGAGCCCCAGAACAGGATATCATCATTATTGAGCTAACTGGAAGGGCTAAAAATGATGAGTCACAGGTAGCAAATATATTTAGTAATTATTTCTTAAATATAGTAGAAAGTATAGGGAAAAGAGATCAACAGAAAAATCACAGTAGTATGTTGAAAAAGCAACTCTCATAAAATTTGATCAAATTAATGCATCACCAACGTCTCCTTCTAAAATTAAGAATATTATATATTTGATCAAAATAAAAGATCATCTGGATTTGATGGTGTTGCCAACAGAGTACTAAAGATTTATTTCTATATAATATGCGCAGTCTTATCTGAAAAATGTAATGCATCACTAACTCAAGGCATTTTTCTGGAGTCACTAAAATAAGACATTGTCAAACCCCTCTTTAAGGGAGGTGATAGGAGAAATGTCAAACTGTTCCACAACTGGCATCATTTTCCAACATTTTTGAGAAGGTGGTGTATTCTACAGTAGTATCTGATCTGCACAACAACTATATATTCAGAAAACCACAGTTTCATTCATTTACTTCTTCATTCATTTATTATAAAATAAGTTTCCCAAAGTATGAAACCTTGACAGGAAACTCCTTGTTACACACTAGCTGATTTGTGACACTCTTAAAGCCTACAAGGCTCCATAGAGCACATTTAGGATTGAAATCAATCCCCCCTATGAATCTAAAAATCAGTAACTTCAAATACAGATCATTAACGAAAATATGAGCATATGGAAGAGGTTCCCAGATCTGTGAGTTGCTCAATGATTTCTTAAGTAACAGTGACACTGTTCTCAACAGTGAGTGCTCCTCAGTGAAAAGGGCATCGTCAGGAGTGCCCCAGAGATATGGATAGTAGCACTATTATTTTCTATACATACAAATGATCTAGCAGACTCGGTGAGCAACAATCTGCGACTGTTTGTTGATGATGCTGTGGTGTACGGGAGAAGGTGTCATTGTTGAGTGACTGTAAGAGGGTACGAGATGACTTGGAGAAAATTTCTAATTGATGTGATGAATGCCAGCTAGCTCGAAATGTAAAAGAATGTAAGTAAATGCAGATGAGTAGGAAAAACAAACCTGTAATGTTCAAATACAAAATTAGTAGTGTGTTGCTTGACACAGTTGTGTCAATTAAATACCTAGGATTAATGTTGTCAAACAACATGAAATGGATCAAGCATGTAAGGATTGAAGTGAGGAAGGTGAATGGTCGACTTTGGTTTATTGGGAGAGTTTCAGGACAAAATGATTCATGTTTAAAGGAGACCACATGTAGAACACTAGCACAACCCATTATTGAGTACTGCTTGAGTGTTTGGGATCCCCCCATCATGTCAGGTTAAAGAGAGACACTGAAGCAATTCAGAGGCAGGCTGTTAGATTTGTTACTGTTAGGTTCAGTCAACACACACATATTATGGATATGCTTTGGGAACTCAAATGGGAGTCCCTAGTTGGAAGATGATGTTCTTTTTGATGAATGCTTCTGGGAAAGTTTAGAGAACTGGCATCTGAAGCTGACTTTGAACAATCCTACTGGCACCAACATATATTTTGTGTAAGGACCATGAGCATAAAATATGAGAAATTAGGGCTTGTATGAACGCATATAGATAGTCACTTTTCCCTTCACTCTATTTGCGAGTCGAACAGGAAAAGAAATGATCAATAGTGGTACAGGGTACTCTCCACGACACACCATACAGTGGTTTGTGGAGTATTTATGTACATGAAGCTGTAAATGTCACCATGGTTTACACCAGAGGCATCCACTATTGCGAGTCTTGAGATCAGGCATCATATATTACCTGGAGGGGCAAAAGGAATTTACTGGGAAATTTCATATGCCAGCACCAGCAAGAGAAACATCTGGTTACATGTCAATAAGTCCCAAAGAACTGGATACATTGCCAATGAATCACATTTTGGTAGTCATGTACCATGAGAGACTGTTCAAAGAATCCGAGAAGCAATCAAAAGAAGTCTGAATGCATCAACTCATCATTCAAGCAATGAGTTAAAGACAAGCCAAAATCAACAATTTTGAGGGGTTTAAACCTTATGCTAAAGAAAAAAAAGCATACCACATTCAGATGCTTTACAAATGAGACCATGAAGATTATACAGCTCGCCAAGCTGTGTGTTACAATTTGATACACTCTGTATACAACGAACTCCTTGTGGATTATATGTTGTTTACTTATGAGACCAAATTCCCCATCTGAATAGAATTTAACAAACATAACTGCCATATTTGGGGTAATGTGCCACCTCACACTACCACTGAATGGCAAAGATATCAAAAATGAATGTGTGGCTTGAATTCACAGAGACTACAGTTTACAGACCATTCAGTTTTGAAGAAGAAACAGTTGCTGGAAACATTTACCTTGATATGCTGGAGCAATTCTTGGAGTCACATCTCCAACAAGAAGGCACTGCTGACATTGTTGTGTTGCAAATGAATGGCGTATCTCCTCATTTTGCTCTCATAGTAAGGGAGTACCAAAATTGAAGATTCACCAACAGATGGACAGGCAGAGGTTCAGCAAAAGTGCAACCATCATGTTCAACTGATTTGACATCCATACATTTCTTCACTTAGGGGTACATGAAATCAATTGTGTACAAAACAAAGATAAGGGATGTCCAGGATCTAAGAGCTCAAACCCTGAATGCAGCAATGGCTATTTCACTAGATATGCTTCAGAATGTATTCAGGTCTGCTCTTGTATGGTGGAGGCAAGGATTAAAAATGGAAGGAGCACACACTGAAGTATGATGAAAATGTATACATAGACTGACAATAAATATATGTACAAGTTACATAAATGCAATTATTTCACAAAAATGGATTGAAAGTTTATGACCAAATTTATCAACCTGTTTGACATAAAATCAATGAAGACTGATAACACAGTCCTATACATGGAACAGAATAATAAACTGAGTCACTGCCAGTTGTTCACAGAACACCAACTACATCAAAAATCAGAGAATGAGTTTGACGATATTGTATTTCTTTTCACTACTGTCATACTGTTCTGCTACAGCAAGCCATGTTATTACAGTCAGCTACAGACAATACTTCCAGCTGGCAACAGAACAGTTATGATTCATTTTTGTTGTTTGGACTTTTCTTCTGCATGGTATGTTTATTTTATGCAACAGTAAGTTATTTGACAAACAAGTTGTAAGACTATTATAACACAAAGCAAATTCATTACTACATGTTCATGGGAGGTGTGCAAATGAATCTAATATGGAGATGCACAGCTATAGTAGCCTCAGTTATATTGCACATACAGTTATGTACCGAGTGATCAAAAAGTCAGTATAAATTTGAAAACTGAATAAATCACGGAATAATGTAGATAGAGAGGTACAAATTGAAACACATGCTTGGAATGACATGGGGTTGTATTAGAACCAAAAAAATAGTTCAAAAAATGTCCGACAGATGGCGCTTCATCTGATCAGATTAGCAATAATTAGCATAACAAAGTAAGACAAAGCAAAGATGATGTTCTTTGCAGGAAATGCTCAATATGTCCACCGTCACTCCTCAACAATAGCTGTAGTCGAGGAATAATGCTGTGAACAGCACTGTTAAGCATGTCCGGAGTTATGGTGAGGCATTGGCGTCGGATGTTGTCTTTCAGCATCACTAGAGATGTCGGTCGATCACGATACACTTGCGACTTCAGGTAACCCCAAAGCCAATAATCGCACGGGCTGAGGTCTGGGGACCTGGGATGCCAAGCATGACGAAAGTGGCGGCTGAGCACACAATCACAACAAACAACGTGCACAAGAGATCTTTCACGCGCCATCTGTCGGACATTTTGTGAACTTCCTCCCCCCCCCCCCAATAATACCCCATGTCATTCCAAGCATGTGTGTCAATTTTTACCTCTCTATCTACATTATTCCGTGGTTTATTCAGTTTTCAAATTTATACTGACTTTTTGATCACCCTGTACTTAGCTTTTTCTGGGTTTTCTTAGTAGTGCCAGTATGAACAGGATGAGTATGCGCTGTGTGCGGACACTGGAGGAGCTGGCCACAGATCATGAACAGCTCAAGGTGCTTTTGGCTACAGTCAGTTGTCTTCAGGCTGCTACTTTGGGGTTTAGCAGTGGCAGAGATGCCTCAGGTATCACTCATTTCGTTCAAAGACTCTGCTGTCGAGGCACCTTCCGTGTGCATCTGCCACAGGGGGCCCGCCCTCAACGGAGAGTGACACTTCGAACATCAAAATTTTATCAGTTAATTGTCAAAGTATTTGTAACAAGGTACCCAAATTTATGCCCTGCTGGAAATTCGCTGTGCTCAAATTATTCTCGGGACCAAGAGCTGACTGAAACCTGCAAGTAGGTAGCTCTGAAATATTTAGTGAGTCACGGAATGTATATCAAAAAGACAGACTAGGTAGCATGGAAAGGGGAGTGTTCATTGGAGTTGATGAAAATATTGTCTCTAATAAGGCGAACTTTGAGTGAGACTGTGAAGTTATCTGGATGCTTATAACAAGTCCAGGTGAAGTTAAGTTAATTGTTGGATGTTTTTGCTGGCCACCTGATTCTGCCTTGACAGTTTTAGAGTCATTTGAAGAAAGTCTATAGTCAGTAGTGTAGAAAAACCAAGATCATGCAATCTTAGTTGGAGGCAACTTTAACATTGGTCATCTATGGATTCACTGCAGGGGGTATGGAAAGACAGTCTTGCAAAGTACTTTTGAAGATGTTTTCCAAAACCTGTCTTGAGCAGCTAGTTTGGCAGCCCATGTGCAATAAAAATATTTTAGGTTTTCTAGCAACAAACAGGCCTGACTTTATTGATGGTGTCAGTATAGAGACAGGGATTACTGACCATGATGTCATCACAGTGATGATGGTTACTAAAGTTAACAAACCTATCAAGAAGGCTAGAAGAGTATTTTAGCTAGAAAGAGCAGATAAGCAGTTGCTAGCATCCCACTTAGACAATAATAAGACATCATTTAGTCCCAGTATGATAGAAGCAGAGGAATTATGGGCAAAGTTTAAATGCATTGTAAATCACACTCTGGAAAAGTATTTGCAGAGTAAGTGGATTAAGGACAGAAATGACACACAGTGGATAACTAACAAAATTCGGAAGAAGCTGGGGAAGCAGAGACAGTCGCACTGTCGGTTCAAATGAGAAGGTGCACATGACAACAGGTGAAAGTTAACAGAGGTTCATGTGTCCACAAAAAGATCAATGCATGAAGCATATGACTATCATCATCATCATCATCATCATCATCATTATACATTAGCAAAGGACATAACTGAAAACCCAAGAAAATTCTGGTTCTATGTAAAACTGATAAGCAGGTCGAATGCACAAATGGTTTAATTCGTACCTAGCTGGAAGAGTGCAGAAAGTTGAAATAAGTAGTTCTCATAACATGAAAAGATCAGCACATTCCTCAAACTGGGGAATTATCAAGAATGGGGTTCCACAAGGGTCAATCTTGGGTCCTTTGTTGTTCTTATTATACAGGGTGATTCAAAAAGAATACCACAACTTTAAAAATGTGTATTTAATGAAAGAAACATAATATAACCTTCTGTTATACATCATTACAAAGAGTATTTAAAAAGGTTTTTTTTTCACTCAAAAACAAGTTCAGAGATGTCCAATATGGCCCCCTCCAGACACTCGAGCAATATCAACCCGATACTCCAACTCGTTCCACACTCTCTGTAGCATATCAGGCGTAACAGTTTGGATAGCTGCTGTTATTTCTCGTTTCAAATCATCAATGGTGGCTGGGAGAGGTGGCCGAAACTCCATATCCTTAACATACCCCCATAAGAAAAAATCGCAGGGGGTAAGATCAGGGCTTCTTGGAGGCCAGTGATGAAGTGCTCTGTCATGGGCTGCCTGGCGGCCGATCCATCGCCTTGGGTAGTTGACGTTCAGGTAGTTACGGACAGATAAGTGCCAATGTGGTGGCGCTCCATCCTGCTGAAATATGAATTGTTGTGCTTCTTGTTCGAGCTGAGGGAACAGCCAATTCTCTAACGTGCTACATTTTCATCACTCGTTCTCGGCCGTCCAGAACTTTTCCCTTTGCACAAACACCCATTCTCTGTAAACTGTTTATACCAACGTTTAATACACCACCTATCAGGAGGTTTAACACCATACTTCGTTCGAAATGCACGCTGAACAACTGTCGTCGATTCACTTCTGCCGTACTCAATAACACAAAAAGCTTTCTGTTGAGCGGTCGCCATCTTAGCATCAACTGACGCTGACGCCTAGTCAACAGCGCCTCAAGCGAACAAATGTACAACTAAATGAAACTTTATAGCTCCCTTAATTCGCTGACAGATAGTGCTTAGCTCTGCCTTTTTGTCGTTGCAGAGTTTTAAAATCCTAAAGTTGTGGTATTCTTTTTGAATCACCCTGTATATTAATGACTTGCCATTCTATATTCATGAAGAGGCAAAGTTAGTTCTCTTTGCTGATGATACAAGTATAGTAATCACACCTGACAAACAAGAATTAACTGATGAAATTGTCAATACTGTCTTTCAGAAAATTACTAAGTGGTTCCTTGTAAACGGACTCTCACTGAATTTTGATAAGACACAGTACATACAGTTCCGTACAGTGAATGGTATGATGCCATTAATAAATATAGACCTTAATCAGAAGCATATAGCTAAGGTAGAATATTCCAAATTTTTAGGTGTGTCCATTGATGAGAGATTAAATTGGAAGAAACACATTGATGATCTGCTGAAACGTTTGAGTTCAGCTACTTATGCAATAAGGGTCATTGCAAATTTTGGTGATAAACATCTTAGTAAATTAGCTTACTACGCCTATTTTCACTCATTGCTTTCATATGGCATCATATTTTGGGGTAATTCATCACTGAGGAATAAAGTATTTATTGCACAAAAGCGTGTAATCAGAATAATAGCTGGAGTCCACCCAAGATCATCCTGCAGACATTTATTTAAGGATCTAGGGAATTCACAGTAGCTTCTCAGTATATATACTCTCTTATGAAATTTGTTATTAACAACCAAACCCAATTCAAAAGTAATAGCAGTGTGCATAACTACAATACTAGGAGAAAGGATGATCTTCACTATTCAAGATTAAATCTAACTTTGGCACAGAAGGGGGTGAATTATACCGGCACTAAAGTCTTTGGTCACTTACCAAATAGTATCAAAAGTCTGACAGATAACCAACAAGTATTTAAGAAGAAATTAAAAGAATTTCTGAATGACAACTCCTTCTACTCCATAGAGGAATTTTTAGATATAAATTAAGGGGGGGGGGGGGGGAATATTAAAAAAATAAAAAATAAAGAAAAACAAAAAACACAAAAAAAATAAAGTTGTTATATTATATATTGTTAAATTAACCTAATTATGTCATGTATTGGAAAATTTGACTCGTTCCACATCATTACGAAATATCGTATTCATGATCCATGGAACTAGTATTAATCTAATCTAATCTTCTATGCAACCACTTGCTGACCAATTTGGTGCAGCGATAGAAGATAGCCAAAGGAAAGCTGGAGTTTTAAATTTCACATTTAAGAAATAGTTCACCCAGGAGTATCATACAAATATACCATTGTTTGAGTATCATACAGTCTCCCATGTGGAGGACATAGCAGTAGGTGTCAATGGCATAAAAAGCAATTTAAAAATTTGAAAACAAATAAGTCATCTGGTCTGAATGGAATCCCAATTTGGTTTTACAAAGCGTACTCTACGGCACTTACTTAACTTGCATTTCTCACAAATCTCTCACCCTGCACAAAGTCCCAGATGGCTGGAAAAAAGTGCATGTGATGCCTAGACACAAAGAGGGTAAAAGAGCTGACCTATAAAATTAGAGACCATTGTCCTACACATCAGTTTGCTGCAGTAGCCCTGAACATATTCCGAGGTTCAACATAGTAAATTTCCTTAAGAAGGAAACACTTCTGTCCACAGATCCACAAATTAGCACTGTTTAGGAAGCATTGTGTGTTCAAAACTCAGCTTGCATCTTCTCCTGTGAACGATGGATGAAGGGCAAAAGACAGATACCATATTCCTAGATTTCCAAAAAGCATTTGTAATGGTGCCCCACTGAAGACCCTTAACAAAGGTACAAGCATATGGAATAGTTTCCCAGATATGTGAGTGGCTCGAAGACTTCTTTAAGTAATAGGATCCAGTACATTGTGCTCAACAGCAAGAGTCAATAAAAGACAAAGGAATCACCAGGAGTGCCCCATGGAAGTGTGATAAGACCCCTATTATTGTCCTTATATGTAAATGATCTGGCAGACAGAATGAGCAGCAATCTGCAGCTGTTTGCTGTGGTGTATGGGAAGGTGACTTTGTGGAGTGATGTAGGAGGATACAAGAAAACTTAGACAAAATTTCTAGTTGGTGATAAGTGGCAACTAGCTTTAATTGTAGAAAAATGTAAATTAATGCAGATGAGTAAGAAAAACAATCCCATAATGTTCAAATACAACATTAATGGTGTGCTACTGAACAGAGTCAGATCGATTGAGTGTCTAGACATAATACTGCAAAGCTGCAAAGTGATATGAAATGGAATGATCATGTAAGGACTGTAGTGGGGAAGGCGAATGGTCGAGTTTTAGGAAAGAGTGGGTCATTTGTGAAGGATACTGCATATAAAAGACTAGTGTGACCCATTCTTGAGTACTACTCAAGTGTCTGAGATTTCCACCAGATCAGATTAAAGAAATAAATTGAAGCAATTCAGAGGCAGGCTGCTAGATTAGTTACCAGTAGGTTCAGTCAACACCAAGCATTACAGTGATGCTTTGGGAACTCAAATGGGAATCCCTGGAGTGAAGGAGAAGTTCTGTTCGAGGAACATTATTAAGAAAATTTAGAGAACTGACATTTGAAGCTGACTAGAAACAATTCTACTGCTGCCAATGCACATTTCACGTAAGGGCCATTAACATAAAATAAAATAAGTTAGGATTTGTAAGGAGGCATGCAGACAGTTGTTTTTTCCCTTGCTCTGTTTGTGGGTGGTAAAGGAAGGGAAATGACTAGTAGTGGTAAAACGTACCCTCCACCACGCACCATACAGTGGCTTGCAGAATACGTATGTGGATGTAGGATTGTAAACCAGCAAAATTGCCTGGTTCAACTGGTAATGAGGACGAAAAGATTTCTTTTGGCGCATAATGTCTATGCCTATTCTAAAATCTCATGTAATAGAGGTGATTACACACACACACACACACACACACACACACACACAGAGAGAGGGGGGGAGGGGGAGGGGGAGGGGGGAGGGGGAGAGAGAGAGAGAGAGAGAGAGAGAGAGAGAGAGAGAGTTGTTATTTCTAAATTTAAAGATAAAAATAAGAAAAATCTTGCATTATGGAGGAAAAAAAGATGTTGGTTGATTACTAGACTGAAAAGTATGAGCAAGTCGCTCTGCAACAGACTAAAGCACCTTGCCTATAAGCTTAGGTTGGAGTCCAGGCAACACACAACATTTTAATTTTTTTTGTCCCATTTGTCCTGCCATCAATTAAAATAGAGGGTAGGTACCCACCTAAGTCTGCTTCTGTCTTCTCATTAAAATATAAAGTGCAAGCTGTTGAAATACATAGTACAACAATTTGTTCACCATTAGTAAAGATATGCAATAAATGATAATGCCCTACTAGGAAACACATCAGAGTGACTGATATGAGATGTGCTGTGGTCAGAGCATTGGTTTCATGGATCATATCTTATTGTCCTTCACTACCAACCATTCATTATCCCACAGTTGCACACCTATTATTCAACACCACGAATTACACATTGTATTCCCCACGAACCATCAAGGTTGTTCCACCTCCTTCATCATTTCCCCAAACTTCTATGTGCCCAGTACCAAGCAGAAGTTTGGTTTAATTTTTTTCCACATTTCATGGATCATATGCATGACAACTTGCTACCATGTGAAATAAGTCAGTAATTTTACAAATAAGATACATTTTCTGCGTGAAAAAATGGTTACATGCTGGACAGTAACATAACTGGATGTTTTTCAATCTTAAGCTACCACACAGTCTTATAAACATAACTCAACCACATACAAGTTATTTACTCAGAAATTCATTTATCGGGTAGGAGGAATTCTCAAGCAGAAATAATTTCAATTTGTTTTTTAAAACTGCCATTATCTCTATTTCACATCAGAAGTGGTCAGATATTTTTATGGCTGCGTACTGTGCTCCTTTCTGTGTGAGAGAGGGTTAAGTTGTGGACAGTGGAAGCTATTTTTGTTCTTAGTGTTGTATTTCATTCACCACAGTATTTATTAATGCTACTATTATTTTCAAATTGTGTCCGATTCTTCACAAATGTACTGTGGAGCTGTTGTCAGTACATCTAAACAGTTGCTTACATTGATAACAGACACCAGATACTATCCTTACGTAATGTACTTGTGCAATGAATACTTTGTCTACATGTGGCACTGCTCCATAAAATTATTCCATAAGTCACCAACCAATGAAGTAAACTAAGTAAGGCAATTTTTTAATGCATTTATCATGAACATCAGCAATTACACATAGAGCACACATTGCTGAACTCATGTACTTCATAAGGTTTATATACACTGCGCAAAACAATTAAATGGCCACTTTCTTTTAAACCCAGGCACCCCCCCCCCCCCCCCCATCATGACACAGAAGCTCAAAGGTGCCTAAAACCTTCCTTTGTAATGGTGCAGAAGGTCAAAGCTCAGAAGTTCGTTTGAAGTGTAAAGTAGGTTCATGATGTCACATTGGCACATTTTCTTAAGAGTGGATGATGGAAACATTTCACGTCATCACACCTCCCCTTACCCAATGGTAAGGAGCGTAATGCTCTTTTGCCAATGTATACCATCAATGTGTTAAACTGTGTCCAGATACTAGTCCCAAATCAGTCAAGTATGACGACATTGTTAAACTGCTACATGAACATTTCGATAGTGAGATCCGGGTTGCAGCTGCAAAGTTTAAATTACTTCGTCTCAAGTACAAGCCCCAATCAAACTCTAAAATAGTGGGTTGCCAACTCAGAGGGCTAACAAGGCATTGTAAGTTTAAGTGTCCTTGTGGTATCAATTACAGTAATGTCATCTTATGTGACTCAATCACACAGAATGTATCACATATGTGTATTTACGCTGCAATTCTAAAACTGACAGATCCTGATCTAAAAACACTTCTGCCTATCGTGGAATCTCAAACTATTGTTGACTCAACAGAGGTTGATTTTGAGGCTCTATGTATTTCTTTTGTTCATAGTGCACAAGTCACTCACGTACATTATGGTGCTAAAATGATTAAACAAAGAGCTTAGACAAACAGTAAGTGTAGAAGTAAAATCTTTCAATCTTTTGGTACATGCCATGTGTTACAACATTCTGTGAGGCAGTCTTGTCTTCAGTGCTTTTTGAATCATGACCAGAAAGTTTTTCCTTGTCATGCAATTTGCTGACAGTGTGGACAGCATGGTCACATTCAAACTGTAAGTTTATGTGACAACCTATGGTCAGGCAATGGCCACCACTGTGCAAATGCACAGCTGCAGCAAAGCTGTGAACAAGTGCATTGGGTTAGGTTGGGTAAGCCACTGACAATGGCACAAATCGAATCTTGCACTTCTGCATCATGGAAATCTTAAGTTGCAACACACAGGCAGGAATAAACAAAACACAGTTCGTCACTCCACGAAAAGTTGGCAGGAAAATTACACGTGCCAATTAATGAAGTTTCATGTCCACTGTAGGCAGATGAAATAAAAGTAGGTTGATGTAATGTAGGCTACTGATTCTGTCATATGTGTCTTTATTTATTAAGGAAATAGAAGCACCAGTGTCCAACTGTAAGTGAACTGCCTTTTGTTCCACTCATAACTGAACAAAAAGCAAACTTGTACAGTACAAGGAACTGTTTGAAACACATATTACAATGAAAGACAATGCACGGCTGCAATTTTTTCATTCACGGTCTATCCCCCATGCAATACATTAGCAAACTGCACAGATGGAACGACAATCGGGTTATCCAACATGTATCTGCAAGCCAATGGGCATCACCCACAGTTATTCACAAGAAGCCTTCTTGTGGTATACCATACATCTGCTTGCTGATTTTAAAGCAACATTAAACCCATAAACTTTCACGGATTCTTTTCCTCTTTCACATCCAGAGGAATTGATGGACAGACTGGGGCAAGGCAGATACTTTTCAAAGATTGATTTGCATGAGGCATATTTGCAGTTACCACTGGACGAGCATCCATGCAATAATTTGTTATGAACACTCACCTTGGAACTGCTTCAACTTCTGCAATTTTCAACAGTTCTTGGAACAGTTAACAGCAAAACTTCCTGCTTGTAAAAGCTATTTGGACAATATTATAGTCATATTATAGTCACGGGTTCTATAACTGTTGAACATCTAGCAAATTTAGAGTGTTTGATTCAAGTTATTGCTGTGGCTGGCTTAAAGTGCATCAAAGAAAAGTGTTCCTTCTTCCAGGAAGAACTGAACTACTTAGGTTACATAATTCATGCACAGGGTGCTTATCCTGCTACATCGCATTTGGCTGCAATTATAGAACTGCCGGTGCTCACAAGGGAACCTCCCCATCGCACCCCCCTCAGAATTAGTTATAAGTTGGTACAGTGGATAGGCCTTGAAAAACTGAACACAGATCAATCGAGAAAACAGGAAGAAGTTGTGTGGAACTATGGGAAAATAAGCAAAATATACAAACTGAGTAGTCCATGTGTAATATAGGCAACAACCAGGTGTTTGTAAACACATGAACGCCGTGGTCCCGTGGTTAGCGTGTGCAGCTGTGGAACCATAGGTCCTTGGTTCAAGTCTTCCCTCGGGAGAAAATTTTAATTTTTTATTTTCAGACAATTATCAAAGTTCAGGCACTCACATATAATCAACTTCACTCTCCAAAATTCCAGGACATGTTCAGATTTGCTTGGACATATGCAGGATTTGACGGTCTACACACGGAAAAATTTGAAAACGTTACAAACATGTTTTGACAGAGCACAGACAAAACTGAGCGACTATGAAACTGTTGCATTCATTTGTTGCAGTTTATGTGACAGACTCTTATGTTTTCACACTTTTTTGGGAGTGATTATCACATCCACAAGAAAACCTAAATCGGGCAAGGTAGAAGAATCTTTTTACCCATTCACCAAGTGTACAAGTTAGGTGGGTTGACAACATATTCCTGTCATGTGACGCACATGCCGTCACCAGTGTCATATAGAATATATCAGACGTGTTTTCCTGTGGAGGAATCGGTTGACCTATGACCTTGCAATCAAATGTTTTCGGTTTCCATTGGACAGACACATCCTTTCGGCTACTAATCGCATGGTTTTGCGGTGTGGTCGCAAAACACAGACACTAAACTTATTACACTGAACAGAGACGTCAATGAACAAACGGACAGATCACAACTTTGCAAAAATAAAGAAAGTAAACTTTTCACTCTAGGGAAGATTTGAACCAGGAACCTCTCGCTCCGCAGTTGCTCACGCTCACCACGGGACCACGGCGCTCCTGAACTCAGACTCTCCTAGATGTTGCGTATCTTGCACATGGACTACTTAGTTTGTATATTTTGCTTAGTTTTTTCATAGTTCCACACAACTTCTTCCTGTTTTCTCGATTGATCTGTGTTCAGTTTTTCAAGGCCTATCCACTGTGCCAACTTATAACTAAATCTGAGGGGGGTGCGATGGGGAGGTTCCCTTGTCAGAAACATTAAAGAGTTCCAATCAGTCATGGGAAAGCTCACATATTATATCTCATTGGTTGTTAACAATGTGCAAATTGCTGCATTGCTCAACTGGCTGCACTAGAAAAATGTTCCTTTTGTGAGGCCCAGAATGCATTTCAGCAATTTTTTATTCACTTCGCTCCAGCTAAGCCTGTCATGTTAGCTGTGGATGCAACTCCTTGAGAAATTGGAGCTATGCTTTTCCATAAAATTGGTTCACCTGAAAGACCTGTTGCTTTTGCCTTGAAAATTCGTAACAAAGCATAGTGAAACTACAGTCAAGCATGAAAAAGAGGCACTTGGCGTTATCTTTGGTGTTACAAAATTCCACCAATATTTGTATGGACGGAAGTTCTATTTGCTGCCAGATCATTGCCCTTTGATGGCCCTGTTCAATCCTGCCAAGTTTGACCCACCTCGGGCAGTGCAAAAACTGCAATGCTGTCCTCTGATATTGTCAAATTATTAGCATGAGTTGTTGTATGGGCTCACTGCCCAACATTTGAACACTGACTTGTTGTCTTGGTTAGCAGTCGGTACTGATACAGTGTTTGATTCATGTGGGGAATCATGTTTTCAAATTGATTCTCAGGATTTTTAATGTCTTCAAAATTTTTCTCGATTTTCAGCATGCTGCCCCAACTGATTCTGACACAGCTCTTCAGGTTGTGTTGCAATACATGCACCATGGGTAGCCATGCAGTTTGAAAGAAATTCCTCATCCAGTGCCACCTTCACAATTTTTCGCATTATTATGTGCTATCTGCAGGATCAGGTGTCCTGTTGTTACATACAGAGAATGCCAATATGTGTCTTGTGATTTCTCACTCCCTACAGCAGGAAGTTTTGTCTTTATAGCACCAAGGTCATTGGGGCATAGTTTGCATTAAGGAACTCATTGGGCATCATTGTACTTAGCACAGAATAGATGCTCAGATTGAGCAAATGACATCTCACTGGAAAGTTTCTGTAGAATATCAGTCAGCTCCACTGAAATGCTTTTTTGAATGGCCACACTCATCTAGCTCGTGGCAATACATTAACACTGATTTCACAGATCCATACTGTAACAAATGCAGGTTTAGTGGTAGACATGTACAGCAAGTTTCCTTTTGTTGTTCCCATGAAATTCTCCACCACTGCACGTATAGTATCGGCTTTATCTTCTACTTTTTTGTCTTGAAGGGCTTCCAGATGTCACTATCTCGAACAATGGACCACAGCCAATAACAATGGACCACAGCCAATTTCCAACAATTTTGTGCTGCCAATGGCATACACCATGTGACTATTGCACCTTTTCAGCTTCCTCAGTGCAACAGTGAAGCTAAATGGTTCATTCAAAAGTCACATGAAGAAATTCCATTCCTCCCAGCACAGAGTCATTAAGAAAGCCATTGGATGATCTCATGTCGTCCAAGGTTCTACACAGCTTCAGCTGTACCAACAAAACCAGCTGTGGTGTGCTTCTGTGTCAGTGAGTCTACTCCAGAATGTTTGTCCACAGGCCCAGCATGTCACTGGGGTCCACACCAGCTGTCGCTTCTCTCTCTTCAACAGTCACGGCCAGCACAATCCACTGTGCTGCCCATGGTGGTTGATGCCCTGCTGCCACCGACATTGCCACCCATTCAGCTACCTGAACAGATGTCTATGTATGTGACATCCCCATATGGTCATCACGCCACCCAAGAAGATACACTTAATGTTCACCCAACTACAATATCTGCATTTCTGAATGCAGGCGTGTACCCTGTGACTGCTTTTTCAGTTAGTGTTCCTGGTAACTTGCAAGGCAGATACTGAGGCTGCAGGCACGGAACATCCACCCTACACAACAACGGTGAAGAGGTTTGGGGAAGAGGAATGTGGTGGTGTCTGAAGGACAAGGTGTCAAAGCAAGGTTGGCATCTCACAACGAAACCACAGACATGTACAGTTGCAGCATGCCACACCAACGATTGAGAAATGCTGGCATACCCACATCTTCTGGAGCTTCACTATGCCACTGCAATCAACTGTCTAGTTACTCCAAAGTTTATAATTTATGTCCATTGCTATGTGTACCTCATTCCAGTGGATGCCTGCAAGTTCCTACTAAAGATGTCTGTTGTGACTTCATTAACTATTTCAATTGTTTTCCTATTTAACACTTGATTTACAGTTAGGGCCATTCCATGCAATTTCACAAGGGATCGTAAGGTGACCATTTCAGAATTTAGTCATATCTGGTACATGGATACCTACATCTCTTGCCGGCTGGTGTGGCCGAGTGGTTCTAGTCGCTTCAGTCTGGAACCACGCGACCGTTACGGTCGAAGGTTCGAATCCTGCCTCGGGCATGGTTGTGTGTGCTGTCCTTAGGTTAGTTAGGTTTAAGTAGTTCTAAGTTCTAGGGGACTGATGACCTCAGATGTTAAGTCCCATAGTGCTCAGAGCCATTTGAACCTACATCTCTTGATAGTAAAACAGCCAAATAGCACTGTCCTAACTCTAACCATTTTTAATAAATTCAGGTTTGAAGACTCAAGGATGTGTACCCAGTCATTAGTCAGGCACCAGTTCCCTATTTTCAGAGACCTACTATTCAATACTGAGTTCATCTACAGACCTGTTTTTTTATGCATCTAGTATGTACTCCACTAAGTTGATATAAGTATAAAAAGTAGGATACATCATTCAGATCTTTTATGAAAAGTGTTGAAAACCACACTTTTTCTATGCTGTTCCTTAAATTTGTGATTTTTTAAAACATCATTAACTTTGCAGAGGGAAACAGTAGAGACCTCATCTTGTACACTGTAACTCTTTAGTCCTAGCATTTAGCACAAATAATAACGAAAAGCACTTGGCTGGTTGGTTGGTTCATTTGGAAGAGGGGACCAAACATCAAGGTCATTGGTCCCATTGGATTAGCAAAGGATGGGAGAGGAAGTCCACCATGCCCTTTCGAAAGAACCATCCCGGGATTTGTCTGAAGTGATTTAAGGAAGTTATGTTGAAAATCTTACAAAATAGACTTCACCAATATCTAGATCGAGAGCTGCCAGAAGAACAAGCTGGATTTAGGAAAGGAAGAGGAACTAGAGATCAAATTGCTAACATTCGGTGGATTATGGAAAAAGCAAGAGAATTCCAGAAAGATGTGTACCTCTGCTTTATTGACTACGCCAAAGCCTTTGACTGCGTCGATCACAACAAATTATGGAACGTACTGAAAAACATGGGTGTACCAGATCACCTAATTCATCTGATACGGAGTTTATACCTTGACCAAGAAGCCACGGTGAGAACTATGTATGGAACAACGAAATGGATAAAGATTCAGAAAGGGGTCCGGCAAGGCTGCATACTGTCACCGTACTTATTCAATCTGTATGCAGAACGTGTCATGAGGAATGTGAGGCTAGATGAAGGAGAAACAGGAATTAAAATAGCTGGAATAAATGTAAACAACCTCAGGTACGCGGATGATACGATCCTGTTGGCAGAAAGTGAAGAAGAATTGAGAACACTCTTACTGAAGGTGAAAGACGAAAGTGAAAAGGCTGGTCTTATGCTGAATGTGAAGAAAACGAAAATTATGGCAACTACACCTACCAATTCGTGGGATATAGCAGGAGAAACCAAGGAGGTAGTGACCACATTCAGTTATCTCGGTTCCCAGATCTCTGCTGACGGTGACTGCAGCCATGAAATCCGGAGACGCCTGTTGCTCGGTAGACAGGCGATGTCAAACCTTGACAAGGTTATAAGGTCCAGAGATATAACACTAGCAACAAAGATCCGTATTGTGAGGGCTATGGTCTTTCCAGTTGTGATGTATGGATGTGAGACCTGGACCATTAGAAAGGCTGAACAGCGAAGAATTGACTCCTTCGAATTGTGGTGTTGGAGGAAACTTCTTAGAGTTCCATGGACTGCAAAGAGAACCAACAGATCAATATTGGAGCAAATTAAACCAGATTTCTCCCTGGAAGGTCTAATCTTAAAACAAAAGCTGACCTACTTTGGACACACAATGCGAAGGCATGCCTCGCTGGAAAAAACATTAATGCTGGGGAAGATTGAAGGAACTAGAAGAAGAGGACGTCAGAGGATGAGATGGATCGATGGCATCACAGAAGCAATGTGTTCCAACCTGGAAGGTCTATGGGAGAAAGTGCAAGACAGGAAAAAGTGGCGTGATTTGGTTCATGTGGTCACGAAGAGTCGGAACCGACTAAACGAATAGAGAGAGAGAGCGAGAGAGAGAGAGAGAGAGAGAGAGATTTAAGGAAATCATGGGAAACCTAAATCAGGATGGCAAGAGGTGGGTTTGAACCGTCATCATCCTGAATGCGAGCCCAGTGTGCTAACCACTGTGCCATCTCACTCGGTAAAGCATTTGGCATTGCAGTTAGTCATTCTTACCTTCTCTTAAAGATGACTCCATCACAAAAAAATGTGAAATTTGACAAACTTCAAAGTCCTGTAGGGGTACACAGCCAATTGAATCTCAGCTTGAATTTTGGCTGAAATGTTTGTATAGCTAGTAGAATCCTAGGTGCAAAGAAGAATATCCTAACAAACTTTATTCATTCACATAGAATAAAATGAATTTCCAGTTATGCACACAATTCACAACCAATGCTACAGGGAACTGGTAAATGAAAACCGTGTGTATCGTCTAGAAAAAAGGTTCCTAAAATATTTGTGGTTGGGCTATAGGTCACAACTGCAAACTGGTAAGAGCTGAAAACAGTTACTATTCATTTTTCTTAATTTATATGTTGAATTTCACTGTTAAATGTCTTTCAGCATATGATAAATTCTTATTCTGTTACTGTAAATTAAAAAGATATTCTCAGTGAAACATAAGAAAGAGTGCAAGCAATAATGAGAGACATTAATAACCTTTTAATTACATACTGGTATATATTGATGTAACAATTCTACAAATAACAGTTTCATAATAAAATTCAGATATAAAGAAGGAAACTGTACTTTTAAAACACTTCTGCCTTGCACATAACTTTGTTTTCCTTGACATCTTGATCCAAAAACAAAATAAATTCACTGAAAGGTGAGCGATACAATTTTTTGACAGTACTTATTGTCAGGTTTATACAACTGCACACTGTGACTTTGTGATGATGGGACATCCAGGACATCCACCTTAGATATAACATTGGAGAAGGGGACCCAAACAGCATCATTCATACTGAACCACGAAAGGAACTGTAATTCAGCAGGAGGCATGCAGTTAAACTCAAGATCTTTAAATTCATGTTATGCATGGGAAATGTATCCTATGTACCAGTTTTTACTGAATTTGAAAGCCACACATTGTCCAACTTGCAGCTGTTCCCACAATGAACTTCCATTGCAACAGTGCTCCCATTTGCATCTGTTAGAAGTTTCTTCATTAGAAAGGTGTTAGTAGCAGTGACTAGAATGCATGGTGCAATCGTGTTCCTGCAACTGTCTTTCGCTACCTGTGCTCTAAGAAACCAAAATTCAACTTGCAGTGAACACATTCAAGTTTTACCACTTTCTCCATCTTCATGGCATTTACTATTGGTGTCACAGAGTACATGGCTCGTGTAGCAAGAAAAGTTAGAGTGCAGAGGTGTAACTGCTGCTTCAGAAAGCAGAAAAGGTTAAAAGATGTTACCTGAAATTGTGGAACAAGATGTACTGATATTTTACAAAAAATATAATTTCTCAAGATTTTTTACAAGGAAGGATATATTACGTTTCTGTCATGGTAAATAAAATGATTATTTTATTTAATCTGAAAGAGATGTGCACAAAATACTCCACAAAATACAGGTTGTTCACATGTCCATTGTTTCTTCACAAGAGATCAAACCATATGAAGGTTTCTTGGAACACAGGTACTGTACAATGAGGACAGTTCCACGAACATGACTGCACCATGTATACCTAGTTACTGCTACTTACACCTTTCTAATGAAGAAGACACTTCCAACAGATGTAAATGCAAGCATTGTTGCTATGGAAGCTCATGAAAATGCTCTGTGGGAACAGCTGAAAGTCAGACAATACGAGGCTTTCAAATACAATGAAAACTGGTACATAGGACACATTTCCCATGCATCACATGAATTTAAAGATGTTGAGATTAATTGCATGCCTCCTGCTGAATCACGATTCCTTTCACGGTTCAGTACGAATGATGCTGTTTGGTTCCCCTTCTCCAAAGTTACATGTTAAGGTGGATGTCCCATCATTACAAAGTCACAGTGCGTAGTTGTATAAACTTGACAATAAGTACTGTGAAAAAATTGCATCTCTCACCTTTCAGTGAACTTATTTTGTTTTTGGATGAAGATGTCAAGCAAAAACAAAGTTATATGCAAAGCAAAAGAGTTTTAAATGACGATCTCCTTCTTTATATTTGAACTTTATTATGAAACTGTTCTTTGTAGAATTTTTACACACACATACACACACACATATATTTCAGGAACCTTTTTTCAAGGGATACACATGGTTTTTATTTACCAATTCCCTGCAGTGTTGAACGTGGATTGCATGTGTAAGTAGCATTTTCATTTTATTCTGTGTCAATGAATAAAGTCTGTTATGATATACGTCTTTGCACTTGGGATTGCTACTAGCTATATAAAAATTCCAGCAAAAAATCAAGCTGAGATTCAATTGTCTACATAGCCACCCCCCCCCCCCCAAGGACTTGTTGCCAAGTTTGACTGACATTGTTTTGTGATGGAGTCATCTTTAAGAGAAAGTATGAACTACTAATTGCAATGCCTAATGCTTTTCATTATTATTTATATTTAATATTAGGACTACAGAGTTACAGCACACAAGATGTGGTCTCTACAATTTCCCTGTGCAATGTTATGATTAAAAAAAAAAAAAAAAATTTAAAGCACAGCACTGAAAAAGTACGTTTTTCAACATTTTTCACAAAAAATCTGAATGATGTATTCTACTCTTCATACCTATTTCAGCTTAGTGGCCTATATACTAATTCCACAAAAAAACTGAGGTCTGTAGGTCAACTCATTATTGAGTAGTAGGTCTCTGAAAGTACAGAAATTGGTGTCTGACTAATGACTAGGTACACACCCGAGTCTTCAAACCCGAATTTTTCAAAAATGGTTATCTTTAGGAGAGCGCTATTGGACAGTTTTACTACTAAGAAATGCAGGTATCTATGTACCAAATAAGAATAAATTCTTAAATGGTCACCTTAGGCTCCACCAAAATATCTGTGATTTTACATGGAATGATCCGTTATCATGCTGTTTACTATGGCTGATTGACAATCATGCTCCAATAACCCATTTAACATTGGATGAACACTAACTTTGCTGACCATGCCTTCACATAAAAATATACTCATCTATTTAAGTACTTCTTTCTTGCACAATTCTGGTGGGAAAGTTTACAACTGAGGTTAGACCGTAAGTGTTAAGTAAAATTTCTACTTCATATTTTTTCTCTCCCTCAATCAGAAAATTAATATTCAAATCACCATAAATTATTGTTTACTTCCTTTTATTAGACAGGTGATATAATATTACTCCAAATTTTGCTATGAACTTATGCAGGTTTATCACTGAGGATCACTAACTTCTCCTTCTGAAATTAAGAAATTATGTATTATCTCAAAAATTAAAACTTAACTGGATTTGATTGTTTTTCCAATAGAGTACTAAAGATTTGTTCCCGTATAACAATCTTGGTCTTATCTGAAACATTTACTGCATCACTTCTCAAGGCATTTTTCCAGGGAGACTGAAATATGCTGTTGTCAATCCCCTCGTTAAGAAAGGTGATAGGAGATGTGTCAATAACTGCAAACCTGTTTCACTGCTGACACCATTTTCCAAAATTTTTGAGAAGGTGGTTTATTCTAGAATAGTATCTCACCTAAATTACAATGATATCCTCAGTGAAACACAGTATGGATTTCAATAGAGTTGCTGTACTGAGAAAGCTGTTTACTGCACTAATCTTAATTTCAGAATGAGAAGTTGGTGATATATTCATATGATTTAATTTTATGAGAGTTACTTTTTCAACATACTGCTATTATTTTTCTGTTGAACTCTTTGCCCCTATACTTTCTACTATATTTACGGAATGATTATTAAATATATTGCTCCCTACAACTTATCATTTATAGCCCTTTCATTCAGATCAATAACGATAATATAATGGCTACGAAGTCTTTTGCGACGTATTTCTTGAATAAAAATCTCTCGGTGTACATGCCGCGTCAATTCTGGATAAAACTCCAAGCTTTCGACCACTACCTCCATGGTCGTCGTCAGGGCTAAAACTGACTGTCGTGAACTAGCGAGGTTCCCACTTTTATATGCCAAGGACGGCTTCTGATTGGCTGGAATACGTCATAGCAACAGCGATATGGCGCGTAGTGAAGTGGTGCCCTCTACTTCCATAGATGTAGTTTCTATCCTGCGTTGCTTGCAGCGCCATCCCTTGAATCAGGAGGTAAAGTGCGGGAAGTTTTTCTCTGCGATTTTTCTTTATCCAGTGCACTCTTCCAAGTGTTACTAAGTGCATAGCCGTTGTCTCTGTTAAAGTTGTTATTGCTGAGTCTAATTTCGACTGCTTCCCGGATCACAGAGTCCCAGTAATTCGATGCGTGGGCTATTACTCTGGTTTCTTCTGGCATATAAAAGTGGGAACCTCGCTAGTTCACGACAGTCAGTTTTAACCCTGACGACGACCATGGAGGTAGTGGTCGAAAGCTTGGAGTTTTATCCAGAATTGACGCGGCATGTACACCGAGAGATTTTTATTCACGATAATATCATGTTATGTGGCCTGGTTGTCCTGTCTTTTGTTTCACTGCACTCCATACGTTCCTTAAGTATTTTGTCGGAATTACTAATTTCTGACATTATGTGCAAGTTCCTTAATTTTTTATAACTTTTTTTAGTAATTTTGAGAAGCAGTTTTTGTTGTGTGTAACTACTGCAGCATCTCTAGTTGTTCTTGCCAATAGATAAGATTTCCCTCTTCCTTTCACAAGATTCTTTAATCCCTCTAGTGAACCAGGGATTTTTACATGGCTGTTTGGTGTCATATCCGATTAGCTTATGTGAAAAGCTGTTTTCAAATAATGGTATGAATTTATCATGGAATAGATTAAATTTTACGTTAGCATTTGGTTCATTGTGATTTCAACTCAGGTAATGTTTTGTAAAGTAAAAACACATGTCCTGGATCCATTAATTACGCTAACTGATATGCACAGCATACCATAGCAATAAAGCTAAATGATGAGGTTGTGAGTCATAATTCACAAGTTGCAAGTATTTTTAACAACCACTTTCTGAATGTAGCAGCAAAAATAGGGTTAAAGGGTTCAGTTAAAAAAAAAAAAAAGGTTAAAAATGTCATTCTCCAGGACTTTAGGCCTTTAGAAATAGCACCAAAATCCCCCACTGAAATTAAGGGAATTATAAATATACTGAAAAACAAGATCTCATGTGGTGTTGATGGAGTTTCTAATAGAATCTTGAAGTGTTGTTCTAATTTAATAAGTAGAATTCTTAGTGATATAATTTTGAAGTGTTGTTCTGATTTAATAAGTGGAGTCCTTAGTGATATATGTAATACTTTGCTGGCACAGGGAATTTTTCCAGACAGATTTGAATATGCAATTGTCAAACCTCTTCATAAGAAAGGGGACAAGAGTGACTTGAATAATCATAGACCAATCTCATTGCTGACTTCATTTTCTAAAATATTTGAAAAAGTTATGTATTCAAGGGTAGTCTCACATTTAAGTGAAAATAATTTACTCAGCATGTCATAGCTTGGATTCTGAAAGGGTTACTCGACTGAGAATGCTATCTACACATTTACCCATCAAATAGTACAAGCCCTAAATAACAAATTATCGCCAGTTGGTATTTTTTGTGATCTTTCCAAGGCATTTGACTGTGTGGATCATGTCACACGCATTTGACTGTGTGTATCATGTCACATTCTTAGAAAAACTTAGGTTTTATTGAACTGAAGGCTATACACACAGCTGGTTTGAATCATACTTAACGAACAGAAAGCAAAAGGTTGTGCTGACTAACACAAATAATGTTGGGAGGTTGGTAAATTCTAGTGAATGGAGAGTTATCACAAAGGGAGTCCCATAGGGTTCAATTTTGGATCATCTGCTGTTCCTTATTCATGTGAATGACCTCTCACTTAACATTCACCAAGCAGAACTACTACTTTTTTGCAGATGACACAAGTGTTATAATAAATTCCATTACAGAAAAAGCAGCTGAAGATATTGTTAAAAATGTCTTTCAAAGAATTATTAAGTGGTTCTCAGAAAATGGACTCTCCCTTAATTTTGAAAAAACTCACTATATGCAGTTCTGTACACCGAACAGAGTCATACCGACAATTGATGAAGCATATGAACAGGGCTCAGTCAACAGGGGAGATTTCTCCAAATTTTTGGGTGTCCGCTCAGTAATGTCTTATGGACTAGTTTTCTGGGATAACTCACCACTTAGACATAAAGTATTGATTGCACAAAAGAGAGCAGTGAGAATAATTAGTGGTGTTCACCCAAGGACGTCATGTAGGCACCTATTCAATGAGTTAGGTATTTTAACTGCACCATCAGAGTACATATATTCGCTAATGAAATTCATTACAAATAATCTACCTCAATTTGTGAAGAACAGTGATGTTCATACGTACAACACTAGAGGGAAAAATGACCTTTCCTATCCGTTATTGAAGCTGTCAGTAGCTCAAAAAGGAGTACATTATTCAGCAACAAAAATCTTTAATCATTTGATTGCACACGAAACACTCATCCAACCCAGTCTAGAATATTGTTCAAGTGTGTGGGACCCATACCACAGGGGACATTAATGTGATACAAAGAATGCTTGTATGTGTGGTCACAGGTTCATCTGAACCACGGGAGAGTGTTACAAATATGCTGAAAGAACTGAGTTGGCAGATGCTTGAAGATAGATGGAAACAACCACGTGAAAATGTACTTAGAAACTTTCTAGAACCAACTTTAAGTAAAGAATCTAGGAAAATACTAGAAACCCCTATGTGTCTCTTCCATTGGGATTTCGAAGACAAGGCTGCACTAGTCCCAGTGCACACAGAGATCTTTGAGCAATCATTCTTCTGGCACTCCATACGTGAATGGAATGGGAAAAGATCTAGTAACTAGAGTAATGGGACATGCCCTTTGTCATGCACTTCACAGTGGTTTGTAGAGTATAGATGTAGATGAATTTAAAAGGAATGAAGGAAAGTGTATGCCCAACTAATGATCTTTGCAACAACTAGTCACAGACCTGAAGCTAATAAAAGCAAGTGTAACACTACGATGAGCAAAATGACCTCAGTCAGCATAAACTATTGCTACTACTATGTTCACAATAAACAAAAGCAACATTGATGCTGGTGTTTGTTGTGGTGGTGGTAGCAACAGTAGTATTAGTAGCAACTGTTGTTGCTGTTACTGTAGCAGCATATAACAAGTTAATAAAGTTTTATTTTAACTAAAATTACAGTTTAGTTATATCTGGAAAACTAGGTAGTAAGCTGTCGTATCAGTTAAACATATTCTTTTGCCATAAAATGACACTGATCAATTCCTGCTGCAGAACAGAACATATGGTCCTCTACAGCCAAACTGTTGTATCACAGTTTCATTATTGTACTACGGAGATAAACCAAAATGCAAAAATTGAAAAGAGTATGCAACACAGGTCTATGTGGTAGCAATGCAGGCTGCTGACTGTACAAACTAATTTTGAATGTATTTTATAAATTTTGCTGCACAAATGCTGGTCATGGAGGCAATGAGATCATACAGTAACATATGAAATAAAATTACTAATAGAATTACCGAAAACACACAAATGTGAAGACGCTGAAGGAAGCAAATGGTCACAAAAAAAAAAAAAAAAAAAATTGAAAAGACGGTCAAAGTTTGATAAATTGAGCGCATCCTGATGATAAAAACTGGTGCACTTCCCTATTCTGCAAAGCAAATCCAGCACCTTTAAGTATTTAATCTATTAACACTCGGGCATTAAAACGATATCACGACAACGTTATACGTATTGGCTGTTAGTGGGTCACCTCCAACAACAATTAATATTTTTCAGTGCACCCTAATGTAAGTCCTTTTGTATTTCAATGTGGTATTCGGACATCATACATGGCTAGAGACAGGGCCAGTGGAGTACAGCACAGCACATCTGACAACAAATGATTCTTTTGGAGCTAGTGTTTAAGCAGCAAGTTGACGAAACAAAAATCAAACCAATAGTTTCTGCTTCATGTTTACAATTGATCGCTTAATATAAACAAGGGCAAAATAGACTTCATTCTTCGAGAATAAAGTAACCATGTATAAAATAACGTGAAAGATGTTATACTCACATCGTAATGTATGAAATGATGCCGAATTTTTACTTGTAAAACTCTGACCCAGTTTTAGCTCCATCACCCCAGAGCCCACACCCAACTGATCTGCCATCGTTCTGCTGGCGCTGCCGACATGTTTTGGGACAGACTTTCGCATAAGAGTTACTAGGTTGCCGAAAGGCAAATTTATATCTCAATTATATATTTGGTTGCAGATTCACAACCTCTTCATATTTCCTGGGTAACGCTCAAGCATTCTACTTTCCTTGTAATCTGCATACACGCCCACATTCTGGTGAATATGTTTACATGTACACAAGACGGTCAACGTTCGTCAATAAATCTGCACACAACAATCAATACCGAGACCAGACACTTGCTTCTCCAACCACAACAGCTGTCAGCAGTCACAGTAGAGATATCGATCATAATCGAATATATCGATGGTACATATTGTTGCGGGTTTTCAAAATTTTAACTATCGATGTTTGATCCGGTCGATGCGCAAACTATGTGACGCAATGGAGTCGACTATTTACAGGTCTACTGTTGTTCTCGCCTCTAGTATAGATCGATTCACGCTGCACATCAACCTGATTACCGTACAACTTAAAGGCCCGTCCACACGTTACGATCTGTCTGCGCACATCACATCTGCGCAGACAGATCGTTGCGTGTGGACAGAAGATTTGCACCAACCTGAGGTGTGTACAAACCTGGAAGTTGGAGATGGAGGTTTGAGCGAAACCTCTCAAATCTGTGGGTTCAAACCACATCTGCGCAGACAAGTTGGAGCGTGTGGACAGGAGATCGCCGCAAATCTGGCGCGAAACAGCTGTTTGCTCATCTAGTGTTTGTATTTGTGCGCACCGGGCATTAAATTGGCTGATACTCGTCAGTGTTCTCGAGAGTTTGTAAGTGAATTCATTGAAATATGTAGAAACCACCCATGTACCCATGTTTGTGGAAGATTAAAAGTAAAGAATATAGTGACCGAGACAAAAAGACTGCAGCATACAATGCTCTAATTGAGTTATCCAAAGTTCAGAAATCTAGATCTGGTGTAGGAGTAGATCAAGTATACCAGCCAATGTTATGGTATTTTGATCTGCTTGGCTTTCTTAGTGATCAAGAAACACCAAGACCAAGCAGGAGTACAATTGAAGATGAAATTGGAGTGTCAATGTTACCGCCAGCCGTTCATGAGGAGAAATTGCCCTTCCCATACAATTATTTTTCTCATAATATGAAGGGTTACGAGCTTTAAGAGATAATTATAAGTTTCGACATCCATCCGCAAATAATTTCGCCAGTCGTTAGGTTCGTCCTGCAACTCTCTCAGTAAATTTACGTGAGAAAACTGCTTTCGCTTTAGCAGCCACTGTCTACACCATTTTGCCCGCTTTCTCTGTTTCCTGCGGTTGGTCTGAATGTTTTTTGCAACACAAGTTGCGAACACAGACCACAACAGAACTTCCTCCATTTCTATATTTCAAAATAACTGAATTAAATGTTTGACGTTTACGGGGAGCGTAGTCGCTTGCCACTGATATTTCTTTTCTACACCGACAGATGGCGGGCGAGTAGTAGATTGGGGTTTGTGTCGTGAACACACCACATTTGCAGCGATCTTTTGCATGTACAGACATCTGCACAGATGTCTGCGCAGACAGATCGTTGCGTGTGGACCGGGCTTAAGATAGATGATCATATGGACTAATCCGTCAGCGGACCCGAATGGAACGCAAGGTAAAGATCTAGTTGGGAACATGCTCACGTTTAAAGAAAAACTCAGGCAGTTACTTTGAGATGGATCTTATTGTGGTACAGATGAATTTATTAGCCAAAATGCATAATATCTCCTTAGTGTGTTTAAATCTATTTTTGTAACCTACATGGCAGAATATCATTCTGTGTTTATTTACTGCGTAACTTAAATCCAAATTATTAACATCCCATGTGACGATATGACCAAGCCACAAAAGGATTTTAAACATCTCCAGCCATATAATGGTGTAAATATATTGCAAATAACGTCAAACAAAAGTTATGACGAATATACTACTCCTACAAATTTCACTCGAGGAAAACGCAGCGAAAATGTGTTCCAAGTGCCGTTAAAAGCCATTTTAATGGCCTAGAGATAGAAACAAGTGCTGAAGAAACTTTTGCAAACGAAATCACAAACAAAAGTGCATCTACAAAATGGCGAGAAGGATATGAAAGAAATCGTTCCATGTACACATACATCCTGATAGTCGTGCACATGGACTAGCGAAACTTTTACGTTAACATCATGGTGTAAATGCTTGTAGTTATGTGACACGAGGACCACCTACATTCGAAATCGCAGGAAACATAAAAGCTGGGACTTCATCAAATGGAAACGTGGCGGCGCCAACGATGTTCACCGGAATGATTCATCTACTGCTGTCCAAAACTTGACTCTAATAAGAGCAACCAACCTGACCCCCATTGAACCATAGACCTTACCGTCAGAGGGATGCCGTGCGTGCCTCAGCGATACAAATAGCCGTGCCGTACGTGCAACCACAATAGAGGGGTATCTATTGAGAGGCCAGACAAACACGTGGTTCCTGAAGAGAGGCGGCAGCCTTCTCAGTAGTTACAGGGGCAACAGTCTGGATGACTGACTGATCTGGCCTTGTAAAATCAACTAGAACGGCCTCACTGTTCTGGTATACCAGTGGCTGAAATCAACGTGAATCTACAGCCTTAATTTTTCCTGAGGGCACGCAGCTCTATTGTATGCTTAAGTTATGATGGCGTCCGCTTGGGCAAACAATTCAGCAAGTGAAATAGTCCGCCATCTGGATCTCTGGGTGGGTACAGATAAGTTAGAAAATTTAAAGGGGGAAATGGATACATTGAAGTTAGATATATTGGGAATTAGTGAAGTTCAGTGGCAGGAGGAACAGGACTTATTGTCATGTGAACAAAGGGTTGTAAATACAAATACAAAAAGTGGTAATGCAGGAGTGGGTGTAATAATGAGTAAGAAAAAAAGATTGCTGGTAAGCTACAATGGCCAGCATAGTGAACACATTATTTTAGCCACGATAGACACAAAGCCCACGCCTACAACAGTAGCATAGTTTACATGCCAACTAGCTCCACAGACAAAGAAAAAATTGAAGAAATGTGTGGTGAGATAAAAGAAATTACTTAGAAAGTTAAAGGAGGCTAAAATTTAATTGTAATGGGGGACTGGAATGAGATAGTAGGAAAAGGAAGAGAAGGAAAAATACTAGGTGAATGTGGACTCAGAAAAGAAGGTTGTATACATGGAAGAGACCTGGAGACACTGGAAGGTTTCAGATTGATTATATAATGGCAAGACAGAGATTTCAGAACCTGATTTTTAATTGTAAGACATTTCCAGGGGCAGATGTGGTCTCTGATCACAATGTGTTGGTTATGAACTGTACATTAAAACTGTAGAAATTGGTAAAAGGTAGGAAATTAAGAAGATGGGACCTAGATAAGCTGAAAGAACCAGAGGAAGCGTTAGGGAACAGTTGACTAGAGTAGGTGAAAGGAATACAGTAGAAGGTGAATGGGTACCTTTAAAAGAGGAAATAGTGAATGCATCAGAGGATCAAATAAGTAAAAAGCAATGCCTAGTAGAAATCCTTGGATAACACAAGAGATACTGAATTTCATTGATGAAAGGAGGAAACAAAAATGCAGTAAATGAAGCAGGAGAAAGGAAATACAAACTTTTAAAAAAATCAGACTGACAAAAAGTGCAAAATGTCTTGGCAAGAAATATATAGAGGACAAATATGAGGATTTAGAAGCATATTTCACCACAGAGAGATAGATGCTGCCTGCAGGAAAATTGAAGACGTCTTTGAAGAAAACTGAAGCACCTGTACAAATATCAAGAGCACAGACAAAAAATCAGTCCTAAGCAAAGAACGAAAACGTGAAGAATGAAAAAGCTCGTAGAATCCGACCTCAGGGAAGATCAATTTGGATTCCAGAGAAATGATGGACCATGCGAGACAATACTGACCCTACGACTTGTCCTAGAAGATAGGTTAAGAAAAGGAAAATCTACATGTATAACATTTTTTGACTTAGAGAAAACTTTTGACAATTTTGTCAGGAAGATACTCTTTGAAATTCTGAAGGTAGCGTGGATAAAATACAGGGAGCAAAAGGCTGTTTACAACTTGTACAGAAACCAGACAGTTGTTATAATAGGCAAGGGGCAAGCAGTGGTTGAGAAGGGAGTGAGACATGATTGTAGCCTATCCCCGATGTTATTTAATTTGTATGCTGAGCAAGCAGTAAAGGAAGCCAAAGAAAACTTTGTAGTAGGAATTAAAGTTCAGGGAAAAGAAATAAAAACTTTGAGCTTTGTGAATGACATTTTAATTTGTCAGAGACAGCAAAGAACTTGTAAGAGCAGTTTAACGGAGTGGACAGAGTCTTGAAAGGAGGATATGAGACAAACATCGACAAAAGCAAAAAAAAAAAAGGCTAATGGAATGTAGCCATATTAAATCAGGTAATGCTGAGGTAATGAGATTAGGGAACAAGAGAGTTAAAGCAGTAGACGAGCTTCGTTATTTGGGCAATAAAATAACTAATGATTGCTGAAGGAGAGAGGATATATAATGTAGACAGGCAATAGCAAGAAAAGGGTTTCTGAATAAAAGGAACTTGTAAACATTGAGTACATATTGATTTGTCAGGAAGTCTTTTCTCAAAGTATTTGCATGGAGTGTAGATGTGTATGGAAGTGAAACATGGACGATAAACAGTTTAGACAAGAAGAGGATAGAAGCTTTCAAAATATGCTGTTACAGAAGAATGTTGAAGATTAAATGGGTAGATGATGTAACTAATGAAGAGATGTTGAATAGAATTGGGGAGACAAGAAATTTGTGGCACAACTTGACCAAAAGAAGAGATCGGTTGATAGGTCATGGTTTGAGACATCAAAAGCTCACCAATTTAGTACTGGAGGGAAGTGTGGGGGTAAAAATCCTAGAGGAAGACCAAGAGATGAATACAGTAAGCAGACACATAACAGTGTAGGATGCAGTAGAACAAAATAATCGTCATCATTGCAGTTCTACATAGATTCGACCTTACAACTGACTTGTGTAATTTAACAAATTATTAAGACCAACAAACAGTTTGAGGAGATCTGCAATATGTATCAAAACACTCAGTTTTTACTTGTTCACCATCTTCAGATAGTCAGTTTCATAAGGCATGGATTACACCTAAATGGAAAGAGCGAGAGATTTCTCAGGTGCAAAACTCTGGAAATGTTGATTGCATCTAGCAGGGGATGAACTGTTGAGTCTAAAATATCAGAGGCAACCGTAGCACGCCAACCAAAAACAAAAGCACAACAGCTATCAAAAAATGCAGCAGCAGCAGAATCACTACAACCTACTTTAGCTGAACCATCACTAGTGGCAGCGAAACCAGCATCAACTGAAGTAAAACCATTGGCATCAAAAGCAGCTGCAACAACAATAGAAGAAACATGATCAATTCAAGAAACAACAGAAATTCAACTACAATATGTGACAGCAGCAGAGCCACTGTCACCAGTGATTGCAGTATTATCATCCCCAGAATCAGAATCATTATTATCAGAAACACAGTCAACAAAGGAAAAGTCCACAGCGACATCAGAAGAAACAATGTCAACAACGCGAAAATCCAACATCAACAGCAGAAGCCATAGGAAACACTCGTCCCTTGTCAAGAGAAGAATTTCACCACCATGCCATCTGAAGGATTTTGTAGTACAAACTGGTAAGAAAAAACACTGAGTTAATAAATCTACAAGAAATTGTGCTTACACAAATAAAAAGTGGCAGAAGTTTTTAATGCTTTGGAATATAAATGGTTTGATAACATATATCAACAAAATTGAAGAACTGCAAACTATGCACAAGAACAGCAAAAATATTAAAGTTATCTGCTTAAATGAACACTCGTTCACTAGTGACTCTATAAAAATTTTAAATAAACTGGAACACTTAAATTTAGCAAGCAGCTTTTGCAGAAATGAGCGATCCCATGGAGGCTTGTGCATACTTCTCGATACATGCTTAAGATATGAAATAATGAGAGATTTTAATTAATTAAATGAGCAGTGCTCTTTTGAAAGCTGTTGTGTTGAAAGAAAAGAGATCAACACAATAGTCATATGAATTTACAGAATTCGAGGAAGTACAATAGCTAAAACTCCAGTCTCTTCTCAATAAACTTAAGAAGCAAGGAAAGAAAAATATCACCATAGCAGCTGATTTTAATGTAAATGTGATAAGTCATGACAACAGCTGAAACAAGTTTATTGATTTAATTCAGAACTAGGGTTTCAAACTAAATTTTTGAGACTTCACTAGAGAAAATGCTTATTCTGCTACTTGTATAGACAATATCTTAACAAATTACATTTTCGACAGTCAGAACAAGTTCTGTGTAGACTTAGGAATTTCTGACCATTCTGCCTTGTTTATTCAGCTGGCAAGAATAAATAAAGTGAGAAAGGTTTTATGGAAAGAATCTTTTGTAAAAATAACTTGAACCTGTTCTGTGACAAGACAGATGGCCTATAAATAATAGTGTGTTAAGTACTGAGAACTTTGATAAATTTCTAAGAAGGTTTCTATAGGTACTCAGTGAGTCAATTTCACCTAGGATCTGGCACCAAGAACCTAAAAATAAATTAAACTGGACTACTCAAGGTTTAAAAATATCTACTGCGAGAAAATGAGCACTACGTAAAGAGCTGAAACACAATAAAAACCCTGAGTTTCTTATCAATGCAAGACGTTACAAAGTTGTGTATAAAAGTGTTGTTAAAACTGCCAAAATAATTTCAAATGATAAGTTCAGTTTAGGCCATAAAAATAAGTTTAAGATAGTTTGGTCTGTCATTAAACCCAAGTTAGGTACAACAGTTAACTACCAGGAAATTTCAAAAATTAAACAAAAGATAAAGACTATTTTGAACCATGTTCAAATATCTCAGTTTAATAAATTTATCATCCATGTAGCAAAATCTAATGTAGACGTGATTACTTGTCAAAACAGTGAACATTTCTTTGTCATGAACCAGAACAGTAACCCCTTGTGGCATTAGAAAAGTCTCAACTGAAGTTATAAAAAACAAAAGTGCTTTAGAGTGGATCAGACATCAACCAAAGTAATTAAATTTGTGGGTGATAAAATAGTACACCCTCCAGTCATTTGAGCTAGCCAACTTCTCTGATCTTCTTAAGTATGCATACGTAAACACACTACACAAGAAAGGATCAAGGGAAGATATGGGAAATTACCATCATATCTCTGTTCTCCCAATGTTATCCAAAGCATTTGAAACAATAGCTGCAGTCCATATACCAAATTATATCATGAAACATAATGGTATTCTCAAAGACCAATAGCAGCTCCAAATTGGGAAATGCACCACGAATGCAATTAAAGAATTCATTGAAATAATCATTTCATCACTGGATAAATGCAATAAAGTGGCAGGTATCTTATTTGCCCTTACAAAGGCATTCGATTCAGTGAATCACTCCATGCTGCTTCATGTACTACATAGGTACAACATCAGACAAAACTCTCTGCAGTGGCTCAGATCTTATCTGACAAACAGTAAGAAAAGGGTAATCATAACATCTAATACCATAAATTATGCATCTCATTGGAATATAATTTCACAAGGAGTCCCTCAAGGCTCAATCTCAGGACCAATCTTGTTTGTCTTTTATACAAATGATTTATCTCTCAATATCGATGCCCAGCCAGACACATTTGCAGATGATACTTCAGTTCTTACTGGAAAAGAAAATGTGAGGAAAACTCCAGAACGTGTAATAAACACAATATACAACCTAGATACATGGTTTCAACTATTTGGTTCAAATGTTCAAATGTGTGTGAAATCTTGTGGGACTTAACTGCTAAGGTCATCAGTCCCTAAGCTTACACACTACTTAACCTAGATTATCCTAAGGACAGACACACACACACCCATGCCCGAGGGAGGACTCGAACCTCCACCGGGACCAGCTGCACAGTCCATTGACTGCAGTGTCTTAGACCGCTTGGCTAATTCCGCGCGGCTTCAACGATTTAGTCTTAAAATTAATATTTCCAAAACCCAGTTTACTCAATTTAAAACTAAATAATCAAAAATCAGTGACAACATTATTGTACACAGAAATCAAGTTATGGAAGTAGCTCAGTCCATCATATACTTGGGACTAAATGTGGACAGAAAGGTTAGCTGGCAAGCACACACAGGTTATTTAGTTACTAAATTAAAGATCTGTTTAGACAGTAATCCTGAGCTAACTGTATAAGACCTTTCAAACATATGTAAAACACAAGTGAAAGAAAATTTCATACTTCCAATGCATCACTTAAAATTCTACCAATGGGTACCTCAGCACATGGAAATGATAGTCTACAATAAACTCAAGAGTGGAGATGCACTGAGAATGGAGACAGGTTCACTGAAGCGAAAACTGCATGACCTCCTGGTGGAAAAAGGCTGCTACTCTGGTGAGGAATTTATGAATGATGATATGATCATTTTAACAGTGTCACTATCTAATACCATATGTTGTGTATACTATTAAATATATAAACTAATGTCTGGAAAATTTAGACTCTATGTGCTGGTACATCATGGGAAAAACAATTGATTAGTATTATTGTGTTCAACATAAACCTATGCTAGTAAAAGTAGTGTTATAGAATTATGTAACTATGTATATCATAAGGTCAACATTGATATGTCTCTTGTGGAATAACATCAGATGTTCTATAAAACATATCTTATCAGATGAATAAAATACAGATACAAATGTACATGAGTACGTTTCTGTTGAAGTAATGTATTGTAGCATGTATGTTGAATTATTTTTAAGAGTATGTTATTCCTGTCATATTATTCACATCATTCCTATCATAAGTTCAATGTATGGTACCAAACAATAATCCTCAGAAAGAATGACTCGATCTGTATCCAGTTATCTGTTCACATATGGATCCATGGAAGTCAGAATTAATGAATAAAAAGTGAAGTCATGATCATGTGAGATGGAATGCCACTGCACAAAGCTCATCCCAGTACTGTGCAGGGAAAGTAAGGCCACAAGACACTATACACCATACAGAAAGTCGGCATATAGTATTAGAATTAAGGAACTAGCATTGAAAATTGTACTTTTGACATTATTCAAGGGTGAAAGAATACTGTAGTAATACGGCGCCTGGACATTTCAAAAGATCAACTTTCGTTTGCTGGAGGAAATATAGGATACAGGTACATAAAACAGTATGTAGAAGGTGTGGTGTCACCGCCAGACACCACACTTGCTAGGTGGTAGCTTTAAATCGGCCGCGGTCCATTAGTACATGTCGGACCCGCATGTCGCCACTGTCAGTGATCGCAGACCGAGCGCCACCACACGGCAGGTCTCGAGAGGCTTACTAGCAGTCGCCCCAGTTGTACAGCCGACATTGCTAGGAAAGGTTCACTGAGAATTACGCTCTCATTTGCCGAGACGATAGTTAGCATAGCCTTCAGCTAAGTCAATTGCTACGACCTATCAAGGCGCCATTTATCCTTTGCTATGTATCTAATGAAGCATGTACAGTAACAAGACCAATGTTCACCAATTGTGGATTAAAGTTAAGTATTCCAGCAGCTACGTACTTTTCTTTATAGCATTCATTAAGTATCCTGTTTCAGACCTCACGCCATCCTGGGTGAGCTTATAGCGTGCATTTCGGCTTCCTCAAACAACACGGTGTTGGCACTTCTGCCGACACATCATATTGGCGACGTGGCTTAAAAGAGGATTTCGCGTTCGTATTGCTCTAATTTACTTGTGTCATGGCTTCGCCACAATCTCCAGATGTACTGTCCGAATTTTATCGCTTGCAGAATCAGCAGACGCAGGCGTTATTGGATGCCCTTGGACAGCTCGTCCAGGGTCAACGTGCGATGCAAAACGATGCGGCAGCCGCCGCTCCACCGCTACCGCACCCACAACATGCAGTTGCACCACCGTTTTGCAACTTCGATGCGGCGATGGAAACCTGGACGGAGTGGTCACGCCAATTTGGATTTCATCTCGCCGCCTACAGACTTCAAGGTAACGAGCGGCACCCTCATTTATTGGCGTGTGTAGGGGTGCAAACGTACCGTGTGATAGTGAAATTATTTCCCCGACGCGACGTAGCAACTCTGTCCTACGAAGAAATTTTGTCTGCTTTAGATGCCTATTTCAAAGAAACGGTCAATGTAGTTGCAAAAAGGTATACGTTCTTTCGTACAAAACGTATGGCCGGTCAGACTAATAGGGAGTGGGTTGCAACTTTGCAAGGCCTTACTAGGGATTGTGCTTTTGAGTGTGAATGTGGACTCCCTTATTCAGATACTATGGTACGTGATGCAATTGCACAGAACGTTTCTGATGTTCGTATACGGGAGCAAATTTTGAAACTAGTCAATCCCTTCCTTCAACAAGTGATGGACATATTGGATAGGCAAGACACACTTGACTTTGATCAGGAATCATTTGAAACTTCGCCAGCTGTGTGTCACATTAACCGGCCCGCCGGGCGAGCTGCACGGAACTGTAAACAGCCCTCGCGCACGTCCGCGCAGCCCCGTGTCCCGCGCCAGCATGCAACTGCAGTACTAAAGTCATGCCCGCGGTGTGCAACTGGACATTCGCGTGACAATTGCCCGTCACGCCAAGCTGTTTGCTTTTTCTGTAATAAGAAAGGACATGTTCAAAGTGTTTGCCAGAAAAAGCTCCGAAAGGACACTCACAACCGTTCCAGGCCCTTTGCTTCGCGCCGGAATCGAACCAAGAATACTCAGGTTCGTGAACCTTCGCCCGTGGACATTCATGTCGTTAATTCCACTCCGCCCAGTGCCACTCCTTCTAACAGTGACTGTGTTCGTGCCACAAATAGTGTGCGTCGACATCGACGGAAATCACGTCAAGTCGCAAGTGATTCTGTACCAGTGTCTGTTCACGTTGCACAAAACAGTCACTCTTGTCATCGGCAGGACAATAAACTTTTTGTAGACTTAGACATTAATGACAACGTGATCCCATTCCAGCTCGATACCGGAGCTGCAGTTTCCCTAACCAATAAAGACACGTACAAACAACTGGGCAACCCTCCGTTGCGTGCCGCAAATGTTACGTTAAATAGTTATTCAGGTCAGAATATCCCTGTGTTAGGACAGTGCAGCCTTCTTGCAACATACAAGGGACAAACAAAACTTGTGTCTTTTTACGTCCTTCCTTCTTCTTCTGCTGTGAACTTGTTTGGTTTAGATTTATTTCAGTTGTTTAACTTGTATATAGTCAATCAGGTCCTATCAGTGAACCAGACTGTGCCTTCAGCCAGTGTTTCTAGCGTATGTGAAGAATTTGCAGACATTTTGCACCGGGCATTGGTTGCGCTAAGAACTATAAAGCACATTTGGAACTGAAAGTAAACGCGCAACCGAAATTTTTCAGAGCGCGCAATGTTCCCCACGCATTGCGTGATGAGGTTGCAAGAACATTACACGATTTAGAATCACAAGGTGTAATTGAACGTGTGCAGGCTTCTCTCTCTCCCTTAGTAATTTTGCCAAAACCTTCTGGAAAATTGATACTTTGTGTGGACTTCAAGGCAACAGTGAATCCACAACTAGTGATTGCCACTTTTCCTTTACCCCGCCCGGAAGATCTTTTTGACATACTGTGCCCGGGTAAATATTTTTCTAAGTTGGACCTAGCAGATGCGTACTTTCAAATACCGGTGGACGAAGAATCCCAGCGCGTATTGGTGGTTAACACGCATCTTGGTTTGTACAGATTCAACAGACTGCCAATTGGGTGTGCATCCGCCCCTGCATTGTTTCAACAATATCTGCAAACTGTTTGTGCGTCGGTCCCTACTGCAGCAAACTATCTGGACGATATTGTGATCTCCGGAAAGACAGAAGGCGAACATTTAGCAAACCTCCGAACATTATTTCAGGTCTTGCGACAAAATGGTCTTCGCTTGCGGAAGGACAAATGTGTGTTTTTTGCTCGTGACTTACCGTATTTGGGACATGTAATCAATGCACAAGGCATACATCCGAGTCCAGAGCACCTCCGTGCCATACAGGACTTGCCTTCGCCGCAGAATTTGAAGCAGCTACAGAGTGTGTTGGGAAAAATTAATTATTACCATCGTTATGTTCCCCATGCCTCTTCCATTTCCGCTCCGCTTCATCACTTACGCCATAAAGGTGTTCCGTTCGTCTGGACGACGGAATGCGAACGCGCCTTTCGCCAGTTGAAATCGGCGTTGCTTTCCACTACTTGCCTTACGCCATTCGATCCCCAGAAACCCCTTTTGTTGATGGTAGATGCATCGGATTTCGGGATCGGTGCTGTGCTTGCGCACAAAGATGGTTCGCATGATCGCCCTATTGCCTTTGCGTCCAAATTGCTCTCGTCAGCGCAAAGAAATTATTCACAGATAGAGAAAGAAGCCTTGGCTCTCGTATTTGGTGTTACTAAGTTTCACGATTTCTTGCATGGCGTGTGCCGAACAACACTCCGCACCGCCGCGGAAATTCTTTGCATGGCCGAAAGCCACTTCCCCTTGGCAACGCTTACACATCGATTTTGCTGGTCCATTCTGGAATGCTCGATGGTTGGTTGTGGTCGATTCCTTCAGTCATTTTCCTTTTGTTGTACGGATGTCTTCCACGACGTCATCTGCCACCATCCCGGCGTTATCGGCTATCTTTTGCATTGAAGGTTTTCCACAGATTATTGTTTCCGACAATGGCCCACAATTCATGTCCGCGGAATTTCAGTCTTTCTGCAAGGCCAATGGTATTCAACATCTGATATCCTCGCCGTTTTCGCCTCAGTCAAACGGTGCCGCTGAACGATTGGTCTGGACTTTCAAGTCACAGATGTTGAAGTTGAAAGAGTCGCATTCTCGGGAGGACGCGTTGTTGCTCTTTTTGTCTTCGTATCGCTCTCAGCCCCGAGATGGTCGCTCGCCGCCTGCGTTGCTCCACGGTCGTCCTTATCGAACCTTGATGTCTTTGCTGCATCCGCCGCATCAGGTTCCTGTGCAGCGGCAGCCACCTGCTTTGGCTCCAGGCGACGTTGTATACTATTGCAACTATCGAGGTTCACGGCGTTGGCTCGCAGGGCGCATTCTTCGCTGCCTCGGCCGCGCTATGTATCTGGCTTTGGGGGCCTTGGTGAGGTGCGTCGGCATCTCAATCAGCTGCGCCTCTGTCGTCGCACGGGTTCTGCCGCTCCCCGTCTGCTTTCAGCGACGGTGCCGTCCGGTCAGCGCCCTGGGGACCCATCTACGGGCTCGCCTCATGCCCAGGTGTTATCGACGCTGCCTTCCATTTTGCCCAATGGCGACGCGCCGCCGCCTGTTCTCCCGCCGGCGCCGCCCGCAGTGGACGCTTCGCTGCAGCCGCCCAGCGCCTCCCTGGGTCACGCGCCGCCGATCGCTTCCTGTGACCAGCTGTCCTCCGACATGGAACTCTTGCCCGCTCCGGACCATCTGTCGTCTTCGCGCGTCGGGTACCCCGACGCAATGGAGGTCGAACCTCCGGCCCCTCCTGACTAATTACGGGCACATACGCCGCATGTTGACGTGCACCCTGGACTAGGTTTTCAGGCGTTTCCTAGCTCCCCTCGGACCGAATGGCCGGGTGCGGGTGGCACAGCCTCGCCTGTTGTTAGGCTCCCCACTTATGCAGCTTCGTTGGTAGCAGTTTTCTTTCGTATACATTTTCTTGAGGCACAGCTTCAAGTCTTGCGACGTCTTTTGATGGTATTGACAGAGATGCAACTGGTTGAACAGCGCCTACATGGGAATATGCTGCTCTTGATGCATTTTGGTAACAGTCACCTTAAATTAAGAATTCCTGTAGATAGTTTATGCATTACTATTGATTCGATTATGTGAATATTTTACAAGCAACAAACTATAAATGAATTACAGTATTCCTCATAAAAAAACCTGATCTATGTCGACAGTGTTCTACTGCAGTCCATTTAACTCCAGTTAACTTCTCTGGCGGCAAAAACGCAGCTGACGACATATCATTTGACTGGACTAACCAGGTTTCCTTCGAGAATAGCTAATTTAAGGTGTTATCAGCGGAGATAAGTTGGATAGTGGCGTACATTTATGTGGGGGTGGGCCGCTGAACAGGAGCAACAATATCACAAAAATCCGTGTGTCCGATATATTTGTACTTTATGATTTCTTGTTAGGCCTATAAAAGAGTTTATAACTGAATTTTTCTCCTAGAGATCTGCTATTCAGGCATAGAAAATAGCATAATATCGTTTAAAAGAATAAAACTGATGCCTGTGTCTAGCTGTGGATGAAGTTTTAAGAATGAATTGTTGTTTGTTTCGACTAAGCGAAAACAGATTTCAGATAACGGGTCTAAAGTAACTTGAGATGAAGAAGTTAGACACCTTACTACGTAAAGAATGTTCAATGAGTCTGTGCCCAAAATGACAGGTATGACGATGGAGACAACAACAAAAATATTTCGTCAAGGAACCAGGTCTTCGAAATTTACACTGAATGGGTATGGAGTATCCAGAAGGCCATTGGAAGTGACTGAGAATTTTAAAAAAAATGTTAAATGTGCTTCAGTTCCCTATTATTCTGATCAGTTACAATAATTGTTCAAAACGAGCAAGACTTAGCAAGGTGTCTCGTGTTCAGTGGCAAATGTGTGTTGTGTTCCATATAGATGTGATAGCTGCAAGAAATCTTTCTAATAATCACTTCTTTTAGTTCACAGGGGTGGAATACATTTCCAGTGAAAATTTTGTCTCATATAAAAAGGAGACTACCTGCGTGGAGTGAGGCGCAAAGAACTCGCAGGCAGTATGTAGTGCTCCATGTTATGTACTACTACCATCAAGCAGGCACCACGTACTGTTTACTGACTCAATGCAAACGTCATTACGTCACAACACTATGAACCTCATTTGGTGTAATGATGTTTGAAAAAGGTACTTTTTTTGTTTATCCCCTTCGCTGCCAGACTACTTACATATGCATAGTGTTCGCTCAGTATATGTTTCCGACACCCTGTTGCTTAACGAAATATGCTAGTTGTTGTCTCCGTCATCATATCTGTCAGCCTGGGCACTGAATTTTGGAATTCCCAGCTTTAGGTAACACTACACTAGCACTTTTCACATGCTTTTCCGCACTGGGTCATTGCGGTGTGAGCAACAGAACTCGAAGCCTGTCGGTGATCGTGTGCATCGTCGCACACTTCCTGCTGTCTCTTATAAGTATGGCAGGTGCTCTGAAGGTTTATTTAAATGGGTCATTTTTTACGGAAATGTGCGCCCACGTGGTTTTGCGTCAACATTGTTGTAGCTACAATATTGTTGTTGCTGACACACATGGCATTGTTGCAGTATGGGCCGAAAAGATTGCTGATAGAGCAGGTTGTTACAAGTTGTTGCAGATGTATGACCAAGGTGTCGCTGCTGTTGTGCACTAAGTTTGAGTACATTTCGTATGCCGATAACACTGTAGTGCCAAGTCAGGTAATCTCAGAGATGAAACAGTATTTTTTGCTTCAGTTCGAAAAGGTGGCATGGACCTGTAAAGGCACTCGATTTGATTGTTGTCTGGAAGAATGTATAAGTGGAAAAATAAATTTAATATTTACAGTTATGGCTGCAGCTATGGAATATACAAACTGCTATTACACATACAGAACCTGAAAAGAGTTCTTACTGCTGTTGTTGTAGTAGAAGATCTGCAACAGTTAGCTATAATTGTATTTCACACAGGATAAATCTTCTAAACCTTTTTAAACCTCTTCACACATGTTTCATATTCATGGACAACAACTTGCCAACTGCCCCTTTTTATTACTGTTTTCATATATGTTCCACAACATTGGTTGTAGATATATCACATTTGTGATATTCATAGTTCTCTCATTGTACTACTGACCGAAAATAAAATATTATGAAACTTATTCGCAATTGCGGACATAAGCTGCGTTAGGTATGATGATATTACTTATTAATGAAACGTGAAAATTTGTTCCAGACCGGGATTTGAACCTAGATTTCCCACTTGTCACAAGTGGTCACCTTAACCACTTTTTCTATCTGAGTGCACTTACTCGACCGACCCAAACTTCTGTATGTCACGCTGCATTCGACATCATCGTTCGCAACTTTAATGGGATTCCGACCACAGGGCTTCAAGTAGGCAAATGTATTCCATGTTAATGTCACAATTTTGCTCATCGAAGCTTATGACCTTGTAATACTTCTTTTTAACAATATCTTAAGGAACAGATATTAGTGAAGCTCTTGCAGATGTACTAAATTTGTGAAATTCATTCGCAACCGTGTAATCTTTCTGACATTAGTGGCGTTAGGTATGAAGATATTACCTGTTGATAACACATGAAAATTTGTGTCTGTCTCGGTCGGATTTCCCACATGTCTCGAGTGGCTGCATTAGCACTAGAAGGACCATACCGTCATTTCGAAGGGTGCTTTACTTAAGTAAAGTTATTTTCTTATAAATGGTTTATTCTACAGTTCCCATCTTCTACAACATTTAATAAATATAGTAGAAGTACATGAATGAGATTTTCACTCTGCAGCAGAGTGTGCGCGAGACTCTCCTACGAATCTGGTTCGCAGGAGAGCTTCTGCAAAGTTTTATAAGGTAGGAGATGAGATACTGGCAGAAGTAAAGCTGTGAGGACGGGGCGTGAGTAGTGCTTGGGTAGCTCAGTTGGTAGAGCACTTGCCCGTGAAAGGCAAAGGTCTGAGTTCGAGTCTCGGTCCAGCACACAGTTTTAATCTGCCAGGAAGTTTCAGTAGAAGTACAAGTCTACCAAGAACTAAACGTTTAAGTCCTTTCTGAAGAGTTGCACAAGGAACTCCTGCTAGATGGACCACCATTTGTCAGTTTGACGGGTATGAATGTGTGAAACATAGCTGTCGCACTTGCCCACTGCCATTGTCATATACATTTGTGGTAAGTATACTGCATTCTGCAGACACTTTGATGATGAGAAAGGAAGTTTCATTGCTCAAGTAGCACAGTTTGTGTTGAGCACATTTCAATTGCTTCATAATGGCGTTTCTAAGCCATAGTTTGTATGGTAAAGAAATTTTAAAATATATGATCAGATCCAGCAGTTTTCCGCAACACAATGAGTAGAAATAAATTCACTGATAATTTGTGGTTTATGCGATTTGATGAAAACGACACACGTTCATAAAGACAAGGATAGATCGCTTTGCACCCGCTACCTCTCCATAGAATCGTTTTATTGCTAATCCCAGGTGAAAATATCACTGTGGATGAGCAACTGTTTCCATGCAAGGCTTAATACTCTTTCGTCCGCATCTCGTGGTCTCGCGGTCGCTTTCTCACTTCCTGAGCACGAGGTTCCCTGGTTCGATTCCTGGCTGCGTCAGAGATTTTCACCTGCCTCGAGAAGACTGGGTGTTTATGTTGTCCTCATCATTTCATCGTTATTCATGAAAATGGCGAGACTGGGCTAAGCAAAGCTTGGGAATTTGTACGGGCGCTGATAACCGCGCAGTTGAGCGCCCCCCACAAACCAAACATCATTACCATCATCAATGCTCTTTCATTCAATATGTGAGCAATAAACCTGACAAATTTGGAATAAAGTTTTGGCTGCAGTTGATACAAATTCTAGGAATCTGGTGAATGGTTCCTCTTACTTAGGCACAGATGGGCAGTGCCCCTCAGGCATTCCTCTTGCAGAGCATGTTGTAGCACATTTGTTTCCATTGGAAAAATATTACATGTGACAAATGCCTTGTAGAAAGTTTGAAATGTAAGAATAGAAGCTTGATGGGCATAGTGAAAAGCTCTAAAACGGAAATCTCTCAGTCAGTGAAAACTGCTGTAGCACCTCTTGCATACAACTACAGTTTATAAGTCCTGTTATATGACTAACATGCTATCAAGGGAAAAGAACAACAATTTGCTTCTTTTGAATCGAATGCATAACTCAGTAACTATCAATTAATGACATCCCAAAAAGTTACCAATGTTTCTTTCAATATATTGGACTTGGCAGCCATTAATGCATGAGAATTCTGCAAGAAATAAACAGGTAAAAAAGTAAGCAGACGTCAGTCTACATACAAGTTCGAAGAAGACCTTCAGCATATAAGGCCATGAGGGTATAAAATGTGCTTCCTAACACAGTACTGCAACATAGGAACATTCCCAAGACTTGTCAAACTGGAAGATGCAGGGGGAAGAATAGCAGCAAGCATATATGTACAAAGTGCAGGAAGTATGTTTGTAGACCACATTTAGACGATGCTGAATATATATGTGCTAGGTGTCGTGATGCAGCAGGAGGCTTTGAATAAACCAAATCACGGCTAGGAATGTTATGTATACGTTGTGATTCATGAAGATATGTAAATATTTTAATAAGTTATTCTACAAGTAAAACTAAAGAAAAACGTTCCTGTAATCATAGCTTCACAAATGTTTAGTTAAGAAGTTACGCCTAATAAAAGATTTTGCCAGAAATTTAGCAATTTCCCTAATATGAAGACATCACAAAATTGTATGAGGTTAAAGTGAAGCACGATTTCTATTAATTTTGTTGTTATTGGTCTAGCGAATCTAATAAAGCATGTCCCAGACGTGTCTCTGCAGTAGTTTTCCAGAACATCCAGAGAAGCAACGATTATTACACAAGTAAATTTGTTTACTTTCCATTAAGAATGTAGAAACGTTTATGTCATTGTTGGCAACCGTTAGTGAGTTGTTTCAGTCGTTTTTTAAGCCTGGAACGAGTTAGTTTTCTTCAATGTTCAGTGAAAGAACATAATAACAATAGTGTATTTAAGTGAAACCAGACAGTAACTGTCGTAGTTTGTAGACTATTTATGAAATATGGATGCCTTTCAAATTTACGACAGAAGAATACGCCGATATGGTGTTCATTTATGGCAAATGCGATGTCATGCTGCAGCTGCAGTTAACGAATATCGCGTACGTTATCCAACTCGGAGGATTCCAAATGCACGAACCATTAGTGGGATATTTAGAATGTTACAGGAGACATGTTCTCTACCTAGCGTTCATAATCAGTACGAGGGCTCGATACGTGAATATTATGATGAGGATATTATGGATGCTGTTGACTGTAGCCTGGGTACCAGTACACGATGTATCTATCAACGATTAGGCATTTCACAATCTAAGGTACATAAACTGAAGTACATAAACAAAAACTGCATCATTTACATCTGGGATATCCTGCTCGTCACTTGGAGCTGTGCAACTGGTTAAATACTAATAGGCAGTTACACAAATACATTTTATTTACTGATGAGTTACAGTTTACTCGAGATGGTATAAACAACTTACGTAACAATCTCATATGTTCTGAAGCAAACCCACCTGCAACAGTGCAACGCAATTTCCAGCAGCGATTTACCATATATGTGTGGTGTGGTATAATCAACACACACTTTATTGGACCATTCATTTTCCCAGGACGTCTAACTGGCGAGACGTACTTACAATTCCTTCAAGAAGAAATGCCCTGCTTGCTCGAAGGTGTTCCACTTGTTACGCGATTGCAAATGTATTTTCAACACGACAGCATGTCTCCAAATTTCACCAACGCCGTTACTACACATTTAAATGAACATTTTTCTCCAGAAATGGACTGGTCGTGGTGCTACACGTCTGTGGCCGCGCAGATCGCTCGATTTAATATTAATGAATTTTTGTGTGTGGGGATGGATGAAAGACATAGTTTATGAGGACAAAGTCAATACATGTGTGGCATTACTTGCTCGCAATATGAATGTATAGACGAAATTGAGAACAACCCTGTGAAACTGAAACGAGCAACAAAATCTGTTCATACACATGCAGCTAAATGCATTGAACTCGATGGAGACATTTTTGAACACTTATTGTGAATATATAGTGAAACTGTATGTACACTGTATAACTTCCTTAACACTGAGCTTTGTTTCTTCCGGTTTACCATGAATTCACGAGTTTACATGAACTTTTTTCATTAGTTTTACTTGTAGAATAACATATTAAAATATATGCATATCTTTGTGAATCACCCTGTATTGCACTACTCAAAATTTTATGTCGAAGAAGTTTTTGCTGTGGGAAGCTATCCATGTCACAAATTGTTATCATATATTTGGTATGAAGTGTTCATTATACCACACAATGTTTCCCGAAAAATAAAATGACATCCTGGCAACATATATAAATACTACGAAATAAATTGGTATATAGCCAAATTTGTTTACTATTTTAAATAGGCAAATCAAACTGTACCTGTCAAAATAGCAGGTTGGTCCTGGGGGGACCACAATCACCAGTCCTTCTAGTGTTAACCACTTCAACTGTCTGTGCATGCTTCCAGAACTGACCCCAACTTCCATATGTCATACTTCTGTATGTCATACTGTATACGATCCCATCACTTGCAACTTTACATGGATTCCCACCACAGGGTTTCAAGTATACAAAGGTATTCTATGTCAGTATCACAATCGTTATGTACCCCTCGAGACTTGTAGTACTTATTTTTAATAATGCCTGAAGAAACAGATATTGAGGAATCTCTTGAAGCTGTACTAAATTTATGAAATTCGTTTGCAGCTGAGAAATCTTTCTGACATTAGCTTCGTTAGGTTTGAAGATATTATATATTGATGACGCATAAAAATTTGTGTCTGACTGCAACTCAGACTGGGATTTCCCACATGTTGCGAGTGGTTTCCTTAACCACTTCAGGTCTCTGACCATGCTTCCAGGACTGACTCCAACTTCCATATGTCATACTGTCTATGACACCAGTGCTCGCAATTTTGCTTCGATTCCCGCCATTGGGTTTCAGTATTACAAGCCTTGATGAGCAAAATGATGTTTGTAATACTGCCGTTGAATATTTTTGTCTCTTTGAATCGTTTTGGTGGGAATACAAGTAAAGGTAGGAGTGATGGGATTGTAGATAGTATCACATATGAAAGTTTGGGATGGTCCAGGAAGTGTGCTCCGACAGCTGAAGTTGTTAAGGTGACCACTTGCGATAAGCAGGAAATCTGGGTCCGAGTCCTGGTCTGGCGCAAATTTTCATGTGTCGTCAATAGGTAATATTATAATATCAAATGCTGCTAATGTCTGAAAGAGTCTGTAATTACAAATAAATTTCATGAATTTAGTATAGCTGCAAGAGGGTCACCAAATGTCTGTTTCTTCAGAAATGGTTAAAAGTAAGTAACAAAATATTAATTTAAAAATTCGATTCCTTGAGATCTCTTGCCAAAGTGTTGCAGTTAGTGGTACCAAGAGGCATACTCGTGAGAAGTGTACTTTAAAGAAGTATACTAAACTTGTACATGACTCATCAGTAGCCAGTGATGTTACAAACTTTTATACAATCTTTCATATTAGTATTTATTTTATTAGTTCTTGGACCAGTTGCTTTTCTGACAAATTTAGATCATGTTTCAATATTCTAAGTGAGGTGTGCATCCAGCATCAGTTGTACATTAAAAATTGACAAAGGTTTGCTTATTTTAAAAAAGGATACACCTACAAAGCCCAAATCATCTTCGTATTTTATCTTTTTCGTTGTTGAATTAAAATGCAGTGTAGTGCAATATAAATTTATAAAAATACAATGGCGATGTTGATCTTGTTGTCTAGGGGATGATAATTCAAAACAGTACTGTCACTTTAATTAAGAAAAATAAAATTTCTGATATGTTAACCAGCTTTAAATAATGTTTAGTTGAACGTAGGTGCAGCCAATGTCATTAAAGTTCCTCAACTACTAATTGTTAAAGTTCAATAATAAAGTTTACTCTCCTTTTTCACATATTCTGAATGTAGACTGGTGATTAAACTCAACTGTGAAGTTAAGTGACTCGAAAATTGCTTGAGACTCAATATTGTAGTTAGTTAACACACTATATAATTAAAATAAATGGTTAACACAGCAAGTGTTTATAGTTGAAGTTTTTCGAAGTGACAAATCAACACAAACACAATAAAATACAAGTCTAATAGAAACTCGATATAACGATCATAAATATCTATCAGCATTGCAATGTACAAAGTCCCTATTAGCGAACTAGGTTAAATTTAGACTCAGTGCATAAAACTATTGCGTCCCATAATAATATCCCAGGCAGATAATAAGCAAAGATCTTTTTTGGCAAACCAGAGACAATGCATAATGGTCAGACACCAGCCAGAATGCCAGCAAGTGAGAAACACGGATGCAGTAGCTCCAAACATTCGAGCAACTGCAACGTTCTAGATGAGCTGCTACTCAAGGAAGCGAACACAGCAAAATGGAATCATGGCATGCAAAACGTCATAGTTTTGACTGCATTAAGTGTCACAAAAAAGCTCAGATGTAATGCAGGAGTAGGTAATCATCGAGTTACTGATTCAGCTGAAAAGAATGTCTGAAAGGTGAAGGTGCGACATCCTCAATTGACCAAATGCCCTGACGAACTCCGAAAACTAGACGACGTTCGGTCAGCCCCGCTGAAAGATATCATCATCGACACAGGTGAACAAGTACTTACACCCTGGCTGCCACAGCTTAGCTCTCATTTATTGTCAGTTATAATTCAGTGTTGCAGTATCTTGTACCGACGCAGAACCTGTGATACTCTGTCTGCAGCCTACTGCAATCTAAGATGCCATCGCCAACTAGATGTTATGAAGTGTGGTGCCGAGAACTGCTGCTACCTCATCCTCGCTATCACTGGTGGGAATACTTTGGGGTCTTACAACACCATCTACATCTAAATCATACTCCGCAAGCCACCTAATGGTGTGTGGCGGAGGGTACTTCCGGTACCACTATCTGATCTCTCCAACCCTGTTCCACTAGGGAATAGTGTGTGGGAAGAATGATTGTCGGTGAGCCTCTGTTTTGGCTCCAATTTCTCAAATTTTCTCCTTTTGTTCAATACGCGAGATGTATATGGGGGAAGTAATATGTTGTTTGACTGCTCCTGAAAAGTGCTGTCCCAAAATTTTAATAGTGAATATCTCCGTGATGCACAATGTGTCTCTTGTAACATCTGCCAGTGAAGTTTGTTTAGCATCTCCGTAACGCTCCCTCGCCAGCTAAACGATCCCATGACGAAACGCGCTGCTCTTCGTTGGATCTTCTCTATCTCCGGTATCAGCCCTACCTGATAGGGATCCCTGATAGTTGAACAATACTCACGAATCTGCCTTATAAGCCACTTCTTTCGTGGATGAGTTACATTTCCTTAAGAATCTTGCGATGAATCTGAGTATTGTGTCTACTTTTCCCACTATCTATTTTACATGGTCATTACACTTAAGGTCGCTCTGAATAGTTACGCCTATACATTTTACGGCAGACGCTGTCTCCAGTTGTTTGTCATCAATAGTGTAGCTGTACAGTAAAGGATTTGTTTTCTTATGTATGTGCAATATGTTACATTTATTTACGTTCAGGGTCAACTGCCAGAGTCTGCACCATTCATGAATTCTCTGCAGGTCGTTCTGCAAATTCTTACTATCTTCTGGCGTTGCTACTTTGGTATAAACAACTGCCTTAAATAGCATCTGATACGTGTTGAGTCCCATCTGCAAGAAAGTCTTGAATCCAATCACAGGTCTGCTCCGATACTCCGTTTTTTTCATTAAACGGCAATGCGGGACGGTGTCAAATGCCTTACTAAAATCAAGGAACACGGCATTAGCCTGAGCGCCGTTGTCCACTGTGCTGTGGATCTCATCGAGGAAGAGAGCGAGCTGAGTTTCGCAGGATCTCTGTTTGTGGAATCCATGTTGATAGAGGAGCTGTTCATTTTCCAAGAACGTCATAATTCTTTACCATAAAACATGTTTCATAATTCTACAACAGACTGACGTCAACGATATAGGTCTATAACCGTGTGGATCAGTCTTGTGGCCTTTCTTAAAAACGGGAATGACTTGTGCTTTTTTCCAGTGGTTAGGTACCTTTCGTTGCTCAAGCGACCTACGATAAATTACTGCTAGAAGGGGAGCAAGTTCTTTTGCATAATATTTATAGAAGCTTACTGGATCTCATGTGGTCCTGCAGCCTTTCCACTGCTAAGCGACTGTAGCTGCTTTTGAATTCCGCGATCGGCTATCTCAGTATCTGCCATTTCGACGTTCACACGATGATTGAAAGAAGGGACAGTGTTACGATCTTCCGCCGTGAAACAACTTCGGAAGACCGAATTCAGTATTTCGGCCTTCTCTTTGTTATTTCCCGTTTCTGTGCCGGTGTGGTCGCTGGGAGAATGAATATATGATTTAGACCCACTTATTGATTTCACATACGACCAAAATCACTTAGGGTTTTTACTCAGATCGGTTGACAACGTCTTACTTTCGAAATCATAACCGATTCCCTCATTACTCTCGTTACGCTCATTTTCTCTTCGTTCAGCTTTGGTTTGTCAGCTACTTCTCTTGAACCTGAGATGAAGTGCACTTTGTTTAGGTAGCGCTTTTCTAACACGGCTATTAAACCATGGTGGATCTTTCCCAACCCTTAAAATCTTACTCAGAACATACTTATCTAGGGCATATTGAATGATTCCTTTGAATTTTTTACATTTGTTCTCTACATCTTCGTACTCATCACAGAATATTTGATGCTGACTGCTGAGGTATTCTGAAACTTGTATCCTGACATCCTCGCTGAGAAAATATATCTTCCTACCTTTTTTAACATTCCTTGTAGGAACCGTCGTCATAGATACTGTCACAGCCTTATGATCACTCTTACCTTCCTCTGAGTTACTGATTCGATAAGTTCAGGTCTATTTGTTGCCAGGAGGTCTAAAACTTTACCCTCAGGAGTTGGTTCTCTAACTATCTACTCAAGGTAATTTTCGGACAAAACATCCAGAACAATGCCACACGATTCCCTGTCTCTGGCATCAGTTTTGAAGGCGTAACACTCTCAATCTATACGTGGCAAGTTGAAGTCACCGCCTATTACAACTGCATGGTCAGAAATATTACTAATATCTGAAGGGCTCTTCAACTACAGATCCTGACTCAGGTGGTCTATAAAAGCATCCGATTACCATTTTTGATCGTTCCTTGATACTCAATTTCACCCAGATTAATTCACATTCGGAATCCGTGACAGCGTCGCTAGATTTTATGGAATTTTTTACTGTAATAAACATGTCGCCACCATCCTTACGATAAATATTCCACTCTGAACTCAGTATTACGTTGTAATTGACGTCTGGCTTCAACCAGCTTTCTGTTCCCAATACTATCTCTGCATTACAACCTTCAAAAAGCAGTACTAATTATGGGGCCTCTACACGCTGTACTGATGGACCTAGGAGAGCTGATCAGTCACCTTCATTGTAGGAGAATTCATAACTGCTGCCCCCTGATTTGCAGCTATGAACAGACTCCAGCTCGTGGGCTGGTCTCTCGTAGAAAGGCTGTGATGTAACTCATCACTACTACAGCCACCTTGAACAGAGCTGCTGGGTACTTTTCTGAGGCACAGTCTATGATATCAGCGCCCTGGGAATTAAGTGGGAAGAGCTGCAGGCAGCCAAGCAGAACTGGCTATACTTGCAGTGCTACTGGGTCAGCAATCATCCCTGACTTAGTGGCTGCTATGTGAGCTTCTCCACTGCTGTGCTGACAGAGGGGTGGTGCCCATGTCCACAAATATTAGCCATTGAAAACTCTGCTGGCTGCCTGTCTGCCACCAATCTGAGGAAAGATGGTGGTGTACTAATTGTTAATAAATGTTTAAACTGACAGAAATGTTTCTTCCACACGTTCGGGCATTTGAATGATCCTTACTACTGCATCCCACAGGCCGTACTGATGTAATTAAATGCCAGTATCTTGATAAAAAAAGTGCAGTGATGTTATTTGATTTCAGCAAGTGGCTGCCAGCAGCAGAAATGTCTACACCTGGTTCCACCTCTGTATGTCAGTAGATATAGTTTCTGGTTTCTGACTGAATTCCCAAGAAAATGGTTTTCCATATTAATTTCTTTGGAAACTGATCCACAAATCCCAAATAATATCTACTCAAAGTTAGTTCGTTTAGACAAAAACTTTTCAAGCATAAAATCTAGATATAAAACTTTCAAATCATCTCCTCCTTTTTACCCCTTTTTGTGCTCTTGATGATGTGGATAAGAAATTGGAAAAACTCAGATGCAATAACCTTTCATTTCTCTCTCTCATTTAATCACTTAAAAATTTATATAAAAAATACTTTTTCATTGTATATGGGTTTATTCAAAGTTTTGGAAGAGTTAGGAAATTTTAACATTAAATATATTTTGTTATTTGATAAATCTGTGAAAATGTTAATTATAACATACTCATTCTGTAATAAGAATTACAATAAAACATTTTTTCAAATTTCAGTGATGTTATAAGTTTAAAAGATGCTTATGGTGGCCAGGAATATAGACTTGGAGTCAAATAACATATCACTTATTACATTTGCCAATGGAAAACACAGATATTAAAAGTGGATTTTAAAAAATTAAGAATATATTACATGTAAAATAGTTTGATGCTTCTGACTCAGTTCCCAAGAAAATGAAAAATGGTGAAATTTCAAGTAAAGATCACCAAAAATGATCTAAATTAAGACCCATGTTTTTGCCACAATATAAAAAGAAATAACAATTAAAAATGGTTATCATGTGTATACAAATGAAATTATCCTACTTTTCACCTATTTTCATCACTATTCGATCATTTTATCACGAATAGTTTCATCATTTTTTGAGTAATTTCACAATTTTTGAAGTTTTCAACGCTTTTTTCAAAACCGTTTTTTATGACCAAATATCCCCTCATCATTTCATAAAATTTCCTATCACAGTCCACAACATTTACTAGTAATGTTGTGGTTTTCCATTTCCTTGGAAACTGACCCATGAATCCCCATCAATATCTCCTCAAAGTTAGTTCGTTTAAACAGAAAACAGTGCAAACTTTTCAAGTATAAAATCTAGATATAAAACTTTCAACTCATCTCCTCATTTTAACCACTTTTTGTTCCCTTGAAGATGTGGATAGAAAATGGAAAAACTCAGATCCAATAACTTTTTCATTTCTCTCACTCATTTAACCCCCTAAAATTTATGTCAAAGATATTTTTTCATTGTAAATGGGTCTCTTCCGAGTTTTGGAAGAGTTAGAAATTTTTAACAGTAAATATTTTTGTTATTTGATAAATATATGAAAACGTTAATTAAAACATAAACATTCTATAATGGGAATTACGATAAAACAACTTTTTTCAAAATTCAGTAATGTTATGACTTTAAAAGATGCTTATGATGGCTGGGAATCTAGACTAGGAGTCAAATAACATATCACTGATTATTTTTTTCTATGAAAAACATAAATATTAAGCATGAATTTTAAAAAATTAAGAATATATTAAATGTAAAATCTATATTGTGACATACTTTTACGATCTCCATATGCTAACATATCTATTTTATTTTACAGAACGTATCTTTTATTATCATGAGAACAAAATTTTTTGTATTAAACTCAACAGAATAAATGAGGAGCTAAAGTGGTTTTATAAACCGCAACGGAATAAACTACATGATATTTTCTTCGTAAGAAATTCTGTTCTGTATTGTTCACTACTATTAAGAAAACAGTTTTTGTAATTTTGTAAGCTTATTTTAGTATTTAAACACATTTATTAACTTCTTAACATTTTCTCCTCAAAATCATCAATTTTATATGTATATATTTTTGATGTTAAACAACAAAACTCTTTCATTATTTTTCCATTACATTCATCTTTCATTTTACCTAATATCTTATTATTTACCTAAGGAATATCGTTAAAATCATTTTTTGGATATTCACAAGGTTCAGATTTATCAAGCATTTTCTTCATATCTTCATAAAAATCTTGTGATTGTATATGATAAAAGTAACTGTCAGTATCTCGATAACAAAGAGCAGTTTTTCTCGAAATTTTGGTTTTGTATCATGATTGTGAAAACTATACACAATTCTTTAGGTAAATCATGTACGCTCATTCCAGTGTAAATAGAATTGTTTAACATAATTTTTCTCTTATTTGTGTGAACTACAGCAATTTTTTATTTACAAGGTAATAAACATATAATAGAACTACCATAATACTTATTTACTGTGAACACATTACTGCACTGAAATGGTGCAGAACCTAATATATTAACAAAACTAGGATGTTTTACTTGTCAGTTCCAATTATCACATAACAGAGTTACATATATTCCTGCTAAATAGTCAAAAAGACGATTTTTTGTGAATAGTGAACATGTTGATGATTTCTTATGTCTTAATTGATGCCTTCAGATGTTAATGGTGCCATTTCTTGAATTTCAGTGTATAAATTACATATTGGTACAACTTCTTTTTTCGTACATTCGATAAATTTTTAGGACAGTTTGGTCCTATGTATGAAATTAGATTTTTTGAATGTAAATTCAAATATTTAATGAAATAACAAAAACCATTTGCTTCATGTTTTGACATTTCTTTGTACATGAGTTCTCAGGGTTCGGTTGTCAATTACCGATCTTTAAAATTAAAGTTTCTAAATCAGCTTAAATAATAAAAGGAAATTTCATTGTATGTTGAAAATTTTTAAATTTACGTATGATCCTTTTTCTGGTAGTCTAATTTTAATTGTTTGTTACCTGAACAATGTGGAATTTGACTTCATAATTTTTCTTTATTATTAAAATGGATTAAACACATACAAGAAATAAATTTCGATTCCTTATCTTTTGAGATATGAGTTAAAATAAATCAAGATAAATCTTTAATCCAACAATAATGTGAGTTACTTTCATTATTAAAATATAATAGCTTAATATGCTGATTTTATTTGCATTTTCTTATTTTCAACAGATGTCATTAAGCTGCTGATTGATTCCTTGTCCAACATTTTTATATTTTGTTACTCTTTCTTCATTTTTATCTGCAGGTTGTAATGCTGATTTCTTAGATCACAGAAAACATTTTTGATCATTGTTTTTAACATTAACACGAGCTTTCTTACTTTTATTTTTGTGGTAATTCCGTGTAAGACGACCCTGTTTATGGAATGTATTCATTAATTGCTAACTGTGATTCAAGAATTAGTTTTACGCTCCAAGCAGATCTGACAGACTGATATTCAGGCATTTTAAACATATTTATAACATTTAATCAAATCACTTTGAATCATGATTATATAGTTATGTGCTTGAAATTTAATCTGCATTTTTCGCACTCTGATATTTTCATCTTATAATCACAACAAAGTATAAAATTTAATTGTAACCCACTATGTAATTTTCAGCTTTCTTTCACTAATTTCATAATTCCTTGTTTTTATATATTCAAAAAGGAATATGGATCAAGCAACTTTTGATTATAGATACGCGCATGCAGATGCACTGAACAAGTGGCCAGAATTTGATCTGTATTAGTTGCATTTCGAAAAAACCAAGAGAAAGTCCGTTGTTGTCAATAGCAACACTGTGGTCCAAATAATTATATGAACGATCGTTATTTGTAATTCATAAGTGAAGCAAATTTTTTCATGAAGAGCAAAAACTGTAACTTGCTGTAATACTATGAGCAGAAAAACAGAAGATTTAAACCTAGAATAGAGTAGAATGGCATGTTCTATATAATTGCATCTTACTTACTTTTGTTAGAACTATAAAATTAATTAAATCAACATTATCCAATGTGATACTGGTGAATATACAGGTTATAAATTTTATGGTGTATATAGGAAAGAATGTATCAATTATTAAATATTTGAAGAAAAATTTAAATCCGCTTTTAAAAATTTTAAAATAATTGTAGTTACAGACATGAACAACTTGAAATTTGATGGCATTAAACATGATTTAGATTTCTCTGTTGATGATGAAAGTAATCTAATGCTAAAGAAAAATGAATTAAATGTTGATGAAACATAATACACATTATGTGATAATCTTCTAACACCCGAAAAATATATTCAGTCACTTATTGTTGCTCAAGAACTTACAACTAATGTTAGCAACAGGATAATTGATAAAATTGTGTTAGGTACCCTCAGTGATGAAGAAATAAAACAAGCAATAAAATATTGTTAGTCAATTTATCCTAACACAGAAAAGATCATCAAAAAAGATTTTTAACAACATTGATGTGATAAGAGCAAACAATGGATAGGAAGGCGCAAGTATGCAATTTAACTAAAGAAATTCTTTGGGATAAAATTAAATGTGTATTTTAGTCCATCACTTGTTATATTTACGAACAATAAAAATTTCATCATGATTCATATTAAATAAATAATTGAAACAATGATAGGTCAGTTGATTTATGAATGTAGATATATCATCGTCATCAGGATAACAAACACATAGAAAAGGTAAGTGTGCAAATTCGTTTGTTGAGAATGCATCCATTTTATGTTAATAAATTCTTATAAAATAATTTTATATTAATTTATCCAAGTATTATATCAATTGCCAAATCCTAACCTTTTAAGTTTTATTTTATCCTCTTTTGTTTCAATATCTAAATCCAGAAATTTTGTTCTTGAAGTTATTGCTAATAACAATTTCCTTCTTAATCTTTCAGGTTGTAAGTAACTGAATCCGAATTTCAAAATTTTCTGTCAACCTGTTTGTCAAAAATTCTTTTCAGTTTGCTTAACCCTTATTTTAAATTTGGGTTTATAATCGTTAGATACCATTTTAATCTGATTTTAATTAGATTTATTTTTTGGTTTCATATTTTTTCTTTAGGTGTTTCATGGAATATGTCAACAACAGATGTTTTTAACTTAGAAAAGTTCAGTATTGTTAATGTTATAGTTTTTCATAAGTTCTTGAAAATCTTCTTTAAGGAAGGCATTTCCACTATCTGTTGTTAGATCTCTCATAGTTTTTGTCACCAACATTTCTTCAAAACCTCCTGAAACATTTATACCTCTTTTATCTTTAATTGCAATAGTCCAGGTTAATTCTAAAAAAATAACATAAGCTATAATTAACACATATTTGTATACATTATTTATTTTTGATGTTCCTTATAATTTATGAGTATCTATTTCTACTAAATCTGCTCCAATAGTTGTCTAACTCAAATGACAGAACATTTCTTGTACTAAACATTTTCCTTATTGACATATGTAAGTTATTAATTATTTCGTCACAGACGTATAAAAATTTTTTAAAGGATTTACATTTTTAAGTTCTACATACCACACAAATTCCTTCAATCCTCTGGCTTCCATTTTTAGTTATTTTTTTTTATGTTGAGTTGAAGAAAGTTCTTGCACTTGAAACACAAAATATGATAGTTCTTAAGGACTGGGGATGAATTTTAATCACAAATGTATATAGATTAAGTTTAACAAAATAACTTTTTTTAGATCAGATGCTACAGTTTTAACTGTATTTTTTAATGTTACTGTTAAAAAATTTCATTTATTCACTATTAATGATTGTGTCTTAGTATTTACTTCATACTGAGTATCATTTACAATTAATGTAATATCAAAATTAATAAATGTTAAATCTTTGGCTGTTTTTTTACCAGTAACAAATATTTATTCAGCATAAAATCATACTAAAAATTATATATCTGTTGCTCATTTCCTAACAGAAATGATGATTTAGTTTTTTGATTAAAATGTCACTTTTTTTCTAGTGCACCAAAAAAAACTTTTGCACAAATTTCTAATTCTCTTTTCAATTTATTAATCTCTCCACTACGATATGTTATAGTGATGTAATTATCATTATGAAGCTGATGAATTTTTTCGTTAAGATGAGTTTTAGTGAAATAAGTACTGAATTGCGTTAGAATACTTTTGTCTTCAGATTTTGGAAATAGATTATAAAATTCACATTCTAAGTTCCTTTTGTTAACTGCATCTTTTTTGTCAGCTGGACTATTTACATGTGTTAATGTTCTGTAGGTGAATACAATATAAATTTTTGTTACTTGAAAAATTGTACTCAGTTAGATACAAAACTGTAGAACTAAGGAATGGTTAATGGACTGATTGTGTTGGCATAATATTATTGTTCAAACAACATTTATTTTTTCTTAACAAAAACAGACATAAATTATGCTAAACAAGTTATTGATTGAATATCGTAAACAATTAACAGCTGGTTTAAGACTACACAGGGCAAGGATCCTAGGTTGGCAAAGACGGTTTAACACTGGCCCTTAAAGTGTGGATAACGCAATCTGAATTGATCTGACGCTGAGGAGACTTTGATTGATCAAATCTACTGAAGTTTCTCTATATAGCTGCAGCTGAGAGCAAGTGGTGACTGAGGTCTTTACGCCCTGGCAATGCCTGAGCGGCAGTACGTTACCCTGTTTGCTCCCTGCGACGATGTAAACTGCAGCTGGCGAGATGTGTGTGGCGGAGGTGAGACGTGAAGTTGGCACCTGTGGATCTATCGTGGTCACTGTCTAGCGATCAGGCAAACGGATCGCAATTTACTCTCTACCAGAGCCCTGAAATGACAGTAGATTTCAGTGTGTGACACACCCATTCGCTAGTTGTATCAAGGACGAATTTGGCTCACTTATACGACAGAGAACACAGGGATATCAAACGTCAAGACCGATAAACCAAAAACGAATAAGTCTACCCTCGGCAAATGAGCAGTCTGAGACGATTGAAGTCACACTGTTGGTAGAGTAAGATCTTCACCACAGGCCCCGCAGTATAAACTACTCGCAAGTGAAGTCAGTCTCAGGACAAGTATCATGTACCAAATACACATGCCAGAGCCTCGACTAGAAATGCTTACCAGACGAAAGTCCTGCACCAGAGCCCAGAAAAAAAAATCCACTTTCCCGCAAAGTGGACGAAAGATACCGCCATCACCCCGTCTTGAGTCAATCACAGGGCTCTAGAGGCGCTAAAGTTCCCCTCCCACACGACAGCACAAACTCATGCCAAACCAGCGCAAGAGTAAAGAAACCTGCATCTCTGGAAAAAAGAGAATCCCCCAATTATTGTCTTTTTTTAGTTTTCACAGAGGGGGAAGAGACGATTTTCTCTGGTGTCATGTCGATCCCCATGGAAACAAGTGCACAGATACAATCTTAAAGATCTTTATCTAAATCGCCTGTGACTTGGAGCTTGTGAGTCTTAGCTGTGAGGTGTAATAAAGATTCAATCTCCAAACATTGCTCAGACACCGGATTTTTCTTATACGGCCTGGGGGAGTGACTCACTGTCTTATTTGCACTTTCAGCGAATATGAAAACTTGTGAATTTGTATTACGTGTGGCTCTGCACACAATGCCCGGTTTATGACTCCACTGTGTAGACGCAGTCCTTATGACTGTCGCCCCACTTCAGGCCTTCTGCTGGGGCAACAGCAGGTATCACAGCATTGTTCTGCTGTCTAGATTAGGAGCTGTCCTGTCTGCCCTGTATGGCTGTGGCCCTGTCCAACAAGATTTAGTAAGGGATGGGCTCGCCGCCAATTCCTTTCAACTCCCAACATGCCGTTTCTACAAGCTAATAATCATAAAAATACCTCATTTTTTTGTCACACTACCAGGCTCCAAAAACATCTGCTCAGGCTGTTAACTTTCTAGAGTCTAATAATCATAAAAATACCTCATGTTTTTGTCACACTACCAGGCTCCAAAAACATCTGCTCAGGCTGAAAACTTTCTAGAGTCTCGTTCAAGGTGCATCAGGTTGTAATAAAATCGTTAATAATTTTCCATATGTGGAAAATATGTGAAAGAGTAACTTGTCCTCTCTCAATTTTAGCATATTGCAACCAACTGAATCAAATACAAATTTTGTATTCTTTTATAATAACAAATCCAGTGTTTTCATATATGATTTGAAGTATCTAATGATTGTTGGTACAAAACCCTTTGGTTTATTATGAAATTTACCAATCATAAAATACAATAAAAATTTTAGTTTTAAACTGTTTGACTACATTTTCTTGTTCAAAATTTGATAATGCACTATAATATTTCTGATTTATCTTTTCGAATTTTCAATTCCTTTATTTTCATTTTTGTTTTTAAATTATGTCTTTTTTGTTCTTCTAATTCAGCATAAATTTTTTTATCATTAACTGATTTAGCAATGGCTGCTGTTCCGCCAGATAATGAATTAACAGCTATTAATTCTACTGATAAAATAGGTAAAAAAACATCCAAGGCAGCTTTTTTCATTAATTATCCAATTTTTTTTTGTGTAACTGGCATATCTAATGTAATAAGTAAATTTCCACCAGTATTTTACCTGTCTTTCTTTTTTGAGCAACAGTTACAAAATTATAAATGCTATTTGATTGTTCATTATTGAGTTTAATTTTAATTGATTAAGCTTTTGGGTGTCCTAATCTCTTTTTATTTCCATACATTACTGCTCTAAATGGTCTTCCAGATAATTTTTCTCAGAATGATGCATTGTTTCTTTTGTGATTTTATGAAGTTATTTACCTGCTTCATGCCTAGATTCCAAAAATTTGTTTTTGTTTCAAATATCATGGTTTTTATATGCTCCACCTAACGCATTTATAACCTGACCTACTCTAGCTAATCTCTTTTCAAGTTCAGTTCCTTGACCACAATAATGATAGAAAGGAAGATGTATTTAAAAACTAATTTCTTAATTAACATGGTCTGCTAAACCATTATCATATTTCTGACATTTACAAAATGCTTGCTTTAACTGTTCAAAATTTAATTAAATAATATGTACCTTTTGGACTGTTGATAATAAAATCATTAGGCTTCCTAGTTAACATTTAAGACATACCAAAATTATCATTATGTTAATTCTTATTTTCACCTAATTCTTCGTAATAAATTATCATCCATCTGTCGATTACATATCTTACATAATTCATACACACATATTCTACTAGTTTTACCATGTAGATTTTTGTTAATCTTTCACCTGTTAAATTATCATCATGCGAATCTGCTGCTAATGTTGGAAAATGAACCAAGAATTTCGGTTACGAAATTATTGTGTTAATACATTTACTTGACTTTATTTTATTTGTATTTTTCTGAATATAGTACTCCTGAATCAAACAATATATTTCTATATATTGAAAAATGAACAAGCCCCAAATCTGAAACTGTACCTTCTACAACAGTATATGTTATATTTAAAAGATTCATTAATCCATCTCTACCAACGTATTCTCTTTAGTCAATAATTTATTTACGTACATGAAATTTAACAGGTAAGGTACCAATATTCTTAAACATATTAACAGCTCTTACTCAAAAAACTGTACCTTCTCTATTGTTAACAAATTTCAACATTTGTTACCTATATTCATATTTACACTTTATTCCTTTCAATTTTTCTTCATATTAATTTACATCTTGTATTTCTGATTTGCTTAATATAGAATCAGTTGGTGGTACATCTTCAAATTTTCATAAATACTGACAAGCATAAGATTCTCTGCAATAAGTAATAACTTTGTTTTTCAGCTTCTTCATTTTGTTCAATAGTTTTTGAGATGTTATCACTTTATCTTGAATTTCTTATTTATCATTTTATGTTATATCTAAACCAAGCTGATGTTCTTTTTTAAAATTCTCATATTCTGTTCTCTGTTGTTTTTTCTATTTTTTTAGTTCACCTTTTGATTCTCCTACATTTTCTATTTCATGTAAATTATTTAACAACTTCAAAACAGAATGAAGTAATTATCAGATTTTTTGGTAACAATTAATTATAATATAAAAATTAGTAATATATTATTTTAATATCTGGGTATATGAATAAGGTGTTTAACATTTATGTCTAATGGTCATGTTTAATGGTTATGTTCAACATATGAGTTTAAAGTTCAACATTTATGTTTCTATTTAAAATTCATTTCTAATGTATATCTTTAAAAAATTATTTCTTAAATTTTACTTTCAAAACAAAGTCCTAAAAATTAAAATTAAGTTATATTAATAGATTTTTAATGTCCCTTTTGTAAGGTCATTTAACTAAGATGGAAAATTAGTTCCATCTGTGGAAATTTGCTTTCTTAATTTGATAATTTCGAACATAAATTTTTCTAGTTGTATCTGTTGTAAAAAATTCGAAGACACTCTCATTCCAACATTTACTACCTTCTCCCTAAAATAATTAAAAATTAAATCTCCACCAACAAACTCATTTGTAAATATGACTTAAACTTCTCTCATTTTGTCTTAATGTATTTTTGAAAAATTGAGATTATCATTGATCAATTCTGTAGCTATTTTTGAATATGTTTGACGTAAATAAAAGCAATTTATTATTTTTTGTCTATTTCTGGTAAAATAATTAATGAAGTTAGCAACATAATTTTTAGATATCACATAAGGAAACTATGCCATATAATTTAATGAAAATTAATTTCAATTTAGCTGATGCAGTCTTTGAAAAATGATGTTTATTGTGACCATGAAACTAGTAACATATAAGTCCAATGTCAAATTAGGAGTACCACTAGTTATGAAACAATTTATCACTCATTTATTCCAATTCATGCTATAATTCATAATTTAGAAGTAAAAATTAATGATGAAAATGATATTTTGATTGACTTAAATAATTGTAAGAGCTATTTTATGATTTAATTAATAAATTTTAATCTTTTTGAATGAACAGGATTTCAAGATATCAGATTTATTGTTTTTCAGTGCATGAGAAAGATCATAATAATATAAATTTTCCAGAAAAGAAAGTCGACATTAACATTCATATTAGTGATGGGTGCTTCTACTCAAATCATATTCAACCATACATAAATTTTAAAATTATTGCAGCTGATGAAACAGATAACCAACATTTGAGGGAGGATCTAAGGAGAAATTAACTGATACTCATGCAACAAAACCATCGGATTTTGTAACTATCAAGGAAGGAAATAATGATTTATCTAGGTTAGAACATTCTTCTAGTTCAACATCAGTTTCATTACATTTAACTCTATCTCTTGCTGATTGCATGTGCATGTTAGGACATACTTAATAATGACAAAATAAGGAGCATAAAATGGAGTATAATATTCACTTGAGATTTTTGTTGGATTTTTAAATATTTTAAAGAAGTAATGTGGGAAGGAGGCTTAGATATAATGTTTACTTGGAGTTCAAGTTCAAACGACATTATATTCCGATTGCCTCCTTTTAATGATACTAGAGTCCAAATAAAACTTGCAAAATCAAAAGAATATAAAATTACAGTTAGGAATGTAGAGAGTTGTGAAATATGACCCAATTTTGAGCTTGAGCAACGAGAAATTATATTGAATCTCCTAATATAACGATTTTTTTATATAAGTAGAGGGAAAATGCATGTTCCACTCTCAAATTTCTAGTTGAAGCACGTTTATACAATTATGTCATTTTAGCCATTTTTGATCTAAATTAACAAATCCTATAAAAGCATGTGCATAACTCGTTCCCAAAATGGTAATCTCATTTTGGTGTATTCATGATAATGAATTAATGCAGCTAGTGATTATAAATGTAATATGTACAAAAATGTTAAATTTTATGTAAGATTTTCGAATGCATATTAAAAATTTAGTAAGACTGTATGAAATGTACAACTCTAAAATAAATATTGAGGTTTCTTGTAGAAAAAATAAGAATCAGTTTAGATAAATAACATATTTATATGAAAATCTGTAATGAGATAATACCTAATTAAATGATGAGGTTTGAAAAACCAATTGTGATTAATCTACCTGGCCTACCTGATTAAAATCAATCAGATTTTTGCCAAAATTGTACACAGCGGTGGTGTGATGGTAAAAAATGTTACTATCGCTATCCTAACCAGTCACACTCGCATAACAACCAAATATATATGTCTAAATTATTTGATAAGCATTTAATGATTTTTTTGTAAAACAGATAATGAAGGTGTAGATATATTTATGTTGAAAACAAATAAAAATGTTTGTATTGAAGAGTTGGTTAGTATATTTAACACATGGCACAAAAGTAAAACTTTAGAATATAAAGATTTCATTGTAGAGATTGCGAACTGTTAAATATTGATCGTCAAATAAAAATACATAACACATTGTGTTACATTAATTTATGGTATAAATTTTTGAAGATGACTCCATCTCATGTGATTCAAAAACAGAAGAATGTGGAGGCTCAGCCTATGGAGTACCAGTAATATAAAATGAAATTTCATTAGGTAACATAGAAGGATAAAGTTAATAATTTTCGTTTCATATGTGCGATTTTTCTTACCATACATAATTTTGTAGGTAGTGTATCATTTGGTATGTAATCATTAGGAGCTGCACACATTTTTATAAGAGTTTTTTCAGGATGTCATATTAATGAGATAGAAACAACAACCTGTTCCAAAATTATCAGTGAGTTATTTTAGGATTAATTTGAAATACAACAAATTCAAAAGAAGGCAAATAAAATTAAATCAAATTTTTCAACTACAATTTTACCTTCTTTTCTAAGACTATTTTTTTATTTTAACTCCTGCATCATTATAATCAGTCCATCTAAGAATACAGTAATTTGCACTTGAACACCACATGAAATATACAGTAATATCATCATACCACATAACTTCTATGTTATAATCTTCAAAAATTCCACTGTGTAAGTTAATTAGATGAAGTACACTATTTTTCTTGCTTCTTAATTTGCCATTGTGAACTAGATGTCCTTCCATGCTTATTTTATCAACAAGAGATCAAGTCAAATGTCACAAAACTGATGATGAAAGAAATGGATGTTGAATTACAGATAAAACATTATTTCCGTTTTTTATTGTTACAGTGCAAATAATTATATATTACACATTACATATTATATAATTATCAATCACGTTTTTATTGGATTTTTCATCATGTGTTGAGTAATCTGCTCCTTCTGCTTGAACAATTTTGAAACTAATGTACAACTGAGCATGATTATGATGTACCTGTCCATCACCAATATGAATGTTAATTTCTGTATCCTTCTTAGGAACAGTCAGATTATCTTTACTCTTTTCGTTCGCAGGAAAAGAATGGAATTGATAACTTTCAATTTTGTACACTTATTACAAATAACCGTCACTTCATTTCTAAAGTAACAGTGACAGTAGCGTCACTGAAACCAAGTACATGATCATTCGCTCAGTTGTAGATTATCATTCTGTAGTAAGACCGACTCAGTGTGGCACAAATTCTGTTGCTTTAATATAAATTAACCTGCCACATGCAACATAACCCGCAAGATGTTGCCTTTTGTAGCATACTACAAGACGACGCACGTCACAGTTCCATAGCATGCCACTATGTTGCAAGATGTTTCCCCAGCGTAAACGGGCCTTAAAAGTAGCGACACTCACTGCTGTAAACGTTTTTACCGTTTGACAGCTGGAGTGAGACTAGCGCTCCAAGCGGCGAGAACGGAGAACGTCAGAAGCGTCGTAAGCACGTTTGTTTTGCATCCGTTTCCTACATGATTTACAAAATATTTGAAGTATTTTCTTACCTCAAGAGTTTGTGTAATATCAGAAGATGTAGATGTTTCTAAAAATGATTCTAAAATAAGTGCAAGGTGGGATAAAAATCACGAATCCAGTGGCAAGCTACAACGCGTTTGTAACGAAATACTTGTGACTATGGATAGAACTGCAGTTTACCGCGTTGATATCAGAGGAACAGAAACACATAGATTTACACATAAGAAGCACAGACATGTACCTCTACATGGAAAAGGGATCGATGCCCCATTTGTCATCCCGTAGGCCTACTGTGTTTTAGTCATTGTCGCCTGTTGCCAATACTACGACCATCATCTTTAAATTATTCTAAGTGGGACAAACAACAGCGAAATAGTGGGAGAAATGTGCAGTACGTGTGAATTCAAGGTTCTCAAAGACAATAACACTGTCAGAAATGCAGTCATATGTTAAATTTGACACTAGAGACATTTCATCCAATGACATATTCACTAGTTTATCTGTGTCGGAAAAATGCTATACTTTCTGCTTTAAAAGGTGGAATATATTGTCACTTACCCATATTTTATTTGCATGTCTTCCACATACCTTTGTAATGTACGCACTGATGGAAGCATAAAACATTCTGACAAAATCTCTATGCCTGAGTGCTGCATATACTAAATTTAGAGCAAACAGCTTATTTTCCTCTTTCCAGCTTGCAGCACATTTCTCCTTCAGTCGCATGTTAATCTGACTTAACAAAAAGTCAAGGGCATCTCTTTTTAAATATCGGGATCCTATAGTCTTCAAAAATTGTTCGTCCTTGTTCACTTGATCCTTCTGACACAGTTTCTGTTGCTGTCTGTACTTAAAATGATAGCCACTTTCCCTGTCCCGTAATAGTTTAGCACCAAGTCTAGCGATCTGCACATCCTGACACTTCACACACTTCTCCAATACACAAATAGTTGCACTTAATCCAACCTCTTCATCGTCAAAGCAGGCCTGTGTTGACGATTCAGATGAATCTGGCACTGAGATATGGAGAGTTGAAATGGCTGCTTCTGTGTCATAGGACTATTCTACAGCCTTAGACGAATTGTCGAATCTTTGCGGCAGTTTCCTCCTCGTCGTCAATTGAGGTGGCTTATTTGGGATGTCAAAGAGTGTGGGTTACTGCATTCCACATACGTTTATTATTGTCTGCATTTTTGAACTGGTTTTATTCGAAGTGTAGTGAATAATACTTAAAATTATATAAAAAGGTAAACTGGGTCTTTTTCAAAAGATCTTCTTGTCTGCTATTCACTAGCCATTTTCTGCTCCTAAAACGAAACATTAATCATTAACACACACATAGAATGAAATTTTCACTCTACAGCGGAGTGTGCGCTGATATGAAACTTCTTGGCAGATTAAAACTGTGAGCCGGACCGAGACTCGAACTCGGGACCTTTGCCTTTCGCAGGCAAGTGCTCTACCAGTTTGGAAGGTAGGAGACGGGGTACTGGCGGAATTAAAGCTGTGAGGACGGGGCGTGAGTCGTGCTTAAGTAGCTCAGTCGGTAGAGCACTTTCCCATGAAAGGCAAAGTTCCCAATTTCGAGTCTCGGTCTGGCACACAGTTTTAATCTGCCAGGAAGTTTCATATTAGCGCACACTCCACTGTAGCACGAAAATTTCATTCTAGAAACATCCCCCAGGCTGTGGCTAAGCCATGTCTCCGCAATATCCTTTCTTCCAGGAGTGCTAGTTCTGCAAGGTTCGCAGGAGAGTTTCTGTGAAGTTTGGAAGGTAGGAGACGAGGTACTGGCAGAAGTAAAGCCGTGAGGACAGGGCGTGAGTCGTGCTTGGGTAGCTCAGTTGGTAGAGCACTTGCCCGCGAAAGGCAAAGGTCTCGATTTCTAGTCTCGGTCCGGCACACAGTTTTAATCTGCCGGGAAGTTTCAACAAACACATAGTTTGCAAGCGAAACCTGTTGATACAGTTTAGTAACATGATGGTCTATACCTCTCAGGGTCCTTAGGAAACCTACAAAAAGACAGATGAGGTGTCTTCTTCTTCTTGTTGTTCATGCGATTTATTGCGCTACAGACGCTGCCGTTTGTAAAAACAGTTATACAAACCAAAATAAACCACTTATATTCGCTTTCACGATCGCGCCGAACTTAACAGATTTACTTACTGGCCGCTTGGCGCGCTGCTGCCGCAGTAGGCACCAAAATTGAGGAGAAGTGTCGCGACTGTTATGTTAGACTGTGGCGGCACTGTGTATGCAACTACTGAAATGGATTTTTTTCTTCACAATAAAGTTTTCGTTTTATACAACTAAAGCATTGCCAATTGCAGAGTTTTAATTTGTTTCTTGCTTACATTTAGGGGATGATGTCTACATGCAAGTTTGACTAAAATTTTCCTCTTTGTTATCGCCGCAATACCGGCACATAAAAATGTAAAAGACATGAGCGATCATGAATGAAGAACAATGAAACACAAAAAGACTGACAATGAAGTCTACTGGTAAGTTAATATTTTTCGGGTGGGCAATAGCACAGACAATTGGCCGCAGAAGGGCGGACGACAGGGAGATGCACGACTGTTTCCCGCTCCACATCTTACACCTTGCAGGCATTTTTCTGAACTGGCTACTGCAAGTTTTACATTACGTTAATAATGATAATGGCTGAAAAGTAACTACATGAATTTGTGCAAACAGGCGGAGATCGGTTTTTCTTTTTAACTACGGCTTCATTCATGTACTGTACACTATAAAAGGCTGTCATTAGACTTTTTCATCAAAGACAGTGTCGTATAAATGTGCAATTTTTATTTAATACAACAAAAGTAATATTTTCCGTTTCAGAAAATCTAGACCTTAATTCATAACATGGCATTTACTTTTTTCCGAATGACATATCTGCGACATCCACCCAGAACTCAACACCGCGATATTGACACAAAGCCAGTAACAACTGAATGACAGTTTGTGGTTCGTTATCTGTGGTAAGGTTGTTGAATATGGCGGAAAAACAAAGTACAAAAGTTTCGGCAGATAATGGGCAATGAATTCTCTAGCTTAAATTGACTTAATTCGTGTGTTAATCGTTACTGACGCGTGTTTACGTTTCTCATGTGATGTGTTACTCAGCAGAAGAGGAGGACTTCTTCAATGCCGATAATATAAGGTGAGGCACGAAATGATAGCATTTGTTTTGCTAAGAAGTTTGTTTGAGCAAACTGTCGCGTAAACACAAACAATTCTGTTTCCACTGAGATATTTTCAGAAATTTAGATTCTTGTGTGACCAGACTACATTGATACATAGGGTCTAGATCCGTACTTAACTCTCTCGCGAATTCTCAGTACCTTTCATGTTTATTTAGTTCGTGTGTTTCGAGTTCGTAAAGCTCCACAAAATAAATCTAAGTCTCATATCACTCTTATCTCCTTTGTTTTGGTTGACAGCTGCTGAACGTGAATAATGAGAAATTTTTACCGTGTGATTCTGGTCGTATCTACTGTTTACAGTCAAGCAAGTTGACATGATACAGAGAAACACTTTCTTTATGTTTCGGTTTGTATCGTTCGTTGATTAGTAGATTTTAATATTCCGTATTAATGTCCCAAGCCCATGCCCAATATTGTTGAATACTACAAGCGAAGACAGTGCTTGATGTGCAGTAAACATGCATTCTTCCATGCAGAAGGGTGTGGTCATTGAGTATCTGGTAACAAGATACTTTATACTGTTGAATGCAGTTCTTTTACATCTGAATATCACACTTATTTTCTAAATTTAAACATAGTTTTGGCAGGATATATATGTAATATATGGATTAAGATTTTGACCTGTAAAGTAATAAAAGTTTATATTTTGTAAACAAAAGTACCCACCCTCTCTAATAGACTGACAATGTGACTTTCTGACAATGTGACTTGAGTTGTTATGTGCTGATTATAAATGCACATGTATACCTGAAGTGAATTGGACAGAAAATCTCACGTTAGTTAACAACTTCTTTCTTGCTGTTTTCTCAGACGTTACTAGACACACATTCTGTTGAGAGCATGGGAACTGGAATACGCACTGTGGCAAGGATTATCATTTTTTACCCATACAGTTTCAACAGTATTAGCTAACATGCTTAGGCGACATTGTTTGGTAAATGTTGGTAATGAAGACTGTTGATTATTATAGTGCTCATTGGTGGCCATAAATGATGGGAATAGAGCAGTGTAGTGAAAAACTCAATATTCTGCCTCTTAGAACAGAGAAACTAGATCTGTCATTTGACTGTAATTAACAGTACAATGTATTTAATTCCGTGTTGGAATAAAATTTCACTCTGATTATTGACACTTTGTTAAGTGATGGATATCGAATAATTTTTCTGTAAATATTATCTAACTAAAAAAAAAAAGTTCTGGGCATTAGATTAGATGTACTTTTCATTCTAATATACCCATCCATATTGAAGTGGTCCTGCAGGGTCTAGAACATGTCAGAAAAACAAGAATACACCATAAATATTTACAAAGAAAAACAAACATACTGATATAACTACCTAGATCCCGAGTGAAATGATCCTCATGGATGGGGAAAAAAACTTAAATATATTTTCATTTAAAAGTAATACATAAATTATCACAAATCATCTAAATACACTGATTATTAGGCGATTCCATTATGGTTAGTCATGCATGGTCACATTACTGCAATAAATTTGTACAGAAGTCAGATTGTATGAATACTTGCATTATTTGATATTATTAGTAACACGTACACATTAGTTGGTTCTACTAAGAATTCATCAGTGGATTAAAAGAAGTTGGCCACCAGTAAATCCTTTACGTTCCTCTTAAACTGAACTGTATAAATATGTAAACTTTTGATTGCTGGTGGCAAGTCACTGAAAATGTGTGTTCTTGAATAACCTTGAGGAACTGTTCTTGAATAACCTTGAGGAACCAAAATGATTTTAAATGATTGTGAAGATTATTCTTATTTGTATTATTGTTTCCACGAACTGAGCTGTTGGTTTGAAAAAAGATATAATGGGTGTCCATAAATTATCTTTACAACTTAAGACAAAACTACACTAGATATTAACAAGTGGTTTTCAACATGGGATAAGATGACTGATAAAGTTTTATTTCTTCATTCATACACATCAGTGTGTGCACCATTAGTGGCATAGATGGCTAGTCGAGATTCCATTTCTCTCCACATATGATTCAAGATTGCCGTGGTGATTTGTTCAAATGCATTGGAAATGCGTGTCTTGAAGTCCTGTTGGTTTGATTCGGTACACCAGATCCTTGACAAAACACCACAGGAAGAAGTGTAGTGGTGTGAGGTATCAGATGTCATCTGTATGAACCAGAAATATTTTTGTTGTTTGTATGGGTCGCTTTTGCCTTGCCTTCCACTGAGCTGCTCTGCTCTCATACTGATGCAGGCACATTTTAAAGAATGGGGCACTTCTACTTTACCTTTCGCTCACCATAGTATTGACTAGATGTGATTGGTATGCCTATGGTCTTTTAACGTTGTTCACCTGATGATGCGGCTTAAAGTCACGAAATAGTCGTATTTTAATAAACAACAATTTTACCAACTGTAAGCAGAGAAGCAGAGTTCTTCCTAACATCATGTACGAACCAGGCCAAACACTGAGTTTTTGACTGTGGTGTCCACATTTTATGAGATTTTCAAGTTCAATTTTGCATCAAGTTGTGTCATCCTGAGATTTAAAAAAAAAAAAAAAAAAAAAAAAAAAAAAAAAAAAAAAAAACAACTTTATAAGTTATCTTATCACATGTTGAAATCATTTGTTAATATCTAATATAGTCTTCAAGTTGGAAGTGTTGGGCTGTAAAGATAATATATGGACTCCCTGTATATTTTAAATGAAAAAAATTATTAAGGAATAAATGTATTGGGAAGCAGTAGTTAATATCCCTGGTTCTTTGAACAGTTATCTGCAGGATGTTCTTTAGTTCAGATCATAAACATTTTGAATGTGGAAAACTTTGAAATGAATTGATTTATTTGGCTGTAAACAACTGTTGTGTAGTCCAAGGCATCATCAGTAGATACATAATTATGCAAATGGTTAACACATGTAAATATTATTACATTGATATTGCTTGCCTTGTACTCATCACATAATAAGTAATTATGTGACCATGCGGGGAAAAATGATTATTTAAATACCCCTCTGTGTGCTGTAATTAATCTAATCTTATCCTCAGGATCCCTATGGGAGCGATAAGTGGGGGTTGTATATTCGTAGAGTCATCACTTAAACCTGTTCTTGAAACTTTGTCAGTAGACTTCCTCAGGATAGTTTCTGTTCCTCTTCAAGAGTCTGCTCATTAAATTCCTTCAACATCTCAGTGTTGCTCTTCCACAGCTCAAACAAAATGGTGACCATTTGTGCTGCCCTTGTCTGTATAAGTTCAATATTCCCTGGTAGTCTTATTTGATATGGGTCCCACACACTTGAGCAATACTCGCGGATGGGTCACATGAGTGATCTGTAAGCTATATGATTTGTAGACTGATTGCATTTTCATAGTATTCTACCAGTAAACCAGTCTACTACCTGCTGTATCCGTGACTGAGCCTATGTGATCATTCCACTTCATATCCCTACCAAGTGTTACACCCAGCTACGGATTCCAGCAGTGACTCACTAATATTATATTCATATGATACTTTTTTTTATTTATTTTGTAAAGTGAAGGGGGTTGACAGAAGCGTCCGATCCCACGCGTCGGCTTTGACCCGTGACGTAAGGGTGTTGTCGTGTGTGACGTCATGACGGTGCGGAGTTTGGTTTGAGTGTGGCTGTCTCCAGTTCTGTTTTATCTTATTTTATTTACTTTTCTGATCTGTTCGTTCTGTCTCGTGAGATTTTTTTTTTTTTAATTTAAAAACACTTATTACTTATTTTAATTATCTGTTTCCTCCAATTTCTGTTTTAGTTTATTATATTTTTCTTTCTGATCTGTTCGTTCTATCCCGTGAGATTTTTTTTTTTTTTAAAGACATAAAACACTAATCAGCTACTGAAGCATTTTTATCTTCTATGGGTTGCAGGGGTTACGACCCCTGGGGAGGTGGGTGGGTATTCATGCATGGCTGTCTTCACTTACACATTGTAGCTACGCAAGGTGTCTAAATTTGTTTATATTTAGTTTTCCCCCCACCCAAAACACCCCATTTCCCACGCTTGTCCCGTTAGTGTCATTAGGCTTCTTGTGGAAAGTGTATGTTTGTTTTTGTTTCCGCCATATTTGTGACGTCATGGGTCAAAGCAGACGGGCGGGATAGGACGCTTCCGTATTTGCAGTGAAGGGCTTTACATTTTTGAACAATAAAAGCAAGCTGCCAATCACTACACCACTTTGAAATCTTATCAAGGTCTGACTGAATATCTATTTGTACATCTTCATTCAGACTGTAATTCATTTTAGATAACTGTGAAAAGTCTGAGGTTGTTATTGATATTGTATGCAAGATCATTAGGCCTAATATACAACATGAACAGCAAGGCACCCAACACACTTCCATTGGGTACACCAAAAGTTAATTCTACACTTGTCAATGACTTTACGTACAAGATAATGTGCTGTGTTCTCCCTACCAAGAAATGTCCAGTCTACTCACATATTTCGTCTTATATCCCAAATGATCAAATTTTTTGATAAGTGTAGGTGTGATACTGAGTCAAATGCTTTTCAGAAATCGAGAAATACTACATTTACTGAACTGCCTTGATCCATGGCTCTCAGGATGTCATGTGAGAAAAGTGCAAATTGGGTTTCACATTATTTGTGTTTTTAAACTCCACCCTGGTTGGCATGGAGGTGGGCGTTATGTTCGATATACCTAATTATGTTTGAGCTCAGAATATGTTCTAGGATTCTACAACAAATGGATCTCAAGAACATTGGATCACTACTGCTACTCTTTTTGTGGGCAGATGGCCTGTGCTTTCTTCTAATTGTTGAGAACAGTTTTTTGTTTGAGGGATCTTTGATAGATTATAGTTAACAGAGGGGTTAACTCAGCTGCAAACTGGGTATAGAATCTGATAGGGATGCTATGGGCCCTGGGGCATTGTTCAGTTTTAACCATTTCAGCTGTTTCTCAACACCACTGACAGTAGTATGTATTACATACATCTTTTCAGTGTTATGGGAGTTATATTGGGGCAATACATCTGGGTTTTCCTTTGGAAAAGAACATTTTAAAACAGGGTTAAGAATTTCTGCTTTTTCTTTGCTACTCTCAGTTTCAGTTCTAGTCTTGTTCATGTGTGACTGTACACTTAACTTTAGTGCCATTAACAACCTTTACATATTACCAGAATTTCTTCGTGTTTTGTGAGGAATTGACAGTATTCTACTACAGCAGTCATTGAAGGCTTCACGCATTGCTCTCTGGATTGTCAGATGTGTTTCATTTGGCATCTTCCTATCTATAGCCCTGCGCTTTCTTTTACACCTATTGTGCAACAGTGTCTGTTACCTTAGAAGTTTCATTACAGTGACTGTATACCATGGAGGATCTCTCCCATTCTGAACTGCCCTACTGAATACATTTCTATCCAGTGCATGGCCAACTATTTTTTTAAATTAGTTTTTTTATGCAGTTTATATAGGACTCAAATTAGGTTGTTAAAATGTTTTTTATTCATATTTATAATAAAAATCATAATTTTTTTCCATTGTATATAAATTAATAGAATTCTTTTTCTTTCGATCATCTGTTTACAACGATTTTAAATTTGTATTCATACAATGTCCCTTGTCATACGTCACTTAAATGAATCCAAGTAATGTCCAGTAAGTTCCTGTTTCTGGATCCACATGAGTGCACATGGGATCTACTTTCACATATGTGCACAGTTTGTTTGACATGCATAAGTACTTTGACCATGTGTAGATTAGATACTGTAAGTATTTGCTGCTTAGTAAAGTACTGTCTGCAAGAAGTTACATCGCTCAAATGAAAAATACATCTAATGGCTTTCTTCTGCCTGAGGAAAACCTCTTTTATCCCAGCGGAGTTTCCCCAAAGTATTCCATAATGCAGGTGTGTATGAAAAAGGCATCGTTTGCGATAAGCATGAGCGGGTCAAGAGGAATGTTTGATACAACTTGTTGGCTTTGCCCATTGATATACCTAATGCTGATGGCTGCTGTCATGTCACATTTTTATGCATATATTCACAGTTCTGTTGTTAGTTGGTGAAGTCAACTAGTGTGAAAACAAAAAGGACTGGTTGTGGTGACACATTGATCTGTAGCTTAGCCTGAGGTATGGGTTAGGTTGTAAGGTGACAGTGTCGTCGTGAGTTGATGAAGCTAAGAAATGTGAAACTAACTGGTGTGGTGACAGACTGATCTTTGCATTTTCCAATATGGTACAGACGTAAACAGTAGGCTTCCCTTAACAGTCAATTTCTTATCCCAACCAGATTTTCTGCTTTCACATTTGTTGGCTTTGCCAACTCTCAACCAGATTGCCTCCTTCCAACCTAACCTAGAACTTGAGCTGCAGTACAGATCAATCTATCACCACAACCAGGATTTATTTTTTATTTATTTATTTATTTATTTATATTCTTTTTTTTTTGGGGGGGGGGGGTGGCGGACACTTCAATATGTAACTGTAATCAACATTTTTCTATATTCAGCACAAGCTCCTTTGCTAACATACTGTACAGCTTTTCTGGGTGGGTATTCCAACATAATTTATTATCAAGGTATATACCTAACAGTTTTCTGAAAGAGGGTGTGTTCAGTTTTATTTTTATTTAATGTCAACGTATATTTTTGAAACCTGTGAGGTGCCTTTCCCGTCACGGAGCTGTTGATTTGTTTGGCAGTTCATATCATTATGTGATACGAAAAGAGCTTGTGTCATTGGCATATATCGTGGATTTATATGGTAGTAAGTAGGGTAGTTCATTCACACAGACAATACATAAGCAAGATCCCAGTGTAGATCCTTATGGGACCCCATATTTTATTTTGCTAAGGTCTCATGTTTTATTTGAGTTTACAAACACCATTTGGTTTCTTTTTGTTAAATAGGATTTCAGTAGTGCTTGTTCTATTTCAGGTATTCCATATCTGTCAAGTCTCTTAATTAAAATGCTATGTGAGACAGTGTCAAATTCTGTAGTTAAATCTGCTATAGTTGTATAGGTGTGCTCCCTATTTTCAAAACCCTGCACTACTGATAATACAACTTCTTCAACTGCCTTAATTATTGATAGCCCACTTCGGAATTCATATTGGGTCCCATTAAGTAGTAACACGCAAACGAATCATTTCATGGCTGCCACACATTCTGGAAATCACGGAATATCAGGGAATTTTCATACATATCAGGGAAATCAAGGAACTATCAGGGAAATAAATAAAAAAAACCTGAAAAATCTTGTTTCTGTATCAGTAGATGAAATGATTTGTTTACTGAGATATCATGCATCATCGCAGGCTGGGTGCAGGTGAGTACGTGCGCTGCTTCCCTACTCCCTCATCCTTACTGCTTCTCCCCTCCCTACCACTCCCCTCAGCTTGTAGTCAGTGCTGTCACCACATCTTGCCACTAGCCTAGCAGCTGCCGACAAGAGGCAGGGAGGCATGAGGAGTGGTTTGTTTGGATCTGATTCTCAGATACTGTTGATGCAGTGGCCAGAGATGGCGGTCATGTGTGCATGAGTTGTGTGAGTGATTGTGTATGTGCACTCTCGTTTTCTGACAAAGGCTATGCCCGAAAATTTAGTTGTCAGAGTGTGATTGTGTTTCCTACGTGCCTGTCTGCAGTTCAGCGATCATCGTTACAGTGAGTTGTTACATATCTTCATTAGTATTGACTCTCGTTGTATTTGTGCAAGTTACACTGAAGTGCCAAAGGAACTGGTATAGGCATGTATATTCAAATACAGAGCTATGTAAACATGCAGAATATGGCTCTGCAGTCGGCAATGGGTATATAAGATAACAAGTGTCTGGTGCAGTTGTTAGATTGGTTACTGCTGCTACAGCGGCAGGTTATCAAGATTTAAGTGAGTTTGTACATGGTGCTATAATCGGCGCACAAGTGATGGAACACAATATATCCGAGGTAGCGATGAAGTGGGGATTTTCCCATATGACCATTTCACGAATGTATCCTGAATATCAGCAATCTCATGAAACATCAACTCTCCGACATCGCTGTGGCTGGAGAAAGATCTACATCTACGTCCATACTCCTCAAGCCACCTGACGGTGTGTGGCGGAGGGTACTTTTAGTACCTCTATCGATTCTCCCTTTTATTCCAGTCTCGTTTTGTTCGTGGAAAGAAAGATTGTTGGTATGCCTCTGTGTGGGCTCTAATCTCTCTGATTTTACCCTCATGGTCTCTTCGCAAGATATACGTAGGAGGGAGCAATATACTGCTTGACTCCACGGTGAAGATATGTTCTCGAAACTTCAACAAAAGCCCGTACCGAGCTACTGAGCATCTCTCTCGCAGAGTCTTCTACTGGAGTTTATCTGTCAACTCCGCAACACTTTCGCGATTACTAAATGATCCTGTAATGAATCGCGCTGCTCTCCGTTGGATCTTCTCTATCTCTTCTATCAACCCTTTCTGGTATGGATCCCACACCGGTGAGCAGAATTCAAGCAGTGGGTGAACAAGTGTACTGTAACCTACTTCCTTTGTTTTTGGATTGCATTTCCTTAGGATTCTTCCAATGAATCTCAGTCTGGCATCTGCTTTACTGATGATTAATTTTACATCGTCATTCCATTTTAAATCACTCCTAATGCCTACTCCCAGATCATTTATGGAGTTAACTGCTTCCAGTTGCTGACCTGCTATATTGTAGCTAAATGATAAGGGATCTTTCTTTCTATGTATTGACAGCAAATTACACTTGTCTACATTGAGATTCAATTGCCATTCCCTGCACCATGCAGCAATACTTTGCAGATCCTCCTGCATTTCAGAAAAAATTGTCATTGTTACAACCTCTCGATATACTACCGCATCATCTGCAAAAAGCCTCAGTGAACTTCCGATGTTATCCACAAAGTCATTTATGTATATTGTGAATAGCAACGGTCCTACGACACTCCCCTGCGGCACACCTGAAATCACCCTTACTTCAGAAGATCCTGCAAGAAAGGGACCAACAAAGACCGAAGACAATCACTCAACGTGACGGAAGTGCAACTCTTCTGCAAATTGCTGCAGATTTCAATGCTGGGCCATCAAGTGTTAGTGTGCGAACCATTCCATGAAACATCATCGCTATGGGCTTTCAGAGCCAAAAGCCCATTCGTGTACCCTTGATGACTGCACAACACAAAGCTTTATACCTCGCCTGGGCCTGTCAACACCAAAATTGGACTGTTGATGACTGGAAATGTGTTGCACGGTTGAACGAGTCTTGTTTCAAATTGTATCGAGTGGATAGACGTGTACGGGTATGGAGACAATCTCATGAATCCAGGGACCCTGCATGTCAGCAGCGGACTGTTCAGGCTGTTGGAGGCTCTGTAATGGTGTGGGGCGTTTGCAGTTGGAGTAGTAAGTGACCCTTGATAAGTCTAGATATGACTATGACAGGTGACATGTACGTAAGCGTCCTGTCTGATCACCTGCATCCGTTCATGTCCATCGTGCAGTCCGACGGACTTGGGCAATTCCAGCAGGACAATGCGACACCCCACCCAGAATTGCTCCAGGAACACTCTTCTGAGTTTAAACACTTCAGTCTCCCCAGGCACGAACATTATTGAGCATATCTGGGATGTCTTGCAACATACTGTTCAGAACAGATCTCCACTCTTGTGGATTTATGGACAGCCCTATAGAATTCATGGTGTCAATTCCCTTCAGTGCTGCTTCAGACATTAGTTGAGTCCATGCCACGTCGTGTTGTGGCACTTCCGTGTGTTGCCGGGGACTGTACGCGAAATTAGGCAGGTGTACTAGTTTCTTTGGCTCTTCAATGTGGGTGGTGCATGGATTGATTACCTCCTTATCATCTACTCAGGATGCTATCTGTGACATGTGAATAGTTGGCCACATGAGTGGACTTCCACTACAGGCCATAACCGCAGGCCATTTCTGTGGGTATCTCTAACGGATCGAGCCTTCTGATCTGAAGCCCATCATTTCCCATTAATGCACAAGCTCTGTCCGTCAGATCTTGTCTCATCAATCTGACCAAAGGCTGGGTCTGTTTTTTTGTGTTGCATAATGCTTTGGATTTTTGTGGTTTATCCAAAGACACAGGGCTGTGGTGCTTCTTGGCAGGTCAGAGGCCACAGGTGATGGATTTCAGGAATTTTGACTGCCTCACCCCAAGTACATTGTACAGTGCGGCATTTTATAGACATTTTATTTATTCTATACATTTTGGCACTTTGAAAGTAATTTATATATCAGAAAGCATCGATGATAAGAAGAAAATTGTGGCTGTCGCTGGCAGTTTGTGTGCTATGTACTAATATATTTCTCGAAAGAAAAATCACACACTACCTGTAAAATAATAGACAAAACACAGTGGGTAATAACTGACAGTAACGAACATAGTAGAACCAACATTTTAATGGCGGTCACCAATACTGTTGGTTTACACAGCTCTTCACTGCTTTATACACCTCTTTCAAGAGGCCTACTTTTTTCTGAGGTTATTTCTCAAATCAGTGAAGGTATTTTAAATCTGTCTTGCGACTCCAAGGAATTGTGTGTTTTTGTCACCAAATGTGTTTTGTTTTATTGAAATAAAATAACAGTGGTCTTAGTGAAACACACATACTATTTTGCCTGCTTTCTCCATCTAAAAACAGTCATTACAAAAGATGTTGATGTTGGTACTTAACATTGTTGCTCACACGGGGGAGGAATACAGAAGTCTGTAATTTTTTTTTTTGCCTACTTATGTCTTTACTTACCCTTGAGAGCTCAAAATTTGTCAGGGAAAAATGCTAAAACTTGGCTGGAAACCAGGGAATTTCACTCGAGGAAAATTGTGGGAATGCTGCATTTAATTGGTCTTCCATTAAACTTTCAATAATTTTTTATGTTATTGGTGCAGGTCTGTAATTTTAGGGTGAATTTCTGCCTCCTTGTTTGTACATGGGCAAGACAATTGCCAGTTTCAGGTTGTATGGAAATGTTCCCTCTCGAAACATCCTGTTGTTGTAAGGTAAGACAGTGGAATGTATATAGTATCTATTTTCTACAGGGACTGTTAGACCATTGTAAGTAAAAAGGTATGTTACATTTCAGTTTTGACAGTACTTGATCTCATATTGTACTTTGTGTATGATAAATTTATTAAAAGTACATAGCTATGTTTTATTCTGACAGTGTATTTCTTCTTTAAATATTAGCAATTCCAGTTTACTGTAATGTATTCACATATCTTAACAATCTCCTGACACATAATCAGGAAAGTGACTATTATATTATCACATGTTATATGTTTTTTATGTTATACTTTCTGATGTGTTCCATACCCACAAGAATTATCTCATTTTTGGGTGTACAGAACGAGAACTGAATCAAATCTAATCCAAATCCTAATGTATGTTTTCAGTTCTGGAGTTGCTTTTGGCAAGTCTACAGCCAACTCTGTTTCCTGTGAATATGGAAGTCTACCCTCATTGTCATCTAAATTACTTTTATCTGTCATAGTTAATTTTCCAGACTTTGACTCTATTATTTAGCTCATCTGCTCTTAAAGGAGCCCTGTTTCCACTTTAACTATGTTCCTTGCTGTTTTACATTTGTTACTGAATTGAAAAATATAGTTATCATTGGCTCTTTTCTTTGCAGAAAAGGTATATTTTCTGGAAAGCTTTTTTAATTTGGAACATGAATGTTTATACTCATTATTAGTACAAGACTTGTCGTGGTACATTTCTGACGTAATCCTTAAATTATTCAAGTAAAGTGTATACTCATCAGTTACATTTCTCTTTTGTTTTTTCCTTGCAGTAAATCTATTGTGTTTAATGATGAGGAGACACTATTCATTAAAGATAGTGGTAATGGTTTGTAAGAAATAATCAAAGGCATCACTTAATGACTCATTCTCCATGACAGTGGTACACCAATGCTCAAAAGACTTTGTGTGAGATTTGTGACATTTCGTAGATCTGAGTGTGTCATTGCCCTGGGTTCTGTAAGTACATAAATAGATTATCTTTATCTTGGACAAAAACTTCAGTACCAGTTTTGGGCTTGGCTTGATGAGTTAACCCAAAAAATAACCCTGTAAGACATTATGGAATGAAAGTAAGCATAGTATGCCAGCTTTTTAATTTTTCTATGACCTATGTCTGACAACATTCACTCTGCAAATAGAGATTTATTTCGGTTCTTTGCAGTTCTGTGGTGTGCTGCTCCCAGTTGAACTTACCATCAAGCTGTAATCCCAATAATTTAACACTGTCAACTTCTGTGTGTTTGTCATCATATTTTAGGCATATACTGGTGGGAAACACCTTACAAATTCTGAACTGTGTATAGTGTGTTGTTTCAAAGTTTTGCGACAAAGAATTGGCTAGGAACATTTTATTAATATTCATGAAAATTTCAGTAACCAATATTTCTGAAACTATACATGATGCACACAGAAGTGGTGCAATACAACATGCCATGGACTCAACTAAGTAATGCTGGAAGGAATTGACACCATGAATCTTGCGGGGCTGTCCATTAATCCGTAAGAGTATGAGGGAGTGGAGATCTCTTCTGAACAGCATGTTGCAAGGTATCCCAGATGCACTCAATAATGTTCATGCCTGGGGAGTTTGGTGGCCAGCGGAAGTGTTTAAACTCAGAAGAGGGTTCCTGGAGCCACTCTGTAGCAATTCTAGACATAGGGGTGTCAGATTGTCCTGCTGGAACTGCCCAAGTCCGTCGGAATGCACAATGGACATGAATGGATGCAGGTGATTAGTGAGGATGCTTACGCATGTGTCACCTTTCGGAGTTGTATCTAGATGTATCAGGGGTCCCATATCACTCCAACTGCACACGCCCCACACCATTAGAGAGCCTCCACTAGCTTGAACAGTCCGCTGCTGACATGCAGGGTCCCTGGATTCATGAGATTGTCTCCATACCCGTACACGTCCATCCACTCGATACAATTTGAAATGAGACTCGTCCGACCAGGCAACATGTTTCCAGTCATCGACAGTCCAAGTGTTGGTGTTGATGGGCCCAGGCGAGGTGTAAAGCTTTGTGTTGTGCAGTCATAAAGGATACATGAGTGGGCCTTCATCTCTGAAAGTCCATGTTGATGGTGAGTCATTCCACGTCAAATCATCCAGAAATTTTAGGAAATGACACCCATCATCATGCAGATCCTTGAAATTTTGGGTGGTGGAAGTTTACCTACATATATTCACATTTCCAAAATGTAAATGTTGCAGGTCAATTATTTTTTCACTTATGATGATAAGAAGTTGTATAAATTCAGGATTTTAGGCTTTCATAGACAAGCTCCTTTGTAATTTAAAAATGCAATAGTTCCTACAGTTTTTGCAGTGGAAGGTTGATTTTTAGTTAAAGAGGAAGCTTTATATTTTTATAGTAATGCTTCTTTTAGTGAATATCCATCATCTACATCTCAGAAAAAATTGTAAATAATTTCTTTTAAACAAAATCCATGCATGGACATTATAATTTTTTAAGGTATTGCCCCCTCATACATACCTTCGAAAAATTTACAGTATTATTATAAATATTCCATTATTGTTGTTGTTGTTGTGGTCTTCAGTCCTGAGACTGGTTTGATGCAGCTCTCCATGCTACTCTATCCTGTGCAAGCTTCTTCATCTCCCAGTACCTACTGCAACCTACATCCTTCTGAATCTGCTTAGTGTATTCATCTCTTGGTCTCCCTCTACGATTTTTACCCTCCACGCTGCCCTCCAATACTAAATTGGTGATCCCTTGATGCCTCAGAACATGTCCTACGAACCGATCCCTTCTTCTTGTCAAGTTGTGCCACAAACTTCTCTTCTCCCCAATCCTATTCAATACTTCCTCATTAGTTATGTGATCTACCCATCTAATCTTCAGCATTCTTCTGTAGCACCACATTTCGAAAGCTTCTATTCTCTTCTTGTCCAAACTATTTATCGTCCACGTTTCACTTCCATACATGGCTACACTCCATACAAATACTTTCAGAAATGACTTCCTGACACTTAAATCTATACTCGATGTTAACAAATTTCTCTTCTTCAGAAACGCTTTCCTTGCCATTGCCAGTCTACATTTTATATCCTCTCTACTTCGACCATCATCAGTTATTTTGCTCCCCAAATAGCAAAACCCCTTTACTACTTTAAGTGTCTCATTTCCTAATCTAATTCCCTCAGCATCACCCGACTTAATTCGACTACATTCCATTATCCTCGTTTTGCTTTTGTTGATGTTCATCTTATATCCTCCTTTCAAGACACTATCCATTCCGTTCAATTGCTGTTCCAAGTCCTTTGCTGTCTCTGACAGAATTACAATGTCATCGGCGAACCTCAAAGTTTCTATTTCTTCTTCATGGATTTTAATACCTACTCCGAATTTTTCTTTTGTTTCCTTCACTGCTTGCTCAATATACAGATTGAATAACATCGTGGAACCCTGTCTCACTCCCTTCCCAGCCACTGCCTCCCTTTCATGCCCCTCGACTCTTATAACTGCCATCTGGTTTCTGTACAAATTGTCAATAGCCTTTCGCTCCCTGTATTTTACCCCTGCCACCTTCAGAATTTGAAAGAGAGTATTCCAGTCAACATTGTCAAAAGCTTTCTCTAAGTCTATAAATGCTAGAAACGTAGGTTTGCCCTTCCTTAATCTAGCTTCTAAGATAAGTCGTAGGGTCAGTATTGCCTCACGTGTTCCAAAATTTCTACGGAATCCAAACTGATCTTCCCCGAGGTCGGCTTCTACCAGTTTTCCCATTCGTCTGTAAAGAATTCGCGTTAGTATTTTGCAGCCGTCACTTATTAAACTGATAGTTCAGTAATTTTCACATCTGTCAACACCCGCTTTCTTTGGGATTGGAATTATTATATTATTCTTGAAGTCTGAGGGTATTTCGCCTGTTTCATACAGCTTGCTCACCAGATGGTAGAGTTTTGTCAGGACTGGCTCTCCCAAGGCTGTCAGTAGTTCCAATGGAATGTTGTCTACTCCCGGGGCCTTGTTTCGACTCAGCTCTTTCAGTGCTCTGTCAAACTCCCATTTCATCTTCATCTACGTCCTCTTCCATTTCCATAATATTGTCCTCAAGACCATTGCCCCTCTATAGACCCTCTATATACTCCTTCCACCTTTCTGCTTTCCCTTCTTTGCTTAGAACTGGGTTTCCATTTGAGCTCCTGATGTTCATGCTGGTGGTTCTCTTATCTCCAAAGTTCTCTTTAATTTTCCTGTAGGCAGTATCTATCTTACCCCCTAGTGAGATAAGCCTCTGCATCCTTACATTTGTCCTCTAGCCATCCCTGCTTAACCATTTTGCACTTCCTGTCTATCTCATTTTTGAGACGTTTGTATTCCTTTTTGCCTGCTTCATTTTCTGCATTTTTATATTTTCTGCTGTCATCAATTAAATTCAACATTTCTTCTGTTACCCAATGATTTCTACTAGCCCTCGTCTTTTTACCTACGTGATCCTCTGCTGCCTTCACTACTTCATCCCTCAAAGCTACCCATTCTTCTTCTACTGTATTTCTTTCCCCCATTACTGTTAATTGTTCCCATATGCTCTCCCTGAAACTCTGTACAACCTCTGGTTTTTTCAGTTTATCCAGGTCCCATCTCCTTAAATTCCCACATTTTTGCAGTTTCTTCAGTTTTAATCTACAGGTCATAACCAATAGATTGTGGTCAGAGTCCACATCTGCCCCTGGAAATGTCTTACAATTTAAAACCTGGTTCCTAAAGCTCTGTCTTCCCATTATATAATCTATCTGAAACCTGTCAGTATCTCCAGGCTTCTTCCATGTATACAACCTTCTTTCATGATTCTTGAACCAAGTGTTAGCTATGATTAAGTTGTGCTCTGTGCAAAATTCTGCCAGGCGGCTTCCTCTTTCATTTCTTAGCCACAATCCATATTCAACTAGTATGCTTCCTTCTCTCCCTTTTCCTACTACCGAATTCCAGTCACCCATGACTATTAAATTTTCGTCACCCTTCACTATCTGAATAATTTCTTTTACTTCATCATACATTTCTTCAATTTCTTCGTCATCTGCAGAGCTAGTTGGCATATAAACTTGTACTACTGTAGTAGGCATGGGCTTCGTATCTATCTTGGCCACAATAATGCGTTCACTAAGCTGTTTGTAGTAGCTTACCTGCATTCCTATTTTCCTATTCATTATTAAACCTACTCTTGCATTACCCCTATTTGATTTTGTGTTTATAACCCTGTAGTCACCTGACCAGAAGTCTTGTTCCTCCTGCCACCGAACTTCACTAATTCACACTATATCTAACTTTAACCTATCCATTTCCCTTTTTAAATTTTCTAACCTACCTGCCCGATTAAGGGATCTGACATTCCACGTTCCGATCCGTAGAACGCCAGTTTTCTTTCTCCTGATAACGACATCCTCTTGAGTAGTCCCCGCCCGGAGATCCGAATGGGGGACTATTTTACCTCCGGAATATTTTACCCAAGAGGACGCCATCATCATTTAACCCTACAGTAAAGCAGCATGGCCTCGGGAAAAATTACGGCCGTAGTTTCCCCTTGCTTTCAGCCGTTCGCAGTACCAGCACTGCAAGGCCAAATCAGTCAATCATCCAGACTTTTGCCCCTGCAATTACTGAAAAGGCTGCTGCCCCTCTTCAGGAACCATACGTTTGTCTGGCCTCTCAACAGATACCCCTCCGTTGTGGTTGGACCTACGGTACGGCTATCTGTGTCGCTGAGGCAGGCAAGCCTCCCCACCAGCGGCAAGGTCCATGGTTCATGGGGGCTGGAAAAATATTCCATTATGTCACACAAAAAGAAACAGTTTGTAGAAATAATGGGAAGTGTGAAAAACAACATTATTGTAAAAGAAATATTGATGTTGCTAATTCATCTCACCCCTAAATTGCTGAAGTTGACTACACTGGATTTTCCTAGGAACAAATCATATCTGAGAACACTGTTTTATTGCCACTACATGTATTGCATCATCAAGTTCCTTTGTTTTGAGTCATGTGTTCACTGAGCATGCAGTTCTGAGCTCTTCTACCGAGTTGTACCCAGAGTCAATTATTGGTTAAAAATTCAGTTGTTGCAGTTTTTAACTATTCATTCCAAAACAAAAGTAAGTCCCCTAATGTTGCAATAATAATGTGAAATACTTTTGTAATGAAACAATGGGATAGGGTGATTTCTCATTATTTAATTACTTTTTATTTTACACCAATCATATTTTGAATTATTTATGACATATTGGTTTTATGACTGAAACAGTGTGGAAAGTACAAGTAGGCAGTATTTTCTTGGATGGTATCTGCAAGATGTGTGTGATAATGCTCTGACTTGCGTGAATGAATTGACCAGTGAAGAACAAGAACTTTTATTATAGCAAAGCAACAGTCATTCATACTGTGATTTAAGTGTTTCGTGTGTGTGTGTTAAACACAAAGACAGATTCTCTCTACATAAGAAAGTTTGCTGTGATCCCTTCAAGCGCCATGAACGATCCGTTTCATCCGGATTGCATAAATTAGTTTAGAAAAGGCAAAGACCTTCAAAATGAGAGGCTTTAGTGTTATTCCTGGGAAGAAAATGTGCCCAACCTGTATCAAACTTTTAATAAAAAAAGCAAGTGGCGACTCATCACCAGACTATATAAATGACAGTAATGTGAAGGTGCATACTCCTGAAAAAACTGTGCTCAATACTAGCTTAACTAGCTTAGGAGTATCTGTTGCAAAGATGCATTCAGTTGCTCGACATAGTCGGTGTATAGCAGCCAAATGAAAATTGGAATCAGCAGCTGGGGCTCTGAAAACCAAAATTCACATACATATGAAGTTGAGCTGGCTGCTGATGCAAGCACTATCCCTGACAGTGATTTAACCGAACTGGAAGAAAAGGCAAAACATCATGATGAACTCATCAACAAAATCAAACAGAAAATTGAATATGCAAATAATCATGAAAAAATTCAGTTACTTACTCTTGTGCCACCATCTTGGTCTCGACAGAAAGTCTGTTCCAAATTTCAGGTTTCTGAATATTTGGTACAACAAGCACGAGCTCTCTTAATGCAGAAGGGTATTTTATCAATGGCTGAGCAGAAAAGAGGAAAGACATTGCTACATGATACAGTGCAAAAAGTTGAGAGATTTTATTTGGATGACGAAAACACAAGAATAATGCCTGGGAAAAAAGACAAAAGTGAGCACCAGCCAAAATACCAATCAACAAAAACGTCTTGTTTTAAGTAATTTAACAGAACTGTATTCTCTCTATAAAAAGAAGTATCCAGAAGACAAAGTAGGATTATCAAAATGTGCTTCTCTTCAGCCAAAACAGTGTATACTTGAAGAATCATCAGGAACACATACCGTATGTGTGTGCATTTACCACCAAAACGTAAAATTGCTTCTAAATTCCATTTCTGGTAAAGAAACATAGCAAGATATAATTAAAATAACAACATGTGATATAAATAACTGAGCCTGTATGCTTCGTCTGTGTGAAAAATGCCCCACCAGTTCATTGCTTCAAACCCACTTAGAAAATGAAATAGAAGACTATGATCCTGACGAGATGGTTCAGTATGGTCAATGGGTATCAACGGATAGAATGACTTTAAGTGTTCAAATCACTTCTCTATCAGAATTCTATGACACACTATTTAAGAAAATTGAAAAACTTACTCCACACTCTTTCATTTCTCAATCAAAATCTGACTATCAGAAAATGAAGAAGGAAACACTTGAAGGATCAGTGTTAATTTTAATGGATTTCAGTGCAAATCTCAATTTTGTTGTTCAAGATGAAGTTCAGGGGTACCTGCACTCTTCACACTGTCCATATATATTACAGAAAGAGCAAACAGTTGCATGCAAAAAGTATTTGTATTGTTTCTAATGATCTAGAACCTCTTGTTGCCATGATGTACCAGACTCAGAAGACTGTATTGAATTTTTTAAAGTGTGAATTTCCAGAAATTCACCTTGCGTATGTTGAATATTTCATTGATGGTTGTGCTGCACAATATAAAAATTGAAAGAACCTCAGAAATATGTGCTACCATGAGCACGACTTCAACATAAGGTGCAACTGGTTCTTTTCTTGCTACCAGCCATGGCAAATCTCCCTGTGATGGTATTGGTGGCACTGTTAAAAGACTTGTTACAAAAACAAGTTTGCAAAGAGTTTACAAAGGTCAAATACTTACAGCTTCCCAGGTATTTGAATTCTGTCGCGAAAACCTGCAAGGCATTCCAGTTGTCTTTGTTTCAAAGGATGAAATGGTAGAAGTCAGACATTATTTTTCTCAGTGCTTCACAAGTGCAAAAACAATTCCTGGAACATGATCTATGCATCACATTGTACCAACATCACCAACCAAGATCGGAGCAAAAAGGCGGAGCTATGATACAGGTCTTAGTATTGTGCATGACTTCTCTGATGCACTTCCGCCACTAATACCAGAATGCACTGTGCAGCCCAACTGCTATGTTGCATGTGCATATGACTCTTCTTGGTATTTGGGAATTGTTGAGAAGGTGAATTGTGAAGGAGGAGATATTACAGTAAGGTTCATGCATCCTCATGGACCATCCCCGTCCTGTTGGCCTGATGATGATGATTGTGATGTTTCTTTCTCTCATATTCTGTGTGAAGTTGATATAATCACAGCAACAGGTCGTACTTATTCTCTGAGCAAAGAGTCCTCAAAGTTGGTGGAAGAAAAGTGGTTTACTTCCTAATTTTTTCAGTGTTTTCCGGGGGTGGGGGCAATTGTCCAAAATATTTTTTCTAATTTAACAATAAAATTAAATATAATTAATTTATAAAAATTTAATTGGACAATTCTAACATGTTTTCAGAAACTACATGTCCAAAAGAATATTCAGGGATAATACTGTCAGCATATCATTTTTTTGTTTAAAAACTGCTGCCAATTTTCAAATTTTTACAGTTTGCTTTGAAATAACACATTGCATCAAACTTTCATCGACTGCTACCAACAGAATGTATATAAAGCAATAAAAATTGGCAAAAGTTTATGATATTAGATACAAAAGCAGTACACAAAACCTCAGTTCACAACTAGATACTGGGTGTCATGGCCTGGATGACTTGACATGGAATGACCTTGATGTTTGGTTAAATGGTTCGCATGCTGACACTTATTGATGGCCCAGCATTGAAATCTGTAGCAATTTGCCGAAGGGTTACACTTCTCTCACATTGAACAATTCTCTTCAGTCATCGTTGGTCCCGTTTTTGTAGGATCTTTTTCTGGCTGCAGCGATGCCAGAGATTTGATGTTTTACCGGATTCCTGCTATTCACGGTACACTCGTGAAATGGTTGTACGGAAAAATCCCTACTTCATCACTACCTTGGAGATGCTGTGTCCCATCGCTCTATAACACCATGTTCAAAGTCACTTAAATCTTGATAACCTGCCATTGTAGCAGTACTAACCTATCTAACAATGGCACCCAACACTTGTTGTCTTATATAGGCTTTGCCGGCTGCAGTGCCGTAGTCTGCCTGTTTACATATTTCATGCATATACCAGTTTCTTTGGTGCTTCAGTGCATTACAGATGAAAAGTCATTGATATACACAAGAAAAAGTAAGGACCCTAAAATGGGACCTCATTGGACACCACATTAGTTTCCAATTGAATGATGCCTGATAAATTGACACATGTCTCTCTCCTAGTGACACCTTTTGTTTCCTGCCAGATATGTAGGGTTTGAACCATTTTGCAACATGTTCTGTTTACACCATAGTATTCTAGTTTACTTATGAAGCTATTATGTTTTACAGAGTCAGATGCCTTTGACAGATCACAAAATATACCAGGAGCATGTTAATTTATTGCCTAATGAGTTAAGTGCATACTTAGTGTGTGTGTGTGTTGGGGCTCTTTAGAAATCTGAACTTTGACTTTGACAGTACATTATTTGCTGTTAGATGGTGAAAAAAGCCGGTTGCATACTACCCTTCACCCTTTTCTACAACTTTTGAGAATGCTGGCAAAACTGAAATTGGACTGAATGTTGATGGTATATCTCCTTTCTTAAACAAAGTCTTAATTTCAGCATATTTGAACCATTCAGGAAATGTACCACTGATAATTAAATAGCTACACAGATAACTTAATGTGTTATTAAACTCAGAGTAATCAATTTTTCGCTTACTAACCGCTTCCGTGCACTCAGATTTAGTAGGTTTTATATCCATTTCACTATTAACATTTAACAAATGGAACTGTTTGTCATCATCTGAAATACCATTGGTTATACGAGGGTTGTCCAGAAAGTTGTCCAGAAAGTTAGTTCCGATCGGTCGCGAAATGGACACCACAGTGAAAACCCTATGAAGCTTTGCACAGATATGTTGGGTAGTGTTTAGTATGACTGTCAATCGCATCACAACACTCTTTTCGGTTGTGAGTGAGTAAAGGTGCCTAGAACAACGATGTTTCCTGCCAAGTAGGAGGGCCCGCAGAGAGGCTTCGCCTTAATGAATGCAACCCACCTAACACAACTGCTACACACTTCCTTCTTCATGGCAATTCTCTGCAGGGGCAGTGTAGACACTCCTGCAGCCTTTTCGGTGGGAAGTGTTTGATCACCCACAACACAGCCCTAATTGGCTCGTCCTGAGTATCTTCTCTGTTCACATGAAACGCTGGATACAAAGACAACACTTGGGTGCAGGCTACATGCTATAGACCAGCATAGAGAATTATCGGAAAACACAGGTTGCTGCCTTCAATGACGATGGTGTTGGAAATTTGCTATGACGCTCCGAGAAATGTCTAAGTTGGAGTGGCGACTATGTAGAGAAGTATCTGGAAAGTGTAGCTAACTCTTGCAAATAAAATGTTTCTGGTTTTCACTGTGGTTTCCATGTAGCGACTGATCGGTACTTACTTTCTGGACAAACCTCGTATAGTATAATTTTGTTCCTCGGAATTTTCTATGAAGATATTATCAATAGCTGTGTGTGGGCAATTAGCTACTGGTATGGTAGTTGGGCAGTGTACAGTAGGAATTACTTTGGATGATAGCATTACTGACTGTAATAAAGTCTTATTGGAAGAGTTTGTCAGAAAATGTACATTAAAACCACCAATAACCATTATTTCTTTGTTTTGTTGTTAAATAATCCAGTAGAGTTTCAAGGTGATAAAATTAATAAAGCCTTCATTAACAAACAGGTTTGTAATAATGCCTCATTATGGTCTCTTGAGTTCAGATTGTTAAGGAATATGAACTCCAAAACAATGACCTTAGGTTTATTTTCTGGTCTGGCCACTACACTGTATGTTGCTATGGATTACATTAAATTAATCTTAGCAGACTTGTGGTGGGTCTCTTGAGAACCAGAGCACATGTTTTTGTCACTTTTTACCTGTTTCAAGCACTCATCAGCACATTTTACACTTTAAAATAATAGAAATCCTTCTACAGAATAGGAGTTTTCAAGGAGAAACTCTTTCACTTTGTTTTCAAATTTTACTTTGCTGTATCTCAGACGTTTTATAGCCCTGGGTAAGGAAACAAAAATTTTAGTTGCAGCATTGTGCACCCTTTATTGTTCTAAAGACAACCTTAATGTGGAGTAATGAATGTAATTTTTCCTTCTGGTATTGTAATTATGTACACCAAACTTCATGAGAAGGTAAATATATTTTGCAGCAGTGGTTGGATGAGCACCACATATAAGAATAACAGCACATTTTTGAGCAAATTAGGCTTTTTTACTTAAAGATTATTTACCCCAGAACAGTATTCCATAAGACATTATTGAATGAAAATATGCAAAATATGTCAACCTGATTTGTCTTGCCACAAGATTTGCAATGATTCTAAATGCAAATGTAGCTGAACAAAGTTGTTATAGGGATTCCAAAATGAGCTTTCTCCAGCTTAAATTTCATCAATATTGTCGCAGAAGAAGCTGAGTAGTACTATGGTGTAGTGGTTATGATACTAAACTGTTGAATGCAGGGTCGTGAATTCTTAACTCACCTGGACTGTACCATTTTAATTTCTATATTCGGTTCGAGTACATTCTAGATGTATCCACAAATGTCAAGAACCATTGTACTGGAATGTTCTGTAGCTGTGTATATACTGAATGTGTTCTGGCCGGAGGCAGTTCGCTCTGCGCTCTTGTATGTGCAAGTGCTGAGTAAACCTTCATTGAGTGAAGTTAGTGTATGTCATTCATCTAATTACACCTTCTTCTACGTGACATTATTCTGGTGGAGGCACTGGACATTGGAACTTGTGATAGCGTACATTATTGACGATGCAGTGGCCCCCATCAGACCATGACAGAGCCGCCGTTTACGTGGTGAGAAACCCAAGTTCGAGCCATTTTCAACAGATCGCAATCTACCGGAGATAGAAGAAGAAGAGGACGTTACCATGACAGCAACTGTGTGCCACTACATGAGACATCCTTCCGGGTCCTCTGGTGACAATGGCCAAGATCCAAACAAGTGGCTGAAGGTATATGGGCGTATAGCCAAATTTAACAAATGGGATGACACCGTGTGTTTGACTAACGTATTTTTCTACTTTGAGGGCACTGCCAAGCAATGGTACGAGAACAACAAGGACAAGTTGACAAGCTGGATAGTATTCCAGGCGGAACTGCGCAAGTATTTTGGTGACGCACAACAACAGAAGTGCAAGGCTGAAGAATAATTTAAGTGCAGGGCTCAGCGTCCATGAGAAGCTACATCATCCTACATTCAAGATGTCTTGGAGCTGTGTAAAATAGTGGATCCATAGAATGGAAGAGATAGGTAAGGTTGCACGCCTCATGAAGGGTGTTGCTGAGGACATGTATCAAACCCTACTCCTGAAGGAGGTTCTGACAGCAGACGACTTCATAAGAAGGTGCCAGTATATTGAGACAATGCATCAAAAAAAAAAAAAAAAATACACATACAAGAAGTTTGAATGGCTTCCAAACGTCGTATCAGTGTCTGTGATGGAGGAAGCAACTGATTTCACAAGTGTTCTTCGTCAGATAGTAAGAGAGAGGAAGTTCAGAAGGCACTTGGATTGCATGGCGAGCAAAAAACCGAGACGCTTCAAGAGGTCATAAGGGAGAAAGTGGAATAGACATTGAACCCAATCTCTCGTCCTTCATTTCCCTTGAAAACGGTGAAAAAGTCGAGACCCAGGCGGAGTTACATTCCTACAATGCTGCATGAGGAACCTGTTTGGGCACCAAGGAAGATTGATGTCTGGAGGACCCATGATAACCAACCAGTATGTTTCCACTGCGGACGACTGGGACATGTGGTGCACTATTGTCGAGAAAGGTGGCGGATATTTGATGACGCCCACGCCACAAGACAGCAGACTGATCTCTCTGGGACGACAAAGATGAACAAGAAGATGTGGGTGCAGGATGACGTAGGTCACCATCACAGCCAGCTAGCCGCTGCAGACGACACTCCCCAACACACCGATCAAGGTCTCCATCGCCGTTTAGAAGCTCCAGCCGATCACCTAGCAGCCGCAACCTGGAAAACTAAAGGGTGCGACCTTCCTTGGAGGCAAGGCTGCTGAAGAGAAAAATCCTCTGCCGTTGATCACTACAAAAATGATAGGAAACTATGTCAATATCCTCGTGGATGACCAACCAGCCCAAGCTATTGTGGACTCTGGAACATCATATTCAGTCATTTCGGAGAAGTACCGTCGCCAGTTGCAGAAAACCATATTCTTCGACAACAAAACATCTCTGCTGAAGGCGGCTAATTGGAAATATGGGAAACCTACAGGAAGATGTACCATTTGTGTGGGTATAAGTGGCCATACACAGCCCTTAGAATTCATCGTCTTACAAGAGTGTAGTCATGACGTCATTATTGGATGGGACTTTTTGAAAGCTTCTCAGGCAATTATAGATTGTGGTCGCTCGAAGATTATGCTAGACGAGATGAGATACTGTGGACAGGAAGATGTGCATTCGAGTGTGTGGAGACTATGTGTGCTGGATGAAGTGATCATTCCTGCAGTCAGTGCTAGAAAGGTAACTGTCACTTGTCATGCAATACATCAACCCATGGATCTTGTAGTGGAATGTAAGAGAAGCATACCATTGAAGAATAACTCGGTCATCCGAGCCTCTGTGGTCTCGTTTAAGAACGGATTCGGTGAATTGTGGATAGTTAACTGTTGCTGAGAACTGCAGATCCTTCAAAGATGCACGTGCATAGCAAACGCTGAGCCATTAATTGAAAAACATCTGAGCTTCATAGAAACCTGCCATGCTGAGTCTGTGGGCAAAATTAGCGCTACCAGTACAAGACAAGATCTTCTAACTCTACTATCACCAGATCTCACTAAGAAACAACAGAAGCAGCTACTTGCCATTCTTCAAGAGTTCTCTGAATGCTTCAATCCACAGGTGAAGAGCAGATTAGACAAATTGACGGTGAAGCACGAGGTTAGCACTGGATACCATCAACCAATAAACCAGAGAGCAAGTTGTGTGTCAGCAACGGAATGTTGAATAATTCGCGTTGAGGTAGAGAAAATGATGATGAATGACATCATTCAACCTTCACAGAGCCTGTGCTCGTCACCAGTGGTCCTCGTCAGGAAGAAGTATGGCAGTTGGTGCTTTTGTGTTGATTACAGGAAGCTTAATAAGATAACTAAAAAGGACGTTTACCCTCTTCCATGAATTGACAATACACTAGATTGTCTGAAGTGGGCTAAGTTTTTTCTCAACCATGTACATGTACTTCGGATACTGGCAAATCAAAGTAGATGGGGCTGATCGTGAGAAAACTGCATTCATCACCACTGAGGGCCTGTAAGAGTTTACGGTAATGCCTTTCGGTTTGTGTAATGCACCAGCAACTTTTGAATGGATGATGGCTAATCTTCTACGTCACCTGAAGAGGACGATGCGTCTGTTATTTAGATGACAATATAGTGTTCTCAGAGACATTAAATGAACATATAAAAAGACTGAGGGCCATTCTTAAGGGGCTCCAACAAGTTGGACTGAAACTTAATCCAAGAAAGTGTCTTTTTGCAGCAAAAGATATCAGAATACTTGGACACCTGGTGTCAAACGAAGATGTGCGGCCAGACCCAGAAAAGGTGAGATCTGTAACGGTATTTCCTATTCCTAAAAGTATTAGAGATGTGAGAAGCTTCTTCAGATTATGTTCTTATTACTGACATTTTATCAGAGAACTTTTGTATCAAAGCCAGGCAACCCCAAGAGTTGTTAAAAGCTGATGCTAAATTTATCTAGGGTGTTGTTCAACAAGATTTTTTCGATGTGCTGCGAAAAGCTCTGATGACTGACCCTGTACTTGGTCTGTATGATGATGAGAGAGCACCCACAGAACTACACACAGATGCCAGTGGGTATGGAATCGGTGCTGTTCTGGTGCAAATTTCAGATGGAAAAGGGAAGTTTATAGCCTACACTTCTAGGACACGTACAAAAGTCGAGAGAAACTACTCAACTACAAAAAGAGAATGTCTTGCTGTGATCGGGGCCATATGCAAATTTCGACACTGTCTCTATGGAAGGCCATTCACAGTTGTTACAGACCATCATTCACTTTATTGGTTGACAGGTCTTACGGATCCAATAGGACAACTCACCAGGTGGGCACTATGTCTTCAAGGGTATGACATTACCATAGTGTACAAAAGTGGAAGAAAACACCAAGACACCGACTGTTCCTCAAGAAACCCTGTGCAAGACCATCAGGACTTTGATGAAGATAGTGACTGTCTTGCTGCACTCCAGGATCTCTCTGCTGAGCAGAAGGAGGACACCAATATATTTCAAATTATGCTTGCCTTAAATCGGTCAGAGGACGTGAAAGGGCAATTTAAGGTAGTTAATGGATTACTTTGCAAGAAAAAACTTTGATCCGTTTCGAAAGGGGCGGCTACCAGTGATTCCTGAACACATGCGCTTAGATGCTCTACAGAAATTCCGTGACACACTTGAAGCCGGAAATTTAGGATTTATTAAGACCTACGATAGAATCCGCAAGAGATTTTTCTGGCCAGGTTTATTTGGGAGTGTCCGTCATTATGTGTCACAGTGCAGAGAGTGTCAGAGGAGAAAGGAAGTTCCTCAAAAACCACCTGCCTGACTCATACCAATTCCAACAGCGGAAACGCCTTCCCAGCACGTTGGGATTGACCTCCTCGGACGATTTTCAACGTCTGCTAGTGGCAATAGATTGATTATTGTTTGCACTGATTATCTGACACGCTATGCCATACAGAAGCCGTGGAAACAGCCAAAGCATCCGAGGTAGCCAAATTCATCGTGGAAGACATTGTATTAAAACACGGTGCCCCAAGGATCGAGGGAAAGTTTTTCAATCGAATCTTGTGACAGAGATAAACCGTCGGTGCAACATTACTCATCACATGACGACTACCTACCATCCACAAAGTAATAGTCTTACTGAACGCCTTAATAAGACCTTGGCCGACATGCTATCAATGTTGAGCAGAGCAACTGGGATGAGGTGCAACCTTTCGTGACGTTTGCCTACAACACCACCAAACAAGACACCACAGGATTTACGCCATTTTTCCAGGTGCATGGGCGTGATGCGACTATGATGATGGACACTGTGTTTCCGTTACATCCTGATGACGTAGACAACGACTACATTGGCCAGGTGTTAACCACAACAGTTAGAGCGACTCCGCACGCTGCAGGCTCAAGAAAACGATCGCGGAAGGTATGACGCGAGCCACCGCCCTGTTGTCTACCAGCCTGGTGACCTCGTCTGGATCTTCACTCCTGTTCGGAAGGTTGGTCTCTCTGAGAAGCTCCTCAGGCGCTACTTTGGACCTTATAAGGTTGTAAGACAGTTGTCTAATGTTACTTATGAAGTTGAACATTTTGACCCTGACGCAAGACAATGAAAGGTCAGAGATACGGTCCACGTCCTTCGAATGAAGCCCTACTTGGATCCTGCCACCCAGGGTAAATTCGAAGCTCCGGCGATGGGCCACAAGCCGATCACCGCCAAAGCGAGCATCAGTCATCGGGAGTCAGAGTATGCAGGACCGATGACTCGTTCCCGGACTAGGAGGACGTAACACAAGGACGCTGTTCTCTTTAAGGAGGGAGCAATGTCGCAGAAGAATCTGAGAAGTACCATGGTGTAGTGTTTATGATACTGAACTGTTGAATGCAGGGTTGTGAGTTCTAAACTCACCTGGACTGTACCATTTTAATTTCTATATTCGATTTGAGTACATTCTAGAAGTATCCACAAATGTCAAGAATCATTGTACTGGAATGTTCTGTAGCTGTATATATACTGTATGTTTTCTGGCCGGAGGCAGTTCACTTTGCGCTCTTGTATGTGCAAGTGCTGAATAAACCTTCGTTAAGTGAAGTTAGTGTTTGTCATTCATCTAAGTACACCTTCTTCTATGTGAGAATATGGACGCCTAAGAACTTTGAAGTTTCCACCCTATTTATTATTTCCTCACCATGTGTTAGACTTACCATTGATGTTGTACCCTTAGATGTCCGGAACTGAATATATTGTGTCTTTTTAAAATTTAGAGTGAGACCATTCCCAGAAAACCAGTCAGTAATGCTTTTAAGAACATTGTTTTCATTTTCTTCTGTTTGTGATGTATGCTTGGATTGATTACAATACTAGTGTCACCTGCAAAAAGAACTAATTCTGCTTGTTGTATATTAAATGGAAGATCGTTTACATACATGAGGAACAATACTGAACGTAAGCTTGAGTCTGACGGAATCCCACATGTGATTTCCACCCAATCAGAATAATGTCCCTGGATTATATTGGTTGATTTTCTTAGTACAACTTTCCACATACATATCACAATATCCGTTGGTTGGCTATACCATCAATCCCATAAAACGTCAATTTATGTAGGAGAATGCTGTGATTCAAACAGTCAAATACCTTAGCTAAGTTGCAGAAAATACCAACTAGTGCTAGTTTATTATTTATCGCATGTAAAATTTGAAACTTCCTTGCAGATTAAAACTGTGTGCTGAACCGATACTCAAACTTGGACCTTTGCCTTTCACGGGCAAGTGCCCCCCTGTGGGTCTGGAGGTTAGAATAGGCCCGAGGTATTCCTGCCTGTCGTAAGAGGTGACTAGAAGGAGCCTCTCACTTTTTGGCCTTTAAGTGTTAGCCCCCATGTAGGGTTTGACCTCCATTTTTCAAAATTTTCCGGAAAAGCAAGCCAATTTGGGAAGGGCACCTTACATGGTGCATCGTGTCCATCGTGCATTGAGATCTTTAGCCCACTTTCTCATCGTCGCATTGCAGTCCCGCCCATTCTCCATCTCTTGGGCGAGGACACCTTCCTGGGTGCGTTTTCCACCATGCCCTATGCTGTGTCACTACTGTGCCGACGATGACCATGGGCTTCCTTGCACCTCATATCCAGTAAGGTAGCCAGTCTGTTGTGGTGGGGCCGACATGTATCCTGTTGGTTGTAGCCCCCTGACAACACAGGTATGGCCCTGTTGATGCCTGCGCCGTTAACTCCCCATGTATGCCAAGGAGTAAATGCCCGTCACCCTGGGGCATTGGGACTCCCGGCAATGGCCATCCTGCTAGCTGGCCTTTGCTGCGTCTGGGCCCATGGTCGGAGTGGGTGGCATCAGGGCGGATGACACGCCATGAAGCGTAGTATGTCACCTCTTGCTGGTGGTCCACTGCCAGCAGTCTCTAAGCAGGCAAATTCTAACGAAATATGACCCCAAGTCATTCCCCTCCCAGGCCACACCATGGGAGGAATGCCAGGCTAAGGATGGCAGTGAAGCTTATTCGCCCCATTACCTCATATGTACGAGAGTTGATGGGGAATCTTTCATGTCCATGAAGCCTCAGTTTTTTGTGGAGCATTTGGAGGACAAGTTTGGGGAGGTGAGGGGCTTGTCCAAAATGCGCTATGGGTCAGTTTTGATAAAAACAGCGTCCTCTTCCCAGTCATGGACATTACTCGCTTGTGGAAAGTTGGGGGCTTTTTCTGTTATCGTCACGCCTCTGAAGAGCTTAAATATGGTCCAGGGTATTATATTCCTCTGGAACCTTCTTTTGCAGTGTGACGATGAGCTGCGTGCCAATTTAGAATGGCGATGTCTTCATTTCTTCTGGCGTGTCCATCGGGGTCCGAGGGATAACCAAGTAGCCACCGGTGCCATCATCTTGGCCTAGAGGGTGACACATTGCCCGAGAAGATCAAGGTGATGGTCTACCACTGTGACGTCAAGCCATATATCCCTCCCCCGATGCAGTGCTTTAAGTGCTGGAAGTTCGGCCATATGTCTTCCCATTGTACTTCCAGCCCCACCTGTCGTGGACATCCATTGCATCCCAATACTCCATGTGCCCCACCTCCCATCTGTGTCAACTGCAGAGAGCATCATTCACCTTGCTTGCCAGACTGTTGGATTTTACAGAAACAGAGTAAAATCATGGAATGTAAGACCCTGGACTGACTGACCTACACAGAGGCCAAGAGGAAATTTGAGCGCCCACATCCTGTGGCTATGACCTCCTCATATGCTGCCGCTATGAGAACAGTTGTCGCCCCATCACTTCCTCGAATTCCTGTTGCCTCTCAGAACTGGGAGACTACACCTGCCCCTTCGATGGTGGGGGGCACTTCCCTCCTTGTTGCTCCTGCACCATCTACTTCAGGGGCAACACCCCCCCCCCCCCCCCTCCAACAATTGGGGATTTCAGTCCCCACTTCTGGGCCAGAGAAGCGTAAGGCTTCTTTGGCTCCTCTCACTAGGAAGGGGTCCCTTGGGTCACTCCCTTCCCAGGTTTCTGCTAGTGGGACTCCTGCCAATGGCTGAAGAGCCCAAAAGCAGCCAGGGAAACCCGAGGAACAGCACGAGAAATCGAAAAAGAAGACCCATAAGAACAAGGAACTTGCATTGGCACCCACACCACCACTACCTACAAGCTATGCGTCTGAGGATTGGGTGGAGATTCTGGCGTCCGCTGAGGACCTGGATCTCGCCAGACCCTCAGACACAATGGATATAGACTGCTCAGGCAAAAAGTCAGTGGCAGCAGGTGACCCTGAGGTGTAAACTGCCTCATTGAATGTTCCATGCCTTCCCAGTCTCACTATGATGTCATCCTCCAGTGGAATTGCGGCAGTTTTTTCCACTGCCTGGCTGAGCTATGGCAACTGTAAAGCTTTACACCTGCATTGCCCCACAGGAAACCTGGTTCCCAGCAATGTGGACCCCTGGCCTCCATGGTTATAAGGGATATTACAGGAACCATAACGACTAATCGAGTGTCAGGTGGAGTTTGCGTTTATGTCCTAAACTCAGTCTGTAGTGAAACTGTGCCCCCTTCAAACCCCTCTTGAAGCTGTGGCTGTCAAACACGAACGATGCAGGCAATAACTGTCTGCAGTGTATGTTTCAGTTTGAACACTGCCTCTTAAATTCTGGGTCCGCCACACATTTCAGTGTGGTTCGATGTAGTTACTCGGCCATCGATTTATCAATTTGCAGCCCAAGACTTCTCACATCTATCCACTGGAGAGCACATGACGACCTGGGTGGTAGTGACCACTTTGCCATCTTCCTGTCACTGCCCCATCGTCAGGCCCACAGACGCCTGTCCAGATGGGCTTTAAACAAGGCAAACTGGGAAACTTTCACCTCTCGTGTCACCATTGACTCTCCCCCACATGGTAACATCGATGTAATGGTTGATCAGGTGACTACCACAATCGTTTCTGCGGCAGAAAACTCGATCCCTCACTCTTTAGGGTGCCCCCGACAAATGACAGTCCCTTGGTGGTCGCTGGAAGTCGCTGAGGCAATTACAGAATGTCTGTGAACTCTACAGCGACATAAGTGACACCCTTCCCTAGAGCATCTGATAGCCTTTAAGCAGCTCTGCACGCGCACTCGCCAACTTATCAAATGACGGAAGCAGGAGTGTTGGGAGAGGTACGTGTCGACTATTGGGTGCCATACGTCAGCTTCCGGAGTCTGGACAAAAATCAAACATCTTTTTGGGTACCAGACCCCAACAGGGGTCCCTAGCATTACCATCAATGGCATGCTATGTACCTACGCAAACGCGATTGCCGAGCACTTTGCTCGACCCTCTGTGTCGAACTACCCCCCAGCCTTTCGCACCTTCAAACGGCGGATGGAAAGGAAAGTCCTGTCATTCGCTACATGCCACGGTGAACTGTATAATGCCTCATTTACGGAGTGGGGGCTCCTCAGCGCACTTGCACATTGCCTCGACATAGCTCCTGGGCCGGATCAGATCCATAGTCAGATGATTAAACATCTCTCATCTGACTACAAGTGCCATCTCCTTGTCATCTTCTACCGGATCTGGTGCAATGGCATCTTTCCATCGCAATGGCAGGAGAGCACCATCGTTCCGGTGCTCAAACCCAGTAAAAACTCGCTTGATGTGGATAGCTATCGGCCCATCAGCCTCACCAACATTGTCTGTAAGCTGCTGGAACGTATGGTGTGTCAGTGGATGGGTTGGGTCCTGGAGTCACATGGCCTACTGGCTCCACGTCAGGGTGGGTTCCGCCAGGGGCGCTCTACCACTGATAATCTTGTGTCCCTTTAGTCTGACATCCGAACAGCCTTTTCTAGACGCCAACACCTTGTTGCCGTCTTTATTGATCTATGCAAAATGTATGACACCACCTGGCAACATCATATCCTTGCCACATTATATGGGTGAGATCTCGGAGGCCTGCTCCCAATTTTTATCCAGAATTTCCTGTCGCTCGGTACTTTCCGTGTCGAAGTTGGTGCCTCCCATAGTTCCGTCCATATCCAGGAGAATAGGGTCCCGCAGGGCTCTGTATTTAGTGTATCACTATTTTAGTAATCATTAACGGTCTAGCAGCAGCTGTAGGCTGCCCGTCTCACCCTCTCTGTAAGCAGACAACTTCTGCATTTCGTACTGCTCCACCAGTACTGGTGTTGCTGAGCGGTGCCTACAGGGAGCCATCCACAAGGCACAGTCATATGCTCTCACCCACAGCTTCTAGTTTTTGGCCTCTAAGTCGTGTGTCATGCACTTCTGTCAGTGTCGTACCATTCATCAGGAACCAGAACTTTACCTTCATGATGATCCACTCACTGTAGTGGAGACATATAAATTCTTAGGAATGGTTTTCGACGCTCGATTGACTTGGCTACCTCACCTTCGTCAGCTTAAGTGGGAAGTGCTGGCAGCACCTCAGTGCCCTAAGCAGCAACACCAACTGGGGTGCAGATCACTCTACTCTGCAGCAGTTGTACAAAGCCCTTGTTCAATCCCGCCTTGACTATGGGAGTCTGGTTTATGGTTCGGTGGCAACCTCAGCGTTGCGTGTACTTGACCCAGTGCACCACTGTGACGTTTGCCTAGTGACAGGAGCTTTTAGAACGAGTCCGGTGACCAGTGTCCTGGTGGAGGCCGGAGTCCCTCCATTGCAGATCCGACATGCACAACTGCTCACCAGTTATGTTGCCCACATTCATAATTCTCCTGCGCATCCAAAGTACCGTCTCCTTTTTCCACCTACAACAGTTTATCTCCCGCATCAGTGACCCAGGTCAGGGCTAAGAATTGCGGTTCACGTGCGATCCCTTCTGTCTGAACTGGAGTCCTTCCCTTTACCACATCCCATCTAGGTCCATCCGCATACACCTCTATGGTGTACACCTAGGCCGCAGATTCATCTAGACCTTTTGTGTGACCCTAAGAACTCGGTTACTCCTGCCGCTCTCCGCTGTCACTTCCCCTCGGTTCTTGATGTGTTCTGGGGCTCTGAAATGGTTTATGCCAACGGCTCAATGGCTGATGGCCATGTTGGCTTCACCTACGTCCACAGAGGCCATTTTGAACAGCATTCCTTGCCTGATGGCTGCAGTGTATTCACTGCAGGGCTGTTGGCCATCTCTCGTGCACTTCAGTATATCCTTTCATGCCCCGGAGAATCGTTTCTTCTGTGTACTGACTCTTTGAGCAGCCTACAAGCTATTGACCAGTGCTACCCTCGCCATCCTTTGGTAGTGTCCATCCAGGAGTCCATCTATGCCTTGGACCGGTCCTGCTGTTCAGACTTGCCGACAGGCTGGCCAAACAGGCTACGCAGAAACCGCTTCTGGAGATGGACATCTCTGAACCTGACCTGCGTTCTGACTTACGCTGTAGGGTTTTTCGGCTTTGAGGGACGGAATGGCGTAACAGTATACACTTCAAACTGCGTATCATTAAGGAGACTATGAATGTGTGGAAGTCTTCCATGCAGACCTCTTGCAGGGATTCAGTTGTCCTCTGCCGGCTCCACATTGGACGCACTTGGGTGACCCAAAGTTACTTCCTGCGCCGTGAAGACTTTCTTGAGTGTCGGTGCGGCGCCCAGTTGACAGTGTCCCATATTCTGGTGCACTGTCCCACTTTGACTGCCCAGCTATGAAATCTTGGGTTACCGGACTTGTTCCCACTAATTTTATCTGACAATGCCTCATTGGCTGATTTAGTTTTACGTTTTATTCGTGAGGGTGGATTTTATAATTTGATCTAAGTTTTAGTGCATGTCCTTTGTCCCTCTGTGTCCTTCACCCTACTGCTTTTAAGGTGGAGGTTTTAATCTGTTGCAGAGTAGCTGGCTTCTCCTCATTTTTTTGTCAGCCAGCTGTCAGCAAGCGCTCTACCATTTGGTGAGTGAACATGTAAATGTTATTCTCAGTAGAGAAATTCTTCTGAAATCCAAATCGTGATTTGCTGAAGATATTATTATTGTTACGGTGAGATACTATGCAAGAATAAATTACCCCCCCCCCCCTCAAATATTTTAAAAAATATCAGCAGTGGAACAGATTGGTAGTTACTGACATCTCTCATATCACCTTTCTTAAATAGGGGCTTGACAACTGCATATTTCAGTCTCTCTGGAAAAATGCCTTGAGTTAGTAATGTAATGCATATTTGAAATAAGATAGGTCTTATTATAGGGGAACAAATATTTATCATTCTGTTGGAAACCCAATCAAAACCAAATCAGTTTTTATTTTTTAGAGAATATATTATTTCGTTATTTTCAGAAGGAGAAGTTGATGATACATTCATACAATTGAATGTTGTTGGTTTTACTACTTAAAGCAAAGGCAGCACTAAGTCGTGATGATGGCACTCCAGTTAGATTTTACATAGAACATGGCACAGAATTCCCCCTATCCTAGCTCATATTTGTTGAGAATCTCTTGTGTGGTGAATAGTCTCATGTGGCTAGCAAAGAGTGCAAGTCACTCCTGTTTACCAAAGGGATGAAATAATGAATGTACAGAATTACAGACCAATATATCTGTTGTCCCACTGTTTCAGCTCAGTAAAGTGTATTTTAAGCTCAAACATTGCTGGAGGAAATGATGAATTCATGGACATGGATTCAGGGAAAACATTGAATCTCTCTCTCTCTCTCTCTCTCTCTCTCTCTCTCTCTCTCTCTCTCTGTGTGTGTGTGTGTGTGTGTGTGTGTGTGTGTGTGTGTGTGTGTGTGTGTGTGTGTGTGTGTGTGTGTGTGTGTAAAAGTAAGCAAGTAAGATATAATTCATTACATTGTACCTGACAGCAACACATAAATACAAAAGAAGGTGGTAGGGCTTGTATAGGAGCATACTGGCTATCAGTTTCTCCATTTATAATTGGAACAGGAAAGGCAACAATATAGTACCTTCCATCATATAGTGTACAGTGGGTTGCAGGGTGTTGTCTTCTGTAGTCCGGGGCCACCAGAAAACTATTTTCATTGCAAAAGGAAACAAATGTGATACATACTGAGCCAGGCTACATAACTGCATTTGAAAATGGCATGTAAGGTTGAAATTGGCCAATAGTGCAAGCTTTAATAAAGTGAACACTTGTCAGCAATCACCAAGTTGGAAACCTAAATCTTCTAAGAAATACATGGTACACCACATGAAGAAAATTGTCAAAAAATATCGTAATTTATTTCAAACATTATTCGGTTGAGGGATTGTAAATGTGTAGGTCTTATGTTATTGAATATGTACTACAGCTACATCTACATATGTGCTATGGTACTTGGTGGGGGGGGGGGGTACCTTGAACCAACACTAGTCATTTCCTTCCCTGTTCAACTCACTAATAGAGCAAGGGAACCATACAAGCCTTAATTTGTCTCACCATATCTTCATGGCCCTTGTGCGAAATGTGCATTCGCAGCAGTGGAATCGTTCTGCTGTCAGCTTCAAATGCTGGTTCTCTAAATTTTCTCGGTAGTGTTCTTTGAATAGAATGTTGCCTTCCCTCTGGCGATTCTGATTTGAATTCCTGAAGCATCTCCGTAATACCTGTGTGTTGTTCGAACCTATCGGCAACAAATCTAGCAGCCTGCCTCTAAATTGCTTAAATAACTTTTGCAATCCACCCGGTGGTGATCACAAACACTTAAGTAGTACTCAAGAATGGGTCGTACCAGTACCCTGTACACAGTCTCATTTACAGCTGAACCACATTTTCTTAAAATTCTTCCAATAAACTGAAGTCAACCATTTGCCATCCCCACTACAATCCTTGTGTGCTCATTCCATTTCATATCACTTTGAAATATTATGCCCAGATATTTAATAGACATGAGAGGGCCAAGCAGCACACTACTAATACTTTATTTGAACATTATGGGTTTGTTTTTCCTACTGGTCAAAACTGACGTACATTTTTTTTACATTTAGAGAAAGCTGCCATTCGTCACACCAACTAGAAATGTTGTCTAAGCCATCTTATACCATCCTACAGCAACACAATGATGACACTTTCCCATTCACCACAGCATCATCAGCAAACAGCTGCAAATTTCTGCTCACTCTGTCTGTATGGTCATTTATGTATATTGGGAAATAATAGCAATCATATTATACTTCCCTGGCACACTCCTGATGATACCCTTCTCTCCGAGGACAACATACTGGGTTTTATTACATAAGAGGTATTTGTGCCACTGTCATAACTGGGAACCTATTCTGTATGCTTGTATCTTCATTAACAGTCTGCACTGGGGCACCCTGTCAAATGCTTTTTGGAAATTCATAATATGGAATCTGCCTATTGCCCTTCATCGGTAGTTCACAGAATGTCCTGTGAGAAAAGGACGAACAGAGTTTCCCATTAGCTCGATTTGTGAATATAAGCTTTTCCGTCTCAAGGAAATTTATTATATTTGAACTGAGAATATGTTCAAGAATTCTGCAGTAAACTGGTGTTGAGGATATTGGTCTGTAATGTTGCAGGTCTGTTCTTTTACCTTCTTGTATACAGCAGTCACCTGCATTTTCTTGCAATTGCTTTGGACTTTGCGCTGGGCAAGATATTTGCATTAAATGCAAGCTAAGTAGGGGGCTAATGCCCCAGAGTACTCTTTGTAAAACCGAACTGGGACTCCATCGGGACCTGGATACTTATTTGTTTTCAACACACTGTTGTTTTTCTATGCTGGGGATGTCTATTACTGTCCCCTCTGTATGGCAGTCTGTGTGATGTTCAAATGATAGTATGCTTGTAAGAGTCTTGTGTGTGAACAATTTCGTAATTGCGAAATTTATAACTTCAGCTTTCCCTTTGCTACCATCTAGTGCTACACCATACTGGACAAGAAATGACTCATAGTAGCCTTCAGCCCATTTAGCAATTTTACTTAGGACCAGAATTTTCTTGGGTTCTCAGCAAGATCTTTTGCTAAGGTATTACAGTGATAGTTGAACGCTTTGCGCATCGATCCTTTTACAAATGCATTAATCTCTACTAACTTCTGCCTGTCATCATTTGCGCTTTCTCTTTTGAACTGAAAGTGCAGCAGTCTTCGGTTTCTCAGCATTTTCCAAATGTTGTTGTTAAACTGCAGTGGATCTTTTCCATTCTTAATCCACTTACTCGAGACATACTAAACTTCACCCATAAATCCTCTATGTCCATCATACTGCAAGTAAATGATGTGAATTCATTGTTTAAGTGGGATGCTAACAACTGCTTATTGGCCCTTTTCGATAAGAATACTGTCCAAGGCTTCTTGACTGATTTATTAACTTTAGTAACCATGATCCTAAATGTGAATTGTCAGTGGTGGAGTTTAATATGAATCAGTTATGAAGCAATAATCTACCAGTTGGTCTCTCTCTTGAATTGTTATTGGTCATGAGTGTTTGCCTTGTTTGCAGACTGGATAGGTAAGAGTGAATTGCTGAGCATTGGCCTCCGAGGTAAAGCGACGAACTGCAAAGAGAACTCTAGGACGCACTGATTGTATTGGCAGTGGAGAGTGCGCCACTGTCCATCACAAGGTGTCGGCTTTGAGATTGTCTCCGGCAATGCCAACATTCTCTATTGAAATTAATCAATCGTCACACTTCCGGTGCAACACTGACATCCAAATTTTATTCAGTTTAACACTTTCCTCTTTCCTGTTAAAATTATTATGGTGTTAACCAATCTCGATAGCCTCTCTATTCATGTGCGCATAATAATGCGAGGCTTTAGGTATGACACCCATCTCACTGAATTTTATTTCATGATTATCTTTCTGGTAAACATGTTCTGCTATGGCCGATTTACCTGTGTGACCCAGGCTGCAATTCCTCTTATGTTCAACAAGATGGGTGTTAACACTTTTCTTTGTGGTACCGATTTAAACCTGTCCACAACTACAAGGAATTTTGTATACCCCAGTGTAGCCAAAGGATGTCTTGCATCTTTTGCTGATCTTAAATATTCTTTTATTTTCCTAGTGGGTCTGAAAACAGTTTGCACCCCGTGCTTGCTTAACATTTCCCAATGCGATCTTACTAATGAATGGAAGAAAAACCTTGTCGTTGGGCAGCTGTTGTTCATCGTTGCTCCTGATTCTCTGCCTAGAGTGAAGTGCTTGATCTATCTCCTTGCTAGAATAGCCATTCTTCATGAAAGTCGACCTTAGATGTTCAGTCTCATCTTTTAAATAAATAGGTTCACAAATGTTGTACCAAGGTTTTTATTACACCTCTTGTTTGTCGAGGGTGGTGGTTTTAATCTTTATGCAGATAATGATCAGTATGTGTGGCCTTTCTATACACCTTATGGCCCAATGTTCCATCCCATCATTTAATCACAGACACATCCAGAAAATTCATGCCTGCAGTGACTCTCTCATCCCTGCAGTCGCAGTTAGCTGAGCTGACTACAGAAATTGCTGCACTCCAAATGACACACTCATCAATGGCTGTGTGCCAATCATCCTGCTATACTGAATAGCTGCTGGTACCATAAGAAGTTCGTCAACAACGTCTGAAAATATAGTCTTCTGAGTTTAAACAGTTCCACTGGTCACAAAACTCTGCAGACACGAATATTATCAAGTGTGTATCGGATGCCTTACAATGTGCTGTTCAGAAGAGATCTCCACCCTCTCATACTCTCACGGATTTATGGACAGCCCTGCAAGATTCATGGTGTTAATTTTCTCCAGCAGTACTTCAGACATTAGTTGAGTCCATGTCATGTCGTGTTGCGGCACTTCTCTGTCTCCATAGTAAATTGGATTTTTGGGCTGTTTAGATGTGTCAGGAAGGCATTCAACTCCTCTGCTCCATGTGTCCATACTGTGAAAGTGTCATTGACATAGTGATACCACATGGCTGGTCTCTTACTGGCAGTCTGCCACGCCTGTTGCTCAAAAATCTCCTTAAACAAGTTAGCCGTAGTAGGACTAAGAGAACTGCCCATAGCCACCCGTCAATCTGTTTATAAAAGTCACTGTTGTATGGAAAGTAGGTTGTGGTGAGACAGTGTCAGAATAATGCCACAATGTCAGTAGGAAAAATATCTTCTATGCATGAGATAGCTTCGTTTACCAGAATCATGGTAAATAACGACACATTATCAAAACTCATGAAGATATCATGTGGGCCCACACTCATTTCCTTTTACTTGTTAATGAAATGAGCTGAATTTTTAATATGACTGTCAGTCCTACCAACATAAGGTTGCAGCAATGAGGCAATGTGTCTAGCTAACTTGTTGGTGGGGCCACCTACAGTGCTGACAGTTGGCCTCAAAGGAACCTCAGGTTTATGCACTTTGGGTAATCCATAGTGTCTAGGTGGGTACGCTTCTCTTTTACAAAGCAGCTTCTCATCTACGGAGGAGAATGAAAATGCTTTTACCAGTTGATTTTTAAAAATCTTCATATTCGGATCCTTCTGAAGTTTTTTGTAATTGGAGTAATGTTGAGGCACTCACAAGTTTTAGGAGGGAAGGTGGGAGCACATGTCAAGAAACTGTAGATAATAATTTTTCCTATGAAACGATGTTGTATTCTTTTATAGTTAACACCATTAATTATTGTAGTATGCTGGGCAACTTGTAGAACTTTTTTGCAATTCCTAGTAATAAACAAAAGGTAAAATTTTATATTTCAATTGAAGCATCTTTTTGTTGAAATTTAACCATTTAGTGGGACACATTTCAATAGGGGATATGTGGTACTTTTCAGCACCTAAATGAGATCAGTTCTTTTTATTTTTAACTCAACTAAAGATATATTTTTTTAATGTAAAACACACACACACACACACACACACACACACACACACACACACACACACACACTTCCAGGACTAAATTGGTGATCCCTTGATGTCTCAGAATATGTCCTATGAACCAATCCCTTCTTCTAGTCAGGTTGTGCCATAAATATCTTTTCTCCCCAATTATACTCTGTACCACATCATTAGTTATGTGATCTACCTATCTAATCTTCAGCATTTTTGTGTAGCACCACATTTCAAAAGCTTCTATTCTCTTCTTGTCTAAACTGTTTCTCGTCCAAGTTTCACTTCCGTGCAAGGCTACACTCCATACAAATACTTTTAGATAAGACTTCCTTCACTTAAATCTATACTTGATGTTGACAAATTTCTCTTCTTCAGATACATTTTTCTTGCCATTGCCAGTCTACATTTTATATCCTCTCTACTTTGGCCATCATTAGTTATTTTGCAGCCCAAATAACAAAATTCATCTACTGCTTTAAGTGTCTCTTGTCCTAATCTGATTCCCTCAGTATCACCTGATTTAATTTGACTGCATTCTATTATCCTCGTTTTGCTTTTTTGGTGTTCATCTTATATCCTCTTTTCAAGACACTGTCCATTCAGTTCAACTGCTGTTCCAAATCCTTTGCTGTCTCTGAGGGAACTACAATGTCATCAGTAAACCTCAAAGTTTTTATTTCTTCTCCATGAACTTTAATTCGTACTCCATTTTTTTCTTCATTTTTGTTCCCCTTAATGCATGTTCAGTGTAAAGAATGAATAATGTTGGGGATAGGCTATAATCCTGTCTCGCTTCCTGCTCACCCCTTTCATTCCCCTGGACTCTTATAACTGTCATCTGGTTTCTGTACATGTTGTAAATAGCCTTTCGCTCCCTGTCAGAGAGGGTATTCCAGTCAATATTGTCAAAAATGTTCTTTAAGTTAACAAATGCTATAAATCTAGCTTTGTCTTTCCTTACCCTATCTTCTGTGAGAAGTCATAGGGTCAATATTGCCTCGCATGTTCATATATTTCTCTGGAATCCAAACTGATCTTCCCCGAGTCTGGCTTCTACCAGTTTTTCCATTCTTCTGTAAAGAATTTGTGTTGGAGCGACTTATTAAACTAATAGGTCAGTAATATTCACACTTTTCAGTACCTGCTTCCTTTGGGATTGGAATTATTAAATTCTTTTTGAAATCTGATGGTATTTCACCTGTTTCATACCTCTAGCTCACGAGATGGAAGAGTTTTGTCGTGGCTGGCTCTCCCCAGGCTATCAGTGGTTCTGACAGAGTGTAGTTTACTCCCGGGACCTTGTTTCGACAGATTTTTCAGTGCCCTCTCAAATTATTTTCATGGTGTCAAGTCTCCAATCTCATCTCCATTTATGTTGTATGAGGTCTGTTCAAAAAATTCCAGAACATTTGTGATTTTGCGCCAATGTGTGTTGGAGCGAAATGCAGTTGGCATCCCTGCACACCCCTGTGTTCAATGTGTAACTACTGGAAGTTTCATTGTTTTATGTCTGTTAGTTATTGTTCAGAGCTGTATTGAGTGGAACGTTGTGTCATACAGTTTGCGAATTTCGAGATGGCAGAGTTAGAGGAGCAACGTGTCTACATTAAATTTTGCAGGAAACAAGAAAGTCTGTAGACATACACCAAATGCTGCAGGAAGCCTATGGTGATGAGTGCTTAAGCCATACTCGGTGTTACAAGTGGTTCACACGGTTTACAAATGGCCAGACAGAAGTTAAAAATGACCCTCGCTCAGGACGCCTTTCGACGTCTACTGATGATGCTCATGTCAGTAACGCCAACAAAATTGTCCATGTCAATTGAAGACAGACTGTCTGAGAGATTGCAGAAGAATGTAACATTTCAGTTGGATCATGTCACGAAATACTGACACAGCATCTTGGAGTGCACCGTGTTGCCACCAAGTTCGTCCATGGCTCATGAGTCAAGACCAGAAAAACTTTTCCGTCGCAATCTGTGAAGAACTTTTAGATCGCACAAATGAGATGTTCCTTAAGAGAATAATAACTGGTGATGAGACATGGGTCTATGATTATGATGTTGAGATCAAGGTTCAATCTTCACAATGAGTTGGGAAAGATTCTCGAAGACAAAAAATACTTGTCAGGCCAGGTCAAATGCAAAGCCATGCTGAGAGTTTTCTATGACTTTGAATGATTAGTTCATCATGAATCTGTGCCACAGGGACAAACTGTTAATCAGTGGTACTATTGGAACGTATTGCAATGCCTGCAAGAAAATGTGAGAAGGAAATGACCTGAATTTGGTGAGACAATGTATGGCTCTTGCATCATGATTACGTACCCCCACATTCATCCATTTTGGTGTGTGACTATTGCACAAAAAGTGCAGTCACTTTGCTACCTCATCCTCTGTACTCTCCAGACCTGGCCCCTGCTGACTTTTTTTAACTTCCAAAGTTGAAAACCTCATTGAAAGGATGAAGATTTGCAACAATAGATGAGATGAAAGAAGATGCACAGATGTCATTTCACACGATCCAGCAAGAGGTGTAACAAGACTGATTTCGGAAGTGGAAACGATGTTGGGAGCGGTGTATGAATTGGGAACATAGTATTTTGAAGGAGACCATGCACAATGAGTAAAAGGTAAACATAGAATAATTTTGTGATTTTTTGAACAGACCTCGTATTCTATTTCTATAATACTGCCCTCAAGTACGTCTCTCTTCTATAGACTCTGTATGTACCCCTTCCACCTTTCACCTTTTAGCTTTCCCCTCAGTGGAGGACTGGTTTTCCATCTCTTCAACTTCCCGTAGATGGTATCTATCTTTCCCTTAGTGATCTATGCTTCTAAATCATTACTTTTGTCCTCTAGCTATCCCTGCTTAGCCATTTTGCACTGTTTGTCAATCTCATGTTTTAGACATTTGTATTCCCTTTTTCCTGCTACCTTTACTGAATTTTTATAGATATCTCCTTTTGTCATTTAAGTTCAACATCTTTTGTGATACCCAAGGATCTCTACTAGTCCTCATCCTTTTACTTATTTGATCATCTGCTACCTTCACTGTTTCATCTCACAAAGCTACCCATTCTTCCTCCCTTGCTCTTATTAATTCTTCCCTAATTCCCCCTCTGAAACCATCAACAACCTCTGGTTCTTTCATTTTATCCAGGCCCCACTCCTTAATTTCCTACCTTTTTGCAGTTTCTTCAGTTTTAATGTACAGTTCATAACCAATAAATTGTGGTCAGAGTACACATTTGCCCCTGGAAATATCTTACAGTTTAAAATCTGATTCTGCAATCCCTGACTTTTCACTCTATAATCAATCTGAAACCTTCCGGTGTCTCCAGGTCACTTCCATACACACAGACTTCTTTCATGGTTCTTAAACCAAGTGTTAGCGATGATTAAATTATGCTCTGTGCAAAATACCACTTGGCTTCTTTCATTCCTTCCCCTCAGCCCATATTCACCTTCTATTTTTGCTTCTCTTCATTTTCTTACTATCAAATTCCAGTTACCCATGACTATAAAATTTTTATCTCCCTTAACTATCTAAATAATTTGTTTCTCATTGTACATTTCCTCATTCTCTCCGTCTACAGAGCTACTTCATATATAAACTGTACTACCATGTTAGGTGTGTGCTTCATGTCTATCTTGGGTACAATAGTGCATCCACTATGCTTTTCATAGTAGCTTATTCACATTTCTATTTTCTTATTCATTATTGAACCTACACCTGCATTACCCCTATTTGATTTTGTATTTACGACCCTGTATTCACCTGACCAGAAGTCCTGTTCCTCTTTCTGTCGAACTACACTAATTCCCACTCTACCTAACTTTAACCTATCCATTTTCCTTTTTAAATTTTATAACTTACCAGCCCGATTAAGGGATCTGACATTCCACACTCCGATCCATAGAATGCCAGCTTTCTTTCTCCTGATAATGACATCCTCCTAAGTAGAGATCAACAGGGGGGACTATTTTACCTCTGGAATGTTTTACGCAAGAGGATGCTGTCATCATTTAACCATACAATAGAGCTGCATGCCCTCAGGAAGAATTATGGCTGAAGTTTCCCCTTGCTTTCAGACATTTGCAGTTACCAACACAGCCAGACCATTTTGGTTGACGTTGCAAGGCCAGATCAATCAATATACAGACTGTTGCCCCAGCAACTACTGAAAAGGCTGCTGCATCTCTTCAGGAACCACACATTTGTTGGGTCTATCAACAGATGCCTCTCCATAGTGGTTGCACCTATGGTACAGATATCTGTATCACTGAGGCCCACAAACCTCCCCACCAACGGCAAGGTCCATTATTCATGGGGGGAGGGGGGGGGTGTTCCTTTGTTTTTCACATTTTACTCCTGCCTGAGGAAAAGGCTGTATTTTCAGATGTTCTTCATTTGTGCTTGCTTAAAACAGATATTTGATTTTTCTCTTGCAGGCATAGGACTACAGCTTGTGAGTTGGCATGAAAGCAGTGCTGTTCTCAGCTTTCAGCTGTGTAGCGCTAATGGTTGCAAGCGAAAACAACAGCTGCGACAACACTGAGGCGCATTCATATTTATGTTTACAAAATTGCATTACATGATTGGTTGATGTAGGTGCACTACAATTGTCGGGGATCTTCTTAATGCTGACTGAACTACAGGTTCTCATGCAATAGTGCAGTTTCAAGCAACTAAGTGAAGCATCTGGGATGTGTATTCAGTCTACTGTGGAATCATCTGAAATAATAGTACCTGCATAATTATGTGTCATTTGCTTTATTAAAAGTTGCTACTCTTGTTATGCTAGTTTGTTCAGATTTTCATTAGGTGAACTATTGATAGCAACCCCTGAACCCCTTGACCAAGTAAATTCACAATATTTATTTACATTCCAACTACTTTGTATGCTTGAACCCAGCTATTTTGCATATTTTTATGCACGCTGTCATATGTGTTTGTAAGACAGTCCTTAAATATTAATAATGTAAACACCAAGCTTATGTTCTTCATTTGCAATGAAAACTTGTTGACTTGTATACATCAAGTGATAACAGTTTGGTGATGGTGGTGTTTCATTACTGTCACTCAGCCACTACATTACTGTTTCTTAATCTGTCAAATAAAGCAGAATAGTGCATTCTAAATAGATCTAAAGCATAAGAGACATTTCATCTTATATTGCGTTCATGCCCATTACATTTTGTTCTTCGCTTGCTACTAATTTAAGACACATCTTTCGACTTACTTTGTACGAATTATTCCATAAGTGTATTATTCTCTAAAGAAATAATTTAGATGCACTGCGAGGGACATTTCAACAGCGTTGAAATCTACCCCCAGGTTTTGTTGAAATCTACATACATACATACATACATACATACATACATACTCACTCCGCAAGCCACCGTACATTGGGTGGCGGAGGATATACTGTACCACTATTAGTAGTTTCCTTTCCTGTTTCACTGATAGATAGAGCGAGGGAAAAACGACTGTCAGTATGCCTCTGTATGAGCCCTAATTTCTCATATCTTATCATTGTGGTATATTGGCAGCATATTATTATTCTGCAATCAGCTTCAAATGTCACTTCTCTAAATTTTCTCGATAGTGTTCTGTGCAAAGAATGTCACCTTCCCACAAGTGATAACCATTTGAATTCGTGAAGCATCTCCATAGTACTTGTGTGTTGTTCAGACCTACCAGTAACAAATCTAACTGCCCGCCTCTGAATTCCTAAATATCTTCCTTTAATCCAAGCTGGTGAAGATCCCAAACACTCGAGCAGTACTCATGAATAGGTTGCACTAGCGTTGTTTGTGGTCTCCTTTACAGGTGAACCACACTTTTCTAAGATTCTCCCAGTAATCTAAAGTTGACCATGCACCTTCCCTACCACAATCCTTACTTGCTCATTCCATTTCATATCACTTTGCAGTGTTACACCCAGATATTTAAATGACCCAACTGTCAATCGTGACAGTGCTAATGCTGCATCTGGACAGTACGGGTTTGTTTTTCCTACTCATTTGCATTAACTTACATTTTTCTACATTTAGAGCCAAATACCATTCATCATACGAACTAGGAATTTTGTTTAAATCTGCCCCACCTTCAGCCATTAAGGTAAAGCTCTGTTACTCACTTTTTTAAAAATGTGCGTAAAGTGGTTTATAGTATATTAATAAACAGAATCTCCTCCTTGATTGTGTGAAAAAATCTCACTTACCTCAGTTAATATTAAGTACCAGTAATATGCTATTGAAAACAAAAGTACTTGTTAAATAACAATCTTCTTATGGATAATAATGGAGAGCAATCTGTGGTCAGTTTTTGTCCTCTTGAGGAACTCAATTGTTGGCCTGTTAATCAGTTAAACAGAGGTTCTGGCAGTGAAAAATTCAAATTGTTGAAAAGTGCTCCCCCTCTCCCCTCCCCCGTTTACTAACTATTGTGTGCACCTATGAGAAAATGTTTTGCGACTATGACCAAAGTAAAAAAGTTATATTAGTGATAGTGTTTTTTGTGTACTGAGTGGGGGGAAAACATAAAATCTTTTGTTTAAATTTGATTATAAGAGTTTTTATTAAAAAAATTATTTTATGTGTTAAACTCTCCTGTTTCAGACAGTATTGTTAATTTGGTTTGCTAGTTTCCAAACTGAGTGCCTTATAATGAGTATGAAGAGGATTCGCCGCAGGCTTTCTCAGACGTTCCGTTTCAGCATTGAAGGATCATTATCTGAGTTAGCTGAACAGTTGACTATTGATAATAATGAAGAAATTAAGAAGAATGGTGAGTCAAATAAGTCTTTACAGATTTTTTCCTTCTTATTGCTCATTGGCACTTAAAGTGGAATTGTAAAAGTTAAATAAATTTGCGATAATTTACTATTGCTGAGGCTCTCCAATATTGGAATAGAACCCCAGCATTGTACATAATGGGGAAGTCATGCTTGTACCACAGGCATAGGTGATGTATAGATCTGATATAATTAAATTTTCCTTGAGACATTTGAATGATGATCTAAGAAGGGGAAAATAAGCTGAATATGTGAATTGAAGTTTGTGTTAGGGAGGGCATTTTACTAGGGTATTCCGTGCAGCTATGCTAGTTGTAGTGCTGTGGTTGTGTAATGGCTAGCATACCTGCCTAGCAACCAAGGAGACCTGGCTACAAGTCCCAGCTATGGCACAAATTTTAAATCATATCTTCAGCTTCCATTATTATTGTTGATAAAGATGAAACTCAAATGCCTCGAGGAAAATTTAATTATATCAGATTAATTAAATTTAATCCACTTTACAGTGTGTGCCACCCCAGTATTCATGTGAAATTGTTTAAAACAAACAATGGAAACTATAAATTTAACTGTGTGGATGAAACCTGCCTCCACTAAAACAAGTCCAGTGTTTAAACCTGCTAGGTGTTACAAAATGCTGTGTAATTGAAAAGGCCTATAATTTCACAACTTTTCAAGGATTGTCCTCAGTGGAGTGGCATGTGCATGTGTGTATAGCTATTATGTGTGAGGCTACCAAAGTACAAGATACAACCTGCTTCCCTCCATGTTAGTAAATGTTTTATAGCCAAGAACTCAACTTACTTCTGTGTTTTCACATATCTGTAGGATCATTTGGTATCAAGAGAGGGTATGGAGGGCGGAAGAAGAAAACGCAAAGGCCTGTGTAATTATTTGACTTGGGTTGAAGGCTGTCAGTTGGTCTGTGGTTTAAAGGAATGGCTCCTTTGTTTACACCACTTTACAGTATTGAGATGATTCAAAGAGTTGCAGGATAAAATGTCAATCTCAAGGGCCCTCCCCGGATAGCTTGACTTCCTCTGCCATTTATTAAATAGAATATTGCTGCAGTACTGAAACTAATGGAAGAAAATGAATGTGTGTTCAAGCATACTATAGCAAGGCAGTTTTGTTCTTTGTGGACACCACAGTTCTTTCCACAGGAACAAAACGCACATCATGTCTCATGGTGGAAAAGAATTTTTACAAATTTCTTACATAATGCATCTTGCTATGTGAGTAATACCTCTACAGGCAGCAGAAAATGGGTTTATTACTATGGTCTTCAAATGAAGAAATGACTTTTGAAGATGGTGGTACACTTGTTACAGTCTGAAGACCCTTATCTTTCTTGCTATAAGGAGAATGTCCAATCATTTGATGTTTGACTATCACAAACAAGCCACTGGTATGTGGCACAAAGCTCGTGTTGAATCCCAGAGTACTTCAAATTATCAATCAAAGAACAAAACACATTTAATTTTTACTTTGTTCAAAAGTTTTTCTTCCGACTATTCAGATTCGGCAGGCTTCAAACATCAGGTGCATCATTTGGTACAGCCTTGATCGTGCCACATGCAACTTGGCTACTTTCTACACGTAAAGACTTCTGAACTGATAAAAAAATTTGCATTGATAAAGAAGTCTTAAGATACATGGGATAATGAAAAAACTCACCTGCTCAAAGACACGTGGAAAAGTATTTTAATGAGTGAGTTTGAAAAATGGACAGATACTTTGACTGTAACTTACTTTTTCTTTTTTCAACTGAGTAAAATAAATAGTGATGTATTACTCTCCTAATATCTCTCGTATATATAGTATATAGGGTAATGGCATGGAAATTTTCTGCTGGTATTGTTATTTATGAGAAATAAATTCCAACTGAATTCTACCAATTATACAGCTTGAAGTAATAAAGCAATTCTCTGGTGGAAGATGAGTATTACCACCATTATTTCAAACTGAGTGAGGTGGCGCAGTGGGTAGCACACTGGACTCGCATTCAGGATGATGACGTTTCAAACTCGCGTCTGGCCATCTTGATTTAGGTTTTCTGTGATTTCCCTAAATCACTTCAGGAAAATGCCACAATGGTTCCTTTGAAAGGGCACAGCTGACTTCCTTTCCCATCTTTTCCTAATCCAGCAGGACTGATGACGTCAGGTTTGGTGCCCTCCCCCAAATCAGCCATCCAACGAACCAACCAACCACCATTTAAAAAGCAACAGCAAGAAATACGAATCAAACACTATTTTGTGTGTTACTTGATATGTCACTGAGACACCATTTCCATTATTAAACATAGTTGTTTCCACTTCATGATTGGCAAAAATTTAATCATTTTGTTTTTAGTGATTTCAGTTTCAAGTATTACTCAATTTCAGGCAGTTGGAAGCGTACAGCGTATCACTTACTTACAGCACTTGTTCAGTCCAACTTCTAAATGCACAAAGCTTTCCACACAACTTAATTTCCATTATCGTGTTATAAAGACACATGCATCGCCTGTCAATTTTAACCATGTTATATTCAATTATCGGTCATTTGACAAGTTGCGAAAGTCACTACAGCCTTCATATTCTCAAGAAAAACTTCAATTTCTTTCCAAAATTTCCTGTCGAACAGTGCGATCAAAGCAGATGTAGTGTAGTCCAATACTGGGGTAGGTGAATTGGGAGACACTAGGGTTTCTTCCCCTCTGGCTATGCTCAACTTATTTAGTTGTCATCCAAGCTACAATTATCCGCATGTAACTGTGCAATCTAGCACAAAAATGGTGCAATCAATCTTGAGCGGTAACTTTTTTGCCCCCGCCCCCTTCTTGTAACTATTAATAATTAAAGATAGAGAGGGAAAATACAAAAATAGATAGTTCGCAATAGGTCGCACATGGCAAAAGCACCCACCCCATAAATCCACGCTTACTCACACTGTTGGCTACGATCTGGCAGAAACAAAGCATGCAGTGGAGTCATGTTTGAGCACACCAGTTGAATTAGTGCAGTGATGTGCTGAAAACCGACCACACTAGTTTACTCAATGCCAATTCTGTCACCAGTCGTAATGAGGGCGGAGTAGAACAGCAGAGGGTTGTCAGGATGGCATGCCTAACAACATATCAGATGGTTGTACTGGGTTTGTACATTATCGGTTTCTGGTCGTAGGCTGACACAGCAAGGCTGTGAGTGGCAGCAGTATCTGTGTTTATCTGCAGCTGTGGCTCAGTGATGCATTCTCAGGTTTGAGAACTGGCTCCAGTAAATAATTGAAGACCTGGACAACTTTAATGGATTTATTATGAGTCCATCCAGTACAGTTCACATCTTTGGTAAGTCTAATGGTGGTCAAACTCCACACACCGAGACATCTATAGGCTTCAGTACTATGAACTGACATAACCTGTTGGATAGTAGCCACCACCACCATCATCACCATCTTTTGGGTAGGTTGTTGAACATATTTATAGGCTGTGAGCCAGCCCAGCCCACACCATTCAGCAACTTGAATGAGAAGCTGATAATGGCCTAGGTACCTGCATCTTCACCTTCCATGCTGACAGCAGTTTTCTGTCTCTTCTAATCAATTATCCTTTCAATCATACTCGGCCCTGTGCTTCCACTGAGATGACGGCATGTAGGAAGAAAACTCTAAGTACCACAGTATTTACATTGCAGACATGATTGTTATTTCTAGCATTTCTTTGCTCCAGATTCCTATGTGATTTGGTACACTGTAGAATATGACCTCCTTACATAGCTCTTGTAAGCAAAGAAATGAATTTTGGATGTTCTGGCCTTGTTTCTCTGATAAATACATGCAATGGATGGCCTGAAACACAGTTAAGGAGTGGGAGTGGATTGAGGAACTAGAGTCTTAAACAGATGTGGGTCATAACTTACTTAGAAGCTCACACTCACAAGGGAACCTCCCCATCGCACCCCCATCAGATTTAGTTATAAATTGGCACAGCGGATAGGCCTTGAAAAACTGGACACAGATCAATCGAGAAAACAGGAAGAAGTTGTATGGAACTATGAAAAAAATAAGCAAAATATACAAACTGAGTAGTCCATGCGGGTGATAGGCAACATCATGGACAATGCAAGTTCAGGAGTGCCGTGGTCCCGTGGTTAGCGTGAGCAGCTGCGGAACGAGAGGTCCTTGGTTCAAGTCTTCCCTCGAGTGAAAAATTTAATTTTTTTATATTCAGACAGTTATTATCTGTCTGTCCATTCGTCCGATGCGATCACTTTCTTGGGAGTGATTATCACATCCACAAGAAAACCTAAATCGGGCAAGGTAGAAGAATATTTTGACCCATTCGCCAAGTGTACAAGTTAGGTGGGTGGGCAACATATTCCTGTCATGTGACGCACATGCCATCACCAAAGTCGTATAGAATATATCAGACGTGTTTTCCTGTGGAGGAATCGGTTGACCTACGACCTTGCAATCAAATGTTTTCGGTTCCCATTGGAGAGGCACGTCCTTTCATCTACTAATCGCACGGTTTTGCGGTGCGGTCACAAAACACAGACACTAAACTTATTACAGTGAACAGAGACGTCAATGAACGAACAGACAGATCATAAATTTGCGAAAATAAATAAAGTAAACATTTCACTCGAGGGAAGACTTGAACCAAAGACCTCTCGTTCGGCAGCTGCTCACGCTAACCATGGGACCACGGCGCTTCTGAGCTCATACTATCATTGATGTTGCCTATCTTGCGCATGGACTATTCAGTTTGTATATTTTGCTTAATTTTTTCATAGTTCCACACAACTTTTTCCTGTTTTCTCGATTGATCTGTGTTCAGTTTTTCAAGGCCTATTCACTGTGCCTACTTATAACTAAATCTGAGGGGGGTGTGATGGGGAGGTTCCCTTGTCAGATCGGAGGTGATGTTGAATTTGATGTCCTCTGCCTCTTGGTACACGAGCTGCTGCATACAGAACTTATATAGCGATGGGGTCAAGCTGAGATTTTTCATGTCTCTGTGGCTGGAGACTGTATAGAATGACTTGGATGTAAGGCTAAGGAGGTAGACATAGTGGTGACAAGGAAATGAGACTCTGGGTTGGTTTTCTGGTATGCTTTTTACTGTTTCTTCGCGTGTTTGCATTGAACATGCAGAAGACCAGAGACACCAGTTTGTAACATTAGTAAGTGTAAAACACAGACAAGGCATAGTAGATTTTCCATTAATACAATTAATACAGCCCTGTGACACAAGTGCATACTATAAGTAATCACATCTTCTCCATCCTTCATCTGCACTCCCAGAATTCCCTGTGAGCCGGATTGCAACCGAGCGAGGTGGCGCAGTGGTTAGCACACTGGACTCGCATTCGGGAGGACGACGGTTCAATCCCGTCTCCGGCCATCCTGATTTAGGTTTTCCGTGATTTCCCTAAATCATTTCAGGCAAATGCCGGGAAGGTTCCTTTGAAAGGGCACGGCCGATTTCCTTCCCAATCCTTCCCTAACCCGAGCTTGCGCTCCGTCTCTAATGACCTCGTTGTCGACGGGACGTTAAACACTAACAACCACCACCACCACCGGATTGCAATTCCGTGCACATGGTCATAACACTTCTCTTCTTTTCACTTCATGCACTGGATGCTGCATGTGAGATATCTAAGCATCACTCCTTTGGTTATGAGTGTGGTGGTGGTTACCAACGTATAGATGGAAATGCGTGTTTTCCAGTTGAGTCTCTCAGTCTCTGCTACCATTTTGTATAATCCAAACTTATTTTCTAATTCATTCATATGCTATCCTATCCCTCCTGCATGCTACTGCTGCCAGGGTTAGGCTAATAGTGGCAAAGTGACATCATCTCTGATGATGATCACCTCGTCTCCCTCCCCTGTACCTTAAGAATTCCTATACACAAGTCATTAATCAGTTTTGAGATAGGATTTAGCCTTTTCTTCCTGCTTTATATTTCAGAATACATCAACTCAACTTTTATCACAACCTCACACGTCTAAAGTTAAATGAGCTCCTTTAATCTGTACACGTATACTGTTATGAACTTTTTATTTGTTAATTGGAGGACTACATTTGGTCCAAGCATCCTTAAAACATGAAAAACACCTTGTCTCCTGCCCTGAATTCCTTGGGGTTTTGAGCACATTGATGATACTCCTTATTCTTCTCCTTATATTCCTTATGACCTCTGTATGTGTTTCCTCTATCTTTCTCAAGGGTGATGGTGGATGGGGTGTCCATTTCCCTGCTCCAGTGCAACTCGGCCACATGGCGTCTCTTATCCTGATGCATCTGTCTATAGTGCAGTTCCTTGCACAATGACTTTCTCTCATACATCAAAAAGAGTAATCTCTCATAGACTGGATTCACCAAACTTTTCTTTACAAGAGGCGATGAATGCCTTTTTCGTTAATGCTAGATCCACTGCTTGGGCTAACATTAAATCTTCTGTGCTTGCTCTCATGACTGTTTCAGTCCTCTCATCTTCAATTCACCGTATAAATACTGCTCGTGCCACTTTCCCAATTAGCACTGGGCTTCCCAGAATGTCAGATTTCCCATTATTTCCAGGATGGCTTCTCAAAATTGGTCCTGCAATGTGTCAACACAACATGCCCATTTGGTCGTATTTTCGGCCCTGGTCTGCATACCAGAGAATGATAGATGTGCAGGGTAATCCAAAGTCCATTTTGACTCATAGTTCTCCAACAAAATACCCTTCACATTTCCCCAACTTGTTGTCAAATTGCATACAAGTGGTTTTCTTTGAACTGCACCCACAATCCTAATTTCAATAGCACACTGTGACTTGGTCACAATTGCCTATGAATTCTCTAATTTCATCATACAAGACTATATAGTGAGCAGGGCACTCACTAACTTCCAGATCCATATTAGGTGGTTTTTCATCCTTTCTGAGAAAGGATAGTCTGCGGCTCTGAGAGCCGTAGACTATGTTGTGATTCACTCACCGTCAGTCAGTTCAGCAGTGCTGCATTGGCATAATGTTGGAATTTGGTATCGTCAATACGCACACGCTGCTGATGCAGATGATGGCAGTCCCAACCTTAGTTTTTGTAACAGCTGCAAAGCCATTCTCTGTAGTTTACTCCAGTGGGCTGCTCGCTGCTTTATTGTAATTTTCCAACACAGGACGGTGGACAACCTCCTGACTTCTTCTTGTTTTGCTCCTGCTGTATGCTGGAAAGGACTGATCTACCTGTTCATTGTACCTGATGTACCTCGAAAGCTCAAGCCGATTCATTCTAAGACGGGGTTTGCTAGTTCTCCTTAGAAAAAATTCTATCATTCATTCTCTAAGGCACCTTACTTTTTAGTAAAGGTAGTAAGCCAGGTATCGAAGGCTGGACCCAACACCTGGCACCAGTTTGTGTGTGGTAACCTGACATGGACCTTAATGTACTTACTTACTTGATGCGGGATTTGAGGTGTTATGCGTCATGGTACATGAGTGGCTGTGTCTAGGACTGAGATGATGGTGGGTTCAAGCTGAGGTTTTTCTGGTTTCTGTGGTTAGAGACGGCATGGTATGACTTGGATGTTAGGTTAAGGAGATAGATGCAGTGATGACAAGGAAATGAGACTCTGGGTTGGTTCACTGGCCTGCTTTTTATTGCTTCTTCATCTTTGAAATGAAAATGCAGAAGAGGACAGACACTAGGTTACAATATTGTATGTGTAAGGCATAAATGAAGCTTACTAGATTCTCCAGTCAGTAACCAGAACAAATGGCCACTCCGGCTTATAACTTCATTAAGATTTTGGTATACACAGTAAAGTATGGTACTGCAGACCACAAACCATGGAAGTGCCTGATCATCGATCTAATTGAACCTTTAGTTTGAAGTCCTCGTCACATTGAAAGTGACGTGCAGACATAGGTACATGCAGATAAATGTATGGTGGAAACCAATAACCCTAGTCCAGAGGTACATACAGGCATACTCTGCAAGTCCTTCTTAGTTTACAAAGTTAATTCAGTATAATTTTCACTCCCTTACTATCTGCTGTGGGCTGTTTGTCATCCAAGACTTCTGGCTGGAAGTCTCCCCAGACTGGAACTTACTTTGTTTGATGTGTGAGGGCCCTTTGGTGCTGTTTGCTTACTGATAGTATATGACAGCATCGTTTTATAGCCACAATTTGCAGCCATTTAGCATGAAATCAGTTTCTCAATGTGTATGACTTCTTTATGGAGTCACAAAAGCAGTTTGCACTGTACCTCTCTAAGTTACAATGCTTACTGCTAATAGGACAAGGAATTCTGCCTTAGGCAAGACACTTTTTCAGTTTCATTTTAGACAGACATGGTTCAGCACTTTTTGCACTATCTTCAGTGGGTTATTTTATTTAGCAAAAAAGGTGCTGAAATGTGGCTGGGTAAAACAAAACTGAAAAGGTGTCTTGCATAAGGCAGAATTCCTCGTTCTATTTTCATAGCAAGTGTGGACATAAGAAGTACTGCATCAGCACAAGATGATTATTTATTGCTAATATTCATATTTAGACGATCTCTCTCTCTCTCTCTCTCTCTCTCTCTCTCTCTCTCTTTTCCCCCCCCTCCCTGGCAATCGTTCATGATTCAGTCAAAATTTCTTTTGACATTCATCCATTATTGGCTTGAGTGGTATTTATTTTTCAGAAGGATTCCCACTTCACCATAAGCGCTCTCTTGTCTGATGATGTCCTTTCTATGGAATGTATATCTCATTAGCACAAGGGACTCTTAAAAACTGGTCTTGTGCAGACTCCTTTCCTAATAATCTTTCTTTTGTTCTACAAGCACCATGGGCCATGTATATTAAACACTATAGTATTGGAGCCATGTTACTGTATCGGTTTTTCTTTTCATTTGCCTTTCAGCCAACATTAAGAACTCACAACCAACAGTGGCCTGATTGTGGGGCTAGAGGTTCCTTGTAATATACTTTATATTCCATGTCTTCTAAGATTGGGTCTTCATCAGACCCTTCAGATGAAATGTACACCATTTTATCTGGTGACTTGTTTGCCATATTACTTGGTATGTGCTTCTTGGTTCCTTATTTGCTCTATGGGGAGTGTCTTGGTTGTGTTTCTAAGGTATCACTAACTGTAGTGAGTCTGTTACAGGTATGATTATTACTTTGGTCATAATTGTTCTCTCTCAATTTTTGACACGGGAAGATGGCAGGTTTAGTGGTAGATGTTGTCTCGCTTGAAAGAACTGCATGACACACATGCATACAAGAGCATGTTGAGTCCATAAATCCACCATCTATGTCTCTGAATACACAATTTTTGCTATGATATTTCTCACTGCAAAGACAAAAGATATAACAAAAATTAATAGCTACATGAATTGGCACATTTTTCTAGCCTCGGGCTGGTGTACACATTTACTCTTCTCTATTTCTTGGATCTTTTTGTCTTTATTATAAACCAGAATCCTTGCTAGTAGCTGAATGTAAGCTTGAAAAGATAATAGACATTTGGTGACAGTTATCCTTTGCCCGACCTGTGCTACTTCGATAAATCAAGTAGCAAGATCCTCACAAACAAGTGTGGCATCGCTAATTCTTTTGGCATTTGAAGCTCTGGAGATGATTTGGGATGTGTGAACCAACCCGTAAGCAGATAAATCAAGGCTTAATATGTTCAGGCAAAACTGCTGAATTGAATGTCAGAATGAATGCGGGGTATTTTCGGGGTTAACGGTCATCAATTTGTTATATTTAGCACTTGAGAAACAGCACCTTGCTCCCATACTATATGTAGTTTGACAGGAGCCTACATTGTTACGCCCTTGAATGATATGACCCGATATCTTGAATTAAGAATTTTGTGCAATTTTGCTACAAAGGGATATGTGCTACTCATCTCCCCATTCAGAATTTGCCGTCACTACTCTAGATATCACATTGTCCACAGACAGTATTACATTCAGTCGCATCTTAACTCGTTTTAGACAACTTATTCACTTTTGCGCTTTAGCCTTTCATGCAAATTGCTGCACCCAAAAAGAGTGGCCCAGATGAATATAAACTTAGATTATGTGTAGAACAGTGTGCCAGTGTGACTCATTGACATCAGATGGCACAATATTACTGTGTGAGTGAGTTTGATTGGGGCAGAATGGTCTGTCCCCATCTTGTGCATATGTCACATTGTTACATTTTGGCTCATATGGCATGCTGCTACAACAGTAATCTGTGTGGAAGCCACGGACTGTGATAAGTGAGTAATGGACAACGCCGTGTGGCTACAACGTGGAATGATTCTTGTCTTGTCCACATGTCAGTAATGCACCCTACAACTTTGTCCAGTTACTTTGGGTTGATACTAGAGCACAGCAACAAATGTGAATCTGTCTTTGTTGATGGTTCAGCACTGTCTGTTGTGGACATGCATACCATTGTGTTAGATTTCATTGTCTAGAAATCAGAAATACTTCAAACTGTAATGGACAAATGAATACTAAAATGTAAACTTTCACGGCCGGAAATATCATGTCCATTATAATTATCCGGGCTGTTATGCCGTGGTCGGTTGATGAATTCCGTATTGTTTCCCAACGTTTTGTCTCTGACTGCGGGAGACATCTTCAAGGGGGTCTGTAGCTTGATGGAAGGTCCAACACACACACTGGCTCGCTACTGACTGCTGCTAAATTCCGTGTCATTGCTGACATTCGCCATTGCAAAATACAGCCTCTCTTTTGGACAGCTGTGTTCCAGATGGAGGCATAAAATGTTCAGACTTTCGTTGAAATATTCTAAGTAATACTGGTACCACTGTTTCCTGTGCCTACATATTTTCTTCAGATGCAGGCATCGAAAATGTTGGGGATGTGGTTGGTCAATAATACCGGGTGATCAAAAAGTCAGTATAAATTTGAAAACTGAATAAATCACGGAATAATTTAGATAGAGAGGTACAAATTGACACACATGCTTGGAATGACATGGGGTTTTACTAGAACAAAAAAATACAAAAGTTCAAAAAATGTCCTACAGATGGCGCTTCATCTGATCAGAATAGCAATAATTAGCATAACAAAGTAAGACAAAGCAAAGATGGTGTTCTTTACAGGAAATGCTCAATATGTCCACCATCATTCCTCAACAATAGCTGTAGTCCAGGAATAATGTTGTGAACAGTACTGTAAAGCATGTCCGGAGTTATGGTGAGGCTTTTATGTTGGATGTTGTCTTTCAGCATCCTTAGAGATGTCGGTCGATCACGATACACTTGTGACTTCAGGTAACCCCAAAGCCAATAATTGCATGGACTGAGGTCTGGGGACCTGGGAGGCCAAGCATGACGAAAGTGGCGGCTGAGCACACGATCATCACCAATCGACGCGCGCAAGAGATCTTTCACACGTCTAGCAATATGGGGTGTAGCGCCATCCTGCATAAACATTGTACGTTCCAACAGGTGTCTTATCAGCCAGGCTGGTGATGATGCGATTCTGTAACATATCGGCGTACCTCTCACCCTTCACGGTAGCAGTTACAAAACCAGAATCACGCATTCCTCGAAGAAAAAAGGGCCGATAACAGTAGACGATTTTTTTTATGTTTTTTTATTTATAAAATCCCATGTCATTCCAAGCATGTGTGTCAATTTTTACCTGCCTATCTACATTATTCCATGGTTTATTAAGTTTTCAAATTTATACTGACTTTTTGATCACCCGGTACTTTCAGCATAGTCCTCCAGCAACCAGTGGAGATGCTTTGTAAACTTGTATAAAACAGTGTGAAGGCTGATTTCTCAGGAACATATCTAGCCTTTCTTTGATTCCTCACTGCAAATTTTAAAGACTCTGTTACCTAATCTGTGGTATGCATTTTATTTCATTCATATAGATCCTTCAGAGTGGTTGTAATTCTCACAAAAACCAGTGTGAATAGGATACTGACAACTCATTAATGGTCCCACTTGTGTTTTTCTGATGAGAAAAAGAAAAGAAAAAAAAAAAGAACTCACAATTTGAATCCATTTGTCTTGGTACTTATAACGGATCCTTGTTTTAGCCAATATATGCTTAGGAAATTACCTTGTTGAGTTGGATGTTTGTATTTACCAAGAATCAACTTATCCTGTTGGGAGTAGAAGAAAAAAGCTATGTAAGAACCATCTTGATCCCCCATATAACTGTGGAAATGTATATCAGCTCAGGTAGGTCATCCTGTGTGTGTCTGAGGAAGCCTAATGTGACTCAGGGAAGATAAGTGCACTGAGTTTGTCAGTTAAGATGTGTTTCACCTCAACATCCATATACCGTAATAGCATGTAGCTAACATGGAGGTTGCATCTATGTGGTATAGAGGCTTATAACCACTTCATGATCTATGTGGTAAAACCAAGGTCTCTACTCACCAGTGTTTTAATATCGTGCCTAGTGGTGGGTGCTGAAGCATGCCCAGAGTTCAATCGCAGAGGATATCTGGCACTGATCAGACCCGCTCTCACTTACAAATGGCATGTTCATCACACTTATACCCAGACAGAACTAAGTTTCCTGATGTACTCATCATTTAGAAATACTTCAGGAGTGGTTGAGAAATGTGCATGTGGTTTGAGATTCTGCCTATAAACTGTTGCTATTTGTTTCATGAGCATTAAAATTTGGTCCAAGGCAAGACAGATAAATCAGCAGTAATAGATCGTGCACTAGGGCAGGGAAGCCATGAAATTGATTTCTCAGACTCTGTTGTTTTACAAGATATAATAATTACTCTCCTATGATGTGCAGAGGCCATAGAAATATAAAATCACAAAAACAATTTCAACAGAAGAGGAGGAGGAGGAGGATTGAAATTAGACATGGTGTGGGAATTAGTGTTTAATAAAACAAACTGCGCCAGCTCTTCCCCACAAATCCATTGCTTACATTGGCATGATTCCGTGATCTTAGGCAGGAGTCTGATGACATCACAAACAAACTGTTGTGTGGATGGATGTAAACAGTTTGGCTTTCTGAACTGATTTGACTCTGTAAAGGCTTTCTGAGTTGTTAAAGCCTCCGATGATGTGTCCAGCGTTGGAAGACAGCACATTACACAGAGAATTATGCCTTGAACGATGGCCTAATGCCCATAATACAAATATCAGCAATATTGCAAATACCGGCCATGGAAGTTTGCTTTCTGGATTGTGTTAAGTATGTTTTTGGTTTGTGTGCATAGTTCACTGTTTCCATTTGACACAAGTGTGTGACAAATACAGTGTAATGACTCTACTACAAATGTCAATTATTAACAATGACACCTTCCCTATCTTCAAAAAATCTGCAAATGAGGCTGCGTTATAAATCTAGTAAAAAGTAAAAACCTCATTCAACTTCATAGCCACTCTGATACCTCCTTGCATGCTATCCTGACTCTCAGAAACCCTCAGATTCTGTTCTTTGACTTCTTGTCATTTTTATTTCTGATTATTTCATGGAATCTTTTCATACAGTTTCATTGTTGATATAGGTTACTAGAAAGTTGAATGGAGAGGTTTTAGAACCACTTTGAAATAGATAAAAAATGCTTATAATTCAGGAGTGGAGGACTGGAAGTGGTGTGTCAGTTGACTAAAGATATCTACAATAAAAGGGATATCTCAGTAAATGCCAAGATCAGTTTTGGGTCAGTTCCCAATGCAAATGAGTAATCGCTAAACACAGCCAAGTTCATTGTGAGGTGAGAACTCAATAAATACCAGTAAAAATAACCAGAAAATTAGTGTTGAGAGCAGAGTTGGTATTCGACTACTTTACGAGACTGCTTTTCAGCTCCTTGCATAGCCCTTTTGCTGTGAGTGATTGGGCCCATATGAAATGCTGCACATGCCTTTGGTGGGGACACCTGTCAATCACAAGCAGTAATGCCTCTGAGTCACTATCGGTATTGGACAGCAGCGAGGATATTAGGTCCATTCCCCCTGAAATTGCCACTTAGGTCTGAAAATGTCCCAGCTGCTTTCGGTGTTAGTGGGGTGGGGAGGGGATTGGGGGAGGGGGGGCAGGGGAAGGAGGTTGGGTGGAGTAGCAGCACTCTACACCAACAGAACAATGGGTTTAGGGCTGGCCTTCTCAAGCGACCTAGCCGAGAACTGCGGGGGCAGTGCACCGGAGGCAACAAGCTGCATCAGTACAACCTGGAGGCAGTGAATTTGGCAATGCATCAGAGGCAGCAAGCTGCACTGGTAAAACCGGAGTGAGGGAAGGTAGGGTCGGAGAAAATGGGTCTGTCTCCACAGACTCTGAAACTGTGATCCCCTCGCCGTCCTGCTGACAAGCGGAGTTGCAGGGTAGAGGTTGTACTGGCTCACGAGGCAAGACCAAGAGGCATCGCTGGTGGCAGCTGTAGTGTCCTATCTGGGGAGCAGATACAGAGTTTGGGAATGCCAGTTGCAACTAGTCTAAGCAGGAACCAGTTGCAGAGGTGGGTCATTGGATGTGCCTGTATGCAACATCAAACAACTGAGTGTCCCTGTAGCCTGCGAAAACCCCATAGACGCACCCTGGATACCAGCTGAGTGTGCGTGACCAGTTACAAGTGCCCCATGCACAGGCAAGCCTGTATGCAGGCTGGGCACACTGCTTGGGATGCTGGAATTCTAAAAGCGTGCAAAGTTGGTGCAGTATTTCATCTGGCCTTGAACCTGTTGACTGTGGTGCACTTTGTACATTATGAGGGAGCTGTGCAGGGCATCCTTGGCACATGACATTCGTAAAGTGATCAGCATCTGAGTCTTGAATGTCTGGAAGAAGCTGTGCAGTTGTCAGTTGGCGTCTCTAGTCGACACCAGGGGGTAAGTCACCCGGCGAAAATCCTCTCAAGGGCACGGACGGTGACATTCATTTCACATATGAGAAGTTAGAGTGTGTGTCCCCAAGCTGCCACATAGTTCCCTTAAATGGCCCAGCAAAATCAATGAAGACCCTCTCCCATGGGCGGTGGGACTGGGGACATGGTGGGAAACGTGAGCAGGAGTCGCCTGATTGAGGGAGCAGGCATGACAGGAGTGGCACACACATTCAATTTTGGCATTAATGGTAGGCCAGTTGACGTGCTGCCAGGCCAATGCCTTCATGCATGTCATCCCCCAGTGCGAAGGAAGCAACAGGCAGATTCCATATTCCCAGACATCTGGAAAGTATTTGACATGGTGCCTCAGTGCAGATTGTTAATGAAGGTCCACAGAAGTGCCCCAGGGAAGTGTGATAGGACAGCTCTTATTCACTATATACATAAATGATCTGATGGACAGGATTAGCAGCTATCTGTGGCTGTTTGCTGATGATAGTGTTTTGACCGACTGCTGAAGGATGCAAAAATGACTTCAAGGTGATGAAACGGCATTTGTATTTTATTTTATGTTTATGGTATGTGAAGTTCAAGACTCGAATGTTGATATCCCAAAGTTGTTTGATGCAACTCTCAAAAAGATTGACTTTGAAATTTTCTGAGCACCTTTAGTACACTAAATTAATCTCAATATTTTGACAGGCAGTGTGGCTTTGTGGTAGGGCGCTCACTTGGTGAGTTGTTGGCCTGGGTTCGATACATGACCAATGCAAATTTTATATTAAAAAAAAAAAAAAAAAAAAACTACAAGGTTTTCCATGAAGAGCAAAGTAAATAAAGACAAAAAATTTAATTTGTAATTTTTTTTATTTTAACAATATTTTGCAAGAGATCAGCGACTAAGAATTTATATTTGGAATGAAAATTGGCTTTTTGTGTGTGATATATAATTAAGAAAAAGATTATGTGCATTTTTCATAAAAAATGACAATTGTCTGTGTGTTAACTAGCATAATATTAATGACATTTATATTTAAATGCTGTAGGTATTCAAACTGGGAAAAAAGATCAAAATGTGACTCTAAGCAGCTTACCAATCTCAAGCATTACCATTTTTTTTTCATCTTAATGTATTTTATGCTTCAGGGAGATGCTCGTAGTAGGACCTGCACCTTTGCTTAAAAATTTGGTTCGTGTGACAGTCGAACCCAGGCTGCTCTCATTTAAGATGAGCTCTCTACAACAGAGCTACACTACCTGTATAAAATTCGACCTTAGTTTAGGATATTAAAGGTACTTGGAAAATAAAAATGGATTTTCTCGAGAATTTTTGAGAGTTGAATCGGTTTGCTGTGGACGATCAACATTTGAGTTTTGGACTTCACATACCATAAACATAAAAAAAATTCAAAAATCCAATTGCTGTGTGGGCTTCTTGGAGAAAATACCCAGTTAGTGTGATGAATGGCAGCTTGCTGTAAATGTAGAAAAACGTAAGTTAATTCAGATGAGCTGGAAAAACAATCCTGTAATATTTGAATGCAGCATCAGTGGTGTATCACTAAGGCAAACGGCAGACTTTGATCTATTGGGAGTATTTTAGGAAAGTGTAGCTCACCTGTGAAAGAGACCACATATAGAACAGTAGTGCAACCCATTGTTCAATACTTCTCGAGTGTTTGAGATCCCCACCAGTTGGGTTTATAATAAGACATCAAAGCAATTCAGAGGCATTCCCCTAGATTTGTTACGGTAGGCTTGATCAACATATGAGTATTATGGAGATTCTTTGTTAATTCAAATGGGAGTCTCTGGAGGGGAGACGTACATTTCGTGGCACACTATTGAAAAAATTTAGAGAACCAGCATTTGAAGCTGACTGCAGAACGATTGTGCTGCCTTCAACGTGCATTTTGCTTAAGGACCACAACCATTAGAAAAATTAGGGCCCATACAGAGGTATGTAGACAATTGTTTTTCACTCGAATTTGTGAGTGGAACGAGAGGAGACAACTAGGTGTTGTACAAGGTACCCTCCGCCATACACCAATGGTGACTGGTGGAGTATATACGAGGTCTGTTCAAACAATTCCGGAACTTTGTCCACAAAATTTTTGTACACTTACCTTTTAGTGTAGATTGCTCATTCAGACATATGCTCATGTTAGAGTTGTCCATAGTTCTTCTCATTATGAAATCTGTAACTAATATGAGAAGGAATGGTGACGAAATGCATACTTTTGTGATGCCTGTCAGAACAGTAAAGAAAAGGGTGTTCCCATCTTTTGTTCTCATACAGGAACTCGAATCTATAGATACAGGGTTCTGGAAACCTCAATGAGATGAGATGATCAGGAATTCCTTCTAGGCCTACAATATTCTGCAAGGATTCTGTCAAATGCTTTCCAAGAACTGATGTAATTAGTGTGCAGTGCACTGTTGAATTTTATGCACTGTTCAGTTATATTTTGCAGAACAAATGTATGTTCAGAGCAGGATCTCCAACTTTGAAAGCCAGCCTGTTGTTGTCATAGTTGACAGTCTGCTGCTTCTTTTATCCTTTTCTAGAAGAACAGGGCAAAAGACTTCGCTTGGTTGTGAGAGAAATGTGATATCTCACCAATATGTACATTCTACATGTACATCTTTACTCCACAAGCCACGTTACAGTGTATAGCAGAGGGTACTTTGTGTACCAGTGTCACTTCCCACTTTTCCTTTTCCACTTGCGGATGGCTCGTGGGAAGAACAATTGCTGGTAAGCCTCCGTGTGGGCTCTAACTCTCTGATTTTATCTTCTCTGTCTTTGTGTGAGATATGTGTAGGAGGATGCAATATATTGGTTGACTCTCCTAGGAATGTACACTCTCAGAACTTTAACATACACCTCTCTTGCAGCGTCTGCCATCAGAGTAGGCTGAGTATCTCCACGACACTATCAGCTTACTAAATGAACCTGTATCAAAATGTGCTGCTTTTCTTTGGATCGGATCTTCTCTGTTTCGTCTATCAATCTTTTCTGGTATCGACCCCAGACTGCCGAGCAGCATTCAGGTATTGGTGGAACGAGTGTTTTGTTAGCTAATTCCTTTGCTGATGGACTACATTTCCTGAGGATTCTTCCACTGAATCTCAGTCTGATGAATGCAATACATGCAATTAATTTTATGTGGTCATTGCACTACAAATCGCTCCTTATGCATACTACTAGATATTTTTTGAAAGAACTGCTTCCAGTGACCGTTCTGCAATTGTGTATTCATACAATAAAGGACCTTTCTGTCTGTCTATTCACAGTACGTTACGTTTGTTTATGTCGAGGATCAATTGCCACTCCCTGCATCAAGCATTGATCCTCTGCAGGTCTTCCTGCATTTTGCTACAATTTTCTAACATTGTGACTTCCCTGTATACAGTAGCATCATCCGCAAAAAGCCTCATGGAAAACTTCTGACATTATCTTCTAGGTTATTTATACACTGATACGACAAAAAATTATAACCACTGCCCATCGCAAAGTTGGATGCTGCCTGGTGTGGTTGCAGGCACATGAGGCGGTAACAAAAATAAGCAGAGCAGACATGAACAGGGAATCACCCTAGCAGTGATATGAGCTGCAAACAGGGAAATCCATTGAGATAAGCAACTTTGACAAATGGCAGATTATTAATGTGCAGAGCCTGTGATTGAATAGTTCATAAACGGCGAAGCTCGTTGAATTCTCGCGTGTTACTGTCATGAACATCTATGGAAAGAGGTAGGAGAACAGTGAAATGACCAGTAGGTGCTAAATGGTGGGGACACTCATGACTCTTCACAGAACGTGGGGTTTGGAGCCTTGTTGGCCCTGTAAAGTAGGGTAGATGATGATCTGTGTCGTCTCTGCTGAAAGAGCACAATGCTGGTGCACACACAAGTGTTTCGGAGTACACTGTTCATTGTACATTGTTGAACATGGAGCTTCGCAGCAGACCACCCCTCTGTGTTCACATGTTGACCCAGCATCGTCATCAATTACAACAGTGGGCATGGGACCATTGAGATTCAACCGTTGATTGATGGAAATGTTCGGCTCTTCAGGTGAATCAAATTTCTGATACACTAGGTCGATGGTCATCTCCACAAAAACAGAATCGCAGCTCGAAACATGCAGCACGCCACGGACACAGTCTGGTAGGAGCAGTATTATGCCCTTTATGTTTGTTGTCTTCCCCGATGGCGATGTCATCTTTCAGCATTACAATTAACCATGCCTCATAGCCCGAACTGTGCTACGGTGGTTTGAGGAGCATTGTGATGAACCCACATTAAAATCTTGGCAACCAAATTCACCTGATGTAAATCATATGGAACTTATCTAGGGCGCTATCAGGCGCCATCACGGCATACGCAAATCAGCAGCCCATTATTCACGTGAATTACACGAGCAGTGTGTAGACATCTAATGCCACGTACTTCCACAAAACTACTGACGAACTGTTGGATCCCTGATACACAGAATCAGTGATGTATTTCATTCCAAAGATGGACAAACAAGCTTTTAAGCAGGTGGTCATAATGTTTTGGCTCTTCAGTGTATGCATTGTGAAAAGTAGTGGTCCTGTAACATTCCCTTGGTGAACTTGTGAAGTTACGTTTATATCTGAAGACTTCTCTCCATTCAGAATGACATGCTGTGTTTTGTTTGCTAGAAACTCTTGAATCAGATTGCACAGCTGGCTTGATATTCCATACACTCAAATTTTGTTCATTAGATGGCAGTGCAGAACTGTATTGAACACCTTCCAGACATTAAGGAACATGGAATCTACCTGAATGCATTTATCTGTTGCTTTCAGGATGTCGTGGACAAGCAGAGAAAGCTGTGTTTTACATGATTGTTGTTTTCAGAACCCATTTTCATTCCTACAGTGATTTTTTGTCTCCTGAAATGTCATAACGCGTGAAGATAAAACATGTTCTACTATTCTACAACAGATCAATGTCAGAAATATAAGCCTACAAGTTTAGTGTGTGTTTGGTGTCCCCTCTTGAAAATGGGCATGACTTGTGCTTTTTTACAACATTAGGAATGCTTTGTTCCTCAAGAGACTTACGGTACACTGCTGTTAGAATAGGAGCAAGTTCTTTCACATACTCTATATAGAACCAAAATGGTATCTCATCAGGTCCAAAGGCCTTCCCTCTGTTGAGTGATTTCAGTTGATTTGCTATTCTTTGGTCACTTACTTCAGTACCTGTCATTTTTGCAACAATTTAAAGGAGAAACTACAGTGCAACCTTTCTCTGTGAAAGTGTTGGAAAAGGGTGGTTAGCATTTTGGTATTTTCTGTGTCATCCTCTGTTTCAGTGCCATTATGGTCACAGAGTGTCAGGACAGGTGGGTGCTATCCATTTACTGATTTAACACAAGGCCAAAACAAAAGGATTTTCTGTCAAGTTTGTAGATTGAATTTTACTTTCAAATAAATTGAACTCTTCGCACATAGCCCTCCTTATACTAATTTTGGCTTTATTAAGTTTTGTTTGTCAGTGAAGCTTTGGCTATGTTTAAATTCACAGTGAAGCTCTCTATGCTTTTATAGCAGCTTTCTAACATGGTTGTCGAACCATGGTGGGTCTTCTCCATTCCTCACAATTTTGCTCATCACATGCCTGTCTAAAGCGTATTGTACAATGCCCTTGAACTTTGTCCATTAATGCTCAACATTGTCAGCTGTAGCAGCCTTATGATCACTGATTCTCTGTTCTAAGCTGATTAAGTCGAAAAGTTCAGGTCTGTTTATCAGCAGCATGTCCAAGATGTTACCTTTATGATTCAGTTCTCTGATTAACTGCTTGAGGTAATTTTCAGATATGGCATTTAGAACAAATTCACACGATTCTCTATCCCTAGTACCTGTCCTGATCACTTGAGTCTCCTTGTCTATAGTTGGTGAGTTGAAATCTCCACCTCAAACTATAACACGACAGGAAATACACTAAATATTTTCCTAGTTTCCCCTCATGTATTTCACCATCCAGTGACTGATCCACCTTAAACATTTGTATTTACCCATATCTGAACTAAACCCACTAGTTACTATCATTTTTTTTAATTGCTATAAATGTGCATCCACTATCAGTGTTCAGCCTAGAATGAAAATTTCACTCTACAGCGGAGTGTGCACTGATATGAAACTTCCTGGCAGATTAAAACTGTGTGCCGGACCGAGACTCGAACTCGGGACCTTTGCCTTTTGCGGGCAAGCGCAAGGCAGGAGACGAGGTACTGGCGGAATTAAAGCTGTGAGGATGGGGGGTGAGTCGTGCTTGGGTAGCTCAGTCGGTAGAGCGCTTGCTCGTGAAAGGCAAAGGTCCCGAGTTCGAGTCTCGGTCTGGCACACAGTTTTAATCTGCCAGGAAGTTTCAGTGTTCAGCCTGTCTTTTCAATACACATTTCAGTCCTAATTTAGAATTTCGTTGTTGTTGATGTTTGGTTTCAGACAACATTCTGTCCTGAGTATTGTGTGGGCATGGTTACCATTTATGAGTGAGACTAGTTTGGGGACATTTCCATGGATGCTTCTGCAGTTAACTAATACTTTATTAACATTCTCTGATCTGCAATGATGAGTGCTACCATTTCTGGACTCAAAACTCATCTTATTGGGCCTGTGGAGGGATTTCTCTATCCTAAAAACTTTACATGCGCACGCAACACTTACTCCATCTCTTTGGTAGCCGCGTCCTGCATGTCAGGCCTGGCTGACCTATTAAGGGGGGGTTCTACGTTTCTACACCTGATAGCCGAGGTCTTGAAATCCACATACAATATTGTCACAGAATTGTCTGAGCATTTAAGTCTTCCACTCAGCTCCAAACCAGTGGACTGCAATCCATTCTGGGAATGAGAGCAAGGTTAGACCTCTTCACCCCATCAGCCAACTGCCTGTAGGAACCAAAAAGGCCTCTGAACTCAGGCAGCAGACATCATTCTTGCCAATACGAGTTACAATTTGCAGCTGTGTGCCCCCAGCCCACATCTCACATCTCGGATTACATTTTTATCATTTCATGGCTCAATAACAGGAAATATTAGCTAGCTCCTGAAGAGACATAAAATCAACACAGTCTTTTGGTCCCCAGGAAAGATCTTGCAAATAAAGAATCTGGTGAAAGATGATCACTTGGAATATACTGTATGGATGTGGGTGGCTTTATGTCAGCCAGACTGTCCACACTATTGAACACTGGTGCATAGAACATTAAAGGTGTTTCTGCCTATGCTATCCCAAGAAATCAGCTGTAGTTGAACATGCACTTGAAAACACATTGAATTAAATTCAACTGGACTTCTATTATTAAATGGACCAACAGTTTCTGGGATAGTGTAATAAACAAAGCAATGGAGACAGCACAAACAATAGAGATGGTGGACTGCAACTGAGTACAGCCTGGCATCCTGTGATTTAGGAGTTGAAGTGGGCGCAATGGTTGCACCACCAAAACATCACCATAGATGGTGTGGGACTGAGCACCAGTGACGTCACTGGCAACAGTGTGGATATATAAGTACGGTTGCAGCATCCACATAAAAGTCAACCACTTGACAATGGCACAGGAGATCTCTGCCGAAAGCTCATGGGCAGTTAACCACTTGTCGCAGCTTGAAACCCAAGAATATTTTATTAATGAATATCGCTGTGAGAACATGCATTCATACTAGCGTGCACAAGTAAAATATGAGGTACAATTCACTTCATTGCTGAAGTATGTGAGAAACAGAAACTAAACTAAGTTACTGTGTATTAGCAAACTGCAACAGTTCCAGTTATGTTCTCTCAGCTCTGTGATAACTGCTACACTTAGATTTTCTTTCTTCAGTAGTGCAACAGTGGTGCCACACCTTTAGTCTTTTGGAACTTGCCTAGTTTGCAAAAAGGTATTGCACAGTTTAGTAAGGTGTTGAATTAAGAGTGGATCTTGAAATTTTGGAATTTCAGCTGAGATTGGATCCAAACCAGCTGCTTTATTGTTTTTAAGTTCTGTGATTGCTGCGCACACCTCTTCATCTGTGATATCACTTTTTTTACTAATAGCTCCATTTTTGGCTCATTTTTGATTAAGCATTAAAACCATTAACATAGAAATACACTATCTGATGAAAAGTATCTGGACATCCCTATGTAAAGTGGGAATGACCACTGGATGTCATGAGAGGTGGACCCACCAGTATAAAGGGAGATGGAGAGTATTGTGTTCTCTGTAGAGAAGCAGGAACACAGAATGGTTGGTCGGGATGACTCACTGCCTTTGGACATGGACTAATCATTTGATGTCACCTTAATATGTGTTACAGGACAGGATCCTTCAAGCATTGTGGAGAGTGGTTGTAAAAAATCACAAGAAGTCAGCAGAAGGAATCACTCGTGTGCTCCAAAGTGCTGCTAGCAGTTCAGCTGATACAATGGATATGTATAGGGAGTTAAAAAAAAATGGGGTACATTGTTCGAGCAGCTCCTCATAAGCCATACATTTGTTTAGGGAATGCTAAGTGATGTTTGAGGTGGTGTAAAGGGCGATGCTACTGGACAGTGGATGACAGGAAACAAGTGATTCAGAGTCTTGAATCTTGTTGTTGTTGTTGTTGTGGTCTTCAGTCCTGAGACTGGTTTGATGCAGCTCTCCATGCTACTCTATCCTGTGCAAGCTTCTTCATCTCCCAGTACCTACTGCAACCTACATCCTTCTGAATCTGCTTAGTGTATTCATCTCTTGGTTTCCCTCTTGTTATACACTGGCAATGCAGTGGAAGTGTTCGGGTTTGCCGAGTGCCTAGTGTGTGTTAACCTGCCGTCATGTGTAGTACCAATGCATTACAGAGGTGGTGTTACCGTATGGGCTAGTTCTTGTGGTTAGGGTGTGTTTGCTTATTGTGGTTAAGAAATTGCAAAATGTGGAAGGATATTAACATATTTGACAGTGTTGTGTGCTCTGTAGGGTAGAGGGGAAATTCAGAGGCAATGACTGTTTCTATCAGAGATGATAACTGTTTGTGTCAGAGAAAATGATCGATTGTATCAGCACAACAGTCCATCATATCATAAAGCAGCATTGTGAGGCAATGGCTTGTGGACAATAAAATTCCTGAAATGGAATGGCCTGCCCAGAATCCCAAGTTGAAGCCAATGGATCACTTCTTGGATGAGTTAGCACATTGACTTCTCTCCAGACTGCAGTGTCTAACAACACTACCTTCTGTGGTTTTGCTTCTTGGGGAAAAATTGACTGTCATTCCTCCACAGACATTCATACACATCACTGGAAGATTCCCTAGCAGAGTTATAAGCAGATGTTATAAAGGTGAAGGGCAGAGACACCCCATATTAATGTCCACTAATAGGTGATGGGACACTTTTGATCAAATAGCATATTTAACGATTAATGACTCAGATACAAACAACAATACCTGATAATAATGACAGACTGATGGTGCATTGACAAGAAAAAAGTAGTGAAAAGTGTTAGACTTTCCAATTTTAATTGATTTCTGAACTTTACTTTTTTCATTTCATGGCAAATTTAATGGCAATGAAAGTTATAACAAAAGATAAAACAACCATAAAATTACTGGAAACAGTGGAAGAAACTGCCATAAAATTACTGGAAGCACGTGGAAGAAGACTGTTTTAAGAAATGGAACATTCAAAATTGCAAATAAACACAGCTAACATATTTTAAAATTTGCTTTTTCTAGTGTTTTGTGGAAATGCCCTTTATATGACCATTGAGTTCCAAATAATATTGGTTATTATAGTACTAAGATTCAATTTCCAAATGTTATTGCTCAATTAGCTTCGTTTATACATTCAGTTTTACATATTTCTGTGTGATTAATTTTTAGGTGTTGTTTCTGGATTTTCGGAATTCAACAGGAAGCTTTCGCTGTCACATTCTCGAATTCTGGAACCAACGCAGCATGGAGGTAAGCACATCACCAGGTTTCACTGTTTGTGTTTTGTATTTGCTCTTTCTTTATGTAGTCTAAGATCATCACCATTATTATTTGACATTAGTGGCAAGTAATCCTTCAGTTATATATTCCTTATTGGAATTTGTTTAATATCATCATATCCTATACATTTGACAGCTATTCCATTGTTAAATAACCTTCCAACTGCTCATTAGTAAAGAGTTTAACCACAATTGTACTATGACATCCTGATTATATGTGATACAAACTTGGAACACTCATAATGAAATACAACAATTTTATGAAAACACTCATCATAACAGGAGACGTTGAATCGCAGAGAGGCACAACAAAAAAGACTGCTATAAATCTTAGTTTTTGCCCAAAGGCCTTCTTCTGAAATAGAAAACATATACACATTCATACAAGCACATCTCATGCACGCAACCTCTGTTCCTTTCCACAGCCCTCATTATCACACCAAGCATTTCTGGCCACAGTATGTCAGATTGCTGAATCGCCCTATTTGATTCATAGCCAAGGGTTATGCTTTTTGGGTCTTCATGGTCACCACTCACCCTCCTCGATTGATGTAAATCTCATTTTTCTTTGTCCCTGGAGTCTGTGGTGAACCTGCAAAATAACTTTTCAAAATGAAGTCCCAGCAAAAATGCAATTACAGCAGTCATATGGAATCTGCATGAACTCACAAAAGCAGTATCCACACATTCTTAACAGAGAAATGAGAAACTGTGAAGAACCCATGGGACTGGAAGTGTGCATCAATTTTCCCATAGCATAGAAAAGGCGAAAATGTGAAACTGACACAGCTGCAAAGACTGGTTTTCTCTCTTGGCAGTTTCTTAGACAGTTATTTTGTAGAACTGTGGTAAACCATCTACAAGAAGACAGACCATTTAATTATTTAATTGAAGAATGTAAAGGAGCTTCAGGGAAGATATATGGTGAGAAGAAGAACACGTTCAACAATTCCATATATTTCAAGAAAAGCTATAACTCTGTGCTCAGGTAAACATTTTTTTTGTAGAGGAACACAGAGTGAAAAACTCAGTAACTAATCTGTCAGATGCTCATGAATATGACATTGAATATGAAATCTCAGAGTCCTTTTGTTTGACAAGGAGATGGGGTCTCCCATCTCCCTCTCTTGTTTAACTAATAAGCAGAGTTATTATAGAATAGGAAAAAAGGCTTCAGAACTTATGAACAATGGACTTTGTGTGTGTGTGTGTGTGTGTGTGTGTGTGTGTGTGTGTGTGTGTGTGTGTGAGTGAGAGAGAGAGAGAGAGAGAGAGAGAGAATCAGTGTTCAAAGCTTAGCCTTTACTGATAACTTAGAAGTTATTGTTAATACTAAACACTGTGTTTAATGGCACAGCAGTTAAGGCACTAGACTCGCATTCGAAAGAAGCAGTTGTTCAAATTGCCACCTGACCATACAGTAGCAGATGTTTTCATGGGAAACCACCCTTTCAAACAGGTATCATCCTTGCATAATCTGAACTCATGCCAGACACTTGTGACATCATGCATGGGGCGATTAACCCAAGTAGGTTGTCAGTGTGGTTTCTGGACCAAATAATGGTCTTCTCTGATTGTCATTGATGAGAACTTCCAGTGTCAGGCTTCACACTTCGGTTGCTTATATTCATGGTCACCCACACTCTCCGATCCCCTCCCTACCCCCCATCGTGGGGAGTCCCTGTGAATTGATCAAGGTCATCCAGGGGAATGCTTGCCCAGCCCTACCCATACAACTTAGGCAAGAGGACTACTTACTATTCGAGATCATGATGTAACTCACTACTGGTCATGTGATATAAAATGGGTGGGAAATCCGTGGCCCAATGAGAACACATTAAAATGGTGAGAAACCCCATGAACCAATAAGATTCGAACTTCCCCTCCTCCTTATTATCATCTTTTCAACTACCTCAACTGTGTAGACCTCTTCATACTGGATTGGAGCCTCACAGGGGATAGTTCTGGTTGCTGTAAACAAGTTATTAAGAACAATAATTCATTAGTGGCAGAGTTTGGAAACAATCACAGTGATATAACAGATTAACTAGTAGTTTATTATGAACAGTTTTTTTGCTACATATTATTTGCAGTTTATTTGTATTTTTACAATGCTCTTTGTTGCCCCCCCCCCCCCACACAGGTAGAGGTAGAGGTAGAGGTGTAGAGAGAGAGAGAGAGAGAGAGAGAGAGAGAGAGAGAGAGAGCGTGTGCATGTAGGGCTTATTTACAGAGTTTTACTTCTGAAGACTGACTACTATTAGGAACAAGAAGACATAAACACCATGTTTTCCACTATCTGTCTGTGTAGAATTTTTTAGTAATTTTCCTTCTGATTGCTTCCATTGTTTTATACACAGCATTTACATTTAATCATTTCTTTCAATATAAACAGTATTTACATTTAATCAATGATTTTATTTGTCTATATACAATATATACATGGATAATGGGGACTATAGTCTGCTCAAAATTACTTTAGGATTGTGGAGGCACGGAGCAGAGTTGTCACATCCCTCACGGAATACAAATATAATGTTGCATTTCATTCAGTTCGCAAACCATTCACTTTGTAAATGTGGGACTTGTATCACTGTGTTCTGGAAGGGCCGCCCTTTGTTTTCATTTTAATGTTATTTGCTGAGACACATTATTAAGACTGTATATGGTCAGTCACCGAAAATGCGTTTTTTGAGAATGTTACCAAATTGTCAACGTGGGGGAACTTTTTCGGTTATTGAAGTTATGTGAACACTTTGAGTGAATGAAATCTTACAGATATATCAAATTTTTATCTACTGCAAACTGGAACACTGTTAGTTTTCTAATACGAGATAATTTCAGTAAAATATGACACACTATTGTACGCCCTTGCATCAAGTGCCAAGCGGTCACCCATATGGTTTTGTTATGACAAATAGATCACTAGGTTCATAATTAACCTGTAATAATTTTTCTGGTCCCCCAACTTACTTTGAACATAATAAAATACACTGAAGTCCCAAAGAAACTGGTGTAGGCATGCATATTACAATACAGAGATAGGTAAGCAGGCAGAATACAGCACTGCAGCCGGCAACAATCTATATAAGGCAACAAGTGTCTGGCAGAGTTGTTGGATTGGTTACTGCTGCTACAATGGCCGGTTATCTAGATTTAACTGAGTTTGAATGCAGTTTTATAGTTAGTGCACGAGCGATGTGGAACAGCATCTCTGAGGTAGCGATGAAGTGGGGGTTTTCCTGCACGACCAGTTCATGAGTGTACCATGAATATCAAGAATCTGGTAAAACATCAAATCTTTGACATCGCTGTGGCCTGTTAAAGATCCTGCAAGAACGGGACCAACGACAACTAAAGAGAATCGTTAAACACGATAGAAGTGCAACCCTTCTGCAAATAGCTGCAGGTTTCAATGCTGGACAATCAAAAAGTGTCAGCGTGTGAACCATTCAATGAAACATCATCAGTATCTACTTTCAGAGCTGAAGGCCCACTTGTGTACCCTTGATGACTGCACAACACAACGCTTTACGCTTCGCCTGGGCCTATTGACACTGACATTGGACTGTTGATGACTAGACACATGTTGCCTAGTCGGACGAGTCTGGTTTCAAATTGTATCAAGCAGATGGATGTGTATGGGTATGGAGACAACCTCATGAATCCATGGACCCTGCATGTCAGTAGCGGACTGTTAAAACTGGTGGAGGCTCTGTAAATGGTGTGGGATGTGTGCAGTTAGAGTGATATGGGGTCCCTGATACATCTAGATACAACTCTGAAAGATGACACACATATGTAAGCGTCCTGTCGGATCACCTTCACCCATTCATGTCCATTGTGGGTTCTCACAGACTTAGTCAATTCCAGCAGGACAATGCGACGCCCCACACATCCAGAATGGTTACAGAGTGGCTCCAGGAACACTCTTCTGAGTTCAAACAATTCTGCTGTCCACCAAACTCCCAGACATGAACATTATTGAGCATATCTGGGCTGTCTTGCAACGTGCTGTTCAGAAGAGATCTCCACCCTCTCATACCTTTACAGATTTATGGACAGCCCTGCAGGATTCATGGTGTCATTTCCCTCCAGCACTATGTCAGACATTAGCCGAGTCCATGGTATGTTGTGTTGCAGCACTTCTGCGTGCTTGCAGGAGCCCTACATGGTATTAGGCAGATGTACCAGTTTCTTTGGCTCTTCATTGTATAAGATACAAGTGTTTTTAGCATGGTGACAAAATGTATCTTAAAATGGTCAACCAGTATTGGGACAAAGAACAAATGCGATACAAAAAACATAGCTTCAGTATCACTGTAATTATATCACAAACAGTAATATATTTTTTCAGTGATATAGACTGAATTCCTGAGACTAACTTCATTTGTAGTTGGTTGCTGATGAAACCTTCTTACTAAAATGTCAAAACTTATACTAATTAACATTGTAAAGTGCACACTTCAAATATTTAGTTGAATCCACCTATACTTTATGTCTGTGGTGATAATGGAAAACTCCACTGACATCACCCTCATCACTATGACATGTGATTGAAGTATCATTGTACAGATCACTGTTGTTATTTAATGAAATGAAAAATTTGTGTGCAAATAAATTTATAGTGCTAAACCACTTATCTCTTGAACGTATGGCCCCCCCCCCCCCCCCCCTGAGGGTTTCAAGCTTTGGCGTTTTCCAGTTTCCTTGTATTTCTCGAACATTTCCTTGTCCATCTTTGCAGTACTATTTTTGTTTATGTTCAGAGCTGCAGCATTTTATCAGTTACATTGTTAATGGAGATTAGTGGGCCACCATTAAGTATTTCAGTCTCAAAATAGGGGCATAACACACAAACCATTTCTCTCGGCTGACTTCATATGGCCATCCCCTTGCCAAGAGGACAACATTGAACTTTTCCAATCACAATTTTCAGTGAGCTTTCTGCAGACATTGTTCGCTACTACAGTAACAACAAATAAGACAACAACTCGTGCAACAGTAAAATCGACAGGAAACAAAACCACAGGGTCAACTATCATACAGGACAGAAAGTTGCCTGAAACTCAAAAAACAGTGCAAGAGGGAAGTGTTGTGGAGGTGGGGCGAAAGTTAGCAAGCTTTAGGGATGTGCTATGGCTTGTAGGTATTGTGGGGTTGGCAGAATGCGGACTGTGCCTCCTGAATGGGCTTCCCCTCTACTTCCATCTTTAGCTATTAATCCTAAAGTAATTTTGAACAGACTAGCAGCACCAGGCGAAAGGGGGAAAAAATCACTTTCTTTCTGAAAGCTTTTATCATTTTATATACAGTATTTACATTTCACTCATTTCTTATACACAAACTATTTATGAACAAATAAATAAATAAATAAATAAATACACAGCCACATGCTCAATGACTCCAATGAATAATGTGAGTACAGGAGTGTCCCGTCCCCACAGTTGAACAGTTTGTCGTCCTGATGTGACAGCCCTACATTCAGCTGCAGTGCAGTGTATACCTCATGACCTCCCAACTGAAAGATTACCTGGTGCACCATATGGGCCCCCCAAGCAGGCACCACTTGTAACCATTAGTCATGAGAGCCTTTGAGACCGCTTGATGCACACCCTTAGCCAGCTTTTGGGTGGCACCTGCATGTATGTGGTATGTGTTCGTTTTCAGTCTTAGCCTTACAAACTCCATGATCTGTGAACCGGTCACCTCATCTTTGATCAGGTTGATAACTTTCTTGTTTTATGTTGTTATGCCAAAAGGATTATAGACCCCGTATCCAGGCATGCCAAATTGTCTGTGAATGTAGCTGATTACTTCATGTGGATCGCAGCGTTTTATCCAGCATAGGAAACTGTGGAATTGGTACATGTGGGTTTTGGAGAGGTTCAGAACACGCATACTGATATTGACAGGCTTTGTGAACTGCAATGAAACCTTTGCATCTCCACAGTAAGGTGGAGGCTCTCTTGAAATTTGGCCTTGCGATGTAATCTCTTGCGCTATGATGCCCATTCCGCCACTAAACTTGATGAATTTTGTGGTATTCTGTAAATTTTCTATCGTTTTTCCCAAAAATCAATTATTCATTAACTTGTAAAAGTCACATCACAAGAACTCCCTGTTTGGTGCTAGCATAAATGTACTTCTTCAGCCAGCAACGCTGCTTGAAGAAGATACCGAGGGTGGTACTAAGAAATTCTATAATCCAACCTGAGACATTGCTGGAGGTTTCTGTAGTGCAAAATATATCGCCGTTTATTCCCCAACATTGTCAACAGCTTTGTGATGGAGCCATTTTGCTGGACTAGGCTCTCTGGACACAGCAGCAAGTCACTGTGCATGCCACGCAAATGGTGGAATATGCCAGTTTTATCTCCAGAACATATATCTTACCAGAATCCTCAGCCACATCATGCATTGTTTCTTTCTGTCTGGCAGTTTCCTCCTCGGGCAGCCCTCTGAACTCTCTGAATGGTGCACTTGGTTGTGTGGAGTACCCAGTTGTTTACATCCAGGCAAAGGACATAACTTAAATCATCCTGTGTCCTATACTCCTTGTCACTCATTCACAGGTTATTCACTTGTACACACTGGCTAAGTCTACCATGAATCCCACATTTGAAGAAGAGCAACATGACAATATCAATCAACTGTTTGATGCTGACATTTGTATTCTTTCACATTGTGTCCCACTGAAGTTGTGGGATGGTGAAGTATTCCTAGGAGGATAACAAGTTCTTAAAGCCTCAGAATGGCTGCTATGAGGATTGATGCCCCTTCGTCGCGAATGTTGACTTAGAGTGTCTTCTGGTTCGTGTGGCGCATTGTGGTTCTTCCCATACTAACTTCACAGAACAGCACAGACTGTATGTGGCAGCATATCAGCTTGTATGCTCATATGACTCCAGTTCAACAAATTTGAATCATACATTCGCGATAATCCTGCAAGGTGGCTGCTTGCCAAAATAAAAAAAATGTGTGTGGGAAGTTGATGGGACTTTGTTCCCATGACTGGCACGCAGGAGAATGATGCCTTGTATGAGCAGGCAGATAAGTGTCATATTTGTGGGCTGCTGTTGGAGGCAGAAGCAGAAACTCCACATAAGAGACCATTGTCATGTAACAAGGAAGTTCTGCGGCACAGTTCACAATGCATGCAACTTGAAGTACTAACTGCCACAGCACATTCCTTTCTTCTTTCACAACTTTCCCACTCAGCACTTGGATAATTTCAGTGTGAATAATGATAAGGCCAGTGTCATTTCCAATACCACTGAAAAATACATTCCTCTTCCTGAGAGAATGACTCCAAGAATGTCGCTCTGATCACTGGATTTGCTTCAGTTCATGCACATGTCACTTCAGAAATTTGCCGAGACGACACATCAGGAGGACATGCATGTCACCGGAGCTATATACCTCAATGTACATAGTTTCAGCTTGTGATAAAGAAGGGGTGGCCTTTCCATACAAATACCTTGATTTGATGATGAAACTACATTACATATCAAAACAGCATTCTCCAGTAAATTATCAGACACTGCCATAATGCATGTGGAGTATGAGCACACGGTAAATGTTTGGCAGGAATTCGGCATCCCTTATTTAGGAGAAAGTGCTAGATTGTATGAGGGGTGTTCAATAAGCAATAGCAACACATTTTTTTCTGAAAGCAGGTCGGTTTTATTCAGGATTCCAGTACATCATATTATTCATATCTCTTTGTGCTATAAAACCATACTTTTCAACACTAGCTCTATTCAATGTGATGGTCTTACACCACCTTATTGGGAGGGCCTTTATGCCTGTATGATACCATTCTACTGGTCGACATCTGAGGCAACTTTGTGCTTCATCAGTAACAGAGACGTCCAGTTGAGCAGTGAGGTGTTTGATTGTGATCCATCATTCACCTCAAATGAAAGTGTCCACAGGCCCCAACATTGTGAGAAGTGTCTGCACATCCCAACATTGCAGGAGTGACAGTGGTTTGCAGCCAGCTAGCACGTGGAAGATCATACATGTTTGCACGACCTTGTTGCAGTGATGACAGGTACCTCACCCAGTGACTAGCTGTGCTTTTGTTCCCTGCCAGGTCTCTGTGGGCATTCTGCAAGTGCTTGTAAATATCTATGATGCTCTGGTTTTCTGCCAAAAGAAACTCCATAACAGCTCTCTGCTTGGGACACGCATCCATTACAGGTGCATTTTGAAGACTAGGTATTGAACTGCCACCTATCGGAACATAATGAAACAAGGGGGACTGAAGCGGGAATATTCCTTGAAGTCCCACAACAAATTCTGCGCTTTTCAATTTAAATTGGGTGAGGAAGAAATGTGTTGCATTACTTACTGAAGACACCGCATCCATGAACACTGATGTGCACCTCCATGCAGACAGTTTTGAGACATTCTGAAGTGTATGCCTGTGCACATACTCTCTGGATCCTGCCATCTATTACACTACGCCAGGGCTTTTGTGGGCACTATGTTAAGAAGAACATTGAACTGTTGAATGCAGGATTCACAGTGGATTTAGGCAGTGTGTGCACAGTTAAGCCAAGGAGAATAACCCACGAATGAATGATGATGAGTGCTAGTCATCTGAAGATTTAAGTTACATCCTTTACCTGGATGTAAACAACCTTTGCAGGTACGCAATGCAACAGAGCCTACCATTTAAAGGGTTCCAATGGCTATGTGGGGAGAGAACCATCAAATTGAAGGAAAAGATGCACGACGTGGCTGAGGATGCTGATGAGCGATATGGTGAGGAGTGAGAACTGGCGCATCCTACCCATTTGTGTGGTGTGCACAGCAACTTGCGACTGTGTCCGGAGTGCTTAGTATCGCAAAATGGCTCCATCCTGAAGCTGTTTACAATGCTGGTGAACAAACCACAATATATTCTACATTACAAAATCGTCTAGTAACGTCTCAGGTTGGGGATGGTACTTCTTAGTATCACCCACAGTATTTCCTTCAAGTAGCATTGATGGTTGGAGTACATTCATGTTAACACCAGACAGAGAGATTGTGACCTGTGACTTTAAAATTGACTTTTACAAGTTAATGAATAATTCAGTTTTCAGAACAACCATGGAAAATGTTAGAGAATACCACGAAATTCATTTAGTTTAGCAGTGGGATGGGCATTATGCTGCAAGATATTACATTACCAGGCCAAATTTCAAGTGGACCATCATCTTCAGTGAAGAACTATTTGCTGTGGAGATGGCAAAGGTTTCAGTGCAGTTCATAAAATCTGTCTACGTTGGTATGTGTGTTATGGACATCTCCAAACTCCGCTTGTGACAATTCCACTGAGAATTTGCAAAACCAGATAGAATGAGTTTCCTCTACTGGGTGAAAGGTGAAGTAATTAGATACAAGTACAAAGAATTTGACAAATCTGGATATGCGGCTGACGATCAATTTAGAATAACATTACAAAACAGGGTTATCTGCTGGATTAATGACAAGGTGAATCATTTACAAATTGTGGAGTTTGTAGGGCTCAGATTGAAAATGTACATATACCGCACAGATGCAGATGCCACCCAGAAGCGATCTAAGGTTGTGCATCGTATGAACTCAAAGGCTCTCATGACTGGTGATTACAACCGGTGTCTGTCTGAGGGCATTGATACCACACACTATCTAGTGCACCCATTCAATCGAGGGGTCAAGAGATACACATAGCACTATAGCTGAAATTAGAGCTGTTGCGTCATGGTGAAAAGCTGTTCATGTGTGGGATCAGGATCTGCACCCTCCTGTACTCACACTACTCATTGGAGTGATAGTGTGTGTGTGTGTGTGTGTGTGTGTGTGTGTGTGTGTGTGTGTGTGTGTGTATGGTTTGAAAGAAATGATTGAAATGCAAATACTGTGTATGAAATGGTGAATACAATCAGAAAGAAAATGATTAAAACATTTCCCATTTCTTCAGTTTCAACGGTTTGTTGAAAGGAAACCAACAACTTTGTCAAATACCTTAAAGTGTTCATTAACGATTGTGTCAACAGTTGCCGTATTTACATTAGGTGACTAGTTTTGAACCTTACCGATTCATTTTGAAGCCTGACCTACTGGAGCTGCACTGAAAGTGCCTTATCTTAGTAATAAATATCAAAATGGCAACATAGCTCTTATAAATGTTTGCAAAATGAATACCCCAATCCACACATGCCTCTTATCAAGTCAAAATCTAACTGACTTGGTAAGAGATGTGTATGGATTGTGGCAATTATTCAGCAAACATTTATAAAACATGTGTTGCCACATTGATGTTTAATAATAAACATCAAGCATTGTCAGTGCAGTCTCAGTATTCCAGGCTTGAAAATGAACCTGTAAAGTTCAAAACTAGTCGCCTAATGTAAATACTGCAACTGTTAACAGAATCGTTAATAAACACTTTAAGCAGTAAAACATATACATAGACAGATAATAGGTAACTTAGTATTTAAGTTTGTCTCGTGCCTAATGGTCATAAGTCTTCAGAAAAAATACTTCGTGTGTCTGGGAAAGGGTGTGGGGGGTGTGTGGGCATGCATGTGTGTAAATACACCAAGAAACTTGTAAATTATTGTATATAAGAAAACAGCCTTGTAAAAAATACCATTGTGTGAATAGTGAATGATTTTAATTAAAAGTAAATGATAAACAACAAATTGTTGTGAATAAAAACACACACTGCATATAACAAATAGCATTGTATAAAGGAAAATAAATTGTAATCATTGTGATTATTTCCAGACACTGCCACTATAGAATTACTTTTAATAATAATTTGTTTATAACAAACCTGAACCTACCCCTCGTGATGCGCAGAACTGGAATGAAGTATATACTACATGGTTGAACTAGTTACAAAGGATGATAAGTGGGAGGAGGGGAGCTCGAATCTTATTGCTTCGTGTGGTTTCCCACCAATTTTATGTCACATGACCAGTATAGAGTTATATCATGCATGACCTTGAATATAAGTAGCCCATTTTCCGAAGGCATGGGTATGGCAGGGGTGCTCTTGGATGACCTTAATCACTTTCCAGTAATTCCGTGTGGGGGGGGGGGGGGGGTTGACACATGAGTATAAGTCGCCAAAGTGTGTTACGCGATACCTGAAATACTTGTCAGTGACCTTGAGATGAGATTGTTATATGGGACTGAAACTGCTCTGATAATCCACTAGCCCAATTGTATGTTTTTTTTAAGATGACAAAATAAAGTAGGAACATCTTCGAAAAATGACTTAATGCTAAAGGCATGCCTCCAAATATTGTATGACAAACCTGTGCTCTAGAAAATGCATCATCGTAAGAGAGAAACTCCACTATGGATAGAATAAGTTAAGTTTTCAGAGGTATCGTATTTCACACCCCTTGGAGAGAGGAGACTGCCATCAGCACTGAACAATGTAGCCACCTAAGAATGACAATCGAACTCCAGAAAAGCCCACAGACTAACACAGGATTACCGGAACAAAAAGTAAGACAGTGCTGTGCACTATTGTAACATTACAGAATACCTGAGTTTGGAGGGAGGAAGGAATATTATTAGAATTTAATGTCCCATTAATGAAGAGACTATTATAGACGAAACACAAGCTTGGATTGGGAAAGGTTGGGGTAGGAAATCAGCCATGTGTATTTCAAAGGAACCATCCCAGCATGCACCTAGCAAGATGCAGGTAAACCACAGGAAACCTAAATATGGATGGCTCGGTGGGGACGTGAGCAGCCACCACCTGATTACAAGCCCAGTATGTAACCACAGCACCAGCATGCTCAGTAGAGAGAGAGAGAGAGAGAGAGAGAGAAACTGACTGACTTACATGCACAAGTGGAAAAAAGTGATATGGTAACAACCATCCATAGTGGCTATCACTAGAATTCATTAAAAAAAAGGAGTAAAGATGTTTCGTCTATACTGAAGAAAATGCTTTATTGAAATATGTAATACATACATATTGTCCAACCAAGAAAGTGAAGTGCCCAGAAGGGCAGGAGCAAAATTGAGTCAAACCTCACTCCTTGACCTCTCTCTGTGTGGGAACATCTATTAGATAATCAGTGGCAATGCACTGTGCGTCAAACGACTTTGGCCGCTTAATTTGTTATCTCCGCACCACCTCAGCCGAGGCACTATGAGCCCACCTATCAGTATCACATTGCACTCCCTCTTGTGTGGTTGCATGCTTTGTATCCTGAGGCTGGTTCACAGTAGTTGTAACTGGACCATGATATCCTGGATACTGGCTTTGGGACGGAGCTCACAGAAGAGCTTGGCCCACGTGTGTCCTGTTGAGTACATATCTTGGGATTCCCTCAGGGTGCTCATTACTCTTTCCTTGAGTACCTGCTTTGTGAGCACAGGGCTCGGAGTTATTGTAGCATCTCCTTTCTCTCCTGTGCTGCAATCCCGCATCTGACTACCCTTCCTCCAGTTGTTCTATTTCTCATGGTGGCAGCCTTTGATCTTAGCCCATCTATTCCGTAGGTTTTGCCTTCCTTTCTTGGAATATTCTGTCATTCACCACCTTTTGGCTGAAGTAATTTGTGGTCTCCTGGATTTGACCATTATCAAGTGGGTTTGACCACTATCCAAATTTTTCTGTGGTGTGGACAAGCTGAGGGAGAATGACTTAAATAGCATTTACTGCATACAGTATTACGGATCATCTGTGCACAATACCTGCGTAGGCACTTCAAACCCGATACGGTAGCCAATCTGACATGATGGGGTAATTATGTACCCTTTCGGTTGACTCCTGACTACACAAGGATGGCACTGATAATGATTGAGCTGCTGGTGCCCCACATATGCCAAAGAGTAAATGCCCATCTTTCTGGGGCATCAGGACTATTGGCAGTGGCTGTTGTGCCAGATAGCCTTTGCTATGGCTGGGTGGTGCCCTTGGGGAGAGCTCTTGATCAGAGTAGGTGGGATCAGGCATTTCACACACGAAACATATTAACTTACACGAGAACAGTGGCCATTCTGATCCAGCCAATATGATCTCTTCAGACAGGAATCGAAACTGCAATGCAGACTTACAGCCCCACTGCTTTCCCTAACATGACTACCCCATGTGTAGGAGGACAGCCAGATGTCCAGGAGTAAAACAATTTATTCAGTACTTAGTATGTACTCAAAGTGATGGAGATACCTTCACTGTAACAAAGCCATTATTTTTTTATGGAGCATATTGAAGATAAATTTGCAGAAGCTGAATCATTAGGAAAAATGCACAATGGATTGCTATTGATTAAAGTGTTATCTGTTGCCCAGTCTACAGCTCTTCAATCATTTGACTGTCTAGCTGACATAGCAGTGACCATTGCCCCACAAAAGACTTTGAAGATGGTCCAAAGAATCACCTTCAACCAAGACCTTACACTCCACACAGACAAGGAGTTTTGGGCTAATTTTGAACAGCGAGGTGTACATTTTGTCTGACTCATTCAAAAAGGTCCTGAGGATAATAGAATAGATACAGGCACCTTTATCTCAACCTTTGTAGGGAAGTTCCTCTCAGAAAAAGTCAGTCATGGTGTACAGATCTGATAGGAAACCTTACATCCCCCTACGGTACTTTCAGTGCTTGCACTAGATCCACATGTCGTCCCATTCCACAGAAAACTTAAAACGCGGTAACTGTGGATGAACACTCCACGAAGGTAGTCTTTGTGAACAACCACCTTTGTGTATAAATTGCACAAAACGGCATCCTCCACGTTAACGGGTTTGCCTAGTCTTCAAGAAAGAAAAGAAAATACAGGAATATAAATCTCTTGATTGTCTGTTGGATACTGAGACACGTAAGAAAAAATTATGTAGAAGTCACAGTCATCACACCCACTACCCCAATTTTTTTCAAAATGAATTCTCCCACCGCCCCTCTCTCTTGCAGTTCCCATGGCACCATCTTTGGGAACCATTTCTCATACCCGGCCGGAAGAGCAGCTTTCTCCTCCAGTGTCTACCCCTCTCTCAGGACCCCTCTCTTTGGGAACCCATAAATCAGAGGCTTGATACGAATCAGGAATGACCACTTTTGGGCCCCAGGACTGTGCCTGCTCTTCATCTGTCCCCATGCACGTTCGGGATACACCTCCACAAGAACCCTGTCCGCCAATGGCTGCGAAGCAGAAGCAGAAGAAGAAGAAGAACCAGGGCTAGGCTACTGCGGTGACACTGGAGACACCAGATCCCCACATGCCATTGTTTTCTGGACGAATGCTCGTTGATATGGTTACACCACCATTGGTGACAGGCAGTGATCCTGGGGTATGACCAGTCCTCCGGGCCCCTTCACTCATAACCTGAATACCCTTAACATGGTTGTCCAGTGGAACTGTAATGGATATTATGATCACCTGCTGGAACTAAAACAACTTATTTCCTCCTCTGGTGCCATCTGCATTGTCCTACAAGAAACACACTTCACTGATCATCAATCCTCACTACTCCGTAGTTATTGTGCATTCTGTCAGAACCATGCTGGCCCTGAGAGGGCATCTGGAGGGGTCTGTACACTGATCAGTCAGAAAATTATAACTGCCTACTCGATTGCCGGTATGTCCATCTTTGGCATTGATAGCAACAGCAATGCATCATGACATGGAAGCAATGAGGCCTTGGTATGTCGCTGGAGGGAGTTGGCAGCACATCTGCACACCCAAGTCACATAATTCCCATAAATTCTGGGGAGGGGGCCGATGAGCTCTGATGCCACATTCAGTCACATCCCAGATGTGTTCGATTGGGTTCAGATCTGGTGAGTTGTGGTGCAGCATATCAATTGGCACTGTGTTGCTCGAACCACTCCATTACACTCCTGGCCTTGTGACATGGCGCAATATCTTGTTGAAAAATGGCCATCATGGTACCATGCACAAGCTCCACTGGATCCATGGATGTCGACATAAATGTTCCCTAGAGCATAACGTAGCCACCGTCAGCTTATCTTCCAGGGGAACAGCTTCTTGATGTCTGTATTGTGGGTTGGAGATGATGGATCTGCACCCTCCCATCAGCATGATGAAGATGGTATCGGGATTCACCAAAACAAGCAACACTCTACCACTGTGCCAATGTCCAGTTCCAATGATCATATGCCCATTTCAGTTGTAGTTGCCAATGTCGTGGTGTTATCATTGACACATGCACGGGTTGTTGGCTGCGGACGCCCATCATTAGGAATGTTCGGTGCACTGTGTGTTCAAGTGCATTTGTACTCTGCCCAGCATTCAAGTCTGATGTTAGTTCTGTCAAATAGGCATGTAAAATTCTACTTCAAAAATAATTCTTTTTGTAATGGGAAACAAATTGACACTTTCCATTCACACTGGATGTCACTTGAAGGATGTAATGAGCAGTATTTGTTTGGGCTGACTCCAGCTACCACATTGCAAAAATGAAATTGCAAACAGCTGCTGAAACACCAGAGAAAATGTGCCTAATGACTCTTAGGAGGGACACCTGGTGTGTGTGTGTGTGTGTGTGTGTGTGTGTGTAATATTTACCATTAGACATCACGTAAAATAGAATCGCCAGTATAAAATTAGGAGACAGAGCATATTGTGTAGAGAAGTAGAGTTGGTCAGAAGAGCTTGACTTTGAACCCGGACTGCTCATTGAATGTCACGTGCATACACATCCATTGGGGACATTTCAACCATTCTAAATCTTCCTGAGGTGGCTGTTGGTGATGTGACTGTAAAGTGGAAACACGAAGAAACAATCACGTCTAAATCAAGAACAGCAGACCTCGTGTACTGATGGATAGGGACAGTTGTGCATTACAAAGTGTGGTTGTAAAAAATTGTGTGAAATCAAGATAATCGATAGGGTGACTTAAAAATGATAAGGAAGAAAGTTAATCTCTCCTCCTCCTCCTCCTCCTCCTCCCTCAGAGCCAATAGGATAGGATGACTAGATTAGAAGTTGAAATAAATCAACATTTTGTGGAAACCTTTGTTAATATTATATCTGTATAGTAGATTTGTGTTAAAATACTTGGTTTATGCTACAACTAGATAGATCATTATTAAAACTAGCATTAAAGAAACAAAAAGAAAAATCACTGAGAGACATGGCTCAGTGTTTGCACAGTTTAATCACATTAGGATGATGATGGTTCAAACCCACGTCCGGCCATCCTGGTTTAGGTTTTCTGTGATTTGCCTAAATTACTTCAGGCAAATGCTGGAATGGTTCCTTTGAAAGGGCATGGCCAACTTCCTTCCCTAATCCGGTGGGACCGATGACATCACTGCTTGGTCGCCTCCCCCAAAGCAACCAACCAACTAAAAAAAAAAATCTGTCAATACATTGCATTACTAATTGAGTAAATATTTTATTGTTGCCACATGCAAACACAATATATCACTTTATTATAACAAGGTATTTAACTGGGGTAGACAATGACTATTACTTACATCAGTTACGTATTCCTCACTTCCAATTGGTCTGGAAGTTTCACTGTGGGTAGTTTCTGAAAAAAACTTTTTGTTATATGCCGCAGAAGAATGTATGTCATGTGGGGGTTTGTTATTTTCAGATAGATCCTAACAAAATTAACCCATGAAGTATCCTGAAAATAAGTCTCATTTAAGTTTGTACACTAAACCTATTGTTTTCATCAGTCCATACAGAATTTGGGGATAGAAAATGCTCTTTTTCCAGTGACATAACTGAAATGTATTTTGCATTTTTCAACTCCTCATTAATTTGATACAATTCACATGGAGTCAAAAAACTTGCTATTATAGATTCACATTTTGTTCTAGAATGGGTAAATTTCATCTCAAACAGATTCCTGATGACCTCAGTAGTGCAATCCATCTAGCTGTAGGAATGATTATGTTTATTACCTGGAAAGCTAGTAAATCTTTCGCAACAGCAAGATACTTTTCTTCATGATTTATAATGGCACTGTTTTATTTTTTACTGGGACACTTGGGTGGGTGGAGTTTATTCAGGAGCTGGGCAACATAGCGAGAGCTTGTAGGATGTGTATGTTTTTAATAACAAATTACATCACTGGAGCTCTGTTTGTTAATAACAATTTAATATTTAGTCATTTGAGACACCAGCAGAGACCACCACCAAGATAAATATGTAAGTACTCTCATTCTTCCCAAATTTAACATGTTGTCATATTTTTTCTGTATTTTCCACAATAGGCTATTTTCTGATGTTAAAAATTTGGTTTAGTTTGTTGTTACTCAGAGTGATTATAAGATTCAAATCGCATTTACGACCAATGTTTTCACAAAATATCTCTTACTTTTATCTAATTAAAGATTAAAAATCTTTAAATATCAAGCTCTGGTCACATGATTGAAATTGCTCTGCTATTGGCTGATGGTCTGGTGATGTCACAGAATGGGAATAAGACGAAACTATACACATGTTACAGGAATATTAGTTATAGTTACTAGGTTTTTATGTACTTTTTCTGCAAAAAATTTAGGTATTTAGTGATGGAAAATGCATTTACAGCTTTTAAGTAAGAATAGAAAGGAATTTTGTGCGCACTGATAGTGGAAACCTTACGAAAATTGATGCGTTTATGCTCCATTCATTTAGGGCGGCGATATGTGCAAGGACAGACATTCTTTTTCCCTGCTTCCTGCAATGTCATTAAACCCACTCAAAACTAAGGAATTATGAAACTTTCGCAAATGGGTCTGTATCTTATATCTAGATTGTCAGCTGTCACTCATGAAATATGACCCAAAGCACAATAAAATTATTCTTGGCAAGTCTTAATGCTGATTTCCACTATACAAGATACTCAGCAGACTTGTGGCCATAAACTTGGGTCTGAGAAATGGGCAACTGAGGATAAATGCATCTACTTTGCTTACAAATAATTGCCTTATTTGGAAAGCATTGCCAGTAGTGAAGATGTCACCATACTCCTGCAGTACAACGAAGTGTAGGACAATGGGGTTTTGTATGCGGAGAGATATAAATACAGCATGCAGGTAACACAGACGTAAGGACTGTGGTGTTTGTGAGTGTAAAGTAATGTCAGTGTCTGCAGCAGACTTAGCTTTATCGTATGATGATGATAAAACTTCAAAAGCTTAAACAGTAGGGAACCTACATGGACATTGCAAAGATAAAAAAAGGAAAAAAAAATATTTCTAATAAAGTAAAAAGTGTGTGTGGTCACATTAACTAGAAAATATCTTTTTGAACATGACATGTGGCACAGCTATTGTAAATGTAAGCACATGTAAACGCCATGGAAAACACAACAGTAATGTGTTTCTAAGCAGTGGGGTGAAGTTTTGTAATTGTGATTTGGTCTTCATATGAATGTACTGTTGCTTTGTATTATAAATAAGTTAAAATATTATTGATGGCTAGATTCGAACCAGGGACCTATGGTAGTAATCTTTTAAAATGGGACTATCCACTGCTCTACCAACCAAGCTCCCAATGATATTGGGGGGGGGGGGGAGGTAGCAGCTATAACGATAATTTTTACTGAGAGTTTAATTTTGTCAACTGAGGCGATCCTTCTTTGTAATAGTAGAAAAGCATATCTCAGAGAGAAATTAATGTTAACTTTAGAATGCAAGGCATTTTTAATTAAGTAAAGGAACTTGGACATCAAAGTGGTGGCGTTTTGCTGGTACAGTGCAACCAATTTTTACACACCTTCTCATTCTCTGAAACACTCAAAAACAATTTTTCAAGAGTTTTTATAGAGATATTTATACAGCGTGTTACTACATACCATTTGTAATTCGTTTTCTGAAACACAAATTCAAAAATAAGACATCACTTTGAATTAGCTTTGTGATAGTAGGAGCGGTGAGCTAGCCAGTGGTGTCAAAGGCATCACATGATTCGAATGGAGGGTTCCAGTGGACTTTCACATTATTTGAATTTTATTTCCAGTTAAAAAAAAAATACTGAAATTCAAGAAAGAAGAACCCACACTATGACATAAAATGACATAATTAACAATTTAAAACGATTTCCTAAAAAAAAAAAAAAAAAAAAAAAAAAAAAAAAACAGTCAAATACCCTATTGTATGCATTTTCCCAATTGCGAGCTCCGACCAATGCTCTTTTTGCATCACAGTCATGATGCTCTCGGCCAATTACAATGCAGCATGTTCTTGAATTATTTATCACTGCTAAGCCACCATTACATTAATAGTGTGTGTGATGCCATAGTGTGTGTCTTAGAAATGAACCCATTGGTAGGAATAAGGACATCATGTCACATCACATCATGGCAAATTCTATAAGCACCACTGATTTCCAAACAAAGATAATGTACAAGAAGTACCTCATTGCAAAAAATAAACCTCCTGCTAAGCCACCACCACATTACTATATTGTATGACATTGTAGTAGAGTTCAGATGCCTGTGTTATGAAATGGAACAAGCATGTGAGGATTGTAGTAGGGAAGGCGAGTAGTCGACTTCATTTTATTGGTAATATTTTATGAATGTGTAGTTCATCTATAAAGGAAACAACGTACAGGTCGCTATTGTGACCTGTTCTTGAATACTTCTCGAGTGTTTGGGTACCACACAAGGTCGAATTGAAAGAAAACATCAAAGCAATTCAGAGGTGAGCTGCTAGATTTGTTACCGGTAGATTCGATCAGCATGAGTGTGTTACAGATATGCTTCAGGAGTTCTAGTGGGAATCTCTGGAGGGAAGAAGACATCCATTTCAAAGAACACTACTGAGAAAGTTTAGAGAACCGGTATTTGAAGTTGACTGCAGAACAATTGTACTGCTGCCAACATACATTTCTCGTAGGGATCACAAAGATAAGATGCAAGAAATTAGGGATCATACAAAGGCATATTGATAGTTGTTTTTACCTCGCTTTATTTATGAGTGGAACAGGAAGGGAAACGACTAGTTACAGGTGTAGACAGCTAACTCAGTGCAGCGTTTAAAAAATTATTACTATGAAAATTGGGAGACATCACCCATATATGTACGATTTAGTAGTGGGAAGTCAGTGCATTACTACTAACCTAAAACAGCAAAGTATTTATACAAGTAACCCCTCTGTTATTATTAGTTTGCGGCGATGCTATAAGACTTGTCAATAGATGTGGAAATAATCCAAAGTATATGCATCCTTATCACACACAAATGACACTGATGAATGACTGCAGTGCAGCAAAAACAAACTATTTTCTATATACAATGTCATAAACTCACAGAGGTCACAACCCTCGCCCCCCCCCTCTCTTGCTAAGGCAATCTTGGAGAGCTGCAGAGTTCACAAATTGTCTGTTGATAAGCATATTCTTCAAAGACTCAGTTATAATTAACCTGCCATCATATGGACTCGGGCTGTAAATTGCACATGCACAGTGACTGTTGGAAAAAACTGTTTGCACATACCTGATAATGGTGCAATCACCATCGTATTTAGGGCTTGATGACATGTATTTGTTGGTGCTGCTGTAGCACCAGTCGATGAGGGATCAACATTGGCACTGTGAGCCATCAGACAACCCTGGGAACAGTGACTTGATCTCAGCCATGCAACACATCTCTCACTAGTCCCAGGGCTCCAAGTAACTGTGGGAAATGTCCTACGCAAACGGATAAATCTCCGACCTGTGTGCCAGTCTAAGGGTTCTTTCAATGGACAGCAACACGTATGAACACTTTTGCCTGATAACTCGCCACTCTTCTTAAGAAGTTTGTCCAGTGACTGTTAAAAAAGAAAGAGAAGCTGAGAAGAACCTATGCGCTGCCAATACTGGAAGAAACCAATGATTGATAAGGTTGACAGTGTGTGTCACCTGAAGAAGACCAGTGGCATCCAGAGGAAGCTGTATGAATAAAAACATTCTAATTTTGTTTTTGTTACATGTCTGTGAACTGGTGGATTTAACCATAAACTGCTATTAACAAAAATGAATTATTTAGCTGCAAATAAACCCCTGCGTGTACTAGATACAATAACATCATCAGGTATAACGTGTTGGACATTTAAAATTTTACCACAAATCCATCTAACTCCCAGCTGTCACATATTAGCAGAGCTCCAAAAAAGTCGCACCTACAACATATTCATTGATAACTACAGTCTTCCACAACATGTACACATCCAGCTACAAACATAACACCTATGTATTGTTATTATAGGAGCCATAATTGTAAAAATATGTCACGATTAACATCATCTAATCTATTATTACTTCCCCAGTACACAAGTTGCAGAACAGTCATGGGGCTCCTGTATGTATCAGGAAGGTATAATTTGCTCGACATAGTTACCATTAAGACAACCAGGACTTAACTTTGCTTTGTCAGAATTGCTGTCCTTAGATTTCTTTCATATTCCTAACGTATACATACAAAACATTTTGGGGAGGGTTGTGCACTTGATAGCCACAGTAACTGCAAAAAACAGACATGCTTCTAACACCATTAACTTTACTGACTAAATGATTAGATGAACAGACAACCACATCCTTCTGCCATTAGCAAAACCTTACAGGTCCAGCCTGTCATTTTTCCTTAAAATAGAGTATCGATGTGTGGTATTGCATCCTACCATTGCCAAATAATCCAGTAAAATTAAAGTCTTCCACAACGTGTACACATCCAGCTGAAAATTATAACACTTACATATTTGAATTTTATGAGCCATAAGCACAAAAGAAGTCGTCATCAACACCATTGTAGATAGTATCACTTCCCCAGTAGACAAACTGCTGAACAATATTAGGGTTGCATAGACAGTAATTTTAAAAGGGTAGTGGTCTAAGTCTGCTTAACACGTATCGCCTCCTTTATGTATCAGGAGGATAGAATTTGTTCCATATCTCTGCCACCAAGACAGTCAGACACTCTACAGATGTTTAGTTATTCTGGCATTCTCAAATTTATGGCTAACAGAATTGTCCATTATTATAAAAATCTCTGGGAAGGTATTGTATCCCACTCTTGTTTGATTATGATAAATGGAGTGTCATCCAACCTACATATGATCCACAGTAGAACTGACAACATCGCTGTTTGGTGGCTCATGTAATCCATTTCTAGGTTAAATAATTAAAACTACGGACAGAGCATAGCGTTATAGCCAATTATTGACTCTGATTATGTGTAATGTATGCACAGCCACACAAGTCAACAGCATTTACTTTAATTCTGCAGAAGATGCTAATTTAGATATCACAGCAATCTGCTTTAGATATTGCACCAATCTGCCTCAGTATTTGTAAAAGTGTAGGACAGACACTGGTTGCAACATAGCACATCAGTATGACCACCAACAGCAAATGCTTTTTTCACAAATGGTGATTATTCACTGTAGTAGCAAAATACCATGATGGCAAAATTTCTGTGTAACACAATCTTCTACATGTGACTGAAGTCGCTCTATGTTGGGTGTACCGTGACGTGAGTAACCCAATACCAGGGGATTGGGACATGGAGTCCGGCAACAATGAGCAAACATGCATAGTGCTACTCTATATACCAAAACCATGTACATGGTGGTGTCTGTTTATTAAAATATCAGCCTCAATGTCTATAAAAAAATGCGATATTGTTCTAAGTAGAACTAAGACGTGTGAAGTCCCCAGTCCTGGGCTTGTGTACCCTCTGTTTTAGTTAATAATTAAAAATTATAGATAGGTAATATTTTGCATTAAGCAAAAGCAGGTCAAACACAGTGCAGTTGATGAGTCATAAACCATCCATGTAAAGGCCCAAGATGACAACACTTTTTCGTCATACATTCTAAATGTGGCTGTAATTGTACTATTTTATGTGTGTTCTGTGATTTGAATGTTCCAGAGGAAGGGGTGGGGAAGGGGGGGCGGAGGTGTGGTGGGTGTGATTTTTTTTTTTTTTTTTTTTTTTTTAATGCTAATGGAGGAAATTCCCTTTAAAAGACACTCAGACCACTTTATAGCAAGAGAGTCATTGCTTATATTTTTTAAAAATTATAATAATGTATGACTGTAAAATGTTAACCATAGGATGGACAGAGGATGTTGCATGCTGTCAGATACAGCTATATGGGTGACTCTGATGATTCAGCTGAGACTATCCTACTGCACAGCGCCGTAGCAAGGAGGTACGAAGCAGCTGATGGCGTCTTAGACCATCCATCACCAATGGGGGTTCACTCACCACCAAAACAGTCAATGTTATAAGTGCCGAAAGCAGTGAATTTCCCCCAATGGGTACTTCTGGAGAGAACAACTAGAAAAAAGGTTAAATGTATGATAAATGGGGTTAAAATTAGACAAATGCCAAACAGTAGTACTAGGAGGTAATCTAAATCATGTTGATATAAATTTTGCTATGCATGTTGTTCACAGAGCCCCTTTTTATCCTCTATCAGCAAACTTCTTAGCTGTTCCAATTCCTCTTGACTGACTACCCGATCTGTATAATGATTTTGTTTTTTTCTAACAAGGAAAACTCCCCAACGCACACCCCCTCAGATTTAGTGGTAAGAGGGTCCAGTGGGGAACCCGTCAAAAACTGAACACAGATCAAGCACGAAAAAGGGAAGAAGGTGTAGTAGACTGTAAAAGAAAAGCAAAATAGAAACAGTGAACAGTTCAAAAACGATATAGAGAAGTGGCCAACAAATGTCGTTGTTAAGTGGTTATGGTGTCAGACTGTCAAGCGGGTGAGGAGTGTTCAAACCTCCCAAGTGGCATTTTTCTTCTCTTTTTTTTTTCCCCCCCACTTTATTCAAATTTGTGTCTGTGTCATGGTGTAATGTCTGTTTGCAACAGCGAGGTGTAAGGTACGGACATATAATGAAACTTGATTCTGCTCAGCTATTCTGTTAGCAGCCGAAAGGAAGTGGCTTTCAAATGGAAATCACAAAAGTTTGATGAGAAGGTGGCAAGCCAACTGAATTTTCCGCCAGAAAACACATCTGGTGTTTCATACACAGCATTAACAACAGTATGTGTGTCAAATCAAAGGTATCTCTTATCCACCCACCTAATTTTTACGACTGGTAAGTGAGTGAGATATGCCTCCTTTCATGATATACATGTTTGTATGAATGTGAATGTGGTCACTCCCAAGGAAATGAAGAAACAAAATAGTTTGCCACATAAGCTGCAAAAAATGAATGCAACAGTTTCACAATCCCACAGTTTATCTGTGCTCTGTCAAAACATGTGTTCTTAATGTTTTTGAAGTTGTGTTCCATTTTGGAAGTCTTAACTCTTGAATCCCCCATGAACCATGGACCTTGCCATTGGTGGGGAGGCTTGCGTGCCTCAGCGATACAGATGGCTGTATCGTAGGTGCAACCACAACGGAGGGGTATCTGTTGAGAGGCCAGACAAACATGTGGTTCCTGAAGAGGGGCAGCAGCCTTTTCAGTAGTTGCAGGGGCAACAGTCTGGATGATTGACTGATCTGGCCTTGTAACATTAACCAAAACGGCCTTGCTGTGCTGGCACTGCGAACGGCTGAAAGCAAGGGGAAACTACAGCCGTAATTTTTCCCGAGGACATGCAGCTTTACTGTATGATTAAATGATGATGGCGTCCTCTTGGGTAAAATATTCCGGAGATAAAATAGTCCCCCATTCGGATCTCCGGGCGGGGACTACTCAAGAGGACGTCGTTATCAGGAGAAAGAAAACTGGCATTCTACGGATCGGAGCGTGGAATGTCAGATCCCTTAATCGGGCAGGTAGGTTAGAAAATTTAAAAAGGGAAATGGATAGGTTAAAGTTAGATATAGTGGGAATTAGTGAAGTTCGGTGGCAGGAGGAACAAGACTTTTGGTCAGGTGATTACAGGGTTATAAATACAAGATCAAATAGGGGTAATGCAGGAGTAGGTTTAATAATGAATAAAAAAATAGGAGTGCGGGTTAGCTACTACAAACAGCATAGTGAACGCATTATTGTGGCCAAGATAGACACAAAGCCCATGCCTACTACAGTAGTACAAGTTTATATGCCAACTAGCTCTGCAGATGATGAAGAAATTGATGAAATGTATGACGAGATAAAAGAAATTATTCAGGTAGTGAAGGGAGACGAAAATTTAATAGTCATGGGTGACTGGAATTCGTCAGTAGGAAAAGGGAGAGAAGGAAACATAGTAGGTGAATATGGATTGGGGGGGAAGAAATGTAAGAGGAAGCCGCCTTGTAGAATTTTGCACAGAGCATAACTTAATCATAGCTAACACTTGGTTCAAGAATCATAAAAGAAGGTTGTATACCTGGAAGAATCCTGGAGATACTAATAGGTATCAGATAGATTATATAATGGTAAGACAGAGATTTAGGAACCAGGTTTTAAATTGTAAGACATTTCCAGGGGCAGATGTGGATTCTGACCACAATCTATTGGTTATGAACTGCAGATTGAAACTGAAGAAACTGCAAAAAGGTGGGAATTTAAGGAGATGGGACCTGGATAAACTGAAAGAACCAGAGGTTGTAGAGAGTTTCAGGGAGAGCATAAGGGAACAATTGACAGGAATGGGGGAAAGAAATACAGTAGAAGAAGAATGGGTAGCTCTTAGGGATGAAGTAGTGAAGGCAGCAGAGGATCAAGTAGGTAAACAGACGAGGGCTAATAGAAATCCTTGGGTAACAGAAGAAATACTGAATTTAATTCATGAAAGGAGAAAATATAAAAATGCAGTAAATGAAGCAGGCAAAAGGGAATACAAACGTCTCAAAAATGAGATCGACAGAAAGTGCAAAATGGCTAAGCAGGGATGGCTAGAGGACAAATGGAAGGATGTAGAGGCTTGTCTCAGTAGGGGTAAGGTAGATACTGCCTACAGGAAAATTAAAGAGACCTTTGGAGAAAAGAGAACGACTTGTATGAATATCAAGAGCTCAGATGGAAACCCAGTTCTAAGAAAAGAAGGGAAAGCAGAAAGATGGAAAGAGTATATAGAGGGTTTATACAAGGGCGATGTACTTGAGGAAAATATTATGGAAATGGAAGAGGATGTAGATGAAGATGAAATGGGAGATAAGATACTGCGTGAAGAGTTTGACAGAGCACTGAAAGACCTGAGTCGAAACAAGGCCCCGGGAGTAGACAACATTCCATTAGAACTACTGATGGCCTTGGGAGAGCCAGTCATGACAAAACTCTACCATCTGGTGAGCAAGATGTATGAGACAGGCGAAATACCCACAGACTTCAAGAAGAATATAATAATTCCAATACCAAAGAAAGCAGGTGTTGACAGATGTGAAAATTACCGAACTATCAGTTTAATAAGTGACAGCTGCAAAATACTAACGCGAATTCCTTACAGACGAATGGAAAAACTGGTAGAAGCGGACCTCGGGGAAGATCAGTTTGGATTCCGTAGAAATGTTGGAACACGTGAGGCAATACTAACCTTACGACTTATCTTAGAAGAAAGATTAAGAAAAGGCAAACCTACGTTTCTAGCATTTGTAGACTTAGAGAAAGCTTTTGACAATGTTAACTGGAATACTCTCTTTCAAATTCTAAAGGTGGCAGGGGTAAAATACAGGGAGCGAAAGGCTATTTACAATTTGTACAGAAACCAGATGGCAGGTATAAGAGTCGAGGGGCATGAAAGGGAAGCAGTGGTTGGAAAAGGAGTGAGACAGGGTTGTAGCCTCTCCCCGATGTTATTCAATCTGTATATTGAGCAAGCAGCAAAGGAAACAAAAGAAAAATTCGGAGTAGGTACTAAAATTCATGGAGAAGAAGTAAAAACTATGAGGTTCGCTGATGACATTGTAATTCTGTCAGAGACAGCAAAGGACTTGGAAGAGCAGTTGAACGGAATGGACAGTGTCTTGAAAGGAGGATATAAGATGAACATCAACAAAAGCAAAACAAGGATAATGGAATGTAGCCAAATTAAATCGGGTGATGCTGAGGGGATTAGATTAGGAAATGAGACACTTAAAGTAGTAAAGGAGTTTTGCTATTTAGGGAGTAAAATAACTGATGATGGTCGAAGTAGAGAGGATATAAAATGTAGACTGGCAATGGCAAGGAAATCGTTTCTGAAGAAGAGAAATTTGTTAACATCGAGTATAGATTTAAGTGTCAGGAAGTCGTTCTGAAAGTATTTGTATGGAGTGTAGCCATGTATGGAAGTGAAACATGGACGATAACCAGTTTGGACAAGAAGAGAATAGAAGCTTTCGAAATGTGGTGCTACAGAAGAATGCTGAAGATAAGGTGGGTAGATCACGTAACTAATGAGGAGGTATTGAATAGGATTGGGGAGAAGAGAAGTTTGTGGCACAACTTGACTAGAAGAAGGGATCGGTTGGTAGGACATGTTTTGAGGCATCAAGGGATCACAAATTTAGCATTGGAGGGCAGTGTGGAGGGTAAAAATCGTAGAGGGAGACCAAGAGATGAATACACTAAGCAGATTCAGAAGGATGTAGGTTGCAGTAGGTACTGGGAGATGAAGAAGCTTGCACAGGATAGAGTAGCATGGAGAGCTGCATCAAACCAGTCTCAGGACTGAAGACCACAACAACAACAACAACAACAACAACAACAACTACAACAACTCTTGAATTCCTTTGTTGTAACATGATTAACACCCATTTATTTGCTGTTTTCACTTCTGTGAGACGTCTGTGTTGCATCTCCCCTGCTCTCATTATTCATCACATTTACTTGTGACAGTACTGTATTCTTACCACATAACTCGTGTTATATAACCAAAGTATTGTATGATAACTGTGAAGACAACAGTTCAGTGACCAGACAGTTCATATTCATATTGTGAAGAAGAAGAAGAAGAAGAAGATCTCTCTCTCTCTCTCTCTCTCTCTCTCTCTCTCTCTCTCTCTCTCTCTCTCTCTCTCTCTCTCTCTCAACCTTTAGTGCAGATCTCAGTCAATTTGGAGACAGTTCATGCTGTGATTCTAATCAGTCACATCCTTGTTGTATTCTAGGAAGGTATCAAAGAGATCTCTCCAGACACTTTGATCTAATGCTTATGTCACATCTTGACTACACTCTTAAGTGTAAATTCAGATATCCTGTGCGACAATATTGTATTTTGATGTTTTTTCCAAATTTTTGACATTTTCCACATTTTTCAATATTTGTCCCTTTTCCCCATATTCCTTTGTGTTAATGTAAAAGAGTACGAGTATATATGCTCTTATTGCCAGTGATGCCAGAGGTGTTGGTGGAGGGAGGCAGTGGAGTCCCCAGTGGGGAAATCAACACAGGAAATTGTGTGTGTGTTTTGGGGGGAGGGGGGGTGGTAGTGTTGATATTTGGAGACATAAGTAGATACCCTGGTTTTGACTGTTTTGGTGGAAAGTGAATGCCCATTGGTGATGGATGGTCTAAGACACCATCAGTGCAGATACTGCTTCATTTCTTATCGATACGGTGCTGTGTGGTAGCTTAGCCTCAGCTAAATTGGCAGGGTTGCCCAGATAACTATATCTGCCTGCCAGCGACATCCTCTGCCCAGCCTTCTGTTCAAAGGAAAAGTGTCATCATCTTGCACCTTTACCTGGCTGTGTTATATGATTCATCTACTAAACTGTGTTTGATCTGTTTTGGTCTAATGCAAAATATTATCTGTCTATAATTTTTAATTATTTATGATAGGAAACAATTGCACAAACTCGTGCTATAGGTTTTATTTAAAACGATATCAGAGTCTTCCATATATTATGATGACCCTGGTGTAGCATTACCATGTTCCTCCATATGGTTGTCAGGTTTGAAAGTTGCATATCACATTTTTTATAGACATCAAGGCTGATATTTTAATAAATAGACACCACCAAGTATATGGTTTTGGTGCTCATTGTTACTGCACTCCATGTCCCAACCCACTGGTCCTGGGCTATCCATGTCATGGTTCACCCAATATAGAGTGATTTCAATCACATTTAGAAGATCGTGTGTCCTGGAAATGTTGTCATCATGGTCTTTGCCCAATGGCTTACTGCTTCTACAGTAAATATGTGAAAAAAGCATTTGTGAAAAAAGCATTTGTGAAAAAAGCATTTGCTGTTGGTGTTCATACTGACATGCTATAATGCAACCAGTGTCTGTCCTACACTTTTACAAATACTAAGGCAGATTGATATGATATCCAAACCAGCATCTTCTGCAGAATTAAAGTAAATACTGTTGACTTTGTGTGGCTGTGCATACATTACATATAATCAGAGTCAATAATTGGCTATAACGCTATGCTCTGTCTGTAGTTTTAATTATTTAACCTGGAAATGCATTACATGAGCCACCAAACAGCAATGTTGTCAGTTCTACTGTGGATAATATGTAGGTTGGATGACTCCCAATTCATCATAAGCAAACAAGTATGGGATACAATACCTTCCCAGAGATTTTTTTAATAATGAAGAATTCTGTTAGCCATAAATATGAGAACACGAGAACAACTACACATCTGTAGAGGGTCTGAATGTCTTGCTGACAGAGATATGGAACAAATTCTATCCTCCGGATGCATAAAGGAGGCAATGTGTGTTGAGCAGACTTAGACCACTACCCTTTTAAAATTATTGTCTATGTAACCCTAATATTGTTCTGCAGTTTGTCTACTGTGAGAGTAATACTAGTTCCAGCGGTGTTGATGACAATGTATTTCGTGCTTATGGTTCCTAAAATCAGATACATAGGTATTATATTTTTTTATCTGGATGTGTAGATGTTGTGGAACTCTGTAGTTTAAATGAATTATTCGTTAATGGCAGGATATAATACTGTACCTTGATACTACACTTAAAAAAAGACAGTCAGGATCTATAATGGCTTACGAAACTATGTGCTGTTTGCCTATGGTTTTACTGTCACAATCAATTACACAAAACAGCAGAAAATCTGTCAAAAATGTAACAAATAGCCCCAAAATTGTAAAGAGCAAGAGGTGGCCATACTTTGGAATTCGTATAGAATATGACATTACATATTAATAATATGGGACATGTTCCTTACAGTGAAATGTAGACTTGGTATGTAGCAAGAGTTTATTTAATCAAATAAGGCAAGGGACATTCATACATTTTCTGTTTTTGTAACTTCGTTTAACATTGTATGGTGTACTTATATGTGAAAATACGCATATAATTCTTCATCTACATCAGGTAGTGACAGTGCACCATACATACTGCATACATAAGCACAACACTCATTGAAATTCTTTGGAAAAACGTCCTCTGAAGTGTTCTGATGGCTATTCTTTTTAAGCATGTACCATACATTTCATAAAAATCCATATACAGCCTCATACCACCTATGACACTCATTTACAGCACACTGGTTGACTGAGCAAGCACACAAGAAGTTTTTGAACGTTGATGACTGAAGGTAAGTGCACTCCTTGGTATCCAATTGTTATATATTTTATCTCTTTGCGGGTAGTCACCAACACATACAGACCAAGAGATGAATATGTTAAGCAGATTCAGAAGGATGGAGGGTGCACTAGTTACTTGGAGATGAAGCAGCTTGCACAGGATAGAGTAACATGGAGAGCTGCATCAAACCAGTCTCTGGACTGAAGCCAACAACAACAACAACAACAATATAAACAACCAGATAAACACAAAATGGCTTCATGCAGGGCAATGATCAACAGAAGGCACGAAATCCCATTAGAAACAGCTGACCACACTGACGAAGTAAACACCATTAAAGCAGTTTCTTACAATAATGGCTACAGTCAAAATTAATAGATGAACTAAATATTAAGAATAAATTGCCATGTAACCAACCACAAATACAATCCAATGCTAAAGACCACATCATAACTAACAGAAAATGTGTAAGCATCACATTTTTAGGAAAGTTGTCATATAATACCGAGGAAGAAATGTCAGAATCAGCTTTTACACAAATAACAAAATGAACCACCGTGTCATCTAAAATATTAAATATTACAGCAAGCTATAGAATTGATCGGGAATATACTAACTTCACTGCAATTCACGTTTGAAGATACACGGTGATCCAACAGGAAGAAATTTCAATATATGTTTCTGTGAACATGTGGATGCTCTTTGCTGAAAAAAACAAATCCACAATTGCTTACATGTAGCTGGAGATGAACATCAAGTGAGAGACAGAGAACCCAGTCTACAAATATTTCACGTGGCAGCAGAGGTGTAAGAATGAACTCCCTTGAAGAACTTGTGATTTATTCTCACAAATTCACACCCCCAGATGACGTGCTAAATGACCAAACAAAGTTACCCAACAAAATGTTTCTAAGTTACTTCCAAAATTTACTTCTTCAATCACACACTTTTGTACAGTCATGAAAAATAATACTAATAATGAATAAAAGGTCACATTTCCTTTGCCACATTATAACTGACACTCCAGTGTGTCAAATTTACTAACTGTGTAAATAAAGTAGGTGATATAAGTTCTTTTGTATAAAATGTACTACACACATAACACTCAGTACATTCATACTAAGAAATTTAAAAATATTTAATGTTTACATCAGACAGACTTGCTGTAAGTTGTTACAGTGGTAAAATTCAGAATTTAAGTAAACTCTGGTGTCTGTAAAATTACAGTTGTCGAATTTGCTCGAGTCACATTTGAGGTTTGCTTTCCTGTCAGTTTGAAATGTGAGGATGATAAGTCGAGGGGTTTCTAAGTGAACTGATTATGTGAATGTTGCATGATTGTCTAGATGGCCTTGGAAGTTGTGTGTATTGAAACAGCTCCCATGATTTGTAATTTAAAGACATCTGAATTCCAGATGCAAGAAAATTAAAAGTTTCAAACGTCCTTCATCAGTTACAGAGACATGAGGCACTTTCCAAATTTGTTTCTGGAGCACAATCTTGTTCTGTTACCCATTGGCACCTGGAATATATGCATTACCAAATTTTCCACTTCTTACTAATATAAGATCATGCATCACTAGAGTCCTCCACATATCCTCAAAGTACCCGCCACACATTCTGAGAGCTATGTGTGCACTAAATTGCTTCACTTGCCTGCTGATGATGGAATCATCCTGTTTTTTCTGATCTGTTAAAGTCCGATTTTGATACTGAAATGTATGTTTTTAAAGTTGATGTAAAACTTCCTTCTGACTGCGCTCAATTATTCAGCTCATATCTTATTTCCTGATACAGGAAGGAGAGTGTGTTAGGTGTAACATGGGATGCTGCTTTGGGACTCCCGTTCATTTTCGTGAATTTACCCTTCAAGTACAGGAAACTTGCTTGGAATGGTCAAAGCATCGTGGTCTTGGATCACAATGTGGACCTCATCATTTTTCTCAAATGTTGCTGAAGCAAAAGGTTTGTGTGCGAATCATTTCTGCTGAATGATTCGTTCCTTATACTTGACTGGAGCAGTTCAGTGATGACATTGTTCTTGCACGGTTTTCAACCTAGCGATTTAAGGATTTGGCGTTGACACATTATGTTTTGGTTTTAAAGTGAAGTGCTTCTGGCTATGTTTGCTGGTTTTATACCCATCCTGCTTCAGGTGAATTCCATCAGGGTTTCTTCATCGCGAAAAGCGACGAGACTGTCCGCTTGGTTCACAAGCCTGAACTAAAAACTGGGGGTAATTTGCGTTGCTTGGCGTCTCCACAGTTTTATATCTTAGAGCGGCTGCAGGGAAAAATCCGTAGATCGTCTAAATCAGTGTGTTGAGAAATTAATTTGTCGCAATACTGCACATGACTTGAATTGTGCTAACCGGTAGTATAGGCCCATCCACTGAATAAACTGATTTGTAAATTTTATTCAGATCGTTCAGCAGAATTTGATCATTTCGAAACCTAGTAGCGATTCTATTGAATTATCCTTTGTAAAGTCTACCACATGCTCGTCATTCAGTTTCATGTGTGTTGATGTTCATGCATAACTCGAAATCGCCGGCCGGAGTGGCCGTGCGGTTCTAGGCGCTACAGTCTGGAACTGAGCGACCGCTACGGTCGCAGATTCAAATCCTGCCTCGGGCAAGGATGTGTGTGATGTCCTTAGGTTAGTTAGGTTTAATTAGTTCTAAGTCCTAGGCGACTGATGACCGTAGAAGTTAAGTCGCATAGTGCTCAGAGCCATTTGAACCATAACTCGAAATCGGTACTGCCCACTCTAAGCATCCATTTATATCATCAGTGTCGTATGCGTTGTGCTGTACTTGCACAACTTCACCATTTCTCAGGTGTAGATTGCAGTTTGACCTATCGGTGCAATACTCCAATCTCCTTTCCTAAGTTCGACTGGTGGGAAGCAGTTCACGCTGAATATCGATGATTGACCATTTAAAGTCAAAATGCATCCCTGCTCAAGCTCAGCTGACGAAGAAGTGTGTGTGATTGCAGAATTTGTATCGTCATTGTAGCTGTCAGCATGAACAAGAGACAGAAATGCCTACAGAGACAAGCAATGAACTTTTGGTAGCATTGAAAATTGTGAAATATATGATTAACTCCAAAGTAGGAGTGTAATTATTGTGGAGGCTGTAAATCGCCGAATGAGTCAAAGTAATATACACCTTCTTCTTCTTCTTCTTCTTCTTCTTCTTCTTCCATATGCCACCAAGTGAGTTCCAGGTCCTCCCGCAGCATCTAAATTAAAACTCCATATTCATTAGAATTGCTCATAGTCTTGGATTGCGTATTCCGCATGAACACACCACCAGATCTACGGATAGAGACCATTTTGACGAATTTCAGCAGGTGGGCGTTTGTAAGTGGTCTGTTGGGCAGTACAGCTAGGCTTATATATACACAATGCAAGCCTGTACCTGCGCAGTTTTGAATATATTCCTTTAAAAATAGCCACAGATTCCAAGAATCTGTTGTGCCTTTTGGCCTCTGGCCTCGTTAAGCTGCTCCTGTTTGTTTTCCACATTTTTTACTGTTCTAGCGATAGCTTCCACTCTGCCGGTTAAATGACCAACAACTGAAAGCCCTGTGCCAAAGCTGGAATTAAGAACGGAAGGATTTTACCTGATATGCCTTTGCAGTGGTAGGAATGTAGGTGTCTTAAATAGTTTTCGTTTTGAAGCTCTTTTAGCTTCAGCCAATGATCACTGAACCCATTTTTAAATACCGTGACTTGCCCTTCTTCCTCTTCTTCTTCTTCTTCTTCTTCTTCTTATTTTTCAGCGGACGATGAGTTGCAACCATAAATTGACTGAAATTTAACCCCATACCCAATTTTCGGCGCGCATTGCGTTACCTACGAAAAGTGCGGCGATACGTTGATTAATACTGGTATCCCTTCTTGAACGCATTTCCTTAGCTCTGTTGGCAAATTTTCTAACCGTGACGTGGATTCCTGGGAGATTCGTATTTGCTGCGCACACGGTGTAGTGACTTCTGCAGACCTCGTTTAAAAGATTGACCTTGATTCAATTGAATCGTCGAAGCCCTGAGCGGCAACTGCACACTCTTTCAGAATAATTTAATTAAATCAGCAAGACACGTGCAAATCCGTCCATGTGATGGCAGTCACACTAAACTACTGTTAAAAGGCACTGCGTTCCTAAAATTTAGAAGCAGCTGTGTCTAGTGAACTGATCTGAAAGGCATAGTGATATTGTCAGCATTCTTATTTATGAGGAGACAGGAAATAGTAACTATCGAGGAAAATGACTGGAGTACGTCACGAGGGTAAACTCATGTTACAAACTGCATTAATGGAGGGACACAGATGCCGGTGAAGTTAAGGTGCATACACACGATGCCTTTTCCTGTTCAGCGTTGCGTATGCGCATAAATCTGCAATAGCACAAATACACATGCGCATTTGTGCATGGATAATTTCCTGGAAATGGAGGCCGCGCGTGAAGCACATTACAGCCTTCGGAGGGACTCATTGCGCTTTTTAGGGCAGCTGGGTCCCTCGCCCAAGTGCGTCTCATTGTGTAATGCGCTCAGGCTATGTTGTGAAGCAATTTATGTACAGTGATGTCTGTTGACTCCAATGAAAGTACGCAATTTATCGATGATGACAGAAAAGTCGTGTGGAATGCAGCTTACAAAAATGTGACATGTGATGCCCTAAGTGTCAAGTATTAGATAAAGTCCCTGCTCATATTACTGTACAGAATAAGATGCCGATACCTAAGTTTAGATGTAGAAAAACAATAGCTAGAAATTTATGGTTCAAATGGCTCTGACCACTATGGGACTTAACTTCTGAGGTCATCAGTCCCCTAGAACTTAGAACTACTTAAACCTAACTAACCCAAGGACATCACAAACATCCATGCCCGAGGCAGGATTCGAACCTGCGACCGTAGCGGTCGCGCGGTTCCAGACTGTAGCGCCTAGAACCGCTCGTCCACACCGGCCGGCAGAAATTTATGAAAGGTATGTATGAAAACTGTGGACGACTAGCACAATTGAGGTGGGATATGTGCATGTCTTCAACAAACTACTAGAAATAGAAATGAAGGACACTGATGATACAAAAAATACAAAAGTGGATAACACAACCTCTGTTATAGTAGGTTTTGACGTCTATGAAATTCCCAAATTTGTCGATTCTGAGGATGTTAATCTACATATTATCTTTCATGATGATAAAAGTTGTGTAAACATCTTTTTCATATGAAGTACAAATGACGCACTGAAAGTTAATTAACCTTCACATGATGACTAAGAATCTCCCTTAAGCATTTGTGCTTCAGGTATAATCACTGAAATACTTTGTTTTCAAATTTAAACTAATAATTCGAACTTTAAGTCTCCTGTTGCTTGCTAACGAAATGTTGTTGCCACCCTTATCGCTGCATTTTCCTGAGCAGAAAATCTAAAATCTCGCTGTGACCTCCTGAAATTTGCAAACAAAACTTTATCGTCACTCTGTGTTTCTCTTACCTACAGTCGCTTTTGCGCTTTCCCTGTCGCCTTTTCAGCACATTAAACGCGGTGCAAGGTCCCAAGCAAAGAAGGGGAACCATAGCATCCGGCTTGCACAATGAGACAATGTGTGGACACGAGAACGCCCATGCGTATATGCGCCCTTCCAACAAATTTTTGTGCATGCCCTTTTATTTCTTTGCGTCTGCGATTGCGCATGAGGAAAGAGGCATAACTGTCTCCACACAACGTCAGCTTTGGATGTTTCACTGTTCTGCTGTTGCTGATACATATTTACGGTTTGCGTCTACGCCTTGAAATCTGAAATACTACGGCACGTCATGAGATGACTGTATCAAGAACTCTAATTACTTCAAGCGAAGTGTCCCTTCTTTTTCAAAAAACTGAAAATAAATTCTTGTGTACATCCTTTACTGTACAATGTAGTTACTGATTCAGCTAAACAAACTTTTTTCCAAAGCAACTAGTACAAATTCCAGTAATATTATTAATGCTGTACCCTACATTCTACGGCCATGGCGTAGCCCAAAAAGAATGTCACGTTTCGTGACCGCAGGAAATACGTATGACGCATGCACCGAACATACACATCACATTCTTATCTAAATTACATGCACCGCAAGAATTTAGAGGTACTGGAACGGCTTGGTACTGCGAAACATCCAATATACACTACGCTGTTGGAAGTGGACTAGACATTGGATGTCACCCGAGTAAGATATCCGTCGGGGATATTTCAGCTCTTCTAAAGCTGCCTAAGTCGGTAGCTAGTGATGTGACTGTGACGTCCAATGGCGAGGGAAAAGCCACAACTAAACCAAAACCAGCCAGACCTCATGTACTGACGCACAAAGACGGTCGAGCACTGCAGAGGGTAGTCGTAAAACACAGCATGAAATCAGCAGAAGGAATCACTTCCGAGTCCCAAAGTTTTACCAGCAGTGCAGCTAATACAAGGAGTGCAGTGACTGTGCGTTGGGAGTTGAATGATGGATATGTTGGTATGGGCGCACGACAACAAGGTCTTCAGTGCCCGCGCGACAACAGTTTGAGGCCAGTGTCGGTAAAATACACCGTACATGAGGATAAAACAACAAGTAAAATAAAGGTAACAAAAGTTGGAAGACTGTGTACGTGTACCCAAACGGAAGTACGGAACGACGTATGACGCCAGTATTAAAACACTGACCAAACAGGAACTCTGGAAATTTGTAGTAGGTTCCTATGGGACCAAACTGCTGAGGTCATCCGTCCTAGGTTTACACTCTACTTAATCTAGCTTAAACTAACTTACGCTAAGGACGACGACGACGACGACGACACACACACACACACACACACACACACACACACACACACACACACGGCCGAGGGAGGACTCGAACCTCCGACGGGGGAGCCGCCGCGCGAACTGTGGCAAGGCGCCCCAGGCTGCGCGGGTACTGAACAGGAAAAAAGGGGTATAAGGAGCTAAAACACTATAGCAGATATATGTGGCTGACTGACTGACCGCAAGAATAAAAAAGTAGGAGCCAGCCACTCTGCAACACACTAAACCTCCAGCTTAAAAGCTAATTTAAAACCTTAGTTACACAAGTCTCATCATCAGCTAAAATAGAGGGCAGATCCCCACCAATATTTGCTTCTGCCCTTGTATCACGGTATAAAACGTACTCTGTTAAAGTATGATGTACAAAGATTTGCACGCCCCAAGTATCACAAAACGGGGCACCCTCTCGCCGTAGAAAAAAGCAATGTGTCTGAGGGCGGTGCCCAGTTTGAAGACGTGTGAGGGTCACTTCTGTAATCAGTCCTCAGCAATACATCAGGTGGTGCACAGCGTGACACTACTGGACTACTGGACAATGGATGACTGTAAACGAGTGATTTGGTATGATTAATCACGCTATCTTCTCTGACAATCCGATGGAAGGTTTCGGGTTTGGCTAATGCTTGGAGAACGTTACCTGCCATCATATGTTGTGCAAACAGTGAACTTCGGAAGAGATGGTATTATGGTATGGGGTATGTTTCGTGGTTAGGGTGTGGGCCCCGTATTACAATTGAGAAAACAATAAACGTTGAGGGATACGAACACATTTTACAGCATTCTGTCCTGCATACAGTGGAGGAACAGTTCAAAGACTATTGATGTATTGCAGACGATGATTGATTGCATCAGCATGACAATGCACATTATAATAAAACATAGCATGTGAGGCGAAGGGTTATTGAGACACCTCATTGAAAGTGTCCCCAGCAAAGTACAAGCCCTCATAAAGGCGAAAGGTGGACACCCTCCCCCCCCCCTCCCCGAATATTAATGTCCACTAACACATGTCCAGATACTTACGACCAGAAAGTGTATGTTGGTACTACAAAGAGCTGAACGCAGTGGAAACTTCAGCTACTATTTTCCGCGAGGGCATGCAGCTGTGCTGTATTGCTTTATCATGATGGCATCCTGTTGAGAAAAATAAACCAGCTACGACGCACCACGAAGGAATTATCCAAATGGGATGTCATATCAACGTACAAACAAATAAATGATTACAAATTCAGAAAAATTGGTCGATTTATTCAAGAGATAGAGCTTCACAAACAGAGCTCATCAATAATACGTTGGTCCACCTATGGCTCTTACCCAAGCAGTTATTCGGCTTGGCATTAATTGATAGAGTTGTTGAATGTCCTCCTGAAGGACATCATGCCAAATTCTATCCAGTTGGTGCGTTAGAGCAAAATCCTGAGCTGGTTAGAGGGCGGTGCCTATAATGTTCCAAATGTTCTCAATTGGTAAGAGATTTAGCGACCTTGCTTGCCAAGGAAGAGTTTGGTGGGCACAAAGAAAAGTGTGCATTTGGGCATTCTCTTGTTGAAATGTAAGCCCAGTATTGCTTGCCATGAAACTCAACAAAACGGGAGGAGAATATCGTGGACGTAGCACTGTACTGTAAGGGTGCCGCGGATGACAACTAAAGGAATCCTGCTATGAAAAGAAATAGCACACCAGATCACTCCTGGTTGTCAGGCCGTATGGTGGGTGACAATCAGGTAGGTATCCCATCGCTGTGTGGGGAGTCTCCAGACACATCTTTGCTGGTCCTCAGGGCCCAATTCGAAGTGGGACTCATAATTGAAGACGTTTCTACTCCAGTCAACGAGATTCCAGGCTGAAGACGTGTCTGGAGACACCCCAGACATTAATGAGATACCAACCTGACTGCCGACTGTCACACGGTCCGGCAACCAGGAGTGATGATCTGAGGTGCCATTTCTTTTCCTGGCAGGACCCCCTTGCAGCACAACAGCACGTCGACTATACTGTGTCCCCTGTTTTGTTGCCCTTCATGACAAGCTGGGCTTGCCAAGCCCTAACTTAGCCAACAAGGTCTCAGGATCTTCGCCAACTGAGAACGTTTGGAGCATTATGGGCAGGATTTTCACGTTCTAACACGCCAATTGGACAGAATGCAGCAGGTGGATCAATGCATTACTGGCTTCCTCACTTTGTGAAGCGCTCTCTCTCTCTCTCTCTCTCTCTCTCTCTCTCTCTCTCTCTCCCCCTCTCCCTCTCCCTCTCCCTCTCCCTCTCCCCCTCCCCCTCCCCCTCCCCCTCCCCCCCCCTCCCCCCCTCTAACTCTCCCTCCCCCAATTTTTCTAAAATTGTAATCATTTGTTTGACTGTGCATGTACAAGAGATCTAACAATCCCCATCCCAGTTGGTTAATTTCTTCGTGATGTGTCCTTTCTTTCGTTTATATTTTTAATTTTGTATTCTGAAGGTAAAGTACTCTCCATTTGGAACTCTGTCTGGGAAGTATTCAGGAGCACGTCATCACCAAGGAAAACAAGACTGGCGTTCTATGGGTTGGAGCCTGGATTTTTAGTTACCGAATGTAATAGTAAAATAGGAGAAATTAGATACAGTGGTACTTAGAGAAATGTGGTGACAGGATAAACAAAACTTATGGTCAAGTGAGTAGAGGATTAGCAACACAGTATCAAACAGGGGTAATGCAGTAGGTCTAATAATGAGTAAGAAAATAGGAATGTGGGTCAACCAGTATGAACAGCAGCGTAGAAGTACTATTATGACCAACATCGTTTATATGGCTATTCATTAATCAGGTGATGAAGAAAGTGAGTTAATATCTGACGATATAAAAGAAATTATTCAGATAATTAAGGGAGACGCAATGTTAATTGTGATGGAGAACAAGAATACGTACGGTATCAAGAAGAGTTGTAGATTTATGGGAAGCATCATTCAAAATAAAGTAAGATATCGGTGTAACCTGATACCCCACCTACGCATTTCCGTCAAATACACTTGTTAGCTTCAAGGTCACGGGGAACTACCTCCCCCTGAGAAATCCCTGATCTCGGGTATTTGACTGTTTTCTGGAAATCGTCTTAAATGGTTAATTACGTCATTTTATGCTCATAACATGCTTGTTTCCCTTCCAGTATTTTATAAAAATGGAAATGTAATTCAAATAATTTAAAAGCCCGCTTAAACGCTACCTTCAAGTTATGATGCCTGTGACGTCACTCGCTAACTCACTGCCTTTACTGTCATAAAGCTAATTCACAGTGATGTCTTGTTTTGGAATTTACGTTTCGTAAAATTGATTACAAATACATCCATACAAATACTTGAAAAATTATTTTTGAGTGTTTCAGAGAATGAGAAGATGCGTAACAATTGTTTGAACTGTCCCAGCAAAATGCCACCACGTCGATGCCCAGGTTCCCTTACTTAATTAAAGATGCCTTGCACTCAGCCGGCCGCGGTGGTCTAGCGGTTCAGGCGCTCAGTCCGGAACCGCGGGACTGCTACGGTCGCAGGTTCGAATCCTGCCTCGGGCATGGATGTGTGTGATGTCCTTAGGTTAGTTAGGTTTAAGTAGTTCTAAGTTCTAGGGGACTGATGACCACAGATGTTAAGTCCCATAGTGCTCAGAGCTATTTGAACCTTGCACTCAGAAGTTAACATCAATTTTCCTCCAAGATACACTTTCTCACTGTTACAAAGAAGGATAGCGTCAGTCGACGAAATTAAACTGTTAGTAAAAATTATCGTTCTACCCGCTTCCATGCACACCATTGATGGCTCGGTTGGTAGAGCGGTGGACTGCTGAATATGAAAAGATGAAATCTATAGGTCCTTGGTTGGACACTAGCCCGAAATAATATTTTAACTTATTTGCAAAGCAAATCGACAGTACATTAAAATGAAAATCAAATCACTATTACCAAACTTCACTGCACCACTTAGAAACATAGTATTATTGTTTTTCCTTGGCGTTTACATGCCCTTGCATTTGTAATAGCTGTTCACACACGTCATGTTGAAAAATATATTTTCTAGTTAATGTGACCACGCACTTTTTCCTTTGTTAGGAACATTTTTTAATCTTCGTACTTCTCCGCTAGGGACTTTATTGTGTAAGCTTTTGATGCTTCACCATCGGACATAAGATGAAGTTAAGTCTGCTTCAGACACTGGCGTTAGTTTACACTCACAAAGAGCACCGCACTTACGTTTGTGTTACCCGCATGATGTAGATGCTTTGTATCTCTCCGCATACAAAACCTCACTGTACTACACCTCGTTGTACTGCTGGAGTGTGGTGATATCTACAATACTAGCAAAGCTCTCCAAAAAAGGCAATTGTTTGTAAGCAAAGTAGATGCATTTATCTTCAGTTGTCCATTTCTCAGCCTAAGATTAAAGTGAAGCTATGTACAATATATCCCACTATAGAAAAAACTGCTACAATGAGTTCTTGCTAGCCCTGTTTTCATATTTCGAGTAAAACTTTAAAATGCTTGTGCCCCTTCCAGGATTGGAACCTGTGCTCTTATCCGTAGTTACATGCGCTATCCGTTACGCCACAGAGCTCTCGCTTCTTCGTGCAGGTCTGCTGGGTGCCTTGTATAGCGGAAATCAGCACTAAGATTTGCAAAGGATAATTTTGTTGTGCTTTGGTTCGTATTTCATGACTGATAATCGAGAATACAGATATAAGATACGGACGCATTTGCAAAGGTATCACAATTCCTTAGCTTTGAGCGGATTTAATAATGTTGCAGGGAGCTGGGAAAAGAATGTCCGCCCTTGCGCATATCGCCGGCCTAAATGAGTGGAGCATAAACGCATCAATTTTCGAAAGGTTTCCACTATCAGCGTTCACAAAATTCATTTCTGTTGTTACTTAAAAACTGTAAATGCGTTTTCCATCACGAAATACCGAAATTATTTGTAGAAAAAGTACGTAAAAACCTAGTAACTACGGCTAATACTCCTATTACACGCGTATAGCTTCGTCTTACTCCTAGTCTGTGACGTCATCAGAGCGCCAGCCAATAACAGAGCGTTTTCTATCAGTTACCATATCTTGAGTATTTAATGATTTTTAATCTTTAATTACATGATAATAAGAGATATAATGTGAGAATGTTGCCGTGTATGCAATTTGAATCTTATTATCACTCCGATTAACAACGAACCGAACCATATTTGTAACATTGGAAAATAGCCCATGGCGTATGGTTCATTCAAGGTCACCAGCCTTTTATGTGAGAGTGAATATGGCAGGGAGAGAGAGAGAGAGAGAAATGGTTCAAATGGCTCTGAGCACTATGGGACTTAACTGCTGTGGTCATCAGTCCCCTAGAACTTAGAACTACTTAAACCTAACTAACCTAAGGACATCACACACATCCATGCCCGAGGCAGGATTCGAACCTGCGACCGTAGCGGTCGCGCGGTTCCAGACTATAGGAGAGAGAGAGAGAGAGATTGATTTTACATAATATGTTCATTGCTCGTGTATGTACATTTATCAATGTTATGGTATTCAGTGTGAGGACTGTCCACGATAGTCCATCCTGTGCAAGCAAAAAACACCTTCTTCTCTGCATAACTACCGCAACTTCCATCCATTCAAACTTGGTTACTGATTTCAACCCTGGTATCTGTTCACAAATTTACCCCCCTGCCCACACACACACACACACACACACTCCTCCCAATTACCAATGCTAAAAAATCCCTTGATATCTCAGGATATGTTCTTGGTACCTCTTCATCACTCATCCGATCTGCCCATCTTTCTTTCAACACTCTTCTGTAGCACCACATTTCAAAAGCTTCCATCGATTTTTGTCTGAACTGCATATTGTCCACATTTCACTTCTGTATAAGGCTGCTCTCCAGACAAATACCTTTAGAAGCGACTTATACTGAAATTTATTATAGATATTAATAAATTCCTCTTTTTTTGGAAAGGCTTTCCTTTGATATTGCCAGTGTACATTTTATATCTTCTCTATTAGCCATTGTAAAGTTATTTTGCTGACCAAACAGCACAACTGATCTGCTACATTTTTGTGTCTCATTTCCTAATCAAATTCCCTGAGCATTGCGTAACTGAATTTGATTACATATTATTATACTAGTTCCACTGTTGTTGTTATTCATTTTATAACCTCTCTTCATTCCGTTCAACTGAGCTTCCAAGTATTTTGTTGCCTCTGACTTAATTACAGTTTCATCAGTAAACCTAAAACTTTTTATTCCTTTTACTCAACTTTAATTCAGTTTCCTAGTTCCTCGGTGTATTTGTTTCCGTCTTGGTCAGTATGCAGATGGCAAAACGCCACGAGGGCTTACATCCCTGTCTCATTCCATTCTCGACTATATCTTCCTTTTCATGCCCTTGGACTCATAACTGCAGTCTGGTTTCTGAACAAGTGGATTCCTTTGGCCCCCCCGTAAATTATCCCTGTTACCTTTAGAAATTCAAAGACTATATTCCACTCAACATTGTGGAAAGTTTTCCCTAAATCCACAAATGCTATAGAAGTGAGTTTGCCTTTCTTCGGCCCCACGCAAATCAGGAAAATTGGGGGAAATAATTTATAAAGCTTTGAAAGTTTTGGACGTAGTAGTATGAAACAGAAAAGTTCCCCCTCATAGTGGGTGAGCATTTCCCTCCCTCATGTGTTAATTCAACTTTTTTAACCTTTTTTCAGTTTTTACGAAATCAGTTCATTTCTTGAAGACGCTTGTTATGACAAAAAATATTTCTAGTGAAATTCTCCTCAAAGGAGGCCATATGCCTTTTTTAAGCAAGATAACCAGTTTTTCATTCTACCTGGAAGAGTAAAAATCCATGACTGGATGAACTTGGCTTAATTTTCAATTTTGATTTTCATTCAGTTAGTTCTTTCTTATGTTTCTTCACAAATACTTGACTTTTATACATACAGGAACATAAATGTAGCACATAAATGTTAGTACCAAAATCTGAAGGTAAAAAAGAGTGAAATTTCTTTTATAACTGACTTTTATTAATTCTGGACAGTTCAGGTACACAGGTTTTTGTTCACTGCTAATATTTATATTGGAATCAAAATTCCTTTGTCAAGAGAATGTAGAATTATTGTAGAGTTAATGTACAATTACTGTCTAAAACATTTACAGTAATATGTACTACATGTACACAACTAAAATACCAGATTATCCATTAAACAAATAAGCTTTTCTATATTATTATTTATAGGAAACCATTCTCCAAATCATGTATCAAATCACTATGAGTCATGCTAACAAAGCTTTATCATTGACAGATTTTACACATTGTTGTGCTGCACAAGTCATCCTTCACACACTTGAATTACCTTCCACAACCTTGGAAACAGCCACATGAAATAACTAGTAATATCTTGTCTCGAACTGGACGTAATTTCGTGTGAATTGGGGAGAGGGATGAGTCTGATCCCTCCAATCCTAGTTTCTGGGGTTAGCAACCATAACTGGGCTTGTACATAAACTTGGTAGAAATGGAGGCACAAACAAAAGTGTATGACTGAATACGTATTCTGGGGAAATAGTATCATGAAGGTATGCCACCGAAGACATTACTGATGAGTCATGGGATTTCGCACCCCTCCCCAATCTAACAAAAGTCAGTTGTCCTTCATATAAATGGCGTAAAATTCAGATTTTGGTGGGAAGCTCAAAAAATAGCCCAATTGTGCTAGTATCTTTCCCCACTCCTGTGGAAGTCGGCTCTTATTCTAAGTATATACACTATGTGATCAAAAGTATCCGGACACCCACAAAAACATACGTTTTTCATGTTAGGTGCATTCTGCTGCTACCTACTACCATGTACTCCATATCAGCGACCTCAGTATTCATTGGTCATCTGAGGAGAGAGCAGAATGGGGCACTACACAGAAATCACCTACTTCGAACATGGTCAGGTGATTGGGTGTCACTTGTCATACATCTGTACACGAGATTTCCACACTCCTAAACATCAATAGGCCCACTGTTTCCTATGTGATAGTGAAGTGGAAACGTGAAGAGACACATACAGCAAAAGAGCATACAGGCCGACCTCGTCGGTTGACTGGCAGAGACTGCCAACAGTTGAAGAGTGTTGTAATGTGTAATAGGTAGACATCTATCCATACTTTCACACAGGAATTCCAAACTGCATCATGATCCACAGCAAGTACTATGAGAGTTCGGCGGGAGGTGAGAAAACTTGGGTCTAATGGTTGAGCGGCTGCTCATAAGCTACACATCACACCGGTAAATGCCAAACGACACCTTGCTTGGTGTAAGGAGCATAAACATTGGATGATTAAACAGTGGAAAAAAATTGTGTGGGGTGATGAATCACAGTACACAGTGCGGCAATCCGATGGCAGGGTGTGGATATGGCGAATGACCGATGAACGTCATCTGCCAGTGTGTGTAGTGCCAACAATAAAATTTTGAGGCAGTGATGTTATGGTGTGTTCGTGTTTTTCATGGAGGGGGTTTGCACCCCTTGTTGTTTTGTGTGGCACAATCACAGCACAGGCCTACATTGATGTTTTAAGCACCTTCTTGCTTCCCACTTTTGAAGAGTAATTCAGGGATGGCGATTGAGCACCTGTTCATAATGCACGGCGTGTGGCAGAGTGGTTACACGACAATAAGATCCCTGTAATGGACTGGCCTGCACAGAGTCCTGACCTGAATCCTATAGAACACCTTTGGGATGTTTTGGAACGCTGACTTCATGCCAGGCCTCACCGACCGTCTTCGATACCTCTCCCCAGTGCAGCACTCCGTGAAAAATGGGCTGCCATTCCCCAAGATACCTTCCCGCAACCTGATTGAACATAGGCTTGCGAGAGTGGAAGCTGTCATCAAGGCTAAGGGTGGCCGAACACCATATTGAATTCCAGCATTACCAATGGAGGGTGCCACAAACTTGTAAGTTATTTTCAGCCAGGTGCCTGGATACTTTTGATCACATAGTGCAAATATGGTGGGAAGTCCAAGATTGCACATTGTCATACTGGCTGACCTGGAATACTGGCACTGACACTATGACGTCAGAATCCAAGACTCAGTATACTGGCACGGGCTCTATGGTGTAAGAATCAAAGTTCTGGAATACTGGCACCATTACGTCAGATTTCCTGAACAAAGGATGTCCTACATTATATGATCGCCCCCCACCCCTTCCCCAAATCTACTATTTACTCAGACGTGTACGGTCGTTGCATACAGCTTTTCCTAACTCTCAAGTTTGGATCTCTCCACTTGCATCATTATTTAAACAAACACCAGGGGTGGGTAAGGGCCTTCTGGGCATACCCCGATGCCACTGCCACAGCTTATTCCCCTAAATTTAAGTCCAAACTGTATGCTGTTTAGTCTTTCACCTTATTTTTATTTTTCGAGACAGTGTTAGAAAAGGATATTTTAGATTTGAGTATTGACTTTCTGTATGGAATGTAGCCATTTTTGGTGTTGTATTATTATCTCAAGAGATATGTAGAAATATTGTAATGTGCAATGAAAACACAGGGCTGTATGGGAGGGCGCGGACTGAAGACCATAACAATGTGGATAAATCTATATACATGAACACTAAACCCATAAAAATATTAGGTATAATCTCTCTCTCTCTTTCAGCCGCATTCTCATTCATACACAAAGACTGGCACAGTGGTTTTGTGACCTGGAATGTACCACACCGGGATCCGTGGATTTTCCAGGGAAAGGGGTTCCCCATGACCTTGATGATAACAAGCATATTTACTGGAGATGTGTGGGCGAGGCATTGAGTTACACCATTATCTAGAGTGACGTGTGCCATAAATATAGAACTCTGCCATAAATCTAGAAGTCTCCTTGATATGCTACTGTTAAAATGCCAGGTCAGTCATATCGTTGCCCTTCCAAATACTGAAAAAGCCGCTATCCCACTTCAGAAAACATACGTTAGCCTGGGCTTTCCACACGCATCTCTCCCGTGTGGTTGCACCTACGTACGACTATCCGTATCGTGGAGTGACGCAAGCTATCCCCGCCAGAACTAAGTCGGTTTATCCATATTCGTTTCATATATTGTTTGTCAGGGTGCTAATAATTACAGTCTCAAAACGCTTTAAAGAAACAAATAAATCAGTCCATCGAACATATTTGTGATTAACTAGAGCGTTGGGAGCGTGCGTGCGTTAATGGAGAAACATTCACCATGCACCAGAAAGAATTGAAGTAGATTGAGCCTGCAGTGGATCAGAACTTAATGGACAACCTTACATTACATTAAAGGCTTTACTATGAGCTAAGGGAAATCCTGACTGCCATTACTTTCATTATTTACGTGTTACGAACGTGCGGTAGTAGTTGGTCTAAGACTCCCGGCTGCCTAGTGTATATAGGATGTTTCGGAGCACCAAGCCATTTCGGTGCCTCTAAATTCTTCCGGTGCATGTAATTTAGACAAGGATGTGATGTGCAGTCGGTGGATGCGTCATACGTACTTCCTGCGTTCACGAAACGTGACATTCTTTCTGGACTACGCCATGACCGTAGAATAAAGGAGACAGCATTAATAATATTACTGGAATTTGTGCTAGTTGTCGCTTTGGAACATAAAACTGGTTGTAAAATTTTATTACTTTGCTGAAGTAGTAATTACATTGTCCAGTAAACATATACGTAAGGATTTACTTTCTGATTTACTGAAAAAAGAAAAACACTTCGCTTAAAGTACTTAAAGAGTTCTTGATAAAGTTGTCCCATAATATGCCGTAGCATTTCATATTTCAAGGCGTACGTATGAACCGTTCGTATATGTAACAGTAGTCGCAAAACAGATAAACTGTCGTTAATTTGTGGATGCTTGTTAGTCTCGTCCGCGTAAAACACCCAAAGTTGAGGTAGCGAGAAGGCTGAAATGTATTAACCTTACAGATATCTGTGTCCTTTCATTGTTTATAATACAGTTTATAACATGAGTCCACCCTCATGACGTGCTCCATTCTTCCTTTACCCCAGTCGTTACGATTTTGGATCTTCTCACAAATAAGAATCTTGAAAATACCACTATGCCTTTCTGATCAGTTCACTACATTCACTAGACATCGTTGCTTCATAATTTTGAAGACAGTGCCTTGTAAGAGTTATATTGGTTCGTGTGACGCCGTAGCAGCGTGGTAGAGTATTCAGGCACGACTCGGGGGAAGTAGGTAGTTTAGTGTGACTGCCACCAGATGGACGGATTTGCGCGCGCCTTACTGATTTAATTAAATTACTCTGGGAGCGCGTGTAGTCGCAGCTCGGGGCTTCGACGGTTCAGTTATGCAGACAGGTAACTAGAGTATTTTGGTGAGCTCTACACTTTCTTGGTGTGTCACAGTTCCCATTGTTGTTGGTTTCTGCTGCGTAAAACTATGAGCGTATTTAGCGCTTTCCTGTTTGAGGGGGGGAAGGGGGGGTTGTTAACAAACTCTTTCAGTTTTTAATCACGTAGATTTTTCTGCGTTATTAGTGTGTGTGTGTGTGTGTGTGTGTGTGTGTGTGTGTGTGTGTGTGTGTTCACAGTAGTGACAGTTTCAGTTTGCCACTTGGAATGGAAACAGCACTGAAAGTAAAAAAGGATGTTGCTTATTTATTTACCAGAAATGTCAAGACTTGTATGTATGTGTACTCCCCAGTGTATATTTTTGAATGTGATAGACCGTTTTTATGGGTTTCATTACAGAATTCAGATAGTGTTTTATGATTACTTAAGTAAAATGTGATGTGGTCCACTGCATTATAATACTGATTTTGCTCAGTATTAACTGCAATCATTGATGGATCAACACAATGCATTGGCATCTGAGACATCTACTACTAGCCTGTTATTAAACAGCATGCCCATAATTTGCAAATAAATAAGTAAGTAACTGTGCCTGTCAGATAATAAAGAAAGTAAGAAATACTAAGAGACTGCCTGAATGGACTCTTAATAAACATGTCATTTTCTGAAGTGTTTCCCCCAGTATTACAGCAGAACTTCATCTGCAACTGTGTAAAAAGTAAGTTGGAGTCTGTCTGTGATACACATCATATTCAGCTGGTTTAATGAATTAGTAGTATTTAATATGGAACTTGTAGTTCTTGTAAACAGTACATATCACGGGAGACTAGATACGCTGCAGTGTTTGCCCGAGTAAAAATCATAAATTTGTTCGATAGTGGCAAACGTCAGATTAATGATTTAGCAGAATGTGATCTCCGGTCAGCACACTTTTTGGCTGAAAGTAGTCATTTTACCTGAATTAAGTTGCACCCCCCATATATTGCTCTATATGAGATCAGGGAATAAATGGATGTGATGTAAATTAGCTTAAGTGAATTACTACAGAGACTGGTGGTGGACATTATTCGAGCAATAGACTTAGCTGCATTTAACAGTTGCAGGGGATCGTGAGGTTGTGTCTTCCATTAAAGTTTATCTATTGTCAGTCCCAGATGTCTGAGGTACTCAACTATGTAAGGATGTAGAATATCACCCACAAGAGAATTATGTTTGAGAAATGGAACATATGATACATTATTGTTGTTGAGAGAGGGCCTATTAGATTTGACCCAAGAACTGATTCCCTCTAACCCATCATTAGCTTTATTATTTGGTTACTGATGTCATCCCTTAACAAATATTTTTATGTTATTGGCACATACAACAGCTCAGAAGCTATTTAATACAGTGAGTAGTAAGTAATTGATGTATATTAGAAAATGGTGCCAGTCCAAGTGTGGTACTTTGAGGAGTTACCAGTGTCCCAGTCAAGAGTAAGTTTATTCCTAGGTAGATGACATTGGAATCAACTGTTTGACTTTTCCTGTTTCCAAATTATGTAATTCATTTATCAGTATCACCATGGTGTTGCCCACACTGAAGAGCCTGAGTTAAATCTCAAAATGTTTTTATTTATTTATTTTACTAAACCCCTCTGTGGCTTCATGTAGGAAGTATTAAATCACCATTTCAACTAGTGAGCCATTTCTGCAGACAAAATGAGTCTGCATTAAAAAGTTAAATGATTAGTGAAATGATCGGCTAGTCCATTATACTTTTGCAATTTTAGGAATTTATTACTATTGACAGTCAAAACTCATCATACCAAACTATGACTATAAATTTCAAGTAATTCTAGAGTTCAGCATATAGTCCCCTCTGAAGTAGTGCTAATTCCCCTGCCCAATACCAGTACTGCTTATCTTTCTTTTATCTTCTCTATGGGTCAATCCATATGAAGTAGTCCAGTAATGGTTGCTTGACCATTTCTAAATATTTTAATTTTTTTTATATGTGATTGCCCTATATTTGAGAAGTTCAAAACAGTTATTTAAAATAATTTATCTTGCGCCTTCACTGGATGGTGGCCATTTTTATTTGGAGGCGCGCAACGATTTTTCAGTCTGGAGACATTAGCGAAAATTTGAATATCTCTGCACTGGGTCAAGTTACAGCATTGCAATTGACATGATTGTTTTTAGAAAAGTGTCCTCTACAACATTGTCTATTACACAAAATACCCTAAATTCAAAAATAACCAGTCAAAATTACCTCCAAAGTTTGGTATCCAAATTTTCAAAAATCCACTTTTTAGTCCCAAAAATAACAAACAAGGAGTGATTTCTGAGAGTCCATGTTTTTCCCTATAGTTAGATATCATACACTACTAGCCTCATATAGAGCAAGAACATTCACAAATGCTTCCTTAATTCTTTTTATGAATTTTTGGAATTTGAAAATTTTCATTTTTTGTAAAGTTTGGGGTTAGTTATCTCAGGTGGGACTGAATATAAAAATATGATTTTTGCACAGTTTATACACGTATATCATAGCAACATATTGTAAAAATTTCAACATTGGTATCTGACTATGAACAAATATATGAATTTTTGAAAATGAGTAAATAATTCACATTACTCTACAACTGATCTTATGGCTGTTGCGTATTTAAATCGTTTATTGTTTCATTGTAATAAAATTTAATTGTGACATATATTTAGTTAACACTATCACCCAATATTCATTTAGTTTATTTATTTTTAATAATGCATTATGAAGCAATAGGAGCTTTTGCTTTTGTTCTATGGTAATAAAATTGTCCATTTACGTTTAGGTTTATTGTCAATAAAGAAGTACGTTATTGCTGGGTGTGGCATTGTTGTAGTCAGTCTGTTCTGAAACCTCTGTTAGAGTGGATGTACATACTTCATCAAGAGTGTAGAATGTGTTATGTGCTTTGTTCTGTGTGTAATTTGTAATTAATTTTGAGAGATTAACTGGAATGCAATAACAGGGATGAACAGTGCTCTGTTGGACAGATAGCAAGTGGAAGTGTGTCACAAAACAGTTTATGGTTCACTTTCAAAAAACTTGAAAAATGTCAATGACTTTGATGAAGTTAGACAAACTTTTTTTAAATTTTGAGTAAGTTCTTCTGTAACATCAGTGTGTGAGTATCATGAGAAGACAAATATATTCTGAAGTACAACCACATTTTTGGAAGAGAGTGCTGTGATCCACTGAAAGTTCATAAAAAGCCTATTACTAAAGGTTTGAGGGAAATAAAACTTGAACATTTATCCTTGTTATGTGAGAGTGAAACAGCTTCCCAAGTGAAACATAATATGATTCCTGGAAATTCCCTGTGCCCAAATTGTTACTCAAAAATATTTGTTGTGAATCCAGAACCAGAATCATGTAACCTTGTTAATGACATTTATATTCTTAATGAGGAAGCTGTTAGCATATTGGATTTTGCTTGTTCTAAGTTAGACGTATCTTCTGCTTCAAAAATAATAAAATTAAGTAGCAGAAAAGAAAAGCAGCTATTGAAAATAAGGTGCAACAAATTTCAGAAAATAATTATAAAAGACTTGGAATCATGCTTTAATAATACAGATACCAACATTACTTCTAAAGAAGAAGGAAACCTACTACCAGCATCATCTGACACTGAATATTTGAGCTTTATAGAGAAATTAAAAATTAAATGTCCAGTGACATCTAAAGAGGAGAAAGTTAAAATTTTAAGTTTGGTCCCTGACTCATGGTCAAGAGAAGAAATAGTTCATGAATTCAACGTTTCTCATCGTTTGGCTAAACTAACCCAAAAATTAGTGAAAGAGCAAGGCATTCTTCCAGTTTTAGGAAAGAAGAAAGGAGTAGGTATAAGTGAAGAAACAATTATGGTCTGTGACACTAACAGTTATGACTGCATAATGAGTTTGTGTAATAAATGCCCTGGTAAGGAAACCGTTATTGAATTGTTTCACGAATATGATGAGGAAATGCCAGACAGTATGACCTTCAAACAGTGGGTCACAACTGACAGGACAGAAATGATAACAATGGTTAAATCTCAGGAAGGCCGGCCGAAGTGGCCGTGCGGTTAAAGGCGCTGCAGTCTGGAACTGCAAGACCGCTACGGTCGCAGGTTCGAATCCTGCCTCGGGCATGGATGTTTGTGATGTCCTTAGGTTGGTTGGGTTTAACTAGTTCTAAGTTCTAGGGGACTAATGACCTCAGCAGTTGAGTCCCATAGTGCTCAGAGCCATCTCAGGAAGAGTACTTGGAATCTTTAATTGATAACTTACAAAAACTCAAAAGTCACCACTATGTTTCTAAAATCCAAAGTAAGTTTTTGAAGGACAAAAAAGCACAACTACATGAAACTGAATGCATATTACTAGCTGATTTTGCAGAAAATTTTGCATTTGTGATTCAGGATGCAATACAAAGGTACCACTGGGTCAATGACCAGGCAACAGTGCATCCATTTATTCTCTACTTTAAAAATGAGAAAGATGAAGTTTGCAGTTCTTCAATTTGCATTCTAAGCGACTACTTGGAGCACAACACTTTGGTTGTACATGTGTTTCAAAAGTATGTAATAAATTACATAAAAGAAAATTTTCCCAAGGTTGAGAAGCTGATATACTTTTCTGATGGAAGTGTTAGTCAGTATAAGAACAAAAAGAATTTTTCAAATCTGTGCAACCATGAAGTAGACTTTGGGTTGGAGGCTGAGTGGCACTTTTTTGCCGTGGTAAAAATGCATGTGATGGAGTAGGAGGTACAACAAAAGGTGAAGTAAGTAAAGTTAGCCTACAAAGACCAACTACAGACCAAGTTCTCACAGTACAGGACATGTATGACTTTTGCAAGGATAATATTAAAGGCATTACCTATTTTCTGATCAAGAAAGAAGAAGTGGGTCTGCATATGAAAACAACACTTCAAACCAGATTTGAAAACTATATTAGCAATAAAAGGAACAAGGCATTTCCACAAATTCCTTGACATTCGCAGAAAACTTAGTTCAATGCTATGTAACATCAGAAACCAGAATTTATGAGTATCATTGCGTCAGTAAAATTACATCACTGTCTTTAACGTGGAATGACATAGTGGCATGTGCGTATGATGGACAGTGGTGACTTGCAGAGGTTGAAAGAATAATTTTAAAAAAAATGATGTTTTGTGCATTTTTACCACCCCACTGGCCCAAGAACATCATTCAAGAAATCTACTAGTGACAAAGTTTGGATACCAATGAAAAATGTTTTAAGGAAACTTTCAGTGCTTGAACTTACCACAGCAACTGGGAGGTCTTATTATATATCACAGAAGCTGCCTGAAGAAATAAGTGTTCTTAACATTCACCTCCAGGTTTAGAAACAGTCGCATCTTGAAGGATGTTAATTGAAAATATTTATTTTAAGCATGTCAAAATAATATAATTGTTAATTTCAGTGATGTTTCCACTTTTTGCATATAATTCAGTACCTTACTTCAATAATAATTGATTATATCCCACCCATGTCACACATGAATAGGCAACAGCCATAAGATCATTTCTAGAGTAATGTGGATTATCTCCTCATTTTCAAAAATTCATATCTTCGTTCAGATATCATTGTTGAAATTTTACAGCATGTTGCTATCATATAGGTGTACAAACTGTTCAAAAATCATATTTTTATATTCAGTACCACCTGAGATAATTAACTCCAAAGTTTGCAAAAAAATGAAAATTTTCAAATTTCAAAAATTCACAAAAAATTAAGGAAACATTTGTAAGTGTTCTTGCTCTATATGAGGCTAGTAGTGTATGATATCTAACTATAGGAAAAAAATGGACTCTCATAAATCACTCCTTGTTTGTAATTTTTGAGACTAAGTAGTGGATTTTTGAAAATTTGGGTACCAAATTTTGCAGGTAATTTTGACTGGTTATTTTTGAATTTAGGGTATTTTGTGTAATAGGCAATGTTGTAGAGGACACTTTTCTAGAAACAATCATGCAGTGTTGTAACTTAACCCAGTGCAGAGATACTCATATTTTTGCCAATGTCTCTAAACTGAAACATCATCGCACGCTTACAAATGAAAATGGCCGCCATTCAGTAAAGGTGAAAGGTAATTTTTTTTTTTAAATTGTTTCGAACTTCTCAATTATAGAGTAATCACACATAAAAAAGTTAAAACATTTAAAAATGGTCAAGCAACCAACTTAATTTTTATTCGACCACTTCATTTGGATTGACCCCTATGAAATTTATAGTTGTAAAAATGTATAAACTGCATCATTAAGTCAGTACCAAAATTATGTTTTAAGGTGTAGTGTATGAGAATCGACGGTTTGGATCTGATGGAGAATCAGAAGAGGCATCAGGAACTTCAGATGAAGTAATGTCTCCAGCTCCTGTGAAACTTCGTCCAAAATGTCGGAGACTGAGTGAGGTATGCAGAAGTTTATTTAGGGATATTTTGAAGGTCAGGAATGTGTTTCTGCCTTACTTTATCAGTGTATAAAAATGTTCATCATTTAATTAAGTGGCCATTAGATTTTACTGAATGATTATCATTAGACTTATATGTACATACATGACGTCTCGTGTAGTGGTAATTTTTTTTTTTTACCTGTTGTCACTTTGGGGAACAGATTTTATAGAAAAGATTGAATTATGCAGTTGAAGACTTTCTGAATTCACGAAATATAATTTCTTGTGTTAACTACTAGAATATTATGGAAAGTCAATGTAGGAATAACTTCAATGGAATGTCCAGGATGAAAGATATTGTTCCAATTGTAGTTTAATTCAGAGTTGTATTGTAGTTTAATTCAGAGGTGTATTGTAGTTTAATTCAGAGTTGTCATTGTTATCTCGGAGATTAACACTGCCAGAGAGAAAAGCAGTACTTTGCCCACCATTTTTCGTTGACTTGGAGTCAGTTTAACATCACTTTAAACATTTGTTTTTATACTAATCTCTAATGATAAATTTTTATCATTCTTGTACTGATATTGGCAGATTGGAGCAGCTGTAATACTTCAGGTATGCATCCAGGAGAACTTGTTGATGGCCCTTTGAATTTCAGTGAAAGCGTGATATATGAGAGACACTAATGTTCATTTTCAAGTTTACTAGATCCAAATTATGTTCTTGCGAGTTAATATATATGTAGCTTCATGCAGTGTTGATTTAGACATCTCTGTATGCAATGCGAAGAGTGTACAAAATTTGTCTTATAATAAATTAGTCAGTTTAAACTCAAACTTACATGTATACTGTTTTATAAATGTGGGCCAAATTCACATATCGTAGATAAAGAGCTTTTGGAAAGCATAGAATATGTATGTATAGATGTACTCAGTCGTATCACAGTCATTTCATAGCATATGATAGTTCTTCCTCTGTGTGTAAAGGCTCATGTAGTGCACTTTGAGCTGCATTCTCTTACAGTGAGATTGTAATGTTGGCTACAGGGAAGGGAATAAGTTATTAAATTGGCATTGTACAATTTTATGTTTATGGTGACTGTGTGGAGAAGCAGATGAAAAAACATGACACATAGCATGGGTTCGTTCTGTGGCATATTGCTAATAAAAACTTTTCTGTGGTGAAGTAGTCTTTCTTTTACTAACAGTAATTGCATGGTTATTCTGTAAATATTACTGGGTCATTCCGCGTCAGTTCAACCAGCTCCAGCTCATAGTCTCAGATTTGACTGAAATTCAGTACACTAATTCTACCATGTGTGGAACACTCGTGTACAAAGTATTAGTTTCCCCTGCCAATTAGTTCCACAATTATGGCTTGTGAAAGAAGGTGGCGTGACCCGGAAATTTCAACCCGCATCTGGCAATCTATCTTCATACCCATCTTCAGATCTTAATAACTTTGAAACTATTCCACACAGTCCAGTGAAATTTTTACAACCCAGTAACATCCATTTAGAGAACACACTCCATGAATCAAAACACCAACAACATATTTCTGAGGGAAAATAAAAAATTCCAAAATGTGATTAAAAGAATGTAATACGTTAAAAGGTACATATTGTAGGTGCCCTCTATGTCAAATATAATTCACTCAAAAAGGGTATAAATTTTTTGTGGTAAGCTTAATGTGGCCTAAACACACGCAGAACTCATCTTGCCCATATCAGTCACACAAGCAGAGTTACATGCACACGAGAATACAAAAATTTGAAAAATTACCTAAAAAACATGGATTTCTGAAGTGTGGTAGCACAAAAGGGACAAGTGGTATCCAAGTCAAATTTCACACACTGCATAAGTAGACCATAATGATATATATCTCAAAATTTCAGCATGTTATTGCAAGAAATTAGTGTACAATGGAAGTTGACAGATGTATTTGGTGATGTGGCCATTGTTCCACAACTCAATTTTGTAAAAACATATCGTAAACTGTTCTGCCTCTCGTATCCTCTCCCACAACTGTTTAATCACTAAGCAACAACATATAGACAGATTAACACACCCTTTAATTAATGTTTACTGCACCTTAACTGCTAAAAACCAGTCGATTGTGCTTCGAACACAAGTTCTCCCACACTTTAGCTACTGTACTCTGTACATTGAGTGGCAAATTGTACTGTCTTCCTGACACTGTGGTAGGAACTGGAACTGTCGTAAGAATATGTTCAAAAGGAATCCAACACCTGGCTGCCAAACGTGGCCAATGAAATGATCTTGCTGGTGCCATAAAGTTCACAAATACATCACCTTCTGCTTCACAGCACTCTGCAACACATCCTAAGTACCATTTGTCATCATAATCAGCAATAACATAGCAACCTGGTTGTATGTTGCTGTTTTTGCTTCTGAATCCTGAGTCAGACACACTGTGAAGACACATGTTGTGCATGAACCTGTAGTTATAACCGGACAGTCTGCTCATCTGCACATTGTCAGAGTCCGCTGGAGAGAAGTGATGATGGCTCCTTGTGTCGGCAACAGTTTTAACGTGTTCTAGTCTGCTTTTTAGCAACTCTTTGACTGATTTCACCTCATCTTTCAAAACATAGAATGATTGTGTGCCAGAGATATTTTTCTGTACCCGGGTAAATAATTGAAGAGGCGTTAGAGTGTGACCTTCTGTAGGGTGCTGCAGACTAGCTCGTGATGCCATGCACTTAATGGTAGCACCAATACCATCATATACATTTTTAATTTTTACCATGGCTTGTGAAAAATTCCATTCTGCGTGAATCTGAAAATCATTGTAATGCGTGCATAAATTTTTGAGATTTTTACAGTTTTTGTACTGACTAGCTGCACCATCACTTAAGTATTTCGCAAAATGTATGTGAGGCAGCTTGTTTTTCACATATGCCATGACAGTGCGAATGCGGACATGAACTGCAATGGCATCATGAATTAAACAGTCACTAAAAACGCACAGGTTCATGACAGACACATCACCCAATTCACCTCTATAGTAAATCGCAAATGGCTGGAGAGTTGCTTTATTGTTGTCCTAATGATATCCTTGGATGGCATCTTGAACTAGAAATGCATAATTTTCAGAAAAGTCTAGTATTACTATAATTTCATCTTGTGTCAAATTATCCTTACAGAACTGGAGATAAGCCGATTGTGCTGTTGCTGTGAAGCTGTGTGTGGTCAGTTTGTCTGTTTTTTGACAACACATTTCAAAAAAATCTTCCACTGTACTTTGCTTTGTTTCCAGACTTGTGCAATCGATGTGTGTCCATTGTTTATAAGATACAAGTTCATCGTCATCCATAAGGAGTTCACCATACAGTTTGTTATTCATGTGTTCTGTAAGATTTGCCTTACCAGGACACTTTTCACACCTGTGTATCATGCACTGGTAGGAACGGATGTTACACACTAGCAGCTTCATTGCACCTTTGTAATCCAGACCAGAATCCTTTATAGCAGCAAGCATCAGCTTAGAATTTTGATGGGTCTCACATATACAAACATTATGTGTGCCCCTTGCACTTACAGGCACAACCCATTTTGGCAGAAGATTGAAAAAAGATGATAAACCTACTTTGGTATTGGGATACTTTTCCTTGAATTCTACACGTACTTCTGATATGTTGCATAGCAACAGTCTTTTTTGCATCTGTACACGTACATTTCCCATTTTTGCCATTACATAGTCTTTTTTTCTAGGCATTATTCGGCTGTAGTCATTATTTTCATAAAACTCCAACACTAGCACCTTTATTTCTGAACTCAGTTGCTTACCCTGAGCCTGCTGAAGTTGTGGAAGCACTCCTTGGGTTGCTTTTATTTTCCTACCTTGCTTTACGATATATGTAGAAACATTGAATTCCTTTGCAGTGTAGTCAATAGACCAGCTGGAAGGTGCAAGGGTAAGAATAGCCACTTTTTTCTGGCGTGTGGATATGGCACATTTTTCTTTCAAATCATACACAACTTTGTCCAAATCAGAGCATTTCTGGCATGATTTCTGCTCCTTTGGAGCAGATAGTTCTTCCTCTTCCACCATTAGTGTGTCAGCTATTTTGTGTTTTAATTCTGTTTCAGTTTCTTGTAGTTTTCTTCTACCATAGCTGGGCCTGTCTCTTTTTCCAACTTTGTGTGTCTTCATGTGAGACAAACCAAGAGCAGTCACTGAAGTATTTAATTGCTCTTCCACTGTGGTTGTAGGTGACTGATACTCTTCGTCACTGTCATGTAAATTATCAGAATATTCATCATTTTTTAGCAGTGTAACACACGTGGATCATAACTTTTGCCCTGGTTTCATGTTAAGTCCCATGCACTGATTCACTTTCCATACTGATATTATATCAATGTCTCTGAGGCTACACTTCACTGTCTTCTTATGAATCCGAAATGGATTAAAACAACTTCTTTGTAGGAAAGAATACTTATCCAGAAACAGTTTCATATGATGATAAAAAACACTAAAGTTTCCTGGATCTGTACATCTTGTGCCCACATGGTGTATCCCGGATCTCCATAGCAATAAATCTTGGTCCGATTCATTCAGATCATACAGTACAAAGCAAATGCCACATTTTGTTCCACATGTTGTTTTATGACATGCAGATGCTTGTGCTCTACCAATACAGCAACTTGTTTGAACAAAAGCACCACCAGTACACTCTTCTGCCTCCATACTGATTTTCCACAACAGTACTGACTAGTACGAACTAGAATCTTCAAAACATGAGTAACCTGTAATTGTTGCTTGTTTCCTTTGTTGTTCCTGCCTAACAATGACTCATTCTGTCCCTGAAAACTACCATTGTTTAACTTTCTGTTGCCTAATGGTTCCCAACAATTGCTGCAGCTTTATTTGAAACAAGCTGTCTGCATCATCACTATTACTTGCTAAATCGTGTTAAAATAAACGTAACCAAATACATCTCTGTCAACTTTTATTGTACACAAATGCCTTGCAATAACAAGTTGAAATTTTGCCACATATTATATTATGGTCTAATTATGCAGTGTTTGAAATTTGGATTGGATATCACTTGTCCCTTTTGTGCTACCACACTTCGAAAATTCATGTTTTTTAGGTAATTTTTCAAATTTTTGTATTCTCGTGTGCATGTAACTCTGCTTGTGTGACTGATATGGGCAAGATGAGTTCTGTGTGTGTTTAGGCCACATTAAGCTTACCACAAAAAATTTATACCCTTTTTGTGTGAATTATATTTGGCATAGAGGGCACCTACAATATGTACCTTTTAACGTATTACATTTTTTTAATCACATTTTGGAATTTTTTATTTTCCCTCAGAAATATGTTGTTGGTGTTTTGATTCATAGAGTGTGTTCTCTAAGTGGATGTTACTGGGTTGTAAAAATTTCACTGGACTGTGTGGAATAGTTTCAAAGTTATTAAGATCTGAAGATGGGTATGAAGATAGATTGCCAGATGCGGGTTGAAATTTCCGGGTCACGCCACCTTCTTTCACAAGCCATAATTGTGGAACTAATTGGCAGGGGAAACTAATACTTTGTACACGAGTGTTCCACACATGGTAGAATTAGTGTACTGAATTTCAGTCAAATCTGAGACTATCAGCCGGAACATTTTCTCAAATTGGTTGAATTGACATGGAATCACCCTACTGTATTTATCAAGTTCAGTTGTCTAAGGACCTGTGGCGCAAATTTGCACTTTTTTTTAAAAAAGGAGGGAGAATGTGAGGCAAGTGCAGCAATTTTTAACAAATACATACATGCAAGTGCATGTGCCCACCATGACATAGATAAAAAACCACTTAAAAATAGTCATCAGTGCTTGAAAGGCGTGAAGTAGACCTCATTGTAAGCAACATTTAATATTCTTGGTAAAGCCATTGGTGACCTCAGTTGCAAAATTTCAACCTCCACTGAAAATGAGTAAAATGAAGAATGGACATATATGTTAAAAATTTACGCATTTTGCGGTGTGTGTGGATATGGCTACTGGCTTGCTACCTAAGAGGCTCATGCAGTACTCTCTACTACGGCCAGCTGGCTATACAATTTATCTGTTTACTAGAAACATATGCTTGCTTCTCCATGAATTACAAAGTTTTTTCTGTTTATTTATTTGTTATAAAAGACATAATTTAAATGCTTGTAGATAGATTTTAGCCTAAAAATTTTAAAGCGTTCAAAGCTTTATATTAATTTCTATGTGATAAGCATCTGTGCTCAGAGTTGATGTAATGAGGTACTACTTTTCTGGTTAGTTTACTAATACGAAGTAGGCTTGGTTGTATGTCCTCAGTTTAAGAAAGGAAAGTATTGTGATTGTTAGCAAAAATTTTTGTCATACGTGAGGAAACAAAAGCATGAGCTCTGGTTGTTGGGACATTATAAATAGCACATACTGAAATTAGTTAAGTTTTTACATTTTGTGTTTTCAGAATTGTGGTGTGTTATTTCTTGCTAATTATTTGAATCTGCAATTATTTTGCTAACTATAATGTGTCAACAGTACTACTATAAACAATACATACAAAGCAGCACTTAATCTTGCAGGAATTTCATTTATTGTATTATATGGAATTTGTGTGTGATTATTTTGCAGCAAGACATTAACAAGCGACTGTCATTACCTGCTGATCTTCATCTTCCGGAATCTTTTATTGCAAAGCAAAATGTGAGTCCTACAATTGAGGGTCCACTCACACGTGCTACGAGAAGGCAATCACTTTCAGAGATTGGATTTGGGCGTATTGAAACGTATACAAAGTTAGATAAACTTGGGCAGGTATGTATAAGAAAAAGTATAGCATTATTTTAATTTTTGCTGTTCTATATGTATTTAGAGTTGCTTTATGTGAAAATATACATAGAATATAAAATACACATAAGATCATTTGGCATTATAACTATCACGGCCATTAAATTTTTTCCAAGCTTCACTTTGTGACTATATAGGAGCAAATTCTTTTCCACAGAATATAGAGAAGCATGAGAAGTTAAAATAACAAATTTAAAAAAATGGTATGAAAGAACCACAATGCATAATATTAATGATGGTAAGGAGGATTGCTATGCTTTCATTCAGATTCGTTCAGATTATAATGCCTAAACTCCAAACTGGACTGTCATAACACTTTAAACTCCATCACAATTGTTGACTCATAGCAGCAGGATTTTACATGATATAGAGTGTTACGGAATTAATTTAATTTCTTGAGTCACTAACAAGGCACAAATCTTAAAAAACTTCAATCTTAAAATGAGAAAAAAATATTTGATTGGACTCAACGTTAGGAATTTGCGCAGAATGTACATTTATTACATTTAACCAACTTTGTTCCCTATTTTACTTTTGAGGAAGTCACAGTGTAGGCTAATTCCCAAATCTCCAAAGTACTTAGTAATATACAGGGTGGTCAGAAACAGTGTGTAAAGCTTGTGAGGGTGTTGCAGAGTAGGTTGTGCTGAGAAATAACTGCTAAGAAACAAAATTGATACTGTGCACTGTTTCAAAGTTAATTAGCATTGAAGTTACCTAATCAGGCCACTGCATGCACAAATTGAAGTGACCTGCCAGAGATGGTGCTGCCAAACATATTCTTCTTTTGGTTTTCTAAAACCAAGCAAGAGAGTGATACAAAACTTGGACATGGGATGGTCGTAGGGATCAAACACAAGCCAAAAGCTGAACAGTCTCATGTGCTATCATCTATGCTATGAGAACAACTGACACAAATTGTATCTGGGAGGCCACTGGAATTTGCGTGCACAATGGCCTGATTTGCTAACTTTGATGCTAATTAACTGAGAAACAGTGAAAAGTAATGACTTTTTTTAAAAAATTATTTCTCAGCATGTTAAAAGTTTTTCAGACTGTTTCTGACCGTTCTGTATATGGGCCCATTGGGGATACAAATCCTGAAAAAAAGTGTGAGTGGGCAGTCATCCTTAGAAAGAAGAATCTAAAAATGAACAACTACAATTCTAATAAAACACAAGATCTAAACTGATTATGTTTCATCTTATTGGAATTATGAAAAAGACATCATGCTTATGGATCCAGGAAGCGTGTAAAAGAATTTCCGTAATCTGAAAAGTACTTATATTTGCTGTAAGATACTTGGAAAAGTTTAGTTCACCTTCCAGGAGGTAGTAGACTTCGGGAGCCCACATCCCTTGAGGAAAGTCCAAGGAAGATGGGGAAGAAGAAGGCATGGAATCAGACAAAAGTGCATGGTTTTATGCACACAAATTTACTAAAATGAGTCTTGTGCCATTTCATCACACACATTTACTAAAGTATTATGAAAAGGAAAGTTGCTATTCACCATATAGTGCAGATGCTGAGTCGCAGATAGGCACAACAAAAAGACTGTCACAATATAAGCTTTCGGCCAACAAGGCCTTTGTCGAAAATACACACATTCATGCCCGCACACGCAGATGCAACTCACACACACGTAACTGCAGCCTCTGGCAGCTAAAGCCACACTACGAGCAACAGCAGCAGTTCATGATGGGATTGGCAACTAGGTGGGGGTAAGGAGGTAGCTGGGGTGGGGAGGGGGAGGGATAGCAGAGTAGGGACAGAGGGCGATGAAGTGCTGCTGGGGAGCACACGGGGACAAGGTGGAGAGAGGGTAGGGCAACTAGGTGCAGCCGAGAGGTTAGATGGAGGGCAGGGGATAGGTGGTGGTGGGCAGGGGGGGGGGGGGCGGTTGTGGAAAAGGAGAGAAGTAAAAAGACTGGGTGCATTGGTGGAATGAGGACTGTGTAGTGCGGGAATGAGAAAGAGAAGGGGCTGGATGGTTGAGAACAATGACTAAAGAGGATTGATGCCAGGAGGGTTACGGGAACATAGGATATGAGTATATTGCAGGGAGAGTTCTCACCTGTGCAATTCAGAAAAGCTGGTGTTGGAGGGAATGATCCATATGGCACAGACTGTGAGGCAGTCATTGGAATGGAGGATTTCATGTTGGGCAGCATGCTTAGCAACAGGGTGGTCCACTTGTTTCTTGGCCACAGTTTGACAGTGGCCATTCATGCAGACAGACAGCTTGTTTGTTGTCATGCCTACATAGGTCTCCCTGCCTTTGAAGGGATAGGTGATGTTTGTGACCAGACTGGAGCAAATGGTGGTGGTGGTGGGAGGATGTATGGGACAGGTTTTGCATCTTGGCCACTGACAAACTGTGGCAAGAAACAAGTGGACCGCCCTGTTGCTGAACACACTGCCCAACACAACATCCTTCATTTCAATGACTGCTTCACAGCCTATGCCGTATAGATGCTTCCCACCAACACCAGCTTTTCTGAATTGCGCAGATGGGAACTCTCCCTGCAATATATCCTATGTTCCCATAACCCTGCTTGCCCCAATCTTCGTTAGTCATTGTTCTCAACCATCCGGCCCCTTCCCTTTCCCAGTGCAGCACTACACAGCCGTCATTCCACCAATGCACCCAGTCTTTTTACTTCTCTCCTTTTCCGCTACCCCTGCTCCACTTCTCCCCTGACCTCTTTCAAACCTCCCAACTGCAGCTAGGTGTCCTGCCCTCTTCTCTACCTCGTCCCTGCGCACTCCCCAGCAGCACTTCACTATCCCTTCCCCTCCCTGCCCCAACCTCCTCCTTACCCCCACCCAGTTGCCACTCCCATCATGCACTGCTGCTGTTTTTGCAGTGTGGCTTTAGTTGCCAGAGGCTACAGTCGTGTGTGCGTGTGCGTGCGCGTGCGCGCGCGCGAATTGCCCGCGCACGCGCGCGCTAATTGGCTGAAAACTTACATTGTGACAGTCTTTTTATTATGCCTATATGGGACTCATAATCTCTGATATATGGTGAGTAGCAACATTCCTTTTCGTAATACTGTTACATTCTGTTCAGGATTTTCCATTGTTTGACATTTATTAAAATGAGTCTTGTGCCATCTTCAAACCAAACTCTAAGGAAACTCCACACATAAATACCTCCTAAGGTCCAGTGGAACATATTTGGAGCATCTGAAACTTGAAACTCCAGGATGGTCTCAATGTTTACTATTATGGAAAAAATACTTATTGAAATGACACCCATGTATTAAGGAAATACAGTCTCTACTGAAATAATGCCTGACAGGGGGACAAGCCTAAAGATGGACTGACAGTCAATATGAATGTTGCACACACCATTCTGCACCTTTCCCTCTCATTACAGATTCTGAAACAATCACTGTAAGAGTGCATATTTTACTTGGTGTTACTGTGTTTAAAAATTATGTTGTATTCCAAGAAGTTCACAACATGGACAATTACACTAACTCTCAGACCTCCCTCAACTATTATTTCTTTCTAGATTTTTTAGAGCACATAATATGCTATGGGATTCCACATCATACTGTCCAGGAATAAAATGACAGTCTGTGTCATACTTGTCAGCTAGGGTGAGGCATATGATTGTGCAACAGTTCAGAAGCTAACCATCTGCAGAGGACCCTGGAGCCTTACACACCAGCAAAACCTGAGTGAAGTTGTCTCGAGATAATTCACCTGTTCACACAACACTGAATTTTCCAACTTGGTTTAAATTTATCAGAATATTCATACTATGAGGAATGCATGGAATATTATGAACTCTTATCAGTCATTACCACAGGCCTTTCTAACATTCCACCATCAGCAAAGGCATCCCTTATCATACTTGTAGGCGAGTGAAGATAGTGTAGGCTACCCACCAGATGGCCCTATTGCAAGCATTCTGTGTATAAGTGAGCTGGTTGGCTACCCCTGCCCTGCATGTGTTCACAGTCCAATATGGTCACTTACACTATGCCTTGTCCTCAAGACCACCCCCACATCAGCTGTTTGCCCACCCCAGCCCACCTCTGCCGGTGGGTGTCTGGCTGCCAATGGTGCATGCTTGAGCTGGAACTGCTTGCATTAAAGTGTCGTGGAGAGCTTACACTATTCTAAATGTCGTTCATCTATTAGCATTTACAAAAACAGAATGGCTAGTAGTTTAGTATCTGCTTATTGAGTCCCCTAAATATTTCTTTACTCACAGCCTATTCAGCATATCCATTATCTCCACAGTTGCCACTTCTGTAAGACAGTGGGAAAGGAATTATCAATCTGTTGGTTAGTCAGGCAGGTGGGGAATGAGGTAAATGAGGTAGCAGATACAGCAGCATAATGTACAACAGAGAAACGGAAATTAGCGTACGGCATTGTGGGCCGGGAGTCTCCCATTCGGGGAAGTTTGGCCGCTGAGGGCAAGTGCTTATTGCATACGATGCCACATTGGGCTACTTGTGTGTCGGAGATGGGGGTGAAATGATGATGAGGAAAACACAATACGCTGTCCCTGAGCGGAGAAAGTCTCCGGCCTCCTTGGCGTGGCAGCATGCCGCCGCGCTGACCACTCAGCTAACGGGGGCAGCCTACAACAGAGAATCATGTGGTGACACAAGAAGTAAGGAAGAGTAAATGTAGTTGCCTTTTAACACAGTTCTGTTGTATTTAAAGCATAGAAGTTAACATAAAATTGTATTTTAACTGGTACTGTTTTATAATCTGATGAATGAGGAGCCATCATAATAACAGGGATCCATCCTTATGTTCCAGCAGAAGAAAAATACTGGAAGATTTTTGAAAGATTATTATGTTATGCCCGTTATTACTGTATTGCTAGAAGGAAGTATTTTTGTGTTTTTTCGAGGTCTGTCATTTTCGTGTAAGTTGCCTGCAACATTCCATCTTTCTGCTGTTCATTTCTTTGTTTTAATTTACTTTTTATGGGTTAGATGTATTTGCGTTGATAGAATGTCTGAAGCCTTATTAACTGATGTGGCATTCCACATGTGCAGGATGTCTCTCCTAAGAGTCCTCGGGTCCATTTTCTCTGGTGTTTTGGTAGATAGTTGGAATTTAGTTTTTGCTATGTGTAGCTGGAGTCACCCCAAACAAATACTACTCATCTCATCTTCCACACGACTTCCACTGTTGATGGAAAATGTCAGTTTTTTTCGATTACAAACAAAATTATTTTTAAAACAAAATGTTGTGTGCCTATACATAAACCTTTTTCATTATCTTCAAGGGCACTAAAATTTTGCTTTGGGAAGGGGTTTGCACAGGCTTACCACATATACCTTTGGTATGGAGAGACCCCCAGTAATGTCATTCTAAACTCTAATTCTACATACCAATTATTTTATATCTGCACTCGATGTGATAATGCTGCGAACTGTCACTGTCAGCACAAATGTAACTATAGAAGCTGACTGTGGCTCGACAACAGGGCCAGGGAGCTGAACACCAGAGGAGGGAACAAAACTTGATGTGCTAGTCAATCTGTGGGGAGCAGTGAGTCTGAATGCCTGTACAGATGAGCACGGATATAAATGAAGACATTACCAGTACTATCAACTGGCACTAGCATGCTAAAACCTCGTGCAGTGCAACATGAAGTCCATGTATTTGAAATCAATGTAAGAGCTGCTGAGCCAGGCCTGTCACAGTCGACAGGTAAACACCTTAGTCAGTGACTCTGCGCATGACACACTTCATGTGCCACCTTCATGACAGTGTTCTGTCCTATTCCACCGCTGTATCTTTACCACCTCATCCGCATCCATTTCAATGGCTGAAAATGGCCTGGCTTCTGCTGCAAAACCAGTGAGGGCGCGAGGTTCCCTGGCAGTAGATCGACCACTGAAGGAAGCAATGCTGGTGCAGCTAGACGGAAGACTGTGGAGGCTTTTGTGACAGTTGGTTCACCAGCATCAGTTGGGATGGGCACTTGACCATTAGGAAGTAGAGGGAGGAGGGCACTGTGTCAAATTCCAGGGGCTCCACATCAGCAGTTGTGGGAGCTATGCTCACTGGTATCCCAGTCTACTGTCAAAGGTAGGATGGCGGAAGGCACAGAGTGCTGCCCACGGGGGCACATACTGCGACTGGTAAGAGCACCCCCCACCCCCCCCCCCCCCCATTACTCCTCCCTCCCTCCCCCTCATTAGACTAATGCCCTGACCGACCGCGTCACTGGGGCATGGCGGCAAGGTTGCAGGCACAGCTGATTGGAATAACAGATCCAGTGCTCACAACCATCGTCTGCCACAAACAAATGCTGACTTTTGTGGCCCACCACTACAACCAGCAGCCATCTTTGCTGCCAGCCACAAGACCGCTTGTGACTCAGGGTGCAACAAATCCTAAAGACCCCTCAGTTGGCGTCCTTCTAAATGCCCCATCAGATTGCACCTTTTAACCAATGTGACCCATTAAGTGGCAAGAAAACTAGATAGTCCGTTGTCACAGTATGAGGCAGACAGATGCTTTTTCATTTGAGTGTTGAATGTTTACACGAATCGCTACACCTCCATGTTAGAAGCTGTGTGGAATGGTGCAGTTTTCAGATGCTGGATACCAATGTGGATGCAAAAGCCCGCGATCTCCCACATCGCGAATCGCCAACCGTTATCAGAGACTAGGATCTGTGGATAGCGCTTGATAACAAAAATGACAAACAATGTGCAAATAGTGACTGTCAATGTCATGGAGGACAGTTTGGCAACATATAGAAAACTGACAATACATTGACCACCAACCTCTACCCACAAAGGGACCCACAAAGTCGATGTGCGCCCTGTCCCCAAGATGCTCCAGAATTGGCTGAGGGAAAAACTGATGCAGTGGTGCTGCCTGATTCTGCACACAGGCTGCACAAACCTGCACACGGTGTTCAATATTGCTATCAGTTTCTGGCCAGTAGATGTGATGCTGCACCAAAATCTTCATGTGGACATAACCCAGTGCATTGCATGCAGCAGCTGGAGTATGTGAGGACGCAATACTGAAAGAGACGACCACTCAATATCTTTACTCAAGCAGATGATTCCTTAGCAGCTTTAAGGTATGACACGTGTCTCAGAAAACAATACTTTTTTCTTTTGATCTGATGGATTTTTGAATCCTGAGTAATTAGTGTAGCCTTTAGATTGCTTGTAAGTTTTCTGTGAGAAGGCCCCATATCACATACAAATTCAGATTCAGTGTTTCTACGACTTGAATTATTTTAGTTAACATTTACTTATAAGTGGCTGTATAAATGTATAATCAGTAAGCTCCTTTCATTTTCATACAAACTTTTGATGATCATAACTTGAGAATTGTTGTTGGCTTCTCCAACAATCTCTTCTACCCTTGTGAAAACATAAGTCACTGTTGACTTCATTTCATCAAAACTAAGAATTACATGTTTTTTTCCAAATTTAGGTAGTATCTTTGATTGGTTTTTCATCATATTAAGGCTTAAATCAGCAACACTTTGTGACACTCTAAACTCCTTTACTGTTCTTGTAATAATGACTGCACTAGGAAGAGGATATTTCAATGCTTCCTTGGCCAAACATAACACTTTTTGAGATAAACAGTGTAAAGTCACTGCCCTTAAATATCTTCAGATTACCAGTTAGTCCACAATCTTTTTATAATCTCTCGTTGTTGACAGTCAGGGAAAAAACCACAACCCCTCTTTGAAAATGTTTCATTTTAGTACCTCTGCATTATACCATGAGTGACGAACTTGTAAATCTGTGTTATTTTGCTTAAGTTCTTTTATTTCATTTTCCATAATTTACCGGGTGATCAAAAAGTCAGTATAAATTTGAAAACTGAATAAATCACAAAATAATGTAGGTAGAGAGGTAAAAATTGACACACATGCTTGGAATGACATGGGGTTTTATTAGAACCAAAAAAATACAAAAGTTCAAAAAATATCCGACAGATGGCGCTTCATCTGGTCGGAATAGCAATAATTAGCATAACAAAGTAAGACAAAGCAAAGATGATGTTCTTTACAGGAAATGCTTAATATGTCCACCGTCATTCCTCAACAGTAGCTGTAGTCGAGGAATAATATTGTGAACAGCACTGTAAAGCATGTCCGGAGTTATGGTGAGGCATTGGCGTCAGATGTTGTCTTTCAGCATCCCTAGAGATGTCGGTCGATCACAATACACTTGCGACTTCTAAGCCAATAATCGCACAGACTGAGGTCTGGGGACCTAGGACGCCAAGCATGACGAAAGTGGCGGCTGAGCACACGGTCATCACCAAATGACGCGCGCAAGAGATCTTTCATGCATCTAGCAATATGGGGTGGAGCGCCATCCTGCATAAACATCGTACGTTCCAGTAGGTGTTTATCAGCCAGGCTGGGGATGATGCGATTCTGTAACATATCTGTGTACCTCTCACCCGTCACGGTAGCAGTTACAAAAACAGAATCACGCAGTTCCTCGAAGAAAAGAGGCCCGATAATGGTAGATGTGGTAAATCCAACCCATACCGTGACTTTCTTGTCGTGCAATGGAGTTTCCACGACAGTTCTAGGATTTTCGGTAGCCCAAATTCTGCAGTTGTGGGCGTTGACAGACCCTCGAAGCAACGAAATGAGCTTCGTCGGTCCACAACACGTTCCAATCGTCATCTTCTGCCATCTTTTGAAACGCCCACACCTCAAATGCCCTCCGCTTCACTAAATCGCCAGGTAACAGTTCATGATGCCGATGGATTTTGTACGGATAGCATCGGAGGGTACGCCTCAGTGCCAACCAAACAGTAGTGTATGCAATGCCGGTGCGACATGCGACTGCATGAGCGCTGACTTCCCCGTACATAGACAAACCCGCTACAGTCTCCATTTCTTCCTGAACTGTCTCAGCAGCATTACGCCTTGTGCTCGGTCGGCCACTACGAGATCTATCGTCTAAACAACCCATGGCTTCGAACTTCGAAATCATTCTCGCCCTAGCTGCATTTGTCAACGGCCCTTAACCCATTCGAATCCCCTTCCTATGGCGATAGGATCGTAACGCTGAACTAGCACATTCCCCATTCTGGTAATACAGCTTCACTAAAAGCGCCTTTTCAGGTAATGTCAACATGCTGCGGCTGCTGGCGCATCTGATTCTCTCTCTCATTACAGCTTCTTTTATACACGATTGTCATGTGCAGTCACTCACGTTTTGCTGTCCAGCGCCATCTGTCAGACATTTTGTGAACTTTATTTTTTTTTGTTCTCTCTCTCTCTCTCTCTCTCTCTCTCTCTCTCTCTCTCTCTCTAATAAAACCCCATGTCATTCCAAGCATGTGTGTCAATTTTTACCTCTCGATCTACATTATTGCATGGTTTATTAAGTTTTCAAATTTGTACTGACTTTTTGATCACCAGGTATAATCATTTGATACAAATGTGCTCTGACACATTTACAGCATTATTTGTTTTCATAGTTAATGTTTCCTTTAATACTAATTTCTCTGTTAGTTCGTAACATATTTACTTGTAAAATCTGTTCTTCTATTTTATGGTAACTTCATTTTTTGTGTGTGAATTTTTCTCTCACTATTGGGCTCATTGCTGCCTCTAAATCAACCTCGGAAAATGGAAGATATAGAGCTGGGACAGCATGGGGGGGGGGGGGGGGGTCAGCTTGTGTTTTGAAAGCAGATTCAACACTTCACTTTTCAAATACCTTTCTTAATCTAAATCAGCAAAATGTTATGGCCACACACATTAGCAACTGAGAAAAAATTTGCATGTTTACTGGCATTTATCCATATTTGTTTTATAAATGTTTCTCTTTTTCTGCAGGGATTAGTATAATTCGTGATTGCACAGTAAATTGTTATTTTTCGCCATAAACAATTCGTAACATTCTCTCAGAACCCCTCAAAACACAATGGCAACACAATAGATTATTGCAGTGGTTGGTTACTGGATGGTGGCAGGGTCACATCCGACATCATCGTTGAAGCTTGCTACTGTGTGTCTGTGATCTTTACTTTGTATTCTAGTAACGGTGGTGTAAATATTGTTCAGATAGCTCTACTTACCACCCCTTACCTTTTCTCCAAATCTTGTATCTTCATTTCTAGTCTAGGTTTGCAGTTGTCATTTTTCTGAGAGATTAATGTTTCAGATTCGTAAGTGTTGTTATTTCCAATTTCAGTTAATTTTTTGTGAATATTTTCTGTCTTACAGGGCACATATGCAACTGTTTTCAAAGGAAAATCACGGCTGACTGATAACCTTGTTGCCTTAAAAGAAATTCGCCTTGAACATGAAGAAGGCGCTCCATGCACAGCAATAAGAGAGGTTTCTTTACTTAGGGAGCTCAGACATGCCAACATAGGTAACATTATTTTCTGATGTAGTGTACTTGAACTACTGATTCCATCATTAATTTTTTTTAAATTTGAATGGTTAAAAAATTAAAATATTTTTACGATGTACTAAAAACAGTATTAAGTTGTTTCAGTCCTATATCATATGAGTTTAGTAAAAAGAAACAGTGACATACAATCATTTGGGTGAAAGCAAGCCAGTACATCACATGTCATTGGATAGCTTTCAGGATACATATTCATTGTGAGTTAACCAATATACATGTAATGCAATGGACTTGAATTTGTAATTTTGTGTTTGCAATTCATTTATTTGACTTCTGTAAGCAGGTATGCCCATTATTCACTAATTTAATAGTCGAGGAACTGTAATGACCTTCCATAAGAACTTTGGAGATTCACTTTTTTGACAGTAGTATGCAATGCAAACAATTAGGTAACAAATGTTGTTTTATTTTCATGTGAGCAAGCAGATCAGTAGAATAAATAGTTGACAAAATGAATGACCTGTGGAAATAAAAAGTTCTTCTCAAAGCTTTTCTTTATGAAAACTCACGGTAGCAAACAAAATCATTAAATATTATAGTAGTCCAACAAATATTAACCAATGTGAATAATAACCATAATTGTCTGTTGGAAAAAGCTGCTATTAAAATGTTCTTATCTTACATACTAAATGAAAATTGTTTTGAGTCAAAAGATATGAGGTCATTCAAGCTGCTATGAAGTTATTGTTTCTGTTTCACTTGTATGACAGCGTAAAAAATTCTCTTACCATCGCTGAGGCCTATAAATCCTCAAAATGCAGGATTCTGTGTAGAGTTATGCACTTCGTGGCACAGTGGCCAAATACAGTTAAACCTAATATTAACCCTCGAGTGTGCGCATCCATGTATCAAGTGTGCTAACAATAAAAAACATTGTCTTACACCGTTCCATTGTTATTTTACAACTGTGAGCCCAGAGCTTTTCCTTCATTATTGCTTCAGCTAACACAGTGATAAGTTGTGCTGTTATGTGTCCAAGTTGGCAGCAGTAATACAAAAAAAACACCATCTAGGTGAGAAAAAATTTATGATCTGTACATTAAAATTACCCAGATTCCAAGCTAGCAGCACAGTCCCACAATGAGGCAGTTGGGTGGGATCTTATGCAACTGTGCTGTTCAATGTGTCGAGTGGGTCATTACCATGAGATAATGTGTACGCAATAATGGAATGATATAATGAAAGTTTATTTTATTATTGTTTGATGATACAGTGATTTGGTTTATCTAATGTAAGTTTATTTTATCATTTTGTAATTAAACTAAGATTAAACTGTGATTTTGCTCTTAATGTGTACACTGGTAACAAAGGCAGCTGTTCTGTAAATGTGTACTACGCACCCACTCATGTTATAAAAACAACAGTATGCCCGTTCGAGGGTTAATGAAACTACCTTTAAGAAACTCCAACATTTTGATGGGCACTTCTTGTGGTTCTGGTGAAACTGCTGTGAAAATTATTATGAAATTATTTATGAATTACAGCTTATTTTTTATTTAATTCTTAACATACCAGAGAGTTTGTGGTTTCTTACTATTGACGACTGGCAAAATATATGACAGAGGTAAAAGGGTAGAGATGGGGGACAACAAAAAACCGATAAGAATTGTGTGTTATAATTGATAGAAATGAAATGATCTCATCATTAATAATGGTTAAGTTTAAAATGATATGTTTTAAAAACATGAAAGGAGTCCCATGCACTTATGACTTCAATATCAATGCCTGGATGACCACAGAAATTTTCACAGTGTTACCTAAAAGTTTAGATGCCAGGACTGGAACAAATGAATGGTTGTTCTTATGACAGAAAGATTCCTTCCACGTACAGAGGTGTCTTTATTTTTTTAGCAATGTCAATGCTGTGTTTTTCCTGCTAACTGCACAAGTCACCTACACCTCTGTACCTGGTCATAGTTCATTGCATGAAACCAAAATACGAAGTGGTTGTTGTGGAGAGAATAATTTAGTCCATGAGGAAATATGAACATTTTGAAAACTATATACTTGCTTGTTGCTGCCAGGAGTGTGGTGACTTAAAATATTGCACTGAACTGTTTTGGAAATGTTGGCTTTGGTTCAAGGTTGGTTCCTCTAAAAGAAAATGACTTACCTAAAGAAAAATGGAAAGTCGTCAGAGATATGTTTATGGTGATGGGATTCAGGCTTTCATTCACCAGATAGTTGCAAATGAGCTGTGTTATACTCTTGTGAGCTGAATACAAGCTGAATAGGAAGCTGGCAGTTGCAGCACTGAGAATGGAAGAGAAGACAAAGAATCAGTTGTAGCTTTGGAACTACCTCATATTTTTTGGTACTGTTTTTTCCTCAGTTCATTTACAAGTCACCAGTGTTTCGGTCAGGTGATTGTATATGATATGTTGCATGACAAAGATACTACATGTCATGTGACAACAAAGATTGTATTCTATTCAAACATAATGTTTTGTGCTAATTTTTTGTGTACATGTTTCTCAGATAATGACATTTGTTCCAGTGACATTACATGACATAGTTCATACTGAGAAGTCTCTCACCTTAGTGTTTGAGTATTTAGAAAAGGATTTGAAGCAATACATGGATGAGTGCTGCAACATTCTCAGCATGAACAATGTAAAGGTATGTAATGTTAATACTTTATTACATTTAATTAGTGAAAATTTACTGTGTAATAGTAAAGTCTCTTTTGGTGTGACATCTAACTGGATGGAAATAAAGTAATAAAAGGAACACACAATGTTCCATTAGAATGTGTTTTTCTTAAATTGTATACATCTTCTAACCAGCTTCTTACATATGTTCAAATTTCATTTGAAGGACACCTAGCCTCTGTTGTAAAGGGGATGTGGTAATCTAGTTGAAATTTGACTGTTGCAATTCCACTACATCCACACTTCTTGTCTCAGTGCCACAGCATTACACTACCACTGTGGGAGGTGAAACTGCAGGTGCCCTCCATTTCAAAATATTAGTATCATTAGAGAAAAATAATCATCCATATTGTATACATGCAGCCCATAAGAACAAATTTATTATATACAGAAATGATTCTTACCGAGAGCTGTCCACAGTTGTTGATTCTCTATTAAATATGGAATCTTTAAAGTGTGATTCCATCAACCACATTTGAAGACTGTATCTGTATAGGTAGCTCTTTGAACTATCTGGATGCAAATCAGTTCCCTGGTCACTCACTTTGTCAATACTTTCACTTCAAAACTCTATTACAATGTTTTCAAGTTCCTGCAACATTAGAGCATTGCTATGCCAATGTTCCCTTCCAGTGTTTTTCATTTATACAGCCACTTTTGTCCAGTCTTGTACTGTTATCTCCCTTGTGCACCTTTGTATCATCCTTCCTAAGTTTGTAATGACAGATTGCAGAAATTTGTCACATAATATTTTTGTTTAATTATGTTTCAAATCAGTTTGATTGTATTCAGGTAGGGGAGATTGTGTGTGTGTGTGTGTGTGTGTGTGTGTGTGTGTGTGTGTGTGTGTGTGTGTGTGTGGGTGGGTGGGTGGGTGTGGACATTTTCTTTTAAAACCCTTCCCACAATGTCCAAGGTGTTCTGTCACTGAGGTATTACTTTTTCACAACCATTACGATGTATTTACTACATGGGAAACAAGGTTCAGAGTTTAATTTCCTTGAAATGTGCAACGTGGTGCACTATCATGTACACTATGCATCTGTTAAAGAGATTTGAGATGCCTTTCATGCAGCCACTTATTATAAATAATTTTTGTGTTCATCCTATCAGCTTTGCAATGCATTAATGAGGCACTTCTGTTTCCATACTTTCCTCATTGCTTGGTTTTTGATATTAGTACGTCTAGGCCCTCAGTTCGGTTCACTCTGTCTGTGGTTTTCGGCGACTCTCCATTGACGGCCTTGACCAGTCGGCCATTGTCTTCTGGTCTTGTGTGATTCCAGTTACTATATCTTGGAATGCATGTGAACAATGGCTGTGTTACTCAGGTACAGGCTATAACTACCCCTTGTGGGAGAACATGATTTCCCCCACCCCACCCCTTGACAGCCTGCAAGGTTAGTTCCAATATTTTCCTCCAGTAAAGATATTTCAGATAAGTTATACACTCACTACTAAAAGGTGTTTCCATGTGACTGTGAATGTCCATTAGAGCAAAAACTTCAATAATAACAAATTATTTAACTCACATCACTATAAGCAGATAATGGAATGATTTCGTACCAGTACAATATTACGTCCAGCATGATAGTGGTACCTTTCCTGTGACCAAAAATAGTATCTTTAACCATGGTTTGTACTGCTTCTCCCATATCAAGCTATTCCAGTTAAAGTGTCAACCTGTGGACAGCTGGTTACATGTGGGCAGTAGAGATCAGAAACAAGCTCTGTATACTCACCTTAAACTCGCCAGCAGGTCCTATGACACTCTCTCGGATACTTGCCTCACCAGTCTCCATTGCTGCCCATTTAATTGAAAACTCATCAGTTTCATCTATTGTTGGTACATGTGGACTATGCCAGCATAGAAAGGAGAGCGAGTACACGAGTTCACCGAGGACTCGTGCCATTGCTGCTACATAGACAACCATTGGGCATGATGAGTATTATATACAAATACAGTGGCTGTGTGTGAACAATTATGTTGAATTAAACATACTTTCAACCTGTTACTGAGTTGTCTGTGATGACAGTATAAGAAAATGAGGATAAAATGTATCCCCTGAATGTTGATTAATTTTTAAAATAAATTTTCAGCAGTCTTTGAGAAAGTTACAAAAATGAATTATAAGTGACACAACTTGCTATTAGCCCATAAATACAAGTTTCTGTGGCCAAAAGAACACACAGATAGCTTGATTTTTGGTTACAGGGACACAACAGTGATGTTGTTCTGTGCCTTATTTTGATTTAAGAGGGCACATATGTTTTTTCCTATGACATATGGACTATAGCATGAAACTTTTTCCAGACAACAATATCAGTTGCACTTTGGCAATTGTATACACTGCATCACTTAATTTATTTCTTACACGCTTTACTGTCTCACAAAACATTGATTCACTAGGGCTCACCTGATCCCAAAAGTCAGTCATTTCCACTCTATCAGTGCTAATTTACTACAGTAAGACTGCACACTTAACTTCCGTACTATGTCACGACTAGCCTTCCGCCTTAGCAAGAGAGAACTAGTCAATGAGTAGAAAGTGACCACAGTGTCACTGTTCTCAGACTCGTCACACTCACAGAACTGTGGGAAGAAAGGAAGCCAGTATATCACTGATGTAAAAGTGGTGCCTTGATTTCTAATGTATGCAACCCTCAATTTTTGACTCAAACTTGTTCCATTTCTGATCTCCAGGGGGCAGGGGTGTGCAGTCAGCTGACTTGGGTATAGTCTTTCAGTCAGGCCATAGAGTACATGATCATATTGCACTGTCAGAGCACATGCAGGCTGTAGTGGCCAAGCTGTTCGTGCATGTACACAGTGTTCGTAATAGGACCGCCTGGTGGGTACCTGCACCAGTGTGCAAGTGTCATGAGGAGCACCGTTGCACTATGGGGCAGCATTGGACTGGAAGTACATTTTTTGTGTGTAGTAATGGTATCATTCGCTCAGAAAATTGTAGGAACTGCCAAGGGATAGTAATATTCTTAAAGTACTTGTCTTGTATATACAAGCCAGTTAATTAACCACATTAAAAGCATTTCCAAGTTGCAGTATGCCATCTTTTGATTTATTCTGAAGATGATGTTAACAACCCTTAACAATTACAATGTAATTTTTCAGTATCGTGTATTGCAATGCTTTTTTCCCCAAGCACGTGATCATAATGCAGTTTGCGTAGTTTGTATATTAATTTTTTTTTAATTTGTTGTTCTTTCAGATATTCCTTTTCCAGCTTCTTCGTGGTCTTGCGTACTGTCATCGAAGGCGAATACTACATAGAGATCTTAAGCCACAAAATCTCTTAATAAATGAAAGGGGTGAACTAAAGGTAAAATAATGGCAAATTTTTGTTTCAAAAATTTTTATTATTTGGGCTGTGGAAGAAATGCAATATAATGTAGCATAAGGCTTTTGTTAATTGCTGTAGAACTTTCCTCAATGCCATGAAACTGTGAAATAATATTACCTCGTATTTATTACATGATCATATGAATCAGTCCAGCTGATCCCTGAAGCACACTAAATAGAGTAGCTTAATTTCCCAAAATCGTCATTGCCAGCCAGTTACTATTTTGTTCACCATTTCCTTCCATTTCTCTTCGTCTAATTTGTGATTTCGCTTATTTCAGGTCTATGTTATGAGGAACTTAGTTTATGTGCTGCCTAGTGTTGTTAATGTAATTCATTTTAGTTTAATCTACAGGATATCTCTCATTATTCTTCTTCTTCTTCTTAACTGTTGGCAGCTAGCTCTGACTCCATAAATATATTTCCAGTTTGATTTTCTTTTTTTCTGTTGACTTTGTCAGGATAGTCATATAACATCTCCTTCTAGTTTGTCAGTGTTGGAAAATACCAAATCCTCTGTGTGAGTTATTTTTGAGTTTTATTAGGTTTAATATCTTAGGCTGAACAAACAGTGTAACTACAGTACACCAAACCTGATTTCATACTCTGGCAAACTTCAGGAAGATTACACTTTTCCTTTGCCACCAGCTGTCCTCCATCTGAATGATATTCTCAACTCTTTGCTGCATTTGGCTATCCAGTGGGCATAGAGTGATTTAGGTTGCAAAATCTACCTGTTTTATAGTCCGTGAGACGAGTGATTGGTACTGACAGTTCCGGCGGGCAGATGGCGTTGTTGCCGAACGTGGCTCACAGCACGCGGCGCCCTGTCTGCTACACGCATTCTCTAGCAGCAGAAATAAAAGCGAGACAAAATACAAGTCGTATTGGTACGCGTGAATTGATTTAAAGTTGATGCTTGAAATATATTAACTCGAAAACTGATAAGAGCTATTTAGTACAAGTATCTAAGATGCTGAAACATAATAAAGTTATTTGTTAAGCTTCACAACTGAAATGAAAACTATTTTCGCAAGTTGTTGAACATTAGCAGTTTTGGTTTCCATTGTTAAGTATTAGCATTATTAATTTGTTCTACTACAAGCTACAGAATAATTGGTCAGTGTATTAAGAGTTATAATCTGAAGAAAGTACTCACAATATGATGATCTGGTTGTAGATCGATAGCAAACTCCCTCCTTACATTCCTGAATACGTTGTAGTTACTGTAATGGAAAAACACCACTCACATCACTGTCAGAATCTGATTTGACATTGTCTTCCTCAGCACTACTCGAACTATCACTGCTCTCTCCCAGATGTATAATTAAATTTTCGATGCATTCTTCCACAACCCCTTCGGTTTTGGCCGCCTCTCTGATGGCACTTGCAGTGCTGTTTACAATTTTAGCCCACGTCTCGCTTGTCACTTTATTGATAGCTGCTGGAAGGAGATTTTCCACTTAAGAGATCGTGAATTTTTTATTGTTTGCAGCAATGTAATTTTTTATCTGCGCCCACACTCCTTCAATTGCATTGAAGTGACAGTGGTATGGAGGAAGCCGAACGATTTCATGCCTGTGCCTTTTAGCAATCTCATCAATTACATATGTTGGAAATTGGGGTTCCTTTTGTGCCACAATTTCAAGCAGTTCCGCCTTCCTTAAATCTTCTCTGAAATCTACTTTTCGCCGTTTCAACCACTGAATGATATCGTCTTTTTTTGTTGCCAAGGTTGGTGCCTTATCGTGAACAACGGAATGATAAGGCGCATTGTCCATAACAATCACTGATGGACTTGTCAGATTCGTCATAAGCGATGTCTCGAACCATTCTTGAAATACTATACTGTTCATTTCTTCATGGTAATCTCCCGTCTTTTTTGACCGAAACATTTTCAAGCAGTTTGGCTGCCTGCCTGCCTGCGGTCGCTAGGCAACGGAAAGACGCTACCGAGCTGTCAATACCAAAGACTCGTCTCCCAGACTATAGTTTCATAATGAATTATTCATTTGTTTCCTACCTTTTTTTCCAGCCATCAGTGTGAAATGTGGCCTGAAAATGATATTGCTGTGCTAGGCATGGTACTGGCACAAGATATAGGCGGTCCTTCTTCTGACCTTTGAATCAGTTCACTTAGGGTATTATAGTGAGATCTACAGTTTAACATTGAATGTTAACTATGGTGCAGAATGCTATATTTCACTTAGTCAGAGCAGTCCCAAAGAAGGAAAGTCATGTTACGTGCCATAAAAAAGCCTGAGAAACAAATTCAAAGCTTTGGATGTACAGTCTGGCACTTAACTGTACATCCACCAAACCATGGATTTCAAGTTAATCCTTTTTTTTGTTAATTGATCACCAAAGTGTGTCAAGCACATTTTTAACAAAAATAAATCTTTCGGCATATAAATAGCATCAAGCATACCCCAAGGAAATGTTGTAGGTTCAGTACAGGATCAGCAAGATTTACAGGGTGTAAAAAAAACTGTGTATACAAAATTTTAGAATGTTTAGAGGAGATAAAAAGAAACACTTTTTATGTGTCAAAAAGACCCACTAGGGGTCCACAAAAGTTTTGATGCTAGTAATGTTCAAAGACAGTGTTCAAATGGCTGTATTTTGAATATTGTTTTAGAGATGTTGTTGAAGTTCATCCATTTATAGTAATGCATAACTGGCATCTGTGTGCTTATGATTGTCTGACACTATCAGAACAACCAAGTGTTTCACAAAAAACAGGTTGCAGCTTAAGCCAAACTGGCGACCAGCTCTTCTGGAGTGTGTATCAGTCTCTCATACACCAAATGCTTCATCTCCACCCACAAAAAGAACCTCTAAGAGGTCAGTAACATCTCTAAGCAATACTCAACACACAGCATTTTGCACACCACCTCTGAACATCACACATCAAAACTTTCATGAACCTCTAGTCAGGAAACAGTGCACCTGTGACATTTTTGTCACATAACAAAGGGTGTCGTTTTATCTTATCTAAAAACTTCAAAAATTTGTATACTTTTTTTTCACCCTATGTACAGAGTGATTCATGAAGGTGTGCAAATATTTTAATTGTTATTCTACAAGTAAAAATAAAGAAAAAAGTTCACATAAACATAGGTCCACAGATGTTTAGTTATGGAGTTATGGGTAATAAAAGATTTTGCCCAAAATCTAGCAACTTCACTAATAGAAGCCATCGCCAAACTGTATCACGTTAAAGTAAAACACAATTTCTATTTGTGTTGTTATTATTGATCTGGTGAATCTAGTAAAACATGTCCCAAATGCATATCTGTAGTAATTTTCCAGATCATCCAGAGAAGCAAAGATGTAATTTCATAAAAATTTTAATTTATTAACTACTTGGCCCAATTTGTTTTTTAAATTCCACACCGTTGCATAAAGTTGTCAACAGAAGTTATAGAGAATTTTGGAAAAATGACGATAATAATGTTAACTGAAACTGCATGAATGTGTCAGATAATCTGCTTTTATTAATACCATAGCACACGTGAATTCATGTTAAACCAGAAAATACGAACCTGAGTGTTAAGGAAGTAGTACAGTGTACATACAATTTCACTATACATTCACGTAAGTGTTCAAAATGTCTCAGAGTTCAGTGCATTTAGCTGCACGTGCATGAACAGATTTTGTTGCTCGTTTCAGTTTCACAGGGTTGTTCTTAATTTCATATATTACATTCATAATGTGAACAAGTAATGCCTCACGTGTATTGACTTTGTCCTCATAAACTGAACAATACAGAAAACTAACTCATTTCAAGATTAGGAAGTGACTGAAACAACTTACTAACGGTTGCCAACAATGACATAAAAGTTTCTACATTCTTAATGGAAAGTAAACAAATTTACTTGTATAATAATTTTTGCTTCTCTGGATGATCTGGAAAACTACTGCAGATACACGTCTGGGACACATTTTATTAGATTCACCAGAGCAATAACAAAAAAATAAATGGAAATCGTGCTTTACTTTAACCTTGTACAATTTTGTGATGGCTTCATATTAGCGAAGTTGCTAAATTTCAGGCATAATCTTTTACTAGCCGTAACTCGTAACTAAACATTTGTGGACCTATGTTTATATGAACTTTTTTCTTTAGTTTTACTTGTAGAATACCATATCAAAATATTTGCATATCTTCGTGACTCACCCTATATAAATGACCTGGTAGATTATGTTAGAAGTTTCTTGAGGCTCTTGGTGGCTGATGCTGTTGTGTATAGAGAAGTGACAGTAGAAAATTTCAGGGAGGCAATTGGCCCTCAGTATAAACAGTTGTAATATATTGCTCATAAATATGTGGAAAGACCCATTATTGTCTAATTACACAGTTGCCACTCAGTCACTGAAAGCAGTCACATACCTTAAATATCTCTGAATATGCAGAGTCACATACAACTAGTCATAGGAGAAGGAGATGTGAAACAGATTTATATGGAAGAATCATCAAGAAATGTAGTCCATCCATGAAGGAGGTAGCTTACAAAATTTCTGTTCAATTAGTACTTAAGTACTACCCCTGAGATTGGAACCCTAGGATTGATAGAAAAAAATAGATAAGATACAAAGAGGGGCTTATTTCACCTCAGATTTGTTTACTTAATGAGGAAGCATCATTAAGATGTTTGTCCAGCTCCAGAGGCAGACCTTACAGGAGAGATGTTGTGCATGAAGGTGTGGTATACTGTTAAAATTTCAAAAGCTTACAATACAGTCTGTGTATTTTAATCACAAACTGCCTTGAGGCATACATTTGTTGGTGTTCTGTGTAAAGGTGTGTGTGTGTGTGTGTGTGTGTGTGTGTGTGTGTGAGAGAGAGAGAGAGTAGCTTACAATAATAATAATAATAATAATAATAGGATAGGTTGTTACTCACCTCATAGAGGAGGCATTGAGTCGCAAATTTAAAAGTAGACTAAACTACCAGGCACATTCCTCCTCCAGATTTAGAAAGAACACACACACATTCATACACGTACAACTTTTTGGCCACTGTCATTTCCATGTGCTGAGACCTGACTGAAATGAGTAGGAATCTCGGGCGGGTGGTGTGAGGGTACAGAAGCAACAAGAGGGAGAAGATGAGGAGGGAGAGTGAGGAAAGGATGGGGGAAGATGCTGTAGTGCTGCCTGTAAGAGTCTGCAGGAATGTGGTAGGGATAGGATGATCAGCTGCTAGATGCAGCATCAGGGGGCCATGTTGGAAAGGGCGGGGGGTAAGAGAGAAGCAGGGAAGGGGAATATATAGTGTACATACACTAAGGGGAATATATAGTGGACATACACTAAGGGGAATATATAGTGGACATACACTGAGGTGACAGAATTCATGGGATAACGAATATGCACATATACAGATGGCGATAGTGTCATGTACTTGAGGTATAAAAGGGCAGTGCATTGGTGGAGCTGTCATTTGTGTTCATGTGAGAAGGTTTCCGACATGATTAGGGTCACATGACAGGAATTACAGACTTTGAACGCAGAATGGTTGTTTGGGGTCAACACATGGCACTTCCATTTCAGAAATTGTAAGGGAAATACCAAATTTCAGGCATTACCTCTCACCAGGGACAAAGCAGTGGCCAACAGCCTTCACTTAATGACCAGGAACAGCGGTGCTTGCATAGAGTTGTCTGTACTAACAGACAAGCAAAACTGCATAAAGTAATTGCAGAAATCAATGTGGGATGTACGATGGATGTACCCATTAGGATGGTGCAGCAAAATTTGGCATTAATGGGCTAGGGTATCAGACAACTGATGGGTGTGCCTTTGCCCACAAACAGATTTCCCACACCATATTCTCACACACCTCTAATCCACCCACCACCCACTCTAAAACCAGCTACAAAGGGATGTCTCCCACTCCAAAAGTCACTCAGTGTATCATCCTGGACTGGAGCAAATGAATCGTGTCCTTCGCCAGTGTATTGACTACTTATCTTCATGCCATGAATTGTGGAACTTCCAACCCATGATTCTTCCCACCCCTCTTAAAATAGTATTCTACTGCCTATCCAACTTACACAACATCCTGTCCCATCCACACTCCCAATCCCTAGCCACAAGGGTCATATCCCTGTGGAAGACTCAGCTACACAACTTGTCCAGTTCACTTACCCAGTATATACTACTGTGGTTCTGCCACATGTTTATCCTATTGCGTCAGAGGCATGACTATCTGTGAAAGCACCAATGTCATACTAGCTGTACTGCAATTTGTGCACAGCATTTTATGCGAACATAGTCACACAAAACTGCTTGAGAGCATAGTTGATCACCCAGTGGCAGAACATGCTGCTGAGCACAACATGCTAGAGTTTAAAGTGCTGCTTCACTGTCGGTCCATCTAGCTCCCCCTCGAACACAAGCTTTTCGAAATAATGCTGATGACTTGTAACACAGTATTCACTCACATAATCCTCCAGGCTTCAATCTCCACTAAGCCACCTCACCTACACGCTCTACTCAACAGCCTCATCTTCCTCTGTATTGTCGTCCCTTCCCTCTCCACTCCCTCATGTCATCATCTTTGTGCACCTACTGCCTCTGCCTCCCACATTCCAATCCCACACATGTGCTGCATCTTCCTTGAGCTGCCAACTACCCTTTCTCCTACTTCTCCTCCCACTTCCTGCCTCTTTCTACCTCTTCCCACCCCACCTGACACAAGAACCTCAGTCCACCTACTGAACTGCTGTCCTGGCTTTGTATGTTCAGCAGTCAGCGCAATGTAGCTAGCTCATAAAATGGTTCATCCAAAAGCTAGCGAGTGGTCTCCTTTACTCATAAATTAACATGTTAGAAAGCCCTGTGTATCAACTCCATTCCCATCATCTACCAATAAGCACTCTGAATTTGAAGCAACTAGACATTGTGTATCCCACGATTTTATTTTGGGGTCTTAGTTATTTCAAGATATTCCACTGCCCTGTCACAAGATGAAAATTTTGCCCCTTTTGCAGATGATATAAGTATAAAAAATAGTGTAGTTCTCTTGCTGGAAAGTCAGTTAATGAAATATTCAAACACGGTAACAGATGGTTTGAAGCAAATGGATTGTCATTAAATTTTTATGCCTACCAGCATGTACAGTTCAGTACTTTTCATTGAAGCCATAACCATTGTCTTTGCACAAGATAAAATAAAAGAAGTAATAGTTTTTAGTTTTAATGACTACTGATAAATCACAACCTGGATTGGAAAACCAGCACCCTAGAATTAATGAAGGGACTTATTTCAGCTACATTTGCATCTACTTACAGTTATAGAGGATTTAAAAATGAAGAAATCAGTTTATTTCACTTATTTATATTCAATAAAGAATTACCGAATAATTTTTTGGGGAGCTGTCCTTACAGGGATAACATTTTCAGACTACAGAACTGAGTTGCAGACAGTATTTCTAGAACACCCTGCAATGAACTCTTTTAAAAATACCCAGTTTTTTGAAAACAGTATCACACTGCATGTATTCATTAATGTCTTTTGTTGTTGCCTGCATCCCACCAAACTTGTACAAAGCTTGCAGGGGTTTAACATTAGTACAGAAAGGAGTAAGATACATGCATGCACATGTGCGTAACAACTTGCCAGAGTATATTAAATGTGTTGCCTGTAATATAGCGGAGTTCAAGAGTGAATTAAATAAAACTCTTCCCAAAGACTTTTAAAAGTAGTGTATCATATAATTAATATTAGCAATGTAATACAGTAAAACTCCAGTTAACCAAAATAAAGGGGGGGGGGGGGGGCGCAACCGTTTAGGACAACAGTTTTTTCGATTAAACTGTTAACATTGAATGTGTACTGCAGTATTTTGTTTTGTAATTGCAGTATGTATTTATGAAAGGTTTTTAACTCAAATGAATTCTAAAATCTCTTTGTACACTAAACTTATGTTCTTTATTAAGGTTAAAATTACAATACATAATTATACAGTATATTGTACTTAATAATTTATAGGGGATGAATTACTCATCCCTCTAAACGTTTTCTATTGGTGATGTCACACCATTCAAAATCTTTGTGGAACCACATGAGGATCATCAGCAACAACTCTGTGGGATTCTGCAGTGAGCTTAGTATATACTCCACATGGTTGAACAGTGCTCATGACAGCGCACCTTTGAAATACATACTTGGATGCTATACGCCAAATAAGTAAAAAATAAATTCATTTGGACATTAGCCAGCATTGACTCACTGCATTGTTCTACAAATCTTACAGTAACCCAAAATAACAACAAATGTACTATAATTTCTGTGTTGTTCTATACCCAGTAGGTTGTTGAAAGATAATGGATTCTTAATTTAGGCTTATCTCTAGTGCTTCAAAACCATTGTCAGTTGGCACACTGTCATCTGCTTTGAGCTCTTCGGTTCTGTCAACATTTGATTGCAACGCCGTTTTGTGGTCTGTGATTTCTGGCGAATTGTCTGTGGCATCGTATTCATCCACCATGCACTTTTCCATGTCTTTGCACCCGGAAATTTGCCATTTCTGTCAGGTGTTCATAATTTTGTGAGTTGTCTCCTTCAAGCCCATCATACAGTTTTCTTCAACACCTGTGATGAGGTTCTGCTTTCACTTTATCCAAGGCTTGCACACATTGACAAATTATGTGATTGATAGTTACTGCCTTCATTTATGTTTTCATTTTGCATATCACTATCCTGTAAGATGGTTTCCAAAATGTCACTATTACCCCTCAATGCAGTGGGTAAATGAGAGAGGTAAAATGTAGGGGAAGGAAATGCACAGCAATATTGCAACTTTTTTACTTCAATGTTGCACAGGCAAATGTCAATAAGATCACATTTTTGGACAGCTCTTCTTCAGTTAAAAGCTTTTCAACCTCCAGATTAGACTTATCACTAAACCATGTGGCTCAGAATTCACAAGACATCCAAAAAGTGTCTTGGCTTCCATAAAAAACTGGTAGTGCATTTCGGGCCACATCCTCCAATGTTTGATGATTTTTCAACTTCACGATGCACATTGGAGCAGTTTGTGTGTGCCAGAAGTGTTTTATGCTAAGATAATAGTTCTCCATTCTTTCCTCTTTTTGTGTCCTAATGCAGAACTTTCTTTTGAGGTTTCTAAGGGTTTTGAAGGCATCACCTTGAAATTAACACTTGTGACATCGGTATTGTGTATTTGATCCTTAGTGTAGCCTTGGCTATAGTCTTCAAACTCTGTTTTGAAAACATCAGCCATGGATGGGTCTGCATATAAGTTTTCTCCACATATATTCAATTGTCAAATGCTTTATCAGTTTTTAAACCTTTCTAACCACATAGAGCTGCAGAAAAAAAACCTTTACCCTCCCCGCCAGACAACTCTGTTAACTCTTTAGCCTTTTCTTGCAGTATCGGACCAGTCAAAGACATGCCTTTTTCTTGTTGTTGGGTGAACCAGATATAAAGAGCTTCGTCTACTTTTTGAAAGTTGGATGTTTTAGTGGTTTTTCTGAGGGTTTTTCACAGCTTGCTCTAGAAACTTAGCTTTACATGTCACTGATTCTGAAATGGTAGAAACGTCATCTCTGTAATTAGTTGCAACAATTTGCAGTGAATGTCCTTTTTCACTATCTTTGAAAGTAGGTAATTTATTGGTGAAAGTAATCATAACACACATTCACTTAGTCACTGTACCATGAAAATACACACACAATGGAAATAAACATCTTTTCATCATCATCTATTCCATTATCACATTACCGTGTAAAATATTGTGTGCCACATTGTTTTCCACCCACATAGTCACATGTTACAAATTATACTAGTTTTATAATTGTAGGTGTCCTTGAAAGAAATATTATTTTCAGTTTGATTAATACATGGTGTTCTGTTATGTGCCAGAGCTAAATGTGTAAATATACAGAGTCACCACTACCCTTCATTGGGTCATATACACTTATGAGCCAAAACATTATGACCACCTGTTTAATAGTGTGTTGCTCCAGTTTCCAAACGCAGTACAACAGAGATGCTTCTCGGTATGGGTTCTACTTAACTATTGATGTCGTAGGGTCAGCATAGGAACACACAGTGGTTGTGTGATGTGGACTGCATGTTCCGTGGTGGCCTTTGAACGATGTGATCCGAAACACTTTTTATGCACCAGCATTGTACTTTGTTGTCAGATCTGCCACAGATTGCTGTCTATCCTGGATCACACAGTGGGAGATCCTCCAACCTCTATGTTTTGTGATGAGATGTGGTCATCCAATACCATATGACCTACTCGTGGTTTCACCGTTCTTCAGCCACTTTCCATGGGTTCTTGTGACAGTATTATGCCAACAGGTGACCAGCTTCACCATTTCAGAGGTTCTCGTTTCCAACCGGAGCACCACATCAATGTGCCCTTTGTCAGAACTGCTTATATCAGCATATTTTCGCATTTGTGACCCGCATCTTCTCTATAATGGCTGTCCGTTCATCTCTCTTTCACTTACATTCTTTCCTTATTGCGCCACGTGCCTGTAACACCACCAGAAGGGATTCAGCTTCGCGGTGGGCAGTGGTCATAATGCTTTGGCTCATCAGTTTATGCTTTGTTAGCTGTGTTGTATATGTGCTTTGCAAGGTTCAATGACGAACTGCAAGTAGGGCATCACATTGAGAGCTGTTTTTCAAATTCCAAGAACAAGTCTTAAATTATGATTCTAAAACCAGTTTTTACTTTCGCCTCTTTTCCTGTCCTTTTATAAACACATAATGCAGAGGTGAAATTAGTGAAATAATGGCATGCAGGGACACTTAAAAACAGTCTATTCACCTAGCCACTTAAAAAGGTGGCAAATAAAAAGTTAGTAATGTTACATTACATAGTATGTTATACAGTGGTAAGTGAAGTTTAAATGTAGGTGCATGTATATATAAATGCTGTGTCCATAAGCTCTCACACTAACTGTTTCAGTGTATTGACAGGCTTTTAGGAAATATCTAGTACTACATATTGTGAATAAAACTTGTTCATGGGTTTCAAGTCAACTTTAATATATTAATAAGCACACTTTTAAAAATGTGCATTGCCTGCATCAGTACATGGCTTTAAATCCACTCTAATTTCCTACATTTGCCATTGTTTTTTATCACTAAATAATGAACTATAAATGTCACAGATTTACATAAAAATTACCTTTTGTTTATTTTCTTTAGCTGGCTGATTTTGGTTTGGCTAGGGCAAAGTCTGTTCCTACAAAAACATACTCAAATGAAGTCGTAACACTTTGGTACCGCCCACCAGATGTGCTTCTCGGTTCTACAGAGTATTCAACTCAGATTGATATGTGGTAAGTAAGGTGTTCCAAATCATGTATTGACTATGTTGTTTTATATCATAGCAAACTTAAAAGGACTTTTATGGTTATGTGAAGTAGATTACCTTGTTCCTTACATTGTTAGTGGAAGCAGCAAAGCTGTGTCTGAAACCAAAAAGATTTTTTACGATGTGGCCCGTCATGGAGGAGGAACTTATAAATTTCATACACAGTCACACATCAGTGTTGCAGTGACATTCATTTGCTGAAAGTTACATTATAAAATAGTAGGTTAATGAAACAAATCTTATGTTGGACTGTGAAAGCTCTTTTTATTGAGTGATCTGTTAGATAACAAAAATTTTTCATTTGTCTTTATTTGTGAGGAAATCACAAGAGAACAAAATAAGACAATGACACAAAGTTTTTGCTGACTATGTCATAGCTTTACACACAATCAAATTGTACTTTTGACTGTAAGCTACCTTCATTTGCAAATGCTGGTTCATATTACAGTGTGGTGATAAAGAGTAGAATTGGTTAAGAAAGGAATGTGTGGGAATCACTAACTAGAAAAGAGATAGGATGGTAGGGCACATACATGTGTTAAGATAACAAGAAATAACTTAAATGGTACTAGAGGAAGGGAAAACCTGTTGGGGAAGACAGAGATTGGAATATATTCAACAAATCATTGGACACATTGGGTGTAAGTGCTGCTCTGAGATGAAGTAGTAGACTCAGGAGAGGAAATCAGGGCAGTCCACATAAAACCAGACATAAGGATAATGTTAAAAAAAAAAGTAATCAAACAAGTAGAGGGAGACCACTGACCCACTAGTTCTGATAAACTACAACGTACTAGCGAGAAGAGGGCGTAGGGTCACTCGAAAGTAACTCTTGTGAAAGAGTGTAGATCATTACATTCCAGGTTTTGAAAAAACATAAATATCAAACTTCATAACAGACAATCTGTTTTGTACCAGATGGAACAGAACATTTAAAAAGGGGAAAATTTTCTTTTACATATCAAGCCTGCCAAGTTTCCATACCAAGTTTCCAGCAAATTGGACAGTGAATGAATTTCATCAACTGCAGATACACATGAAGAGGAAATCCCTTGCTAAGTCAGGTTGTGCCCATGTGGTGTGTAAGGCCTGCATTCAGATCTGTCAGTTTCATTGCACCCATATTGGAATCACACTTTTTTGCTGTGTTTTACTCATTAACAAGACAGTGAAAAATACCATGAAATGTTTATATAAATATATTGAATGAAACAAATTTTACACATAGAGGCATACTACCCTTTGGTAGAGTCAGGATAGTGGCTTTACTTTCAGTATGACATACACAGCAAGATGTTGCCGATAGGTTACATGTCTGTCAAGTTGTGTGTCTAAGGTGTGGAAAAAGTACAGAGAGATGGAAAATATGGACAATAGGCCTTGCAATGGTCGTTCTCATATGGTAACACTAATGCAGAAGGGTTTCCTCCAACTGTCAGCTCGCAGGCACCCAACATCATCTGCCAGAAATATTGAAAAATACTTATCCTGAGCAACAGGGACTTGAATCTTAAACCAAGCAGTGCATAGAAGTCTGCATCAGCATATTCTTCATTCAAGAAGACCAGTGAGAAATTTTGCATTGAACCAACAGAACAGACGCAATTGAAGAATTTGGGCTCTTGCACATCAACGTAGATAGGACCATTGCAGAATGGAGTATTGTCTTGTTTGCTGATGAAACCAGGATTGGTTTATGACTTGACACTACACATGTTAGGGTTTGGAGATGCACTATATGACACCAGGAACACCAATAGGTTCAGGAAGTCCATACATTTGCAGGTGGAAATATAATGTTCTGGGCGGCAGTAATGATGGGATGGCAGACCCCTCTAATTTCCATCTACGGCAATTTGACTGGGTCCAGTACCTCCAAGAGGTCCTACAAATAGTTGTAAGGTCCTACAGGTGCGAAGTCGGTATCAACTTCGTCCTAGTTGATGACAGTGTGAGACCGCACCATACTCGTAACAGTTTTTCAGTATCTTCAAAGATGCAACATCAACCAAATGCATTGGCCAGCACAGTCCCCAGGCATGAATGCAATTGAGCATGCATGGGACCTGTTGAAGATGGCCATTGCACAGTGTCCAAATCCACCTGACAGTCTTCAGGACCTCACTGAAGCCGTCATTGAGGAGTGGGACCACATACCAAAAAATAAACTTTATGGTCTTATCCAGAAACTGCCTCGCAGTGTGGAAGGACTCATCCATGTGTGGGGAACACATACTCACTACTAGAGACTGACGACGACGACGACGACGACGACGATGATGATGATTAACCAAAATTGTTCTTGTTTTCAGAAGGAATTATGCTTATTTTGTTAATAAGGTATTGCACAAGCATCAGTGGGTGTACTATAAGAAGTTATTGTAGCAAACTCTGTGATATTCCAAACTTTTTTTGAGGTGTGTGTACCTCTCGTAGGGATCATGAGGAAAAGATCGAGAGATTAGGGCATGTACAGAGGAATGTAAACAAGCTCTGTACTGGGGTATCTGAAGTATTTATGTAGATGTATACTGGTAAGTATAGAGTATACTACTGCTTTTGCACTTTGATAATGTATGTTCTTTTCACAATAAACTCTAACATTTTTACTCCTCCAAATGTTTACAACTTAAAGAAACATCCCAAATAGTGGACAATGCTTTTGCTTTGTCACAACTGACTCAATAAGACACAGGAAGTGTTAAAGAGCTATGCTCATCTATAACCAATCAACAGCCAGTTGCAGCTAATGGAGTTCGCTCAGGGAATAGGCCATATTCATGCCCCCAGCATCCCAGACATGACAAATAGGGTGGAAATTATGTGATCTAGGTCAGACAGCTAAACTGCATGTCAATGGAATGGTCATCAAACCATTCCTACATAGTATGCGAACATTGCTTTCATTATTGCTTTTCTTTCATTACAGGTTTCCAGCTCGATTCGATTGGTTAATGAATGGGGAATATGATGTGCCTGTACACTTTCAAATATTTACCAGCAGTCCTTATCACACCTCCTGTAATAAACATCCCCAGTACAAAGATAGTAACCAGTGAATCCTGCTGGGACTTCATTAGCTACCAGCACACTTATACCCTGCCATCACTATATGCAGAGTGTCTTATGAGAACAAGACAATTGCCATAACACAATTTCCCAGAAACTTTGCTCAGTGAAAGAGGGGTCAAAGTAAACAATCACATGTGTCAGCTTATCGGTAGACACTCGGCCATTTCTGAGAAAACTACAGTCAAAGTTTTCAAGATATTTTGTGTCATTCAGTGACTCCAAATGAAGCAATGGCACAGTGGCTAGCATTACAGCTTGACACTTTTGTGTTTCATGTTAGAAACCCATTTATCATTTTCATTTTTCATTTATCTACCCATGTCTGTAGAAGGTTATTACATGAACGTTGTCCAATATATGTTGAATTATCATTGTTCTTATTCATCTGCTAATTTTATGTCTGGTAAATGAATGAAAAAAAAGCAAAGGACAATAAATGAATTAGAAAATTTGAAATTCTTTTTGATGAAATTCCTGTAGTATATCTTGATTCATAATCAGTTGCAAGTGCCAGCTTTTGGTAAAGTAATCCATTATGCGTGGCTTGCCATGAAATTTTTGCCAACACATGAAATCTTCAGCAATGTTAACATTGTTTCTTTCCTGCGTGAGATTCATACAAAGAATTATAACTGTGCATAACCTGCCTTCACGTGATGCTAATCGTGTACAGAATTTCTATGTTCCAATTGTGTCTATGATCGGTATCATACAATGGAATGCACCATCCGCTTGTCCGTTATTATTTTCAATTTTTCTTTATATACCCTTCTGCTTTTTATAGACAAATAAAATATCTGTAATAGAGGTGATCAAGATTTCGGCTCATGGGCCATGCTCAGGCCTGAGTGCCAAAGTGCTCAGCCTTGCTTAATATATTCCCCACTGCCATGCCACGCTGTCTGTGCAAGGAGGGGGAGGAGGGGAAAACAGCGAACACACTGCATTTAAATGGCAGAACAGTCACACTGCATGACTTGGTTTAAGAGTTCATATTTCTCATAACACAGATAACAAGCAAAACAAATTTTCAGTATTCATTAATTATTTTGGTGAACTGAAGACATAATATAATTTTTATCTGGTACAAACTGTCGGCATAACGACAGGTGCAGGCAATATCACTGGGTTTCGCACTCGAGTTGCCACATAATCGTGACTCATTCAGTTTCATAATTGAAAAAAGATCTGTCGCCCAAATATGTCGATCAAAATGTTGTTGTACTTTTGCAACCTCATTATGAAGACTTAGAAAACCTACCTGAAAAAAGCAATGTAGATATCCTGGACAGTTTTACTGTAAAAAGCTTTGTAATTAAAACTGGAATTACTTTGCAAGTGAGTCAGTTACATTTGCACATGCACAGGGGCACTGTCAATGGAAACAGCAAACAGTCTCAAAAACAGCTTGAAAACAGATGTAAGATTGACAGTGTCCCCGAAACCTTTATGAAACTATCGTTGTAATCCTCGCAAGGCCACAATGAATTCTTCAAACCTCATGCTTTATGTAATACCAGTGAGCTTAGAGAACTGGATTGTGTTTGTCAGAATGTGTCCTTTCTACAGTGCAATTTTTGCATCCCCATCAAATAAGAAAGAAGTTACCTTGCAATATCTTATTGTGGGCAGCATGCAGTCAAGTCTGCTTAAAATATAAAGTGTGCAATCCATTCCGGATGTTCTAATTTTCGTTCCTGCACTCCTTTTTCCTTCATAGATCCAACAAAAGTGAGATTTAAATAAAAAAAAAATCATTCCAGGCATGCCACTTCACTTAAGCAACTCACTTTGCAGTGATCTTTGAAGTCTCCATATTCTTCGTTCTTTTCCATCGAATGTTGTTGCAACTGAAAGTGGAATAATGGATGCGACTTCATAAATTTTACTATTTGTACCACTAATTTCTTCGAGTGCTCCATGCCTGCAAATTTACTACAAACTGCTTCTCGATGTACAGAACAATGAATCCCGGCTGTTGATCATTGTAATTTTTTGCTCTTTCACTGTCATCTAAAGGTTTAAATTCTTTCTACGTGGTACTATAATGTCATTTTGTAGCAAAAAGGAAGTACCTGTTGCTTATGAGAATTGAGAATTCTCTTCCCTCTCATCTGTCATTCCTGTTCATTTTAAAGGACTGTGGTGATAGATTGCTGAACTGGCTCTATTTGTGCAAACAGCCATCGGTCCTGTGAACATCCTTCATACCACGGACAAATAGCAAAGGGTAAAAAGCGCTGGTGCCACGATCCTTCAGAACTCAAAGTTGTGCCAACCACACTGCAATGCTAAATCAAATGTCATGCAGTTCTGGGTACTTCCAAGAAGGACTGAACAAAATCTAGTGACAGGCTGGGCCTTGGCCTGCATATGCTGCATGCCTGAAGTTTGGCATGCTATGGCCAACCGTGACCTATAAAATTTTTTCGCCATATCATCAGAAAAGTAAAACCATGTGCTCTTTTTAAATATATAGAACAGATTCCACAACATGAATTGGTGCAATAGAAAATTATAAAAAATGCTGCTGGCTGACACTTCTTTTTTAGTCCAAAATTTGAGCATTGGTCTCTCTCTCTCTCTCTCTCTCTCTCTCTCTCTCTCTCTCTCTCTGTGTGTGTGTGTGTGTGTGTGTGTGTGTGTGTGTGTGTGTGTGTTCTCCCTCCCCCCCCCCCCCCTCCCCCCCACACACTGTTTCATATTGTGAAATCTGTTCTAAATTAATTATGTTCCAATGACACTGTTCAGGAAACTGTCTCATGCAGAAATACTTAGAAACACACAAGGGTTTGAGAACCTTTATAAATTAGAGGCAGTTAATCAGACTGTCGTGTATAAATTTTATCTGTATATTAATATAGCACTGTCTCATAAACATATGGCCACAAAATTGCTGAAATTATCTCTGCAGTGCAAGATTTTATAATACCATGTCTCAATATTTTTCCAGTATATAAAGTGTCTCATATCAATACGACATTTATAGTTATACTGCTGTTGTAATAGTATATACATGTGAAAAGTAACTCATCTTCCTTTCACACACTTCTTTTTACATCCATAGCAATGACAATACTGCACCATAGCTGTTAGTAAAACTTAAACCTGGACAAACAAGTAAAACAAGGCAAATAACTGTAATATTCAAGTTTTGCTATTATTGCAAATTGTAGACAAAGAGTGTTGTCCCAAAGTCACTTGACTAGCCTGGTTTGACGTAGAGATATGTATACTCTGAGGTGGGCTGCACTGGTGGCATGCTAGTATTATCTGGAAGCTACAAATCCAACTGACTACAGTGAGCATGTAAATACCCTCAATGAATACTGAGGATCAAACTATATTATTTTCAAATGTGTCTCATGTCATGCTGTTCTACAGTGATGGCCACATTTATATCAGGCTTTGAATAACATAGTGGAAAACGTCAAGTGGAGTAGTTTGGTGTTTGTTTGATACATGTGATCTTGACTTCTAGATATTGAGAGTGATCCAAAGAGGAATCACTACATCAGGCAGACTTTTGAAGACTGAGATATTGCCTCACCTTCAAACCAATCCACATGCCATATTTCAGCAGGACAGTTGCCTCAAAGTTAGATTGTCACCTCCTCCAGCAACCAATTTTGATCCTTTGTGGAGTCACATCCAATTTGTGTGAAGGGAGATTCCCCAGGAACATACCTAGTCCCTCTTTGTTTCCATGCCATGATGTTTAAAGCTGCTAATTGTAGCATAACACTAAACTTGCAGAGTTGGAGAACATGTACAGTCTGTTGATTCTAATACACATATAATTTATGGTATAATGTTCTAAGTCACACATAGCATCCTTAGTGTTGCAGTTTTTATAAATGTTAATTTACATACTGGTTCTTTTCAGGCCAGGTGTCGTTTTTTAAAGCTTTGAGCATCAGTGAATAGTGTTCTCTCTCTCTCTCTCTTTTTCTTTTTCTCATAAGCTTGACAACGGCATCTCATAAGGCCAGTGTGTGCGCAACTTCAATAAGGGCATGTCCTATGCATCTGTTCTCAATGACACGACATTGAGATTTTGTCCTTGTCACTGCTTTGTGTTACTGACAGTCAGTATGAAGTGTGATTACATCTCAGTCATATGCTGGAGTGATTTATTCCATTAACTGTGGGAGCAGGAGCACTCCCTTCAACACAGTATTCATGTCTGATTCAGTTGTACTTGGGTGTACCTGACAATGAGTGTGAAGAGAATGTGAAGAAAATGGTGAAATTAGTATAAAATCGTTATGAGTAAGGAAAAAGTTTCAATTTATTGACAGCTTTGTTGCGATCGTGTAGAAGATTCTTCACTGACTGACTGTAATTTTTTTTATTTTCAAATTGGTGTAAAATAACATTATTTCCATAGGATCTCTGGAAAACAAAGCAGTAAATGTTTCCTTGTTGAAACCTGTGGAATTTGTATCTGAAACACTTTTAAAAACCTTGAAGATTAGTTGCACAGATCTTTTTGAGCAACATGTTTGTTGTGCCTTTCTTGTTGCCCATCTGTGTGCACTATTCTGAATGTGGTCAAAGGTGCATTGTAGGTGCTTTCGTATCTGTGTGTGAAAATTGTGCTGAAATACCGGTACATAATTTGGTGTAGATTTGCAATTTAGTACTGTTCAGTCCATGATTATGACAATGTATCCACAGTAGCTTATTGCCTCCTGGACAACATCTGATACATCCTTGTTAAAATACATTATAACCAGAGATCTGTTCTATTACACTAAAAATTCTTTGTGTGGCTACAATGTCAGCGTCATTCATAACAGTTCCTATCGTGGACAAACTCCTTATGAAACACTCATTATCAAAGATATTTGGAAGTATCCTAAAGTTGGTGAATTATAATTGTGATTCAGAAAATAAATTTTGATGTGATGCTTCACAAAAATCATAATAAAAACCCAACTCTTCGTTGTATATCCAAATATGTACCTTCCATTACTTTTCTGCATTATTTTCTCTTTTACTGGGACACTTACAGTAGTACGAATCCAGCTTTGTGTACCATTATAGCAGATTAGTGCCATTTATACCGATAACAATTTCATGCTGATTTATTCGTGGAATTTTCTAAACTGAAACATACATCTCAGGAATGTGAAATGCCTTTTCTCTCCATCACTGCAGCTCTCTCCACAAATTCTTCACTCACTTTTTAAGATCTGCTTGTTTCTCTTCATTGTGAATATCCTCACATCCTAAACTGAACAACTGCTTCTACCTGTGAATCATTGGTTCACTTATTGTTCCTCTAAATCTCACATATTTACAGTAAGAATTCACAGCTCTCTTGTTTTGTGCATACATAAAGGTATTGCATGTACCTCACTAGCATTGGTTATTCTGATTCTGTTCTTGGCATAACTATCTGTCACGACATGGGCACTGCTCTGGTATAAAAGCAAATAGTATTGTTTAGCTATGACAAGAACCTCTATGTGGCAGATATACAAAGGTGCAGCAGTGCCAGTGGTATCAGGGTTCACCAATGAAATTACTGTCCAGGTGGCATAGAGTGTCTTTGCTTGCATGGGATTCTATATTTATTTGTTCCACAGAACTCTTTATGTGGAGATTGATACAGGAACGTTGAATGTCTGTTGGGAAGAATGATTTCCTCATCGTACTTTGTTAGAGAAATTGCAGCTTTCCACCTTAGTCACAGACTCATGAGCCCTTCATTATTTTATTTTTCATGTTAGTTTTCCAGTTTGAACTGTTGCAGCTGAACACATGTACTAAAATATGATCAGTTTTGTCTTGTTTCAGTATAATGTTTGCTTCTCTTGTGATCTAATGGAGTTAATAATTCTATCTTCACAAAGTTCATTTAGACGTGTATTTTTCCCAGGACACGTGTTGTTGAAAAGTAATACATATTCACTGTTTTGTGATTTAATCCCTCATTTGAGATGCATAGTTATTTTATATTACACTCATGACACACACAGATCTTAGGCATTGTATTCAGCAATGCACCATGTAGGTACTTAAAACAATGTTCAGTTGGAGCTTATTGCATGAGGTTGTCCACCATGTCAGCATATTCTTCAAACCTTCTTCATGTTTTCAGGCACCTTGTGTAGCTTGTTTCGAGAAAATAACAGATTTTGGCACTGCTGTTTTATTTTGTGTGATTACTTTTTTTTTTATATATTAACAAGTCATAATTTGAAAACATGTAGCTTGATGACTATAGCATGTGTTTTTCATGGCTGCCATTGAAGTTGCTTAAGGGCCACCGCATAGTGAACTGATTTTTTTTTTTCTTTTTTAATTGTATCCTGACCAACTTGTCTACATTTTTCAGTTGAGAATGTGGCTCTTAAGACTACACCACTAGCTTCTATTCACCCTGTGTCCAGAGTGGCATTTCTGTGGTCACAGAAGACACAGTCGATTGTGCCTGTGAGGTAAAGAAAGGTACTGTGGCAGGCTTTTGACTCTGATGATGTTACACTCTTGCTAATATACTTCAAGTAGTCCATGGTGAAATGGATTGTGTCAAACTGATATGTGTTCAGCTGGCTGAATCTGGGATATAAAGTCTTTGTAGAGCTTCCTGAAATGTCCTGCCATTGTATTCACTGACATTGCATGTGTGGCCAGCTTGGGAGCCATCAAATTGTACATATTTATAGCTGAAGCGCACATGAAATTTGCAGGAAGTAACATGGGGACGTTTAAAGATGGTGGTTCGGCACTAGCTTTTCCAATTGCACTGTGTGTCTTTGTTTGTGTGATCATTTCTTTATGGTGTTTTTGTCTACCTGTCTTATCAACCTTTCATTCTATTCCTATCCTACCCCATAATCTCGGTTTCCCTTGCAGTTTTTGTTATATGTGACACAACTTATCAGCTTTAATGAGCACTTGGGGCTCTTTCCATCTGTTATTCCCCAGTCACTGCTACATGAAACATTAAGAGCAAATTATATACCTGGCTTTGTTGTTGGGAATTCCTACTTACAGGTGACAGTTTAATGCATGTGAACAAAAATGGCTACTTCAGAAAATTTACTGAATGTAATGTAACTTCAAACAATTAATTTATGAGTGTGTGCATGTGAGTTACAGTGGAAGGCTATGTTATGTAAAGAGTTACATGATATGAGAAGAGCTAAGTGAAATACACTCCTGGAAATTGAAATAAGAACACCGTGAATTCATTGTCCCAGGAAGGGGAAACTTTATTGACACATTCCTGGGGTCAGATACATCACATGATCACACTGACAGAACCACAGGCACATAGACACAGGCAACAGAGCATGCACAATGTCGGCACTAGTACAGTGTATATCCACCTTTTGCAGCAATGCAGGCTGCTATTCTCCCATGGAGACGATCGTAGAGATGCTGGATGTAGTCCTGTGGAACGGCTTGCCATGCCATTTTCACCTGGCGCCTCAGTTGGACCAGCGTTCGTGTTGGACGTGCAGACCGCGTGAGACGACGCTTCATCCAGTCCCAAACATGCTCAATGGGGGACAGATCCGGAGATCTTGCTGGCCAGGGTAGTTGACTTACACCTTCTAGAGCACGTTGGGTGGCACGGGATACATGCGGACGTGCATTGTCCTGTTGGAACAGCAAGTTCCCTTGCCGGTCTAGGAATGGTAGAACGATGGGTTCGATGACGGTTTGGATGTACCGTGCACTATTCAGTGTCCCCTCGACGATCACCAGTGGTGTACGGCCAGTGTAGGAGATCGCTCCCCACACCATGATGCCGGGTGTTGGCCCTGTGTGCCTCGGTCGTATGCAGTCCTGATTGTGGCGCTCACCTGCACGGCGGCAAACACGCATACGACCATCATTGGCACCAAGGCAGAAGCGACTCTCATCGCTGAAGACGACACGTCTCCATTCGTCCCTCCATTCACGCCTGTCGCGACACCACTGGAGGCGGGCTGCACGATGTTGGGGCGTGAGCGGAAGACGGCCTAACGGTGTGCGGGACCGTAGCCCAGCTTCATGGAGACGGTTGCGAATGGTCCTCGCCGATACCCCAGGAGCAACAGTGTCCCTAATTTGCTGGGAAGTGGCGGTGCGGTCCCCTACGGCACTGCGTAGGATCCTACGGTCTTGGCGTGCATCCGTGCGTCGCTGCGGTCCGGTCCCAGGTCGACGGGCACGTGCACCTTCCGCCGACCACTGGCGACAACATCGATGTACTGTGGAGACCTCACGCCCCACGTGTTGAGCAATTCGGCGGTACGTCCACCCGGCCTCCCGCATGCCCACTATACGCCCTCGCTCAAAGTCCGTCAACTGCACATACGGTTCACGTCCACGCTGTCGCGGCATGCTACCAGTGTTAAAGACTGCGATGGAGCTCCGTATGCCACGGCAAAATGGCTGACACTGACGGCGGCGGTGCACAAATGCTGCGCAGCTAGCGCCATTCGACGGCCAACACCGCGGTTCCTGGTGTGTCCGCTGTGCCGTGCGTGTGATCATTGCTTGTACAGCCCTCTCGCAGTGTCCGGAGCAAGTATGGTGGGTCTGACACACCGGTGTCAATGTGTTCTTTTTTTCATTTCCAGGAGTGTAGAAATATCGTCTCATTTGGAAGTCCTTCTTTTACAAATGGGGAAAACAGAAAACAAAATAAATCTGAAAAGGAACATAAACTTTAAAGAATTCCAGTTAGTTGGTTTCTAGATTAGATTAGATTGTAATAAATGGCTATTTGACTTTGAACTAACAGAAAGTTTTGACATTATGTTCAAAAGCCTAAAATCAGTAACATTCACCGTAAATCACTGTGCTCCTTCATATGGCTCATGTATCTTTCATTACCCATTATAATTAGTTTTTTTTATCATGAGAAGTGTGCTTTTAGTTAATGGACCCCTATAGACATATTGTTATGTTGATCAGAAACAAGCCTTTACACATAAAGCAAGTATTTTCAGACTACTTGTTGTTGAACTTGAAATCTATGTTGTATTTTTTGAAAAGTCCTTAAGCACCTTTTGACTGTAAGAGATATTGGTGATGCTTTTCTTACAGTAATTGGAATCACCCAACCAGACTGTTTTGACTTGTGAAGCATACCCAGAGTTTTACATAATTATTGTCGTCCTTTTCTGGAATGATAGATTTTGTGATGGACATTTAATTCAGTGAAAAAGAAAATCTTGCATGAAACTATATATGCTAAATACCTACAAGTATTCCGTATTAACTTCAAATCCTGTCATAAAGTATATTACAATGTTGCAGGATCTTATTTTTGTGATTTATTTTCACAAACAAAAGTCCTGGGCTTTAACCTTTTAAAATTGTGCAGCTGTAAATGTGAACATTCGTTTGTACTCAGCCACCACTTACGTAAAACTCGTCTGTCACATAGCTTTTTAGGCTGGAGCCTCTTGTTCATCAAAAAATGGATGTGCCACATGGACATCTTTCGCCTTAATCAAATTTTGCTTCCGTAGAGTTTTTTCATGTTTCAAAAGTTAGTGTGACGTTTGTCCAAGTATATACAAATCCTTGTGAATATTGCTCTGAAATTACGCACCTCGAGCTCTACCCCATACAAAACTGAACTTTAAAATTAAAATACAGATAAAAAGTAATTCCTAAAGTTAGTGTTAAAACTTGCCAATGGCTGTCATGATTTGTCACCAAATATTTTCGTAGAAGGTGGGACTGTAGTGTTGGTTACAAGGAACAGGTGACTAATAAAATACTATCTAAAAACAAGGTGTCCTCTTGATGTTGGAACTGACATCCGTAAATAATGTTTTTATTGATGATTCATATTCAGTCAGCAGATTTCAACATAGGAACCATTGTTGTCTGCAGTAGTTATCTTTGTTGTAACTACTAATATATAATGTAGTTTAATACAGAGAAATTTTAATAGGAACAATTATTGACCAGTAGTGAAACTAAGATCCTTACGTGGAGAATAGATTTAGGTACAGGTGGTTAAAATATTTTATGGTTAAACTGTTGAAATTCATTGCTAGTTTTAAATATTTCTTTTGCCACATCATCTACTGAAAACAATTTTGAAATATACCATTTCTGTGCTTTCAAATTTCTTAGAATCCAGGCTTGTAAGAAAAACAGTTCAGACGAGTATGTGAAATGTTGAAAGTAAGTGAAAATGACATAGACAATTAAATGCTTCAAAATTTGGATATTTATTTAAATAAAAACAAAACAAAGTCAGAATTATTCCCAGGAATAAAATGTTAGTTCATTTAGTTTGTAACTTTCATTCTGGCTTCTTTTATACATTGGACATATGTCACGTGACTCACAGTTGCACAAGATTTTCCCACAGGTACTTTTACATTGTCAAACCTGCCATTTTATGGTTTATTCATAAAATTTACGGAAATTGCAGCATTTTACAGTTTTACAGATGGACAGTGTCTTTTACGACTTCGCAGAAAAAAATTTGTAATTTACCATTCAATAATCACCCCACTTCTGAACAATCAGTTGTTTGCGTGGGTCGAAGGGAAGTCTACGATAGTCGATAACTCACTCTTTGATATGATTAGTACTTTTAACCGTGTGATGTTCGTGTCATCGTTGGAATTGAATTTAAAGCCAGAATAACAGTTCTTTCATTTGAATCGTACCTGTTGACAGGCTCTGCTCCACAAATTCTTTGTTCTGTTCCATTCACTTGTTGTGATTTAACCCATATTCTTTGACCATATGTGGCCTAATTACATTTGTTCCGTGTGTGTGTGTGTGTGTGTGTGTGTGTGTGTGTGTGTGTGTGTTTTTCCATGTTAATAGTCTTTGTTCACAAGGTTGGCGATGTGTTCATTTAATGGTTTAAGACCTTTATGTGCTTTGACATGTTTCAATGAAGTGTTTGACTGCCTTGAGTGTTTATGTTATAATTTTATGTGAAGTTCAGTGATCCAGCCAGGTTCCTTTTGATGTTTCAGTACTTACCGAGGCATTTGTTCTCAGACATTTTCATACGCAGTATTCCTGTTGTAGGGTTCATGAATAAATCCAACAAGAGATAGTACTTCCAGATTTAAAGAATCATACCATATTTACTTGAATCTAAGCCGCACTCGAATCTAAGCCGCACCTGAAAAATGAGTCTCGAAATCAAGAAAAAAAAATTTCCCGAATCTAAGCCACTCCTGAAATTTGAGACTCGAAATTCAAGGTGAGAGAAAAGTTTTAGACCGCCCCTCCAAATCGAAAAACAGTTGGTCCATTGTAAAGTGAAACACAATTGAGGTCGAATGGATGAAGATACAGCTACAGTAGTTTGGTTAACAGTTAAGCTTTACCAGGTAGCCATTGCTATGTGTCAGGTGCTCCGTCCATATTTATACAGGTACCCTTCCTTTTTCGCGTGCTTCGTCTGGTTTGAATCGATTGCTTATTTTGCTTTGATCTGATAAGTGCCGTTCTCTTTGTTACAGGTGTTTGTCACTCTAAGCTTAAAATGCATTATTGTACTGTGTCATGCATTGTTTGTTACATTCTGATAATGCGTGTTTACGACCTGTCGCCGCTCGCGGCAAGGCTTGCTTTTCTGCGCACTACCGCGGCTTACAATAAAAAATAAAAAAATAAGAAAATTTAGAGGAATTGTCTCATAATCGAAACAATGGCGAGAGTCTGCTATTTGTTGTTACTTAAACTGCTGCTTTCTTTGATAATGATCAACAAGAACCAAATAATAGACTGCGTATGATAGAAGATGTTCTGAACGAGAGTTTAGCGAAAATTTTTCTCCGTTTGAAAATCTTTGCAGACGACTCTTTAGAACATTACATTCTGCACAGAAATTAGGGTCATCTTAGATTTAAAAATCTAGTCAGTTGCCGTGCTTAGTTTCTGACTGTATCACTATTCAGCATAAGAATAATACGAATATAAACATGACATGATATGTATATTCTTCCGCGTTTGCTGTTCTAGTTTCGTAGTTTATTAGACAGACAGGATTTAAATGAAATAGCAACAAACACGAAAGAATCCATGGCATAATGTTTACATTCTTGTCCCTTTTAATTTATTTACTGACGCAGAGGTTTTGGCGCCAGTATTTATCTTTGTGCCTGCAAAGCATACCTGTGTAGCACGACATATATTTAACGGCAGAAGTTAGTTGTGGCGACACCTACCAACATTTTTCAGGACTTCCGCTTACTTTGCACTCGATTCCAAGCCGCAGGCGGTTTTTTGGATTAAAAAAACCAGAAAAAAAGTGCGGCTTAGGTTCGAGTAAATACGGTATTCTGGAAAAATTTGCCTTTTGCACAGTATGTGGGTGTGATATTAGTATTGCACATGGTGGAAGAAACAATTTAAGTAATCATATGAAGTGCGATAAACACATAAGTTATGTTAAATTGAAGGAAGATAACAAGAAAATCAACACTTTTTGCCAAGTCTGGAAATGTTTACAGTGACATAATTAAGGCCGAGTTTCTGTCTACTTCCTTTTTTGTGGAATGTAGTGTGCCCGTAATTGTGGCTGATCTTGCTGGTGCTTTATTTAAGAAGATGGTTCCCACATCAGAAGTTGCAAAGAAATACAACTTGGTCACACAAAAATAACATGCGTTATAAATAAAATGGTCAGAATGGACCATTTTCTTTGACAACTGATGAAGCAATGACATGAATGCCGAGTTGTATCCTATTGTTACATTCTATGATATTACGCAGGAAAAGTAGTGAGAAGTGTGCTGTCCATACCAGCGTTAGATGCGACTCAACAGGGCGAAACATAGGTAACCTGGTGTTGTCACAGCGGAATTCTCATAACATACCAATTGAAAACTGTGTGGCTTTCTGCTCCGACAATGCTCCTGTTGTGATAGGACACATAAATTGGGTTTCAGCAGTTCTGACGGAAGTTCAACCAGTATTGGCATCATAGGTTGCATTTGCCACCTGATTAATCTAGCAGCAGAAAAAAAAGGTGCTGGAGGATTACCACTCAAAGTGGATGAGATATTTCATTTTTTAGAGAAGGGTGTCAAAAGAAAAGAATGCCTTCAGAAATTTCAGAACTTGGACAATAAAGAGCCAAAGAAAATTCTGAAGCATGTACGTACTAGGTGGTTATCTCTAGGCAGATGTTTGGATAGACTACTGGAACCGTGTGATCCACTTCTTTCTTTCTTTCTTCAAGGATGAAGTAATATTATGTATCAAAAACATTTCCTTAAGCTTGACATCTTTCAGAATACCGAGAGCTGAACAAAGTGGATCCAAGGAGTACCAGAAGAAGAGAATTTTTGATACTGCTACTAAACATGACCCTAAAAGAATAGCATAGTTTTCCAAATGTGACAAACCCACCCTAAAAAGTAAGACTTCTGCTAAAATTGTTTGTGTCAAACTTCAATAAGGCCTTTTACACTTTCCTTCATATGACTCTTCCTGTGTTTGACAAACTGAATGTTGTCCTTCACAATTCTTCCTCGCAAGTTGTCTTTGTGTGTGTGTGTGTGTGTGTGTGTGTGTGTGTGTGTGTGTGTGTGTTAGAACTTCTAATGGATTTGCTAAAGCAGTTGTTCACCAAGTTTATTAAGCCAAAAATTGTCAGAAGCTCCTCAGTGCTTGAAGTTGAGTATAACTTGATTCAGAATGAAAGAAGTGATGAAGAGTTAGTTATTGGCATGCAGATTTCGAGCCTAGTGAATGATCTCCAGGATACAGATAATTCCCTTTTCCTTCCATCAGTGAGGAACTACTTTTGCACTGCCAGTGACTACATCATCAAGTTTCCATACAAGGGTGATATGTTAAAAGCATGCTCAAGTTGCTAGGTTAGACGAAATTGAAGATGCACAGTTTTTTTCCATTTGTTTTTTCTTGGAAAAGTTTCCTATCATGTTATGCAAGGAAGAGAATGAAACTACAGATGAGGTGGTGAATGAGCTACAGAGACAGTTCAAAGTTCTTCAGGTAGATTACACTTTGGCTGCAAATCAAGATGCTGCAATTGATTCCAGCTGGGCACAAATATCAAGAATTTGTGGAGCCGATGGACTTCTTAAGTATAACTGAATTTCTAGAGTAATGCTCTTTATTCTCACCATACCCAATAGCAATGCAGAATGTGAATGTGTTTTCAGCCTTATGAAGAAAAATAGAACAGAGTTCAGATAAACCATGTCCAGTGAATCTCTGGAATCTATTTCTGTTTTGAAGACCTGACAAAACATTTTCTAAATACTTTTTGGAGGAAGCTAAAACACCCACAACTATGATGAACTAGTGTGTGATTTGCAGTGTGTATTTCATTATTTCTTGCTTGTGTTACATCAAACAAGTTTTATCGTGTAAAGCCTTTTTCAGTTCTCGTATATCTGCTTAATTTATCAAGGAAGTCTTGGTATGTATGCTCCTAACCAATATCGCCACACCTGCTGCTTTTTAACATGGATTTCTTCTTGATTGTTATGTTCATCTACAGATCATTGGCGTATGATGCAAATAGATGTGGTTTCATTGAAGTATCCTCTTTAGAGCATGAATTATTGTCCAGAATGAGATTTTCACTCTGCAGCAGAGTAACAGAACTTCTGTGAAGTTTGGAAGGTAGGAGATGAGGTACTGGCAGAATTGAAGCTGTGAGGACGGGTCGTGAGTTGTGCTTGGGTAGCTCAGATGGTAGAGGACTTGCCCGCGAAAGGCAAAGGTCCCGAGTTCGAGTCTCGGTCTGGCAAACAGTTTTAATCTGCTAGGAAGTTTAATGCATTATTGTGTTTTGTAGCCCAGATGTATTATTATTTTTGTCAAGCTGGGGGTATGTCGAAAATCGTTATATCTTTTTGTCGTGCGTGAGTTTCACTGGTAGCTCTTCTGAAAAATTGGCAGGTATGGGCATGTTTCAGTAAAGTAAAACACACACAAATTGTTTACGTCCTCCATACACATTCTCATTCTTTCTAAACTACTTACACAGCAAAACATAATTAAATGAGAATGTTGATAATATTAATTTTAGCAAACTATTGTAACCAAAAAGAAAGAAGAGTCTACATAAGCAATTTCTGTGAACTGATATTATAATTCTAGTTTCAGATGTTTGTAGTACAAGAAAAGTTATTATGGTTTTTAGATAAAATTTATATCTCCGAAAGTATTGTACATAATGGTCTGAGATTTTAACTGTACAGTTGTAGTAGTGACACAAGACTGTATATGAAGCAAGAAATAAATCGGAGAAAAATTAACACTATTTTCTTCAGCTTCATAGGGAGTGTGAATATGTGTTTTGATCATATGCCAGGCTGGTTCATTGATCAAACGCACTGTGTTGGCTGCACGTATGCTTGGGGGGGGGGGGGGGGGGCCTCACACCTGGCTACAGGACAAGACACTAGGATTGTGTTATTCACTGCAACGAACGATAATGAATAATCTACTACATCACAAACTATTACAACAACTGAAAAGATGACCTGGTGCATTGTGTTGAATATCAGTTGCTTCACCTTTCTAATTTTTATTGGTTGTTTGTTAGAAAACATGCCCTGCATGTTGTGTAAAGCTCTTATTTGAAATATTGCACAATGTTCCAGTTATATCCTGAAAACATTTTTCTAAACCAGATTCACTTGGCCACTATCCAAAACTATCCTCTTCTCTAATGTGTGTGACTTCAATGAAATGTCAAGATCCCATTTCATTGTTACTCCTGATTTAACTTGTTTGAAGTTCAACAACTAAATATTTTCATGTAAGTTGCTCTGAAAGTTTCAGGAAGTGATGAAATGGTTACATTAATGAAAATTCACTTTAACATCTCCCAGCCTACTCTTCAAATTTTGTGAATAGTTGCATGTTATCATAAACATTGCTAAAGGCTTGTTGGGAAGGTTGTTCACAAACACTTATGGGTAGACACAGACCATTTTGTCAACACATGACTTATTTTTTATATTTTTGGTTAGAGAGGAAAAGAATCACATGGCTGGGAAGAAGGAGAGGGGATTAGATACATTGTAAGATAGCTGCAGAACTGTTTGGTTTTGAAATTCCTCAAATCCACTTTGGAATTGTAAAAATAGCAATCATATGTAAATGCTCCCATTATTTCAGTCCCATGACTGTCACTGAATACTGTGTGATGCTCAATGGCAAAGTACTTTCCACAGCTTTCCAGTAATTTGTATGTGGAAACCCAAAAACATTATCGCAAATTTGTTTTATTCACTTCAGTAACTGGTTTCGATTGTTGTGATCATCAGTATGATCTAAAAAAGAATGTGCATATCTATGAGGATGAGCACTGTAATAAGTTACAGCAATGCAAGTAGTAGTGTTGATTCACATGATCTGAGACACATGTAACAAATAACATACCTGTCTCCTTAAACTTAGGAAAATAAGCAAATAAAATGTATAGCCATGATTAGCGTCATCGCATAATATAAAAACATAGTGAAACTGTGAAGACCAGCCGGCCAGGGTGGCCGTATGGTTGTAGGCGCTACAGTCTGGAGCCGAGCGACCGCTACGGTCGCAGGTTCGAATCCTGCCTCGGGCATGGATGTGTGTGATGTCCTTAGGTTAGTTAGGTTTAAGTAGTTATAAGTTCTAGGCGACTGATGACCTCCGAAGTTAAGTCACATAGTTCTCAGAGCCATTTTTTGAAACTGTGAAGACCGCTCATAGTCCATGATGTAGGGCCACTGTGAGCACACTGTGCTGACAGCTGCCGTACAAACAACTGAGGGGGCTTGGCTGCTAAGTGTCACTGCCTGTAAGCACAGTTTCCATTGGTATGGTACAAAGCCCCAAATAGGATGTTTAAAATCGTACATAAGCAAAAATTTCATTTAAAATTATCATATCTTTTTTTATTGATATTGCTACTCGTCAACTTATGATTTTTTAAAATTTACGCTTTCATTGGCTAGCTGTCGAGCCACAGCAGACTCGTCAGCAGTTCGTGGGTATTCTTCTTATTAAGTATTACATACTTAATGCAAGATACAGCTAATTGCTAGAATCTTTGTGCTGCTGAAAATAGCTACTTACATGATGTAATTCTCAGGGAATTAGATTAGGAAATGAGACACTTAAAGTAGTAGATGAGTTTTGTTATTTGGACAGCAGAATAACTGAAAGAGAGAAATTTGTTAACATTGAGTATAGATTTAAGTGTCAGGAAGTCTTTCCTGCAAGTATTTGTATGGGGTGTAGTCATGTATGGAAGTGAAACATGAACAATAAACTGTTTAGACAAGAAGAGAGAAGAAGGGATCAGTTGGTAGTACACATTCTGAGAGATAAAGGATAGCCAATTTAGTACTAGAGGGAAGGGTGAGGGTTAAAAATCGTAGAGGGAGACCAAGAGATGAATGCAGTAAGCAGATCCAAAGGATGTAGGTTGCAGTAGTAACTTGCAGATGAAGAGGTTTGCACAGGATAGAGTAGCATGGCTAGCTGTCTCAAATCAATCTCCTGACTGAAGAAGAAGAAGACGATGACAACAACAACAACAACAACAACATGTTATGTAATTCCTGAAATTGTGTGTATGGCACTGATCCATCACATGCCAGTGCAGAAAATGCAGCACTTTATACACTTTTAACAAGTTGGGTAGAAACATCTGATTGAGTGCTAAGAATAACAAGTTATGAGATACAAAAATTTGGTACATCAAGTAGTTTGATATGTAGAGGTCTGTTGTTGAGAGATATTATTTATAGCTATCCTCTCGTGTATTCAAAGGTGAAGATATATGATGATATGACCTCCAATGTACATGTCTAGAGAATATATAAAGTTCATTAAACTATTATTATTATATTTAGAATAAACGGATAACATGTGTGAGTTATAACTATGCAATCATGGGCAGCAAGTTCTAGTCCATTTCAGGCAAGTCTCTTCACAGGTGTCTGAGCAATCATTTGTCTGTCTTGCTCTTTCACAAACACACAGTACTTAAATGAACTGTGTCAATGCATTTGGTGCCCCCATTTAAAGATTATAACATCTTATATATCTTCAGGTTTGCACACATGAGATGATATTGGCATAGCTATTCATAATATCTTTTGACAACGTGTTGCTACATCTCCAAGAATGTGATGTAGCAAATTATCATATCTCATAATTTGTCATTCTCAGTACTTGGTCGAATGTTTGTACCAGAGTTGTTAAACCAAGTGTATCTGAGTGCTGTGTTTTCCATGCTGGCCTGTAATAAATTGCTGTGAAATGCCATTAGTTACAACTTTAGGAATTACGTAACTTGTAAGTAACAAAATTACACAGTTGTTTATTTATCTGCATAAGATTGCTGAATATATATAATTCCAACTATTTTCACTAGTGCTGCAGTCTCAGCAATTAACTAGACCTGGTACAAAGTATAAAATGCCTGTGAATACCTACAACTTGAGGATGAACCTACTGTGAGTCAAAATCTGGCTAATTGCAAAATTTTTTTGTTGAACAGTTATGAAGCAACTAGTCACAGTATCAATACAAAGCATATATTTTAATTACAGCTGCAAGTTGTGCATCTCTAATGGTTTAAAATTGTTCCATATTTTGAGTCCTTTAAATAATTTTAAAAGTGTGGTCTTATTAAAAAGCAAACTCCTAGCAAAGGGTAGCTGTTCAGGTAGTGAGCTCTGATCTTGACAGTCGTTCATGGAAAACTGCTTCTGATCTCCAACTGTGCCGTGTTCTTTTGTCTTTCAGCTACAGGTTTCTCAATTTTTCATTTGACATTTTGCCATGTAATTTTCCTTGAATGATAAGTTGTATTAACTGATGTCCCATATCCCTCATTTGTCCAAAGTATTGTATCTTTCTTTGTTTTATAATGCATAGCTGTTCTTTTTTGCATTTTCATCCAATGAAGGACCTCGACATTTGATATTTTCAATATCCATGGAATACACAAAAGATTATGATAAAAATACATTTCAAAGCCTTAGTATGTTTTTCAGTACTTCAGTTCAAAGTCCATCTTTTACTACTTTCTTAAAAAGCCTAAAAACTAAATATCAAATGGTGAGAATATTATGAAAAGGCTAGATTGTTACTTATCATACAGTGGCGTGTTGAGTCACTGACAGGTGCAACAAAAGTGATTCAACATCTCCATTATATGGTGAGTAGCAATCTATTCTTTTCATAATATTGTCATTGTTCCATCCTGGAGTTTACATTGTTAAATATCAAATAGTTACAGAGTTAGCACTTCACACGTAACCGCACAAAAGAGGAGGCTGTGCAGTACCATCTAAATACCAAATGATTTTAAAAGACATTTGTCATTAGACTGCTGCAGGGGATCAGTGGGCATCTCCTATATCTCAACTTCAGATGATATCAGCCTGAAAAATGAACAGGAGGCCAAGAAAAACACTGAAACCAGTTGTTTTAATAGTTGGCTGCGTCTCCACAATGCTTTAAAAAAAATCTCTTCATGGCTCCTCATCAATGTTCATCGTGTTGCCTCGTGAACTTTTTAAACAGGTCTTTGTTTAAAATTTTCCAGAGTGCTTCTAAAATTAAATGCAGCTATTGTTTGTTCTGTGAGTGAACCCCCCAAGTTAGCTGAGAGCACTAATGCACTGCTTCCTGGACTCGGGTGGGCGCAGTGGTCCCCGGATCGAATCTGCCCGGCAGATTAACTTCGAGGGCCGGTGTGCCGGCCAACCTGAATGTGGTTTTTAGGATGTTTTCCACATCCCACTAGGTGAATACAGGGCTGGTCCCCATTTACCACCTCAAAGTTACATGCCTCGTAGACATTTGCAACAGGTTCTCACTATTTCATGATTTACACTAGACGCAAACAGCTGGGGTGCACTGATTCCATCCCAGAGGGTACAGGGTGGCAGCAGGAAGGGCATCCAGCTACCCCTTCAAAGTAACCAAATCCAAATCCGATTATAACTACACCGACCCTGTGAAAACTGTAGGACAAAGGCGCAAGTGAAAGAAGAAGAAGAAGGAGTTAGTTCTGTGAGTGGATGCATTATCTCAGATCTTTATCCTGTCAGTATACTGTGTCGCTATAAGTGTGAAGAGAAAATTTGTCAGCCTGTCACAGAGATGATTTTGATATCTGGTTAAATTTTGTTTTTGTTATGTTGGTATGTTCTGTGCAGTAAAACAGCAGAGAGGCTACTTCATCTGTAATGCAATTAGGTTTATATTGCTTTTTTGAGTAGCTTTCATGGTTCATTCAAACGAATGAGCTGCAATATGATGATGTGATAAAATTCTTTAACGTCAATTCAGTTATTTCACAGTTAGGGAAAGTTTGTGAAATGTGGTCCTGGATTTTCAATGGTTAAGAAGTAACAGCTGAATTTATACTTGGCTCTTGTTCTCTTGAACAGGATCAGTGTGAAGAATGTTCCAAAACTGCAAACATAAGTGAAAATTTTGAGAAAGTGCACAATATACATTATGGTATTAAACAATCAATCATTGATTAAAGGAGTTTGAAACAGCTAATACCATAAAAATATCAGAAGAAAGGTTGCTGTATATTTCATGCAAGGAATTAACCATGAAAAAAACTATGTTTAAGATGGGCTTTGCACTTGTTAAATGCTGACCGAAAGCTAATAGGCAAATGACTTGCTGAGTGATGTTTGGTCAGTTTGGAGGAAAATCAACCTGATTTTGAGTGGATCTTTGTTGTTACTGTGAATGAGACATAGTTCCACCAATCCATGCCAGAAGTGACCAGCATTCAAAGCAGTGGATGAAAGCCCTTATAAGTGATAAAATACTGGGGAATACTGCAAAAGTCTTTTGAATCAACATGATGATGAAAAATATAAGAGAAGCAGCCTGGGTTACCAAAGAAAGAAATCGTCTTTCATCAGGACTATTAGTGAGAAAACTGAGGGGTGTGCTGTACAGTTTGATGGGACAGCGAACACTGGCAGCCATGGATGGATATTGTGCGGTCATTTTGTTTGCCACTTGGATGCTTTGAACTTACACCTGAATTTACTGAAAAGGATCTACACAAGATTGCATTGTGGATAAATGAAAAATTGTTGTGCTGTGTAGTTGCATAATTGTCAAACGGTGTGGTACAGCCTAATGTGTTCTTTATTGAGGTTTGGAGATGCTTACAGTCAAGGGCACTAGAATGTAGTCAATTTTCATGTTGTCCCTGTTCTGTGCTTTATACTTTGCACTTCACAAGGAATTGTTGGTATAATACTAGAGGGCAGTTTTTATGTAAACATAATATGTGGTCCTACTTGAAATGACATGGAATATATAAAATTTTATAATAAAGCTTTAAGAAAATGTTCAAAATGTTCAAAATGGTGGTTCCAGTTTGATACTGCACATGCAATGTCAATGCAGATTTTGATTTTATCTTTCAAGCTTTCTCTTTGTGATAAATAACACATTGTTTTGTGAGCAATGTGTTGCAGCTCTTAAATGTTGTAAGAAAAACTTTTTCGTGTAGTAATCAAAGTTACAATCAATTTTGTTGCTGCCTAATTTTGGGCATAACCCATTTTTGCAAGAGATGTAATCTGTATTTAAACATATATGTATTTTGTGTGAATAACTGTATGTATGTCGATCACCCTTCAGATGGAGGTAAGATCTCATTTATGCACCATAGTATTATTTGATCCATTTAACATGTGTAGTCTATATTGTGCATGACGGTGGATATGTTCTGATTAGATTTTACTTTGTTTTATGCTGGATTACTTCACGTAAGACAGTATCATAATCTGACATAATAGTTAGTATATACAGTTCTGTATCATTATTTCAGGGGTGTTGGGTGCATCTTTTATGAGATGGCAAGTGGCAGACCACTTTTTCCAGGATCTACAGTTGATGAGGAGCTAAGACTTATTTTTCGGGTGCTGGGTTCACCCCCTGAGGATGCCTGGGGTGGTGCTGCTGCATCATATGCACATCCTTACAATCCTCCTACACCACTGAATTCTTGGGCTCCTCGTTTAGATGCTGATGCCACTGATTTACTCACAAAGTTCCTCAATGTAAGTATATTTGACTTGCTATGGAATCTAATATGCAGCTTCATCTTCAGATTTTTGATTTAGAGCAACATAAGGACAAGAAAAACTTAGGCAAAAACATTATATTGAAATGAATTTGAAGCTTACATTCCCGTTTCCACATTGTGTAATTCAATTCAGACACAGATGTATAGTGGTTCAAACTAAGTTTTCCAGTTCAAATCAGACTCCTGAAAACTGTTGTTGGCTTGTTTCATGTTTAAGGGTTTTAATAGGGCAAAGTGTAACTGCACTGTATGAAACTAAGTGGAACTTCACATTATGAAATGCGATGTCAGCATTGATCATATCATGTCCAAGTCAAGCCTGTGGGACAGGCAACATGTAGTTCACTGCAGATAGTAGGGTACAGATTGACTCAATACACTGATAATATAACTTCCTGGCAGATTAAATCTGTGTGCCAGACCGAGATGTGAACTCAGGATCTTTACCTTCCATGGACAAGTGTTCTACCGACTGAGCTGTCCAAACATGACTCACAACCCACCCACACAGTTTTAGTTCCACCAGTACCTCATATCCTACCTTCCAAACGTCACAGAACCTCACTTGGTAGAGCACTTGCCCATGAAAGGCAAAGGTCCTGAGTTTGAGTTTTGGTTCAGCAAACAGTTTTAATCTGCCAGGAAGTTTCATATCAGCGCATACTCCACTGCAGAGTGAAAATTTCATTCTGGACACTGATGTGTCATTCCTGAATGGTGGGACTCATTGTAATGAAAAGGTTTCACATGAATATCTCAATCAGTGCTCTACGTTGCATAACTGTGGTGTTAGAAGTGACAGGCTTCAACAGAATCAGATTCCTTTGGTATCTTCATAATGGAGAACAATACAGAAAGGAGCTGGACATTCCATAGCAACTAGCTGCAAACTAGAAGCTGAAACCAGTAGCACCAACTAGGTGACTCCCAAATGTGCTTTGTAAGCTGCAGCTGCAGCTAGAGATGTAGTGAAAGGTGCTGCTGGTTTTATATGGAGAATGGAACTTAGCACCACATTTTATTTGGACTCGCCATACCACTTTTTTTGTCTAATGGAGTCTGTATAAGCAGGCTTCATCTATTAAGAAATCCATTTCAGTCACTGTGTCTTGATACAAGGAAGACAGCTGAAATTATTTCATCAACATACACAACCTGTGTGATGTCTAGAGTGAATGGAGTGTTTTGCTACAATCACTTCAAATCATTAGCATGAACAACAGTAGTAACCAAAATGAGAAACATTTTGTGGATAACTGGCTGGGAGCCTCTGGTTTGGCTTTTTGATAACTTTTACACTCTCTCTCTCTCTCTCTCTCTCTCTCTCTCTCTCTCTCCCCCTCTCTCCCCCCCCCCCCGCCCCCTCCCCCCTCCCACCCTCCCCCCTCCCCCTCTCTCTCCCCCCATCATTAAATTCCCTATACCCTTTCTGTTTGAAACTAGAAATTAAAACAATAATGTGTAATAAAGAAGAAATGAAAATCTTTCTGTGCTTAAAAAACAAATTGGTAGTAAATAATGTGGATAAAACTTGTGTTTTGAGAATAAATGAGTATATTACAAACACTAAAATATTTATATCTCCTTTCAATATAAACACATCGTATGTTAATTTAAATTTGTAACTAAATACCTTTAATCCTCCCAATGCCTGCATAAAGCCCAGGAGGAGAAGGGAAAAATAGAAAAGAAAAGACAGGGTGGCAGTGAGAGGGGGGGGGGGCACGGAGGAGGGTGTGTGTGCATGTGTGATATATATATATATGTGTGTGTGTGTGTGTGTGTGTGTGTGTGTGTGTGTGTGTTGAGCATGTTCGAAGTACACTATTCTGCTCCAGGGGCACAGCTAGCACTGTGACAGTGCAGCACCCAATGTGTAACCAACACATCTTGCATACCACAGCCAAAGCATTAATGATACGGTAAAAAACTAAGTGATTCTTTATCTCTCACTGTAGTGATCTGTTGAAACTTGTAGTATTAGACTCCCAGAATTAGTGGATGTTGCACAATATGTGCCGAGACTCAGAAAAGTGTGTAAAACCAATCATCTAACTTCAAGCCACCACATTCGTTTCTTACATCACAAAAATACTCCAGTGCTGTGGACAAGCATACACAGCATACTGGTCGTTACCCTCCGTTAAAATCATGCTCTGAAGTCATAACTTTTCTGCTTTCACAAGTGAATCACATACTGAAAGGTCTACAGGGAATAATGAATGTGCCTATCTGTGAAAAGTAACTTGGGAAAAATTGATTGTTGGCCTGTTATCAGAGGATAAGAGATGCTATGATGGCAATGGAAATCATTTTGAAACAGTAAAATTAATGGGTTTGTTATACAAAAAACATCCCCCCCCCCTTCTCACTGTCCATCTTCTCTGCCCCCCCCCCCTCCCCACCAATCTGTGCCCATCAACTCCCTCCCCCTGACTGTCAGCCCATCTCATCCTCCCCCCTTCTCTCTCCATGCTGTCATGCTTGCCTCAGTAGGAGGCTGGTGGTTCTTACCCCACAGCATTTCTTTCCAGATTGTAACTAATATATGTACCAAATTTGGTTGAAATCATTCGAAGGGTTTAGGACGTATTTATTTCATTGATATTTTTGCCTCTTAAAACATGTTCAGCAAGACTTTCTGGGTTTCCAGCTACGAGATATTCTCGTGACATTATCTGGACTGCCCTTTTTACCACATTCACAGATGGTCATTATCCTCCTATCAATTTTCCTCAAATATATAGGAAATTTATTGCCCATCTCCAGAGAAGTAGGGGGACCTTCCCTTAACTGGCTCAAAATGTGTTAATTGAAGTCTCTCATTTACAAGAGAAACATTGTCTTTCTGGTGTCTGAGGAATTCCACCTCTGGTGCCATTCTCCAAGTAACGATTTCTGTCTTTCTGACTTTTTTTGCAGTTGGATTCCTTACTGGTGCTCCAAGAATTTCTTGTGCCTTTTCATACAGTTTCTCCTTAGAACATTTGTTGACTCCTCTTTTTCTTATCAGAAAATCCAAATTACATATGCCTGCCCGTAGATGGGGCACTAGAAGCTCCACAGCTGTGCTGTATTCTTATCACCACAACAACATGTTTAGACTCTGAGTGCCCAGACACTGGCTCCATAACTCATAATTAAATTTAAGATGAACTTGTGGTAGAGCTGAAGTTAGTATGGGACATACATGTCAGGACTGTGGTTTGATGTTTCGCTTGGGCGATTGTAGTATTGAAGCCACTGAAGTGTCACATGAGGCTCTCTCGTAGAGTTGTAGATTATGAAGTCAAGAAAAGAGTCACAGAACAGAGTAGAGAAATTTGTGCTCTTCAGGTAGAATTAGAAACGGTGTATTTTGAATGAGGCAGGCTGAAGGGAGAAAGATACTATTCGAGCTGGTAAAAGGTAATGAGCGATAAACAGAAGGTGAAAACCTCAGAAATCACATTTCAAATTCTGGTTAGCAATCTGTTTGACTTGTTATGTAAAATACACTCCTGGAAATGGAAAAAAGAACACATTGACACCGGTGTGTCAGACCCACCATACTTGCTCCGGACACTGCGAGAGGGCTGTACAAGCAATGATCACATGCACGGCACAGCGGACACACCAGGAACCGCGGTGTTGGCCGTCGAATGGCGCTAGCTGCGCAGCATTTGTGCACCGCCGCCGTCAGTGTCAGCCAGTTTGCCGTGGCATACGGAGCTCCATCGCAGTCTTTAACACTGGTAGCATGCCGCGACAGTGTGGACGTGAACCGTATGTGCAGTTGACGGACTTTGAGCGAGGCCATATAGTGGGCATGCGGGAGGCCGGGTGGACGTACCGCCGAATTGCTCAACACGTGGGGCGTGAGGTCTCCACAGTACATCGATGTTGTCGCCAGTGGTCGGCGGAAGGTGCACGTGCCCGTCGACCTGGGACCGGACCGCAGCGACGCACGGATGCACGCCAAGACCGTAGGATCCTACGCAGTGCCGTAGGGGACCGCACCACCACTTCCCAGCAAATTAGGGACACTGTTGCTCCTGGGGTATCGGCGAGGACCATTCGCAACCGTCTCCATGAAGCTGGGCTACGGTCCCGCACACCGTTAGGCCGTCTTCCGCTCACGCCCCAACATCGTGCAGCCCGCCTCCAGTGGTGTCGCGACAGGCGTGAATGGAGGGACGAATGGAGACGTGTCGTCTTCAGCGATGAGAGTCGCTTCTGCCTTGGTGCCAATGATGGTCGTATGCATGTTTGGCACCGTGCAGGTGAGCGCCACAATCAGGACTGCATACGACCGAGGCACACAGGGCCAACACCCGGCATCATGGTGTGGGGAGCGATCTCCTACACTGGCCGTACACCACTGGTGATCGTCGAGGGGACACTGAATAGTGCACGGTACATCCAAACCGTCATCGAACCCATCGTTCTACCATTCCTAGACCGGCAAGAGAACTTGCTGTTCCAACAGGACAATGCACGTCCGCATGTATCCCGTGCCACCCAACGTGCTCTAGAAGGTGTAAGTCAACTACCCTGGCCAGCAAGATCTCCGGATCTGTCCCCCATTGAGCATGTTTGGGACTGGATGAAGCGTCGTCTCACGCGGTCTGCACGTCCAGCACGAACGCTGGTCCAACTGAGGCGCCAGGTGGAAATGGCATGGCAAGCTGTTCCACAGGACTACATCCAGCATCTCTACGATCGTCTCCATGGGAGAATAGCAGCCTGCATTGCTGCGAAAGGTGGATATACACTGTACTAGTGCCGACATTGTGCATGCTCTGTTGCCTGTGTCTATGTGGCTGTGGTTCTGTCAGTGTGATCATGTGATGTATCTGACCCCAGGAATGTGTCAATAAAGTTTCCCCTTCCTGGGACAATGAATTCACGGTGTTCTTATTTCAATTTCCAGGAGTGTAGGAGAAGAGCCTCAACTGGTTTTTGAGCAAAGTAGAGTGCAGCAGATCGTAGGAACAGTTTTAAGGCTAGGTTGGTAGAAAAAGCAATCAGATAGGTAAGAAGCCAACTGATAGGCGGCAGTCATGGGAGGGGTATAGGGCAAATGCTACAGGAGAAGCTAGGGGTAGAACACCTGGACACAAGTATTGTTCAACCTAGTGCCGAGTTTAGCCAGGTGACAACATAGGGGCCTTGAGCAGAGATTTTGATGAAAAGGATCTTGTACTTATAGTAGGAGGAGCAAGAAACAGCCTGGCTAGCAATTTATTGTATTAAAGTTGTCTTGGAGGAAACAGGAACACCAACAGCATACACATGTATGGGGTTTGGGGAGTTTTTGCATCATAACCAGCCCTGGGTTAACATGGCTGTTAGGTGTGTAAACAAAGAGCTGAGTGGATTGTTTTTGACTGAAACGAAGTCTCATATCTGTTCTTTACCTGTTGCTGCAGTTTGGAGATGCAGATCCACAACGCGGGGCCTGCACTTGAATATGAGGGGCAAAGACAGATTAGCTGTATAAGGGGTGGAGAGGTGGGTGAGGTTATAGACAGTCTTGAAAGCAATTGGAACAGAACAAGACCATAATGTGTGTAACATTTATTATGTGTTTGAAAAATAAGATACATGAGCTTCTTGTATTTCTAGAAGATGTGGAAAATTCTGAAGTGATGTACACTGCTGGCCACCGTAAATGCAACACCCTGAAGGAAGCATCCGAATCAAGTGAAATTTACACCATGGGTTTGCAGCGATGAGATATGCAACTGATTAGAATTTCAGCGCAGACGCACATCACGCGCGCCTGTGGCGCCACCTCATAGCGCCATTTAAGGCTTGGCGATTCCGACGAGTGTACGTTCGGCACGTGTGTTTACCTTGTGGTTGTTTCACAAGACGATCAGTTATGCCTCGTAGACAACAGCGAACATCTTTTGATCAAGTATCCGAGTTCGACAGAGGACGGATAGTGGCTTACCGAGATTGTGGATTATCATACAGAGAAATCGCTAGTCGTGTTGGACGAAACCAAACAACTGTAATGCAGATATGTGACCGTTGGATGCAGGAGGGTACAACGGACCAACGTGGTCGATCGCATTCACCTTGGTGCACCACTGCACGTGCTGATAGGCAAATTGTGTGCATGGCAGTGACAGATCACTCAGTGACATCCCGAACAATAGCACAGCACATTGCGTCTGTAACGCATCATCCAGTGTCTGCGCGTACCATTCGACGCCGTTTACAGCAGAGTGGTCTGTCCGCAAGACGTCCATTGCTTCGTCTACCACTGACGCAGAACCACAGACGTCTCCGTTGCCAATGGTGTGATGACAGACTGATGTGGATGGCAGAATGGAATGACGTTGTCTTTACTGACAAGTCACGCTTCTGTCTGCAGCACCACGATGGTTGGATTCGAGTGTGGAGACACCGTGGAGATAGGATGTTGGACAGCTGCATTATGCACCGCCACACTGGTCTTGCACAGGGTATTATGGTATGGGGCGGTATTGGATATTACTCTCGCACGCCTCTAGTACGCATTGCTGGTACTTTAAATAGCCGGCGCTACATATCTGAGGTGCTGGAGCCAGTTGTCCTTCCTTACCTTCAGGGCTCGGCCACAGCCATATTTCAACAGGATAATGCGCGACCACATGTGGCACGCATTGTCCAAAGGTTCTTTGTCAATAACCAGATTGAATTGCTTCCCTGGCCGGCTCGCTCTCCGGATCTTTCGCCGATAGAAAACATGTGGTCCATAGTTGCTCAACGAGTGACCCAGATTACATCCCCAGCTGCCACACCAGATGATCTTTGGCAACGTGTGAAAGCTGCTTGGGCTGCTGTACCCCAGGAACACATCCAACGTCTCTTTGACTCAATGCCGAGACGTGTGGCAGTGGTGATCTCCAACAATGGTGGCTACTCTGGCTACTGATTCTGGCAGGAACCACATGTCACAGACGTCTGTACACGTAATCATTTGATACTTGGTCAACATGTTATCTACAAAATAAGTCTTGTTGTGCTACCTCTTGTCTTTCTAGGTGTTGCATTTACGGTGGCCAGCAGTGTACTTTTTGTGCCTCTCACCATATAACCTCAATAATAGAAAAGTTAAATATAAGGTATTATAGACTAGAATCATTTTTGTGTAGAGTGAATATGGAAAAAGCAGGAGTTGCAACAAAAGTGAAAGTTGGACACAAAGTTAAAAAAATTGGGGGGGGGGGGCAGTTTTGTGTTGATCAGAAAATAGAAAAACAATGTGCTTGTGAGGTATTACTGCAGAATACTTTCCTGGTATTTGTAACAGTCTACAGAATTCCACTAGGAAATCTTCAGCTATTTATGAGAAATTTAGATACATTATTGAGCTGCTTGTCAGACAAGAAGAAGAAGTAATTTGTACTGATTTCAATGTAGATTTCTTCAAAGATATACATAGGAAAAATCAACTGGAATCGTTATTTGGGTGTTCCAATCTAATTTCAGCAGCAGTTAATTTTCCAACTCTTACAGCAAAATAGTGGGACCATGATCGATTGCATTTTTATAGTGTGTGCCCAGGCTAAAACAAGTAACTTGTGAGAAGAGAGAGTGCTTAAATGCCTTTATGCACTCTGTAACTAGTCTAAGCTTCTCTGTGATGTCCCAATGGGAATGATATATAGAAAGCTGTAGTATACTCCAAGTTTCCACATTTGAAACTGGTTCTTGAAACAGAGAACACAGAAAAAACAAATGGAACAATGAGAGGAAAAAGGATGTTAGTTTCAGAAGCTTGATATTCAGTGTGATAGTTAATATGTTCCTGTTAAGTCAAACCCCTATTCCCAGAATACATACCAAATATTAGTGCTTTGGTCATGTATTTGAATTTTCATTATATTGCAACCTGTCAGTAGTTTTAGTCGGCTTTCCTGAGTCACTTAATTGAATTACTGTTTACAGATGGACACAAACCAGTGTTAAGTATTTTTCCTACATTGATAATGCTGATTTCATTCAGGTTCCAATAATGTGATTATCTACAGGTATTATACACTGTGAAAATACGTGTGCCCTTTGAAGAGAATGTTTAAGGAAAGTAATTAAAGGCAGAAGACATTTCCAGCAGAGGTTACAAGCATTAGCAACCAGCCACAATTGTGAAAACACCACACTCATACACACACAGAATATTTCATAAATATTTTTCCAACTTGTAGTGGAGATGGTACAGCAACCAGTAATATATGACAAAGGAACAAATAGTCTTGTTTGCTGGATTGTAATTATTATTTTTTTATTTTTTATTTATTTATTTATTTATTTATTTATTTATTTATTTTTTTTGTTGCCAATGACATGTTTACCTGCTTTAGACATCCTCAGATTGGCTGATGTTACATGCTGTTTGTCACATGGGATACTGAGCATACAAAAAATGCCAGCAGTTAAATTGCATCATCAAATATTCGCAAACCTTGCACAGTGTCTGTGTTGAGGCATGCAGCATAGCACAATGAATGCAAAATAGAATTAGGCCTACATCGATCTCTCACCACTTAAACGTGTTTGAGGTGTAGTTGCTCATATTCGGGTTAAGCAGATACTATTTGCGTAGCCCAAATGTGAGCCAACTACCCCTCCAAGTTTTTGAGATGGTGACAAATCTGTGTAAGCCTGATCCTGACTTGTATTCATTGGACTATGTTGCATACATGAACAAGGACACCATGCAGTGTTTTTGAATATTTGACGAGGGCAATTATTTGCTGGGACATTTTGTATGCTCAGTATCCCATATGCCCAATACCATCAGCCAAGCTGAAGATGCCTCAGTCAGGTGAAACGTGTCATTGGTAGACAAATAATAATGACAACCCTGCAACAGGGACTTTATTTCTTCATATGTCATAAATGTCTTGTGGTTGGCATGTTGGATTTTCATTTCTGTAGATAGCTATCTCTTGCCTGTCATGGCATTTGGAGCTCACTGCAGAAAGATCCTGCTATGTTACACAGTTTATCTTTTAGGCAGAGTAAGCATTGAAATTTACTTTCGAATTCATAGAAGGCTATATTGTTTCAGTATGAAGCCAAAAAACGCATATCTGCAGCAGACGCAATGAAACATCCTTACTTCCATTCACTGGGATCAGCAGTTCATAAACTACCTGATGGTACGTATTTTCCCCAATACATTTTTTTAGCAAAGTCTTGTTTCTTTTTCAAAGTTCTAAACTGCTACATGGACATACCACAGTTTGTGCTTATCATTGTATATTAGTTTACAGTCACTATTAATAATTTTCATAGTTTCTATGTAGATCAGAATTTCAGAAATCCAATGCCTTATAGTGAAAGAAGTATAACTGAAATTAGAAGTTGAGAGTAAAGTGTATACATAATTTAACAAAAGAAAAGAATATGGAAACCAATGAGTGAATAATGATTGTGAAAGTGTTATTGTACAACAACATTGCTTAGGGCATTATGCAACTAAGAATTTCTAATGTAGCATTTATCACTCTTGTTTGAGTAAAAGGGTATAGCTCCAGAAATGGGAAAAAATTTAGAATGGCTCTCTTATAGGAAATAGTGACAGTTTAATTTGAGCAAAGGGTATAAGCCTAACTTCCTGGCAGATGCTCTAACATCTGAGCTACCCAAGCATGTCAGCTCAGATGGCAGAGCACTTTCCCATGAAAGGCAAAGGTCCGGAGTTCGAGTCTCAGTCCGGCACACAGTTTTAATATGCCAGGAAGTTTCATATGAGCGAACACTCCGCTGCAGAGTGAAAATCTCATTCTGTGTATGTCTATTTTGAATACTTTGATGAAGAAGGATTTCTTTTGAATTTGGCCTTAACCTGCACAAATATACACTGAGGTGACAAAAGTCGTGGATTAGCGATATACACATATACAGATGGTGGTAGTATCATGTACGTGAGGTATAAAAGCACAGTGCATTGGCAGAGCTGTCATTTGTACTCAAGAGATTCGTGTGAAAAGGTTTCTGACATGATTATGGCCGCACAACGGGAATTACCAGACTTCTAACGCCAAATAGTAGTTGGAGCTAGACACACAGAACATTCCATTTTGGAAACTGTTCGAGAATTCAGTATTCCAAGATCCACTGCGTCAAGTGTGTGCCAGGGATGCCAAATTTCAGGCATTACCTCTTACCAAGGACACTGCAGTGGAGACTGCCTTCACTTAATGATGGAGTCCAGTGGCATTTGGGTAGAGTTGTCAGTGCTAACAGACAAGCAAGACTACATAAAAAGGCCACAGAAATCAATGTGGGATGTGCAAGAAACGTATCCGCTAGGACAGTACAGCGAAATTTGACTTTAATGGGTATGGCAGCGGATAACTGATGCGAGTGCCTTTGCTAACAGCACGACGTCACGTGCAGCGTCTCTCCTGGGCTGGTGACCGTATCAGTTGGACTTAGATGACTGGAAAACTGTGCCCGTGTCAGATGAGTCCCGATTTCAGTTGGTAAGAGCTTGAGGTAGAGTTTGAGTGTGGGACAGACTCAACAAAGCCATAGACTCCTGCTGTCAACAAGGCACTGTGCAAGCTGTGGTGGCTGCATAATGGTGTGGGCTGTTTTTGCATGGAATGTACTGAGTCCTCTGATTCAACTGAATTGATCATTGACTGGAAATGGTTATGTCTGGATTCTTGGAGACCATTTGCAGCCATTCATGGACTTCATGATCCCAAACAATAATGGAATTTTTATGGATGACATTGTGCGGTGCCAGCGGACCCCATTGTTCATGACTGATTTGAAGAACATTTTGCACAATTCAAGTGAATGGTTTGCCCTTCAGTTTGCCCAACATGAATCCCATCAACCATTTATAGGACGTAATCGAGAGGTCAGTTCACACACAAAATCCTGCCCTGGCAACACTTTCACAATTATGGACAGCTGTAGAGGCAGCATAGCTCAGTATTTCTGCAGGGGATTTGCAACAACTTGAGTCCATGCCACATCTAGTTGCAGCATTACGCCGGGCAGGAGGAGGTCTGACAAAGTATTAGGAAGTATCTCATGACTTTTGTTGCCTCAGTGTATATAACCTTCAGGCAGCAGAATATAAGTGTCTCCTATTAAATTGACGACACTGTACCTATACCCTTCTCCCCAAAGAAAAGTAAACTATTTGATGTCTTCTGTGTTGTACATATATTTGGCTGATACAATAGCTAAAACTGCTAACACACACTTGTTTAGTTGTGGCACTCTTGACATATTTTGCTTTAACCCTCACCGTGAAGAAATATCATTGCAAGGATGCAACTACCAAACGTAGAAGAGATGATGACATGAAATTCCTGATCAGTAGATATTTCATCAATGCCTTGGATTAAATTTGTGCAGTTTTTCTTAGAATGTGAGCTTATTATGACACAGTTCACTATGATTTATCTGATGGATGTGAACTATACAGGATGGGATGAGGTTTGGCATGTATGTGTAGTTCCAGGATAGTTTTGTTTCTAGATGAGAACAATGGAGCTGTGGTAAAATGTGTGTGGCATTTTTTTCTGTCATAAGAGATACGTTTGGTGCACATAGGGGAGACAACATATTTCTGGAAGAGACTGCTACAGCCAAAGCTCCAAATGGAGCCTAGAAGAGCAGGAGAAGAATGTGTTAAAGGACTGGAAGCCAACATCTGTGAAAGTGAAGTGCGTTTGTCTACATCTGAGATCCCACGTCAGGCCATTATGCTTTTATTGGTCGAAGGTTGCTTGCCCAAGAGTGTCTGTCAGCAACCTGTATTTTGAGAACCATGCTTAGTCCAGTTCCATGCACTGGGATGATGAACAGATTCTCAGTGTGGTTTCTCAACAAGCATGGAAATTAATTCAGAATAAAGAATTTTGTAAATTGTTCCTACTCCCTCCAGCTGGGTAGAAAGTTAAACTTGGGGGGACAGATATAAATTTTAACTATCATACTATAGTGTGTCAAAGATAAAACTTATCTGTCAATTCTGTAGAGCTTCTATCATATATCACTAAGTTTCAGGGATTCTTTTTTTCTGTTAAAATTCTCTCTATGTTCATATATCTTAATGGTTTCTCGATATAACCTACATAAACCAGGGCTGTATAAGGAAGCCATCGAAGTATATAAATCTGGGGATAATTTCAACAGAAGAGGAGAAGCCATAAAACTTAGTGACACATGGACAGTAGCTCAACATAATTGTTAAATAAGTTTTATTTTTGACAGGTGACTGTTCAGTAGTTAAGTTTTGTCTTTGCGGATCATGTGTAAACTTCTACCACAGCCCTTTTTCATAGCATTTATGACGCACTCTGACATCTGACCTGTCAGTAGCAATACATTGCAGAACATAAGCACCTCTTAAGGTGCAGGTCTGGACAGAACACTAGAGCAAATAAGTTTCATGGACCACAGCCTTACAACCCATAAGATTTATGAGCAGCACGGGTCTAACCCAGAAAATATAAGGATGAGCATTATATTTTAATTATACTTGTACTTCAGAGATTTGTGTACAACCTAATTAGATTCAAATTAATCAAAGCATTCCTCCCATGAAGTTTCCACAAAACTAAATGGAATACTGTTAGATAGGGTGTTAATTGAATCTTCTATTTCAAAACCAAAGCCAGTAAAGGCATCGAGACCAAAAATGTTAGTTGCTACTGATGAAGGCACTACAAAATGTGTTATTACTGTACAGACATATTTATAGGTAATGATGACTGTTACTTTTACATTTAAATCAATAGTTGAGTGCAAAACAACATTTAGTTGCCTCCAGAGACAAAAAACTGATATGTCTGTACGTTTCAGCACCAATTAAGACTACAGAAGCTCGTATCCGCTTGTAAATCCACTTCCATGTTATTGATTACCACTGAGATCATTGGATTTAATGATGTTTTGATATTGGCAGGTAGCACAGTGCTTTATTGCATCATAATGCAGGCCATACAAGGCTTTGACATACAGCGCCCACATAACCACATTTGTTGCATGCAAAACGCAGTGTTATGCTGTGGCTGTTGTATTAGCTGTAATTGAAAGAAACACTTGGTGCAGGGTTTCCTTGTTTCCACAACACATTGCAAATATCATTATTACTAGAATTTCTGTTTACGTGGCATGGTATTTTTGCTTGAATTAGAATTGAGGGGGACCATTCCATTCAGTTGACTGTAGAGAACAACATTGCCTGAATGCATGTTTTCCATGCCTCAGTCATTGCTGGATGCATGTAGTACAGCTAATGTTGCAGTATTGCATGTGCTTTCCACACTGATGCAATTTCAAATGACTCAGTTATGTGAAGATCCTCACTTACACTACAGAATTTCTAGGAGTGCAAGCCATTAGTTTTGAGTTTCTAGTCACAACCTCTTTGTTGCAGCCTGACACAAGATACACAGATCACTGCTGCAAAAACATCTTATTTGTTGGCTGTAAGTACAGTAGAGAGTGAACATTATTGTACTGTCACCTCAAATCTCTGCCGATTGACAGAGGCAGAATCATATCACCATTCAGTCACATAGAACTCCAAATCGAAGACCTGATCCAGAAAGTGAAGTAACAGTTGTATTTATAAATTTGTGTTCAGAGGGTTCAGTTACAAGATGCATTTTGCCAGTTCATCTGCCAGGCTGTTGGGTATTTATTTTCTGTTGTGGGCTAACCGTCACCTCCATGTGATTTGTTTACCTCGATGTCACAGCAGCTGAAGGCAGAACACACTATTGCACAGACAATATTACCATCACACTCTATATCAGTTTCCATATCGCTGGTATGATGGGATTGTAAGAGGTCAGCTTGAGATTAAAGTCCTTCAGCTGCTAACAATCGCTAAAACAACATAAATCACCCTCTGTCTCTTACAATTAGAGTGAAATTAATGTCATAAACAAATTTTTGTGAAACCTTCTACAAACTCTCTGTCTTGTAACAACTGTTAACTTCTAATCATTAATTATTAGGACGTGAGCATCCATTAGCCTCAGTTTCTTGTCTTATGTCTTCCTTTTTCTGGAGTGATCATTTGCTTTCAAACTGGATGTATTGAGCACATTCAAGAAATCGTATTGGCTTTTTTAACAGATCTAAAAGTGGTTCCAGTAAACATCTGCATTCACATTGAATGCTCTCTGTTTTGATTTTCAGGTTTAGAAATCCGTACACTATATGCTCCATATTTCCTTGGCACATTGTGAGGTTTCAGTGCCCTCACATGTCTAGTTATGGGCATTTTGATATAATTTAATATTTTCTGTTATTTGCACGTCTGGTGGGTGGCATACCATATCTGACAGATCTTTGTCTAATAGTAACGGAGTTTGGGTCGACAGTTTTGCACGTGATTGGTATGAGAGTAACAGGGTCTCGCGGCAAAGGACAGTAAGAGTATTAGGGGAAGTTGTAAAGTTCAACGTGGCATGAAATGACATGATTGTTGATGTATGGAGTAGTGTTCATCAGAATGTGCTAAGTTACTGTGATCTGAATAAATTCAGTGTATATCATATGTAAAACTGACATTAAATCAAAAGAAAACAAATGCTCCTCATGTCCGATCCCAAATGAGAAAAGTCACTTTTGTTGGTTGTGAAATGGAAGAAGTTAATATGGTGGTATTAAGCTTCTAATAGAGGCAGGAATCATTAAAATATGCTCGACATTGCTGTCAGAGTTTGCCAGTGGATTTGTCTCATGTAGTGGCATCCTTGTATGAGGTGACTCAACTTTTGCATCTGTGATCACTCCTGCTCCCCCAAATATATTGCAGTCATCTGGATAAATATTTGATGGAGAATTATTGCCCATCCATGAAAAGAATTGAAGCAGATGTGTGTGGAGTGATGCTAGACATTCAAAAATATTTCACAACTGTTCATTCAGATTCAGATCGAGACTCTGATTAGTCTAGCTCATAACCAGTACATTTTTGTCGTGAAGTTGTAATCCTTCATGACATGGTATGTCTCATAATTGGTGCTCATTCTCTGCTTGTTCATTGGTGGTTAAAAGAAAGTAAATGGCCAGAGGACCGATGTAACATACTGTCTTCACTTTGTGATAGACCATAACTGCTCCAAAAGGAAATTTCATTGTAGCACAGTGTAAGCTGATAGAGGCCATTCATCAAACCTGAAGGTCTCTTCCATCCCCCCCGTGGCACCATACCTATGACATATTGTTGTTAATTAGCCTGGAAACTTCATTATATACTCACATGGTGGTGTATTTTGAACCTTTCGTCCAATGCATCACATGTCAGTGACTGCTTGACCCAGGAAACGAAGTCAAAGCAGAACTGTTACAGTTGAGAATAAACACTAATACCATATGGGGTGTTTGAATGAGAGTGGCAATGGACAATTGCTAGTTTGTCAAATGGCATTTTCAGAACTTCATTATCTGGTAAGTTCAAAACCTGAGGTCAGTGTTGGTTTGTGTGTATTGCATTATGTGTTGATTTGACCATGAAAAACAGGAACATGATACAGGGTGTTTGGGAATGCCTGTTACAAATTTTTAGGACTTGCAGAGGGGAGTGAGTGCATAATATTTTGAATAGGAACCCGTGTCCAGAAATATACTGTTCCTGTGCTACAGTCATTTGAAAACATGTTTGCTATGTAGGTATACAACAGGTTAGTCATGGTTGGAAGTAGTTATGTTGGATCAGCTAGTGTTATTTGATGTCTGTCCCACTTCTCTGACCTGGTTCAAGCCTTATTCATGTGTCTGTGAGTGTTAAAACAAATCAGTTGAGTACATGTTTGCAGAATACACCAACACGATCCTTCTGAATGGCGAAGCTCACAGTAATGAAAGGGCTGCTGTTTCTTTTCTCTAGATCGTTGTTCACAATGTCTGTGTCTATCGCATATCCTTTTTGCCACATTTACACAATGGCTTCGAGAAAAGGTACCTTCACCATCAGCAGGCGTGACTGTGGTACTCCAAGGAGATGCCGCACACCCGAATTGGAAGGGGTTGTTCTGCATCACGCTGAAGAGATCCCATCATCAAGTACATGTGGAATTTCTTTGGCTGTTAGTGAGTGGAAGTGTACTACAAGTGGTGTGGAATTGTAAAACAGGTGATGTACTGGGTCAAGCATTACCAACGTGTTTTCATATGGTTGTAGCATGGAAACGGTACTTTCCTGGGCATGGATTAGAAGTCAGAATATTATCTACTCACCCCCCTCTACAAGTTCTAGAAGTTTGTAATGGGAATTTCTGAACACACTGTAAATGTGTTCATGAGGGCTGTAGCCTCTCCCACTTTGTTCCATCGCTGACATGCATTCAGCTGAACGTGTTAAAAGTCCCTTAACTCCACTGAAGAGCTTATTTCCAGCCACCATATTATTTTTTTGTAATAGAATACGTTACTTATATTCTTCTTGCATTGGGCAGTTTTTCTATGTGTACTATGTTCTGTGAATATAATTTTTGTCCTAGAGTGTAAGAAAGTATTGCGTTTATTGAAAGTGTTCCGATTTTGGTTTGGAAAAATTAACTTTTTATGCTTTTTTGTTTCTAGTTGCTTCTATCTTTACGATTCCTGGAATACAAATTACTAGAGATCCTGGATCTCATTTCCCAAAGTCAACAACAAATGGGAGAAATCGCCGGCAGAGTATGTTGTTATGAGACCCTGCTCAATGTAGAAGAATACATTGTAAATAGTTTTATTATTGACTGTGCATTCAGACAGGACGACTACTGAAAATAGTAAATACGTTATTTTTTGATGATCATATTACCTGTGCCTGTTAGAAGTGTGTGGAAATGTTTACTTTTTACCGTATTTCAATATTCTCAGAAAAAGGTGCAAGATTGATGCAGTCTTCTCTCTGAAGTTGATAATTCATTGGAAGAACAGAATTACTTGAGTGTGAGAAATTTTTATTGTTTTATTGAAAGTGTATATATCTATATATGGATCAGACACACAATGTGAATGAAGGTCATTTCAAAGCAGAATGTTATTTTGGCAAACTATTTAAGTAGCTGCCATTTTTCCAAATAATGATTGAAAGTTTTTCTTGGTAGTAAATGAGTAGTACTTTTAGTACATGGTTGATTATTTGTTGTGCTTATAAACAAAGCTGACTACATGTCCGAAATTGTTTCTGAAGAACCTGACTACCCATGCTGGTCATGGAATGGTGAGCAAGGCCCATGTATACACATCACACTGTGTGCAGACTACAACTGCTTAGTTGTGAAAATTGTCTGTTAGTGGTGAAAATGCAAAAAAGTTAATACACTTTTGTCATGCAAGAGAATTTTTATAGTATTTCAGTAGTTACAAAATGTGTCTAGCTGCTGCTGAAAACTCTGTGAAGTATGACAAATCTGTGTCACCTCATTAAATATGTTATCTCACCATACTGGTCATAAAATGTTGAGGCCCACATCATCACATCAGTTTTATGGAAAGAATTCCTTGATGTTCAGATAATTCCAGTTTGTGTGTGATTCCCATTTCATGCCATCCTTAAGGTGTAGGACAAAAGACACTGGCTTTAAATTTTCTCATGGGCAAATTTTATTTTTATGTTCCTCATTATTAATATTCATTCATTTTAATCTTCTTTGCACTCTCTTTAGATAAGTGATAAGTTTCAGAAGTTCTGCATATTCCTGATGTTTTGCCAGTACCAATAACTATGTATGCTTTACTACTTCATACTTACCAGATGTGGCAGGAAAGGGAACAGCTTACCTAAAACTGTGTGACATTAGAAATTATGACATGTTCACTATAAGTGCAAACTGTATGGGTATTGAATGTGGTGCATCTCCAGTTTATTTAAAGCATTGGTGTAAATCTACAACACAGATGCCAAAAAAGATTATTTCAAGTGCAATAAAGATTATTGTGTCATCTCGCTTTATATATCTGTTAATGATGATGATGGCAGCAGTTTTGACTCTTTCGTACTATTTCCCTAACTAATGAATTTTTGTTTACAGACTCTTCTGAACCTGATAGGTGACATTCTGTGTGACCAGTGAATGGGAAGGGATTTGTAATTTATCAGATCCTGACATTTCGAATGGAGTGGTGTTTATTTCATTTTTAAAAAATAAAAAAAGCTTCTGTGTTGATTTCTTAAAATTTCTTGGTCTTCAAAATGCTTTAAATGAAAAGCTTTTGCCTCATGAAATGAGAAGTTACATCTTATGATTGTACATGACAAACTGATTTTGTAATCCTCTTGTAACACCTTTCATTATTATTGTTCTTCAAGTATCCATCAACCAGTTAAAATGTGCCTTATTGGTTATGGATCTCCCGTTTTCCTCAAGACAGAAATGTCAATATTAAAATTTTAGTCACATTTCTGGAAACAGATAGCTTGATATAAACTTGTGCTCATGTGTACTTCATAGATCAACTCCGTGTGTGTGTGTGTGTGTGTGTGTGTGTGTGTGTGTGTGTGTGTGGTGTTGATCAAAAAGGGGATTTACCATTTCTCCCAATAAGAAGCAAGGGTATGTAGTTGTGATCACTTTTCTTTTATTCTGGTTGAAACAAACTGGCTACAATCATTCTAATTTGTGATGACTGCCAGATTTTATACACTGCAAATCTCTTACTTTCCATTTTAGATACTACTGTCTACTGTGTGTCCAGTTTGTCTTATGTACACCACAATTACAAAGAATTGTTGACATTGCAATCTTGTTTAGAAAATTTCATCTGTATTTGAATTGGCCATTAATTCTAGCCATTGCATTGAAAACAAAATCTAGAAATAATTTTCCAAAATCACTTCCAGTTTTCCATTAGTGTTAATATGATCTTGCAAAAATGTGTTAGCAGTCATATGAGGAAAATTGTTTTTATGAATGCTGAACACTTCACAATGTGTGAATATATCAACAGTGCTATTATAGTTGATTTATTTCACAATAGTTTTTTTGTCATCATTTAAAAAATTCTGTATGCAGAAGATTTCTTTTCAGCTGCTTGCAGCTCCTCTTTCTGCAACATTTGCTGGAAAAAGAAAGTTATCATTTCAGAAATGATGAATTTATCCACAAAACACTTCCACTGGCAACAACAGCGATTATCATATCTCTTTATGTTGAAAGAAGAGATTATTGTGATTTTGACATTTATTTTGTCAATGACATAGTATCATAAAATAATTTCATATTCTGACACACAAAATATTTTGTTAGGTTTTTATTTATTTATTTATGTTTAGATACCTACAATATACTGACAGTTTCCTCAAGCAAGAAAAGTAAGATGTTATCTAAACTAATTTTGAATAAAATACATCTTTACTTTAAAGTTTTTTAATTGGGATTAATATTAGTAATGACTGTGGTATTAGATATTGTGATCTGTAGCCAGAAATTTGAACTGCTATACTCATTTCAGATCACTCCCAAAATAAATGAAATAATTGTGCCCATAGTTTGTCATTTTTATATATACATATCTTTCAGGTCCCTAAGTTTGTTAGCGTTGTGTGCCTATGACCCATACTTTGTGCACACTAAAGTGTACCTTTTTCTGTTTGAGTTTCAGAACAACATTTTAGTTATTTATGCTGGCTTTTGGACATTATCCTTATATTTCTAGACAATAGATTGTATGGTTGTTGAATTTTTGTCACTAATTGTAGTTTATGGTGAGCCTAGCTTTGTTGCTGTTTTTGTGCAAAAGCTGTTACAGTCAAAGATTCACATTCCATATATTGACACATGTAGATCCTACAAAATGTGTTCATTATGTTCCAGAAGGTGATACCAGCTTATATTTAAATTGTATAGATTAGTGAATTTGGAAAATATTTGTTACTTTTGGCAGAAGATTAAGACAGCTTCTTGTTCTGTAAAATTGCAGAGTGTATTTCACACTGGTACCTGCTTAGCATGTTGCATTTGTAACTGTTTGTAGGCTCCGTCATCAATAATCTCTTTGTTACTGAAAAAAAAATCCTAAACAGATTTTCTTTTCTCTAATGAAGCTGTTGATATTAAGTTGAAGAGTAAAGCAAAGCAATTACGCTCTTACCATTGTTCTGCCTAGTCATCAAACATTTCTTTACTTTTCACTACAAAAGTGTAATTTTTATGCCATAAATGCCTTGTATTGCTCCTAATATAGGCAACACTTTTCACTATTCTAATACAAGATTTTAATTAAAGAAAAATAAGTAACTTTTGTTCCTAAATGTGATGAAAATTTCCCTTTCATGTGTAATTTCAAAGTGATTGTATTTTGTGTTTTCCATATTCTAAGTAAATTATCAAGCTATCTTTATTTATAAAATAATTACTTGCTTATTTCTTAAATAAACTGTTTCCAGTGTTACATTCAATATACATTTTATCTCTCTTTTCTTTAAAATTTCTCTTCAAAATCATTGTTCTTTATGACGGAAGGGTAAGAGTATTATTTCTTTCTGGTTCATAAGTAATTGGTTTACTTGGAAGTTTTGCAGTTTATTATGAAATTGCCAAATATCGCAGTTGTAAATGTATGCTACATTATTGACTTTATAATCATATCAATATATGTGTAATTATTCGTTTTGAGACTTTAAGTCCTTAAAGAATGCCTTCTCTATATTTTCCAATATCTTATTTTTCATACTTAAACCTATTATCTTTAAAAGATTTTTGCAGACTCGTCTAATATTAAATATTGTTGGAGTATAGTGTTAAACAGCAGATCCTGTTGTAATGTGAATTAATGCCTCCATTGTACAAGTTTTTCTTGAACAGTTTTATCTGAAAGAGGGTATACTTCATGTTCTGAGCTATGCATTATAGATGTTTAAGCGGCCACAAAAATTACATTCTCAATTAATATCATCACTAGAATTGTATAGATCAGTGAGGTACTATAATGTATCCATAAATAATCAATCACTGTAATTGTTGTGAATGATTTGGAGCTTTGAATAATCCCACATTCATTTCCTTTGTGTTCAAACTGATTTTATATTGTAATTAATCAGCGGAAACCTCACCATAAAGTCAGAAGTTGTACAAGGACCTTGTCTGTGTGCTAACAACTAATGTAAAATAACATAATTATGAAAAATCAGAATGTACAAATGTGTGTTAAGAGATTAAACTACTTCCTGCCAGAAATACTAACATCCTTTGATAAGGAATTTTGAAATGTGGAAAAATCACATTGATAGTGTTCACTATTCTTTTAGTATGAATATGAGCAGAACTTCCCATCTGGTCACTCACTACAGATGACAAAATTTTCTATTTATTTTTGGCATTAAAGCTCCAAGTCATTCCATTTGGACGATGGTATTATTCAGCACTTACTTTAAACTAATTACAAAAGTGGTTTTAGTAGATGAAAATCGATAAGGCATGAAAGCATATGTGAGCTACAAATTAACACTCTGTATCTCTTATACTGCTCTAGATGAAGAATCAAGAGTTATTCATTGGTCAGACCTTATCTTTGCTCTTCCTTGTCCAGACATACTGTAAGATGTTAGGTTCTTCAAATATGTGCTTTAGGTGCACTTTTTGTGATAATTGTGGTTAATAATTTTGAATCCATTTCAGCTGTGAAAAGAAAAATATCATCTTGTATTTTGAAAATCAGTATTTAATGTGTTATTTTCTGAGGACAGTCTTTTGTGAGCTTTTATGTACAGCTCTCACATAGGAAAGAAGTGAACTCATTGTTGAAGTTGAGAAAATTATTTCTCACTATTTCCATTTGCATTTATTATAACTGTCTCAGTTTTCCTAAGTAGTTGATTTATTTCACAGCAATATTGTTTTAGGAAGTATTGCTAGACTGTTTGCTATTTTATGTTACTGCCAGTTTTGTGTATTAAGTTGTCCACTGATATTGTTGAAAGTGGTTACTGATTTTCAGTTAGTATGTAGAAATGTACACTCCAGTGGATCCTGGTCATCGTCAGTGCACAGTGCACAGTCGTGCTTTGAGGGAGGAACTGTAATAAGTGTACGAGTGTTCACAATGGAATTGTGTAGTGAACTCAGTTTGGCTGTGACATTAATCCAAAGAAATATGTGCTGTGGGCATTATGGAACATGGAATTAAAATAAATGTGTCAGATAAGTCCGAGTTCATGTAAAGTTTTACTGTGTGCATAAGGAGTCCCATTAAAATGAGCAAAGTTATGTTTTGTTGTTCATCACTTTAACCTTTCTAAATATGTAAGTTTTACTAATGCAAGAATGGAATTTATGGCCATGTTTGAAACTTATCATCATTAGGAGATCCATTTACAGTAATGAACATTGAAATACTATAAATTGCAGGACTGAAACAATATTAAAAAATGAGATTTGGTAACCACTCAATTTCAGTTGAATTGTTGTTGTCACAAAGATGCAGTTAAAGATTATATGAGCCCAAAAATTTTCCTGTGTACACTGGTCTAGTTTGTTTTACACACACACACACACACACACACACACACACACACACACACACACCTGTGACACGAGGATTAGCCAGACAAGTGTAAAAAGTCAACAAGTTTCTCAGCAACCTTGATTTATCAAGATATTGTGAAAGTAGTTTCATTTGAGTCCAAACAGAGGTTAAACACTTACTGAGAATAAAAATAAAACAGTCATGTCCTGAAACATTTTTTAGGCCGATCTCTATTAATGAAGCTAGGAGTTTAATTTCTTCGTGACTGGGTAAGTTTGTAATTTATTAAGGGTCTTGATAGTGTAGCCCTTAAAATGTTATATCACTAATGTGGTTTTTGAAAAAACCTTACTTTCCAACACTGCTTAATCTGTCATTTACTACTCTTATAACATTCCTAAAAAATCCTGTAAATGGTACTGTTGTTACATTTTAGTTTCTTTCAAGCCAAATGTGTGGCTTGGTAGAATTATTTCAGACAGATTACTTGCCTGGCTGAGATCCTCAAAAGCATTTGGTGGAGTGCCATACTGTTGACTGTTAACAAAGGTTTGAGCATAATGAATAGGTTTTCAGACATGTGAGTGGCTTGAAGCTCTCTTAAGTAACAGAACCCGTACGTAGTCCTTGTTGGCAAGTGTTCAGTCGAGATAAAGGTGTCATCAGGAATGCTATAGGTAAGTATGATAGGACCACTCTTGCTCTTTATATATGTTAATGATCTGACAGATAAAATGGGTAGCGAGCTGTGACCGTTTGCTGATGACGCTGTAGTGCATGGGAAAGAGTCAATGTTGAGTGACCAGGAGGCTACAGAATGACTTGGATGGAATTTCTATTTGGTGTGATGAGTGGCAGCTTGATATAAAGGTGTAAAAATGTAAGGTAATGCAGATCAGTAGGAAAAACAATCCTGTAGTGTTTGAATACAGTAATAGTGGTGTGCTGCTTGACGTAGCCATCTTGATTAAAACATCTACAGAAATGGAATGAAAACTTAAGGTCAGTTGGGAAGGCAAATGGTTGACTTCAATTTATTGGTAGAATTATGTGAAAGTGAAACTCATCTATAAAGGAGGCTGCATACAGAACATTTGTGTGACTCTTTCTTTAGTACTGCTCACCAGATCAAGTTAAAGGAGCACAACAAAGCAGTTAAGAGGCTTGCTACTATATATTTCATCAGTAGGTTCAGTCAGCACAAGAATATTACGGAAATGCTCCAGTGTAATGTAGGCAGAAAACTACTGAGAAAGTTTAGAATAAGTGGTGTTTGCAGCAGATTACAGAATGACCCCACTGCCATGCATATCACATAAAGGCTGTGAAGACAAAAAGAGAGAAATCAAGCTCGTATGGAAGTGTATAGAGAGTCATTCTTCCCCATTTCATTTGCAAGTAGAACAGTAAAGGGAATTGCTTGGAATGGTACAAGGTACCCATTACCATGCACCTTATTGTGGCTTGTGAAGTATGTACAAGGTTATACAACATAGTAATGTCTCTGAGTTTTTTTTTATGTGAAAACTCTTAAAGCTTTTTAAATAAAACAAACATTGTTAACATTCTACTTCTTTATTACTCATCTCTACATTTTTATCTAGATTAGAATGTTAATTTATGTAAATTAGACTGTCATTAAAGTGTATTGTTATAAATTTCCTGTATCTGATAAAATCACTCTCACACTATAGTTAAAAATTCCTGTTTATGGGCTTTATTCACATCACTTAACATTTCATGTTAATAGCTTTTGTAAAAGTATGACTCTACATGTAATGTGAGTAGTCTCAAAATAGCACCAGAAAGGAACAGGAACCAGTACCAAAAACAAAAAACTGGAAATTAGAACACAAGGAAAAAAAGTACACTACTGGCCATTAAAATTGCTACACCAAGAAGAAATGCAGATGATAAACAGGTATTCATTGGACAAACATATTATACTAGAACTGACATATGATTACATTTTCACGCAATTTGGGTGCATAAATCATGACAAATCAGTACCCAGAACAACCACCTCTGGCCGTAATAACGGCCTTGATATGCCTGGGCATTGAATCAAACAGAGCTTGGATGGCTGCCCATGCAGTCTCAACATGATACCACAGTTCATCAAGAGTAGTGACTGGCGTATTGTGACGAGCCAGTTTTTAATTGGTGAGAGATCTGGAAAATGTGCTGGCCAGGGCAGCAGTCGAACATTTTCTATATCCAGTAAGGCCCGTACAGGACCTGCAACATGCGGTCGTCCATTATTCTGCTGAAATGTAGGGTTTTGCAGGGATTGAATGAAAGGTATAGCCAATGCGCGTAACACATCTGAAACGTAACGTCCACTGTTCAAAGTGCCGTCAATGCGAACAAGAGGTGACCGAGACGTGTAACCAAAGGCGCCCCATACCATCACGCCGGGTGATATGCCATTATTGCGATGACAAATACACTGTTCCAATGTGCGTTCACCACTATGTCGCCAAAAATGGATGCGACCATCATGATGCTGTTCACTGAACCTGGATTCATCTGAAAAAATGACGTTTTGCCATTTGTGCACCCAGGTTTGTCATTGAGTACACCATCGCAGGCGCTCCTGTCTTTGATGCAGCGTCAAGGGTAACTGTAGCCATGGTCTCCGAGCTGATAGTCCATGGCTGCAAACGTCGTCGAACTGTTCGTGCAGATGGTTGTTGACTTGCAAACATCCCCATCTGTTGACTCAGGGATCGAGATGTGGCTGCACAATCCATTACAGCCATGTGGATAAGATGCCAGTCATCTCGACTGCTAGTGATACGAGGCTGTTGGGATCCAGAACGGTGTTCCGTATTACCCTCCTGAACCCACCGATTCCATATTCTGCTAACAGTCATTGGATCCCGACCAACGCGAGCAGCAATGTCGCGATACGATAAACCGCAATCGCGATAGGCTACAATCCAACCTTTATCGAAGTCAGAAACGTGATGGTACGCATTTCTCCTCCTTACATGAGGCGTCACAACAACATTTCACCAGGCAACACCGGTCAACTGGTGTTTGTGTATGAGAAATCGGTTGGAAACTTTCCTCATGTCAGCACGTTGTAGGTGTCGCCACCGGCGCCAACCTTGTGTGAATGCGCTGAAAAGCTAATCATTTGCATATCACAGCATCTTCTTCCTGTCAGTTAAATTTCACATCTGTAGCACGTCATCTTCGTGGTGTAGCAATTTTAATGGCCAGTAGTGTATTTTATCGAGGTGGGTGGGTTGGGGGGGGGGGGGGGGGGGAGAAAAAGATATTTGTCTTATTTGTGTAAGTTAATCTTTTCAGTTGCCTCAGATTTTTAGCCTATTTTTTTGTCTTCTGCTTTAGATCCAAGTTTACATATTATATGCAAAGGTATGAAAACATTGATTTAATTTTGCAATACAATGGAATTACTTGGTGGTGAGTGACCATATTTTTTTAATGTCCTAAATGCACCTAATTTTTAATGTAGTTCACTTATAGACAAATGTAGTCTGTTCAAAACATTTCCAGTAATATCTGTGCTTGAACTGCATTTCTGGAAGATCTGCAACCACTTTATGACTGAATTTGAAACAATTGATGTGCGTATATGTAGGAGTAGATAAAATTCAGAAGGCACCAAATCCAGTGCATAGTATGGATGTTCAGTAGCTTCTACTTAATGCTTCAGTTATCCCATTGCTAAAGCATCTTTTAGGATGACAAATTATCATTATTATTATTATAATTATATTTATTTTCATTTGAGGCCTTTTCTCTCCCATGTTTTTCATCTGCAACCTCTGACAATAGAGTTTGGTGAATGAAGTCGGAACGATAGCTCAGAAAACACTGGTGGCTCATAACGCTGCACCTGCATAGTGGCTGTTGTTGACAATGTGCCCCCACCGTAGTTCACTTGGGCATCGTGTGTGTTTCGTGTTAGGCCTGTTGGACAAAGTGCTTGTTTAGTGCGTTGGTTGTGAACTGAGAACAGGGCAATTCTGCCTGAGGGAACGACATTGAATGTTGCATGGTAAGTTGAAATTGACCCGTTTCATGCAGCGACCCCAGTATGCACAAAAAGGGTCCTGGTTTTTTGTTCACGACAACGCTCACCCATACACAGCCAATATTGTCAAACTTCCTGGCAAAAAAGGGGGTGGTGCAACTTGAACATCCACCATACTTGCTCGATTTAAATCCTTCAGACTTCTTCCTATTCCCTCGACTGAAACTCGCTTTGAAAGAAAAAAGATTTGATGATATTCCTGACAACCAACGAAATGTGACTTGGCTTTTGAACACCATCCCAAAGGAGGACTTTGTGCAAAGTTTCCAGGACATGTATCGCAGAGCTCAACAGTGCATAGTTAGGAGAGGTGACTATTTTGAAGGACAGTAAGATAACTGTAGTTCATAGTTCATCTATGTTAATTTTACAGGACGATTCACCAAACTTTATTGTTAGAAGTTGTATTTGGGCCAGAAGAATTGTGTGTTATTCGTCAGTTATTGTTTTATCCTTTGCGCAAGGTAAACAGTTTGAAGAATCCTTTATGAATTCCATTTTCACAGCATTTCTTACACATGAAATTGCCTTTTTTCCCCTTTCTTTTGGTGCAAAGTGTTTCCAGTTCCTAACCGCTGCTTTGAGTGCATTTCTGTTTCTGACATGAGGTGGCGGACCCACATCTTTGTAAAATTGCATTTGCACATGTGCTTTTGGACGCATTCAACAAATGTACCATCCACAATGTTTGTTCATAGTTGTTTCTTCCTATAAAATGTATGATCCACTTTTACTGCTCCTGCCTACAGTGTCAGTTATTTCATTCACCTTTAAATGATTGATGTGATTGATGCTGTGCAGTTTCTCAATGTTTTCAACTGTGGCTGCAGTTTTGGAGTGCCCTGTATCTGGATTAACTTTTAAGAGAAGAATGGCCACATTGAATACAGTTACCCATTTAGTAATCATGGAAAGTGAAGAAGTAGACTCTTTCTAAAACTTTGTTAATTTCTGATGAACTTTCTTTAGCAATAAACTGTCCAAAACAAATAATTTTATACAGGCACAGTTGTCCACTTTGAACAAAACTAGCATAACCCAACTCCTTTGGAAAGCTGTTTAAACAAAACTATTCCATATATTATCCTTACACTTGATTTATATAGTTGTGCAATGTGTACCAAAATGTGTGGGTCGAATTGCTAATGACAACAGTAAGTGTTATTATTATTGTTAAATGTTTGAATCTCTGCTAAAAAACAGTCAGTGTCTAAAATTTTACTGGTGTTATTGAAGGGAGTGACCAGTAAATATCGACTACCCGACTCCCAAAAAAATCTGTGAAAGCAGTCACATACATAAAGTATCAGGGAGTGTGTGTATGGAGAGATTTAAAGTGCAATGACCACATAAAACTTGTATTAGTGGAAGAAGTTGCCAGACTGAGTTCCATTGAAAGAAACCTGAAGAATGGTTGGAAGTTATCCCACAAAGGAGTCAGCTTACAGAACCCTCATTTCACAATATTTTGCTTTTGCTCTTCAGTCTAGAACCCTTACCAAATAGGATTGATAGAGGAAATAAGAAGACACAAAGAAGAGGAGCATATTTCATCATGTGACTGTTTAATAAGTGTGAAAGTACCATGGATATTCCTACAAACTCCAGTGGTAGGCACTAGATAGCTGTTTTGCATCAGTGTGGTTTGTTCCAGGAGTGAATATTGCTAGACAATTCAACAGACATAGTGCTTCTCCTACACTTATATTGAAAAAACACCATGAAGCTAAAATAGATGAAATTTAAGGCTTGCCAACAGTCTTCCTCATACACTATTTGCAACTGGTAGGGGTTAGGAGGGAAGTGATAGTGAAGCCTGAAGTACCAACCACCACATTGCAAGGTGGCATTCAGAGTATGGTTGTAGCTGCATATTTGTGCTCAGTCAGCTAGTTAACTGAGCAGCTGTACTTTTATTACTTATTCTCTCTCTAAACACTCATTGAACTCTAAACTTCCTTCATCCTCTATAACTTCTTGTATCTTTTATAATGGCAACCATCTTTGCCATTATATTGAAACTGTTTACACATTATGTATTGTGTACAGAAATTTCAAGGAAAATCCTCCTTCCGGATACTGTCTTTGCTGTCTTTAATTTTTCAGTGAGCTGCAGTGTTAACTTTCACTTAAGAAAATTGTTTTAAAGAAATTAGAAACATTAAAGGGTATTCAGAAAATACTTTTCTCAGCACCACTACAACCATTTTCAGTAGCTATATACATGCTGAAAGTCGCACTAAGAGCTAGTTACAACTTCAGTAAATTGATTACGAACAACTCATTGAAACATAGCCAGATGTGCAGCTCAGTGAAAAACCACTGGCCCTCCAATGTCAGGGTGTCCAGCATCCTGAAAAACAGGGAAAACTCAGAAATTTTTTGCATTTTGCCTAAAAAACCATGGAAAAGGCTTGGTGTCTAATTCAATTTTGGACAAAGGCATTTGCTTGCTTTCTGCTTGGCTTGATGCAGCGCTGTGCTCACTGTTCAGCCTCAGCTCTGTGCTGCGAGTCCAACATCCACCAGGGTTTTGGCATCCCCCTAACTCCTCCCTTTGATGAATCCAATGGAGTGGTCAGCCATACAGCACAGCCTGCTTGAGTCCAGACAAGCTGTGTGGAAGTATGTCAACAGCTACCGATCTGATGGCATTTTGTACATATAAGATTGATTATAGATCTTTAGGGATGGACACAAAATAAAGTAATTAGAATACTAACAAACAGTCATTTGGCTTTGGCACGCAGTTGTTGATTTGGTTAACACTGAGCTGAAGCCTGCAGGGGGAACAGTGCAACAAAGGTGGCTAGAGGGAGAGTGAGGGCTGTGGAAATAGCTTCTTGGGGAATGAGCGTGAGGCAACTGTTTGAATCATTCCTATCCTCACTAGCTAATGTTACTGTTGCTGCTGTGTGTTGTAGTCAACATAAATTTTGTTTGATTACATGCAAGTGAGAAAGATATTAGTGCTTTAATTTGGACCCACTCAAAGAGAGTCGTAGGTCAGGGAGTATGGAACTTTGTCATAAGTGTAAGTTGAGTTTTTTTAGTGGCTTTCCATGTTTGTGAATTCTTAGCCACATTTCACTGTTGTTTAGGTACAATCCTGTCTAATGCATATGTTATCTCAGGGTATTGCAGAGCACACTGAAAAATTCAGTATTTGATTCATGCTCTGTAAAACCATCTTCTCGCTCAGCAGTATAGGCAAGCAAACCTTGTCCAGTCACGAAAGGGAAAGAAGCATGCTGGGCTCAAGGAAGAGTATAATGTCTATATCCGTCTTAATCACCACAAATAGCCTTGATTCCAATGCTTCTGCATCAGACGTAGCCCTTGCGTTGCTGCCTGCCACCTCTGGATCCATTCTGCTGATTGATCATACCCTTGATTCAGCAAGTGAACTGGGAAACAAAATTACCAGTTTGAATTAAGAAAACTAGTATTTCTGATTAGCCTCTGTGTATTTTTTGTGTGCTGCAGTGCAGATGTGGAATGCATCATGCAGTTCTGGTGTATCTCACAACCAAGTGCTACCCCGAGGCAATTGCATCAAGCACCTGCTGCAGGAACTTGCGGCGGCAGTTGGCAGTGCTAGATTATGTGCAGAGGGATGCATGATGAAGACGGGGATCAGTTTGTATCTTTTGGCTGCTGTGAGACACTAATCTTCTCGAGACATTGGCAGCTTGTTAATCTCTCACCAGATGTGTTCCCAGACAGTAACATTGCCTCCAACATGCAGCTACAAAAGTCAAAAGCAAATTATGGCATTGTGTTGATTAGAGCCGTGTTTCACTAAACAGCTACAGGATACACTGAGATGTTAAAAGTCATGGGATACCTCCTCATATCATGCCGGACCTCATTTTTCCAGGCATAGTGCAGCAACTTGACATGGCATGGACTCAAAAAATTGTTGGAACTACCCTGCAAATATATTGAGCCATGCTGTCTCTATAGCCATCCATAACTGCAAAACTGTTCCCACTGCAGGATTTTGTACACGAACTCACCTCTCAACTATGTCTCATAAATGTTCAATGGGATTCATTTTGGGCAATCTGTGTGGCAAGCTATTCGCTCAAATTGTCCAGAATGTTCTTCAAATAAATTGTGAACAGTTACGGCTTGGTGACACAGTTCATTGTCATCCACAAAAATTCCATCGTTGTATGGAAATGTGAAGTCCATGAATGGCTGCAAATGGTCTCCACTTAGCCAAACATAACCAGGGACGCAGTCCATTCCATGTAAACACAGCTCGCCCCATTGTGGAGCCATCACCAGCTTGCACAGTACCTTGTTGACAACCTGGGTCTATGACTCAGTGGAGTCGAACCCTACCATCAGCTCCTACCAACCAAAATTAGAACTCATCTGACCAGGTCACCGGTTTCCAGTCATGCAGTGTCCAACCGATGTCATGAGCCCATGAGAGGTGCTGCAGGTAATGCAGTCCTGTTAGCAAAGGCACTCGCTTTGGTCGTCTGCTGCCATAGCCCATTAACACCAAATTTCGCCCCAGTGACCTAGTGTATATGTCTGTTCAACATCCGACATTGATTTCTGCAGTTATTTCACAGTGTTGCTTGTCTGTTAGCACTGACAAATCTTTGCAGAAGCTATTGCTGTAGGTCGTTAAGTGAAAGCCATCTGCCACTGCATCACCCTTGGTGAGAGGTAATGTCAGAAATTTAGTACTCTTAGCACTCTCTTGACACTGTGGGTCTTGGAACATTGAATTCTCTAATGATTAGCGAAATGGAATGTCCCATGTGTCTAGCTCCAACTATCTTTCTGCATTCAAAGTCTATTAATTACCATCATGCAGCAATAATCACATTGGAAAACACATGAATCACAAGGGTACAGATGACAGCTCCGCCAATGCACTATCCTTTTACTCCTTGTCTACGCGATACTACCGCCATATGTATATGTGCCCATCGCTAGCCTATGACTTTTGTCACCTCAGTGTGTTGTTTCTTCGTGAAACATGGTAGTGACTGAGTTTGATCTGTTTGTATGCTTTTGGAATGGCACGTTGTACAAAGTTTTGAGCAGAGTTTTTGAAAAACAAATGCTGCAAAAGATTTAGTTACAGGATTTGAGGTAGGTGCATCCCATTCTAAGGTAAATCTGAAAAGGCAAGTAGATCAGGTACCCATCGATGACCCCAGGGTTAATAAATCATTCCTAAGACAGCTGAAAGCCAAGCTCAAAGTCAAGGCTAATCCAGAGAGTTCTGTGGTTTTGTACTTAGGGACAAGTGGCTCACATAAAGTGCATGGTAACTTGAAGGCAGAATGCACTAGCGTTTGTTGGAATACTGTTCAGTTTCTGAGAGTTTTAAATACTCTATTTAAAGCGTTAGTAGTAACGCAACAGGGGCATCAGGGTGTTTTGTTAGTGCGGGTTGCCTACATTCAGGGGTAAGTATACTTTCAGTGGCAAACCTAGGGTTCTCTTTTGATTGACAGGTTCTTAACCTATTGTTGTGCTAGTGGATTATGATCCCCTGGGGATGATCTGTCCTTCTGAGAAACTTCCCACTCCTACCCCTTAACCCAGTTCCTGAGGAAACCACAAATCCTTCACTTCACTGATACAGGAACACTTTCAGGCCTGAATTATTCAAATAACCACCTCCCACTCTATCAATTTGATTGCCTACTTAATTAAATTGATCAATTAATTAACTCCTAACCCTCCAGTAAACCCCAACCCTCCCCTCCCCTCTCCCGCTCGAGTGCCTGGAGATTGCTGGCTCTATGCTGGAGAGGAAGGATCTCATGATAGGATATTTAGTTACATAGCAGAAAGTATATTGTTTATTTATAAAAAATTCAGTTTGCAAGGGTTGGACCTCCCTTGCTCTGCTCATCATTCTGTGCAGTTTGGGAAGATGCAGGTCTTGTCAAGTACATCTAAAAACAGGAATTAAATCGATCGAATTTTTTTTATCCCTATTGTGCAAGGAATACCATCATGAAACAGTCATCACACGTAATTACGCTGTTAAAAATCTTTCGATCGTGAAGCATGCAATGTCCATTGCATCAGCTTTCCCTTTGTGTCCAGCATTAGCCAATGGGTACACTGTACTCTGAGGAGAGATGAAAACATCCATCTTCGTGTTTGGAGACATTGGTTCACACAGACAAACAGGGAGTGGCGTCTTGAGAGAGACAGAGACAAGTAGCGAGTCTGAAATTTTCCTGTCAACAGACTGCTGCCACTTGATGCCTTGTACGGGGGCTGCGAGATCAAAGGAGGCCAATATCTGGTCTCTGTCGGCGGTATTTATTAACGTGATCTGTAATTAGGACATTGGGCTGTTTTGACCTTCGTGACAGCGTCCTGACACACACACACACACACACACACACACACACACACACACACACACACACACACACACACACACACACACACACACGAGATCCCAACCAGTGGCTACTAGACCACACTTCATTCCTTTCACTGGTGATTACTGTTATTATGTCATGGGAAGCAAGGGTGGGCGGATGCAGTCATGATGTCTACTCAAGTAGGGGAACCCTGTCTGTCTCCCACAAACTGATTAAATAAAAAATATGTATCAATATATTATTGATTTTCATTTGAATTTCGTGTCATTACATCCTTCCTCTCCAACATAGAGTGTGTGTTTTTCCTACCAATTTTTTCTGGGACAGGTGGGGAGGGAGGGGTTGAGAGGTAGGGAGGGTGGGTAGTCCTCTGGTGGTGGCACTGTGCACTAGCTCAGTCGATCTCTGCATGTCAAGTTGAACGCACCATGAAAATTCTCCAATAGGACGACA